>NC_139564.1:2257500-2857500 GCF_965112155.1 Podarcis liolepis
ACTGAAAAGGCCCTTTCTCTTTTTGGTACCCTCTTACACCAGTTGTTCTCAAAGGGGGATTAACTTGGGGCTAAGAGGCAAGGGCAGGCAGAGGGCAATGGAGGTGTAAATGATTCTCAGGCTTGGAAAAACGTATCACTGAATCAAATTTATCCATTTTCTTGAATTAATGAAACTAAATTGTTTTAATCGGATTTTGAAGGAATGTGCAATTAATTGTTGCTATTTTGAATTTTATTGCATTGTTACATTCCTTCATGGGTTGTGCAAACCGCTATTGTGAATACAGTAATGCTTTTTATAGGGTGGGGTGGGTTGCACTGGGGATGAGTTTATGGAAGCAAGGGGTGGTGGCCCAATGAAATTTGGGAATGCCTGCTCTGAACTAAGATTGTATCTATTTGTGTATGTCCCCCAGAGGGAATTAGTGTTCCATGTGCATCTAAATGGATATAGAGCGAGCAGGGTGGCACAGACCACAGAGAAACCAGACAGGCTGTTGGGTGAGATGGGAATCTTCCTTTTGTCTGTGGCCTGCTGGCATTTTCCCCTGCAGCAACAGCTTTCACTGACAATGGTGTCTCTTAGTTCTCCACAGCTGTGCTGGTTGGGCTGTACCTCTTTGAGCACTTTCCAGGCCTCATGGTGGGAGTGGGCCTCTTCACCAACCTGGTCTATTTTGGATTGCTGCAGACCTTCCCTTTCATCATGCTCACCTCTCCAAACTTCATCCTGTCCTGCGGTGAGTGCCTTTCAGATGCTGGGCACCAGATACAACAACCTGTAGTGTCAAAACAGCCTGTGCTGAATCTCCTCTGAGTCCGGAGGGTCTCAGCTCTTGTTTGAATCGATCTTGTGGCCAAGGAGCAAATTGCTCTGCACATGTCACTGTGTTCTTGCTCTCCCAGGTGGAAGATGGTCACTATTTTTCCCCAGTGGAAGAAGTGGGAATCATTGAGTAGGAGGCTTGTACCTTCAGGGGGGATCCCAATATGGAAGTTGGTGCAATGGAAAATTGTGCTGGCGTGTTACGCCTGTAGACAGGCAAGGCTCCATAGGCTGAGACCAGCTGCTTGAATGCAGCCTGGAAGGCTGGACAGCCCAAATAGATGCCAGGGTACAGTGCAACAACTGGCCACTTCCTTGGCGTTGGATCTGTTCTGGAGGGTTAGGCAGCTGCAGGAGGAGACCGGAGGAGGCTGTTGGCCTCATATAATGAGCGAATGAAGCTGGGGTTGCTTCATTTATCTTATCTGGACTGCTCTTCTGTGCTAAGGACAATGTTCGGTCCTTTTAGTCTGAGCTCCACCCTTCACTGAAGCAAAGGTTAAATGTGCATATTCTTCCTGTTACCATCCCCACCCATCAGCATTCAGAATGCAAACTTCCCTTCTTGCTTTTTTTACTCTGTAAAACACCTCGAACTCTGAAGCTGCCATAGAAAGAATAACACTCATTCAGCTGCATCAGCAAAACTGGCGTGTTTTCCTCCCCTCCCTTTGCATAGTTACTCAATTCAGTTGCTTCTGTTTGAACCCAGGATTCAGAGGTTTTACAGATTTCTGGGGTTGGAGTTTTGATCACAGGAACTCGCAAGGGATTAGTGATGATGGGCAGGAGGGAGGCATGGCTGCTGGAGGCGCTGCTTCTCATCTTGTAATTTGCTTTCCCCCCCAATTGGCAGTGTTGGTTGTGCTGAACCACTACTTAGCGTTCCAGTATTTTGCGGAAGAGTATTACCCGTTCTCAGAGGTAAGAGATGCCACTGGCTGTCCCGTGGAGCTTGGGCATTGGGGAGGAGGGCAGAGGTGAGCTGCCATGGTAAATAATAATTTTAATAATTATTATTATATTATTTATACGCCGCTGGGTTTCCCCTGTTGGGTCTGCAGCACTTTTTCTAGTTTCTCTGGACCTAGCCAAAAGACAGCTGAAATGTTTGAGAGTCTCATGGCAAAGGGTTTTTATGCTGGCTCTGGGTTGTTGCTGGTGTTGATGTTGATCTTAAAGGGCCCTTACTGCAATCTAAAGGGTGCCACCGTCTCAGCAGGCAGAGGCAGCTCTGTTCTATCACTATCGGTCCAGTAGACCTGAAGGAGCGTCTCCACCCCCATCGTTCTGCCTGGATACTGAGGTCCAGCGCCGAGGGCCTTCTGGCAGTTCCCTCGCTTCGAGAAGCCAAGTTACAGGGGACCAGGCAGAGGGCCTTCTTGGTAGTGGCGCCCACCCTGTGGAACGCCCTCCCACCAGGTGTCAAAGAGAAGAACAATTACCAGATTTTAGAAGACATCTGAAGGCAGCCCTGTTTAGGGAAGCTTTTAATGTTTAATAGGTTATTGTATTTTAGTGTTCTGTTGGAAGCCGCCCAGAGTGGCTGGGGAAATCCAGCCAGATGGGCGGGATGATATTATTATTATTATTATTATTATTATTATTATTATTATTATTATTAAACATAAACAAAATGCTCCCATTTTGTGTTGCATGTGTAGCACCTCTGCTAAAAAGAGAAAGGGACCAGTCTCCCATCTGATCTCACACTTGCACTGCTAGCTATTGAAACTGCCTCTTAATTCATGGAGGAGAGGGCTTTTGATGGCTGCTGTGCAAGACGGCTCTGCTCTGCCTTGGAGGCAGCAGTGCATCTGGATACAAGGTGCTGGAGAGGAGAGAATCCTGCTTGCTGCTTTCCCATGGGCATCTGGCTGGCCACTCTGAGGACAGGGCCAGGCGCAGGGTACTCTTGTTCCTGGGGACTAAGACTCTGTCTCTCATGTGGCTTTCTGGGACCCTGTGGATTTTATTTGCAGAGCAGCGTTGGTTGTGGCTCTTCTTGATGCTCTCTCCATGTTTCGCCCCCAGGTGCTTGCCTACTTCACCTTCTGCCTGTGGCTAATCCCCTTTGCCTTCTTTGTTTCCTTGTCAGCTGGGGAGAATGTGCTGCCTTCCACGGTGCAACCAGGAGGTGAGTTCCGCAGCCCCTACCTTCCCCCGGCCTGGTGTCCTGCAGGTGTTTGGGAATTTCTGGGGACGGGACGTCTTCAGCTGAGCGGCAGAAGCACAGGCTTTCTCTGCTCAAGGTCCCAGGTTCAGCTCCTGGTGCCTCCAAGAGAGACTGTGGATGCCCCTTGCCTGAAATTCCAAGCCAGTGTTTCTGGACCAAATGGTATGCCTTGCTGGACGGCAGCCGCTGGGATGATGGGAGTTGTAGTCCAAAACATATTTCAGACACCAGGTTGAGAGGCCTGCTGACCAGAATGGTGGGAACTCTGTAGCAGATTCTGCGGCTGAAATCAATGACTTGTATTATTATTTTGCATTTCCTAGATGCATAGCAGAATTTGCTGGAAAGAACAGGGGATGGAGGAAGCGGCAGCTGTGCAAGTCAGGGCTGGTGGTGACTGAAGTGGTTGGGGTTGGACTGGCGGCTTTAGATTTTAGGAAATTTTAAGCTTACCAGTGCCATCTTAAGGACAAGAAAGTTGACTTTCTGGCTATGTGGATGCACAGAATGCCAAGAGAATGCCCTGTCTTACCTTCAGCCCAGCCAACTGATCAAATCTCCTAGGCAAAGGGGCACACTCCCAATCTGAGCTATTGAGCAATGCCTCCTAGGAACTACAAGTCTCATAGTGCAGAGCTTAAAGGCAACGGCTACAGCAGGACTCCCTCCCTCCCTCTCTCTCTCTCTCTCCCTCCCCCCAATTGATGATGTGATGACTCCCTGGCTTTTTCTTTCTCTCCTCAGACGATGTGGTATCAAACTACTTCACGAAAGGGAAGAGAGGGAAGCGGTCTGGCATCCTGGTCATCTTCTCGTTCATTAAGGAAGCCATCTTGCCCAGCCGCCAGAAGATGTATTGAGTCCTCCTCCCAGCCGCCCCTCAGCGTCTTCTGCTCACGAGGAAACACACTCACCCCAAGTGAAACGAGAGGTCCTTGGGCCTCGGCCTTCCCCTCACCCTTTCGCCTGTCCAAGGGACGCGTTTGGGACGAACAGACTGTAAATTGCTGGGCAAGCAGCTGCAGACCTGGGCGGCCCACTCTCCGGGGTGGTTGTGCTTTCTTGACAGCCTGCTTGTGTGGCCAAGGAAGGCAGCAGCCCTGTCCAAATCTGGATCCTGCGTCTCTTAAACTGGATGGAGCCCCGCAATGAGCTGTTGCTGTCTTCTTCACGTTTAAAAGCCAAAAACATTTCGCAAAAGGTGCTTTTGTCCATGGACTCACCTCTTCCCTGGTGTGAAGGTGTTCCAAGGTTTGACTGGGGTTCGAATGGACTTAATGATCGACACACCCAAGCCCTTCCCACTGCCAAGATTCTTCCAAAGAGTTTTATTTGTCGAAATCCATGGAGAAGCAATGGAGAGACTGGCTTTTCATAGACACTACTTGTTCAGAACATATCGTGACTTTGTAGGGGAGAGGTGGGCAGGAGCCCAGAATCCTACATGTCTCTCTCTCGTTTTTTGGAGGCAAATCTGTGATCAGCATTTGTGCAAATGGATCTTGCCTCAGTGACTAGGAAGCGGGAACCCCCTCTTGCCCCATTTTGACTGGGGAGTCCTTTCAAGGATGCTTCGGGGGGGCAGTATGTGTGGAGGCTGTAGACATAACTTCATTTGGCAATCTAGGGATGATCATTTGCACAGATTTCCTAGAGCTGCACTATTCTTGCAGCACTCGAGGTAATAAATTGAAAGCCCCGTTTTAAAAGAAAAGATTGCTGGTATATCTCTCCCCCCACCCCCCAATTCAATGGTTTTAATAACCTGGAAGAACGCTGCCTTGAGTGAAAATCAAGCTTCACAAATACCTGAAAACATTGGGAGAAGAGGACAATGAAAGTGCAAATAAGAAACCTGGAGTGCAAAGGGCTTTTTGTTTTCATCCAGGTTTGGAATCCGGTTCCTCCGGTTCCCATCTGGTTTCTTAAGGCGTGGGCAGGCACCTCCTCAAGTATTCTAGGTTGGTTTCTGAAGAAAGAGGGCTCTGCTGCTGCTCCTGCTGCTGCCCGCTGCGTTGCGGATGTTGACGACAACACCACATTGTTCTCTCTTAAATTAATGGACGTTTTGGTTTCTGTCTGAGCACACCGTCTGTGTTAATAAAGGTGTTAGGTGAAATTTGCCTTAAAAGCAAAGAAGGGCGAGCCGCTCTCTCCTCTCACGGGTGCCTGGCGGAAGCTGGAGTGGACAGTCCTCTGGAATGGTGGGGTGCTCCTCTCTGGGCTGTTGCTCCGTCCCAAGGACTTGGAGGCAAGGCAAGCATTTGCCTGACCTCTTGGGAGGGGCTACCTGGGGTCTGGGCAGGAGCCAAAGCTTCTGCTGTGGGCTGAAGCATCTCCAGAGTGTTTGCTTTCCACCTCCTTGCCAAGGAACCCTGTGAGCTGGTTTGTTTTTTTAAAAAAGAAAATACTTTCCCTTTATGAGGCACTTCCTTCTGCATTGACAGCAGAGGAGGGGAAGTTAAAGCCTCTGCCATCATGTCAGCCTCCTGGCTGTAGGGAGAGGACAAGTCTAGCCTATCCGGAGTCCCCTGTCTGGCAGTTTGACGTATAGTGGTACCTCGGGTTACATACGCTTCAGGTTACAGACTCCGCTAACCCAGAAATAGTACCTCGGGTTAAGAACTTAGCTTCAGGATGAGAACAGAAATTGCGCTCCGGCGGTGCAGTGGCAGCGGGAGGCCCCATTAACTAAAGTGGTGCTTTAGGTTAAGAACAGTTTCAGGTTAAGAACGGACTTCTGGAACAAATTAAGTACATAACCAGAGGTACCACTGTACAGGGGTTTCATTCATTCCTGGAGCTGGTTTTGTGCGTATGTAAAGTCCCAGGTGAGGTCCCCAGTGTGTTCACCTAAAGAGCCTGCAATAACCGGCTTAGGAAAGCGCTTGGGAGCCCCTTTCAGCCAGAGCAGTCCGTTCTGGGGTGAGGTACACCCTTTGGCCTGACTTGGCAGAGAGCGTGGGCAGGGACACCCACACAGAGGCACCTGTGCCCGCCTGCATGCACAAAAATGGCCCCCCAGCCGTGCTTTCTGTCACACACAATCCAGCACTCTTAACCTTAATCAGGCGGTGGGGGAGAACTTACTGCAGTATTACTGCGCCGCCCCCTCAAAGCCTATTTGCAATGCAGGGATGCTGCAGCACAGAAGTTGGGGAGGCTGACCTTCCCATGTGTTGCAAGCAAGGTCCTGTGCCAAAAACAGCCGCCCCTGCCGCATTTAGGCTTGACAAACAGCGCTGCTGGAGCTGAGGCTGTTTTCTAATTAGGGCAAGGGGGTGGCGGTTCTGGCACGGCACATGGAGTTACTTAACGGCACATTTGGGCTTGACAAAATTGCTGTTGCAGCACTAGGAGGGAGTAGAGGCGACTGGCTGAAGAGATCCCTCGGCCCCAGGGGCAGCCTGCCCTGTTTCAGCCAGAGGCAAACCTGGAATATGCAGCCGTACCCCTCACCCCAACCCGCCGTCCCTGCTGCACCACCCCAGCCCTTCTGCTGCCACTGGAACGCCCCTCTCGCCAAGAGTCGGCAAGAGCGGAGCGTTTTGGCGGTGGCAGAAGCAGTGAGGCAGGGATGCCATCTCCGGCGCCTGCTTTACCCTGCCTCATGAGTGGGCCGGCACTGTTCAGTCTCCATCCCTTCTGTTGGTGCTGAGATGGGCCCAGCTGCCTGACTTAATATAAGACACATTCCTGGGGTGAGACTTTGCAGACACCTGCGTGCAGCTGCTGAACGCCTGGCAAGCCTAGACGTTTGTGTCTGCTTGCCTGCACCCGAATCCTTCGCAGGCTCTGGTCTTGCTGAGTGGCTGAGAGTTATGAGATCCCTCCGTGATCATTCATCTCTTGCCAGAACCTCCCAAGCCTTATGTGGGAGTTTCCATTTGCTGATGGGTGGACTCTTGGACTTTTCAAGCAAACTTTTTGGAGAGGGGGCCGGTTCACCGTCCCCCAGACCTTGTGGCGGGCCAGACCACATGTGTGGCAGAGGGGGCGCTCTCCCCAGCCCCTCCTCTCCCCCTGCCTACCTACGCTGCTACCGCCGGCTCTGCGCTTTCCCAACCGTGGCTCCTGTGCCTGCCCTTGCGAGAGCTGCTTTCGGGCTGCTCTTCCTGCCACCACCTACAATGGCCTCTGCCGCTCGCCAGGGCAGGCACCGGAGACGCGGTTGCGAGAGTGCAGCTGTTGGCGGCGGCAGAGGGACGAGCGGCCCGAAAGGTCTGGCTGGCTCTGGAGAGGCACAGCTCAGCCCAGCCCCCTTCCTCCACCATTGGCAGGGCAGGGAGAAGCCAGGAGGGAGGGAGGGAGGGAGGAGGCACTGGTGTGTATGTGTTGGGGGGGGGGGGAATGGCGCCGGAAAAAATGGTAGCACCGGAAAAAAATAAACGGGAAAAAGCAGAATCGCCAATCCACGGAATGTCTTGTCTGCAGGCCGGATCCTGAGGGCAATTGAGCCAGATCTGGCCTGCGGCCCATAGTTTGCTGACCCCCGAGCTAGATTGTGCTATGCCCCATGTGGACAGCCCACTCCCAGCCTTAGTGTTGGCTGTTGTGCTTAAGAGGCGGTGATGCCATGCAAGAGGGATGGGCGGACTTTGTCCAGGCTGCGGACTCTGCTGTGGCAGTGGCTCTCTCCCCTTGGCTGTGGGGGCTTTCACAGGCATGGGGCAAGGGCACGCTTTGCTTGTATGTTCCTCCAAAGACAGATCTGAGGTAGGCGGTGGAAGCAACTGTGGAACTCCCTTCTGCAGGAGGCAATGGTTGTCCCCAATCTAGGTGGCTTTGAAAGGATGAGACCAATCCATGGGGGAGAGGGCTATTGAAGGCTGCTAGCCATGACAGCTATATGCTCTTGCCTCCACAGTTGGAGGCAGCCATGCTGCTGAATCCCAGCTGCTGGAAACCACAGGAGGGGAGAGTGGCTCTTGGGCTCAAATCCTGCTGGCGGGTTTCCCATAATGGGCATCTGTCTGGCCATTGTGAGAACTGGGCTGGATGGGCCACTGGCCTGATCCAGGAGGCTCTTCTTGTGTCCTTAAGAATCCTTACAGTTTTCCCAAAGGTGGGGCAGCTGTACACTAGACTGTGCCCCATAAGAGGCCAGTACTCTGAGCTGAACAGGCTCTGTAGGATTTAATCCCTATGCTATACAACCCTGAATGTCTTGGAACTGAAAAGAACCAGCCCCACAACTCTTCCCTAGTGGAGTTTGATGCTGCGTATTTAGTTCATCGTGCCTTGCAGTACTGAATAATTCGCTTTACAGCTGAAAAATGTTTTGAAAGCCAGCTTCCTTGAGGCTTTTGTGTTCTGCACACTCCTGGCCTCTAGAGGGTGCAAGCAACACACAGTACAAACTGGAACTGCTAGGTTGGCAGGAGCAGGGACCAAGCAACAGAAGTTCACCCGTTGCAGGGATTCAAACCGCCAACCTTCTGATCGGCAAGCCCAAGAGGCTCGGTGGTTTAACCCACAGCGCCACAAAAATGAGCATTAAATAAGCTGGTTTAATTACCACCCACCCACCTCCCCTGGTGCAAATGTTTTCATAGCAAACTGTTTCAATCCAGACTCAAATGATTATTTCCAGCCCTGCTGGGCTCTGCTACAGAACTGGGGCAGGCACATATTTTTGTGCTGGGCGAGCGAACTACCCCATGGGTGAATCTTGGTGGCTGCTGCCTTTGCTCTGGGTAGAGGAGGAAGAGGAGATGTCTTTGCCGCTGGCGCTGCCCGACTCCAGCCTTGGCAAGAGCACTTGGGGGTCGCTGTAGGTGGCAAGGTGGGCCTTCAGCGTGCCCAGAAGGGCCGGGTCCACTGTCTGCCTCAAGCTCAGCGCCATCTGATCGGTCCAGCGATGCTCAGGGCCGGGGGGGCGCCTGTGCTGCAATCCGAAGATGTGCTGGGGCCTGAGATCCCCCGGGACATCCAAACGGGTCACCCGGGTGTCGGGATAGAGGCTCTTCTTGAGGACTTCGAAGGGCAGGTTGGGCATGTCCAGGATCTTCCCGATGCCGTCGACCTGGATCTCGGGGTTGCCATAGCTGTTCTTGTAGAGGAAGAGGTAGGAGGTGAAGTCGTGCTCCGCGGGCGGGTCAGGATGGATGCCCAGGCGCACAGTCTCTGGCCGGCTGATGCAGGTGGCCGGCAGGGAGGCTACGTTGGTGCTGACGTTCCACGGCCGGCACCGCCGGTCCTTCCGCACCTGGTAAGTGTCGTCCACTCTCAGCGGGACTATTTCTTCGATGGAGAGGATCGGGCTGGTCTTCTTCCGAGTTCCTCTGTGAGAGAGCACAGACTTTCGCTTCGTGTCCACGCAGCGCACGATTCTGGCCGGAGGCGGAGGCAAATGCTTTTTGGCCAGCCACTCGTCAAAGGCCAGTTTGTTGCTGAGATTTATCTCCATCTGTAATGAAAGGACAAACAAGGCAGTGGGAGAAGGGGCACAGTCTGTCCTCTTCAGGGTGGTTGGCCGATCAAATCTGCTAAGCCCTGGTTTTGACTCAAATAAGCCGAGACTGGGCCCATCACCTCCTGGCAAATAGAAGGGGAAGAAATGGAGGCAGTGAGAGATTTTACTTTCTTGGGCTCCACGATCACTGCAGATGTTGACTACAGTCACGAAATTAAAAGACGCCTGCTTCTTGGGAGAAAAGCAATGACAAACCTAGATAGCATCTTAAAAAGCAGAGACATCGCCTTACAAACAAAGGTCCGTATAGTTAAAGCTATGGTTTTCCCAGTAGTGATGTATGGAAGTGAGAGCTGGACCATAAAGAAGGCTGATCGCCGAAGAATTGATGCTTTTGAATTCTGGTGCTGGAGGAGGCTTTTGAGAGTCCCATGGACTGCAAGAAGATCCAACCTGTTGGAAATTAGCCCTGAGTGCTCACTGGAAGGGCAGATCCTGAAGCTGAGGCTCCAATACTTTGGCCACCTCAGGAGAAGAGAAGACTCCCTGGAACAGACCCTGATGTTGGGAAAGATGGAGGGCACAAGGAAAAGGGGACGACAGAGGACGAGATGGTGGGACAGTGTTCTCGAAGCTACCAGCATAAGTTTGACCAAACTGCGGGAGGCAGTGGAAGACAGGAGTGCCTGGCATGCTCTGGTCCAGGGGGTCACGAAGAGTCGGACACGACTAAACGACTAAACAACAACAAGCCGAGACCTTAGTTTACAATCAATGCCTGCATTGTGGCTACTAATGCTCATGATCAAATGTATTTCATTAACACAATCTGCATATTATTATTGATATCAGTGGAGAGGAGAAACGCCATGGTGCATCTGCAGCAGCAAAACCTTCATTTGCCCCAGCTGCAACAAAACATGTCTCTCCCCTATTGGCCTCTACAGCCAGAGACAGCGCTGTAACTCCCCAATGGTTTGCCCTCTCTTAAACAGCCCAGCCATGTGGCGTAAGGAGCACCGGTAACCGAAACGACCCTGAAGGCGGCTTTGCCTGTGCACATCCATGCTGCTGCTTACCTGCTCTCTTTTAAGGAATTCGATTTTCTGCACCTCGCACGCCTCCTTGATCTTGTTCAGTTTGGCGACCTGCTGGGCAAAGTGCGCTTTGTCTGCTTTCCACATGGCGCTGGCGAGACACCTGCGGAGGCAGAGCACCACCCTGGATGTGTGCAGGAGGATCTGCCTCAGATGACTGGCAGAGAAAGACCTGCATCAGCGTCCCATATCGCAAAGCTCCCCTGCTGGTATCCGTACCATTTCCTGCGCAGGTGCTTCTAGAGCAGGGGTCCCCGAGCTAAGGTCTGCGGGCTAGATAAGGCCCGAGGGACTCGTTTATCTGGCCCACGGCGACCCCTGCTGCCGCCGCCTGCTTGTACCAGTGCTGTGCTGTGCGGCTGCCTACTTCTGGGTCGGAGGAGCACCGGAAATAGCTTGTGCGCATGCGCGAGCGTTATTTCCGATGCACATCCGGGTCAGAGGAGGCCTGTGCACATACACACAAGCTATTTCCGGTGCTCCTCCGAGCCGGAAGTGCGCCATAAATAGCGTGTTTGCACGTGTGTGGACACGCACTCTCCAGCCCGCCGCGCGATTGGCGCGGCAGAACTGGTCCGAGGAGCGGTAAGTTTGCTAACCTCTGTTCTACAGGCACTGAGAGCCTGTAGAAAGACTTGGGGTGCATAAGGTCATTTGGAGGGACCACAGTTGCTGGAAAGCACAGGAAGGGAGAGCGAGCGTCTGTTGGCCTCAGGCCCTGCTTCTGGGCTTCCCCTTGAACAGGAGCCTGGACCAGATGGACCACTGGCCTGATCCTGCACTCAGACTCTTATTCTCCTATGATGCTCTGAGGATCATATGTAGGAGCTCCAGCTCCCCAGGGGCTTCTTGCTTGTGCCAGGAATCTCATGTATACCAAAGTGGAAAATATAGACGCAGGGACGTAGCAGATGCTTTATTCTGAATCGGATCATTGACCAACCTAATTCAGCATTTCACTGACTGGCAGCAGTGGCCCTCCAGGATTCCAGGCAGGGAGTCTTTCCCAGCCCTACCTGCAGGTGCTGGGGATGGAACCTGGGGGCTCCCTGGCCAAGGAATGCACAAGGCAGAGGGTCAACCCTTTATTGTCCAAGGTAACAGTCACTTCTACAGCTCTGGAGAAGCATGCACACCAACGTTGCGTCTAGGCAGCTGTTCCCGAGTCTGCGCTCTATAGAGCAGTTGCGGCATCTGGGTACCACTTCCCCTCCACCAGTTTATGTACCTCCCCCTGACGGGCTGCATGCATGTAGCCGGAGACTGAGCCTGGGTGGAAACTGCCCCTGCTCTTCTCCCTTCAGTCCCCTCCTGGTTCTGGGAAACATGGTGCAGGAGAAGGTGAGGAAGCACTCGGCCCTTCACTTGCCTGGCCTGCCTCTTCCTCCTCCTTTTCCTCCAACTCTGAAGCTTCCTCTGCCTGGGTGCACACTCGTCAGCAGGTGCTCTGCTGAGCGTTGCTCCTTCCCCAAAGCAGAACTGGGATTCCTTCTCGCAACCCACAAGCAACATTTTGAAAAGGAAAAAAAAAAACACATTTCTATCCACCAAAGGCAATATAGCTTTTTGCAGCCTAGGACCCACGTACCTACGGGACCGCCTCTCCTGGTATGCCCCACGGAGGACTTTAAGGCCCACAAATAACAACACTTTGGAGGTCCCGAGCCTCAAGGAGATTAGATTGGTCTCAACTAGGGCCAGGGCCTTTTCAGCACTGGCCCCGACGTGGTGGAACAGTGTCACAAGAGACTAGGGCCCTGCAGGACTTGACATCTTTCCGCAGGGCCTGCAAGACAGAGCTGTTCCACCTGGCCTTTGGTTTGGACTCAGTCTGACCCTTCTGTTTCCCTCCCCTTATGGTCTTGATTTATCAACTACTTTAAAATGAGGCAGCATTTTAAATTGCATTTTAACCTGTATTTTAAATTGGTTTCCCCCCCTCCTTCTCTTTTCCCCCTGTTATGTTTTTACTGTGATTTTATTGGTGTTAGCCGCCCTGAGCCTGGCTCTGGCCGGGGAGGGCGGGGTATAAATAAAAATTAATAATAATAATAATAAAGGGCAGGACTGAGTGCACTTGACTTGCAGCACAGAGGTGGGTACCTGGCGTATGCCCACAATGCCCCCTCCCATCGCCGCCTCTGGTCCATCCCGCCTCAATGCAAAATACTCACTTGGCACAGGACCTGTGGCCCCACATCCTGCACAGGTCAATGGGCTTCTGGCCCTCATAGTCCCGGATATGGACATCGGCCCCGGCTTTGATCAGCTCCCAGATGCAGTTCTCACGCCCCTCGCTGGCCGCCTTGTGAAGCGGAGACACCCCGCTTTGGTTCTGCCTGGAAAACAAGAACCCCCCGGGGTTTCATTGCTCTTTGCGGAGTCAGCTGCAGAATGTTTTCAGAAATCCGAATCAATTTGCCCAAGATGAATAATAATAATAACAGTAATAATAAAATAATAATAAAAATAATAACAGTAATATTATTTATACCCCATTCGTCTGGCTGGGCTTCCCCAGCCACTCTGGGCGGCTTCCAAAAGAATATTAAAATACTGTGATGCATCAAACATTAAAAGCTTCCCTAAACAGGGCTGCCTTCAGATTTCTTCTAAAAGTCTGGTAGTTGTTGTTCTCTTTGACATCTGGTGGGAGGGTGTTCCACAGGGCGGGTGCCACCACCGGGAAGGCCCTCTGCCTGGTTCCCTGTAACTTGGCTTCTCGCAGTGTGGGAACCGCCAGAAGGCCCTCCGTGCTGGACCTTAGTGTCTGGGCAGAACAATGGGGGTGGAGACGCTCCTTCAGGTCTACTGGACAGATGCCGTTTAGGGCTTTAAAGGTCAGCACCAACACTTTGAATTCTGCTCAGAAACGTACTGGGAGCCAATGCAGGTCTTTCAGGACCGGTGTTATATGGTCTCGGCGGCTGCTCCCAGTCACCAGGCTAGCTGCCGCATTCTGGATTAGTTGTACTTTCTGGGTCACCTTCAAAGGTAGCCCCATGTAGAGCGCATTGCAGTAGTCGCAAAACGGTGATGGAGAGCACACACTCCGGAGCAAAAAGGCCATTGTCCCAGAGGACTAAGGGCTCTCTGCTCCTCCAGTTTTAAACGCCTTAGAATTGTGAGCGCTCATCGTTATATGAAGCAAATGAAACGAAATCAAAACTTTAGACAAGTTCATGGAGGAGGGGAGGGCGAGGTTGACTGCTCTGCCTCCACAATTGATGGCAGCAATGCTTTTGTCATCCCAGTTGCTGGAAACCAAAAAACGGGATATTTGCTCTTGCGCTCAGATCCTGCTCTCAGGTTTCCCAGAGGCAACTGTGATCGTTATTATTTATTAAATCTGTATACTGCCCTATGCCTGTAGATCTCAGGGTGGTTCATGGCATAAATGAGTGGCAACCCAGTCAGATGGGTGGGGTACAAAGAAATTATTATTATTATTATTATTATTATTATTATTATTATTATTATTATTAAATTACAATATAAAAAGCACAAAATACATAATAAAAATAACAAGAAAATCAAGCCAATAATCCTCCCTCCCGCAACACATTTAAAAGGGCATGGGATGTCAACCAGTCAAAGGCCTGGTTGAAGAGGAAAGTTTTCGCCTGGCACCTAAAGATGTGCAGTGAAGGTGTCAGGCAAGCCTCCCTGGGAAGAGCATCCCACAAAAGGGGAGTCACCACAGAAAAGGCCTCGTTCTTGTGCTGCCACCCTCTGGACCTCTCAAAGAAGGGCCTCAGAGGATGATCTCAGGGTCTGGGTAGGTTCCTATGGCGAGAGGCAGTCCTTGAGGTACTGTGGTCCTGAATCATTTAAGGATTCATAGGTCAAAACCAGCACTTGGAGTTGGGCACAGAAACTAATTGGCAGGCAATGTAGCCACTTTCCAGCCCCTGTGAGAACAGGGTGCTGGACTGGACGGTCCACTGGCCTGATCCTGTTCTAAGCATAGTCTGAAATGCTCACCATCCTCAGTAGGGCTGGCTATGGACGACAGAGATCGGGGCTAGTTCATCACTTAGCCCAGGCTTCCTCAGCCTCGCCCTCCAGATGTTTTGAGACTACAATTCCCATCATCCCTGACCACTGGTCCTGCTAGCGAGGGTTCATGGGAGTTGTAGGCCAAAAACATCTGGAAGGCTGAGGTTGAGAAAGCCAGACTTGGCCCTTTTTTCGCTGTGCCTGCCCCGGGACCGAATGACTGCCGCTCCCCCTCCAGGGAAATCCCGCTAAGCGAAGGGATGAGGCTCCACTTTGCCTGCACTTGCCCCTCCTACGCATAGCCGGGTGCGCACACGGGAACGATGGGAAGAGGGGGCAAGGGCCGCCCAGCTCACACGTTGACGTCGGCCTGTTTCTTGATGAGGTACTGCAGGCACTCCAGCGCCGCGTTCCGGCTCTCCTTGCTCAGCACCAGGTGGATGGGCCTCCAGCCCGTCAGGCTGGCCAGGTTCACGTCGACCTTGAATTTCTCCACCAGCATCTGAATGCAGTCCAGGCGCCCGTACAAAGCTGCCGTGTGCAGCGCAGAGAAGCCCTGGCAGGAAGAGAAGACCTTTGAAGGTGACCCGGAAACTGCAATACAGAATGTGGTAGCTAGACTGGTGACTGGGAGTGGCTGCCGAGACCATGTAACACCGGTCTTGAAAGACCTACATTGGCTCCCAGTACGTTTCCGAGCACAATTCAAAGTGTTGGTGCTGACCTTTAAAGCCCTAAACGGCCTCGGTCCAGTATACCTGAAGGAGCATCTCCACCCCCATCGTTCAGCCTGGACACTGAGATCCAGCTCTGAGGGCCTTCTGGCGGATCCCTCCTTGCAAGAAGCCAGGTTACAGAGAACCTGGCAGAGGGCCTTCTCGGTGGTGGCGCCTGCCCTGTGGAACACCCTCCCTTCAGATGTCAAAGAGGTAAACAACTGCCTGACATTTAGAAGACATCTGAAGGCAGCCCTGTTCAGGGAAGTTTTTAACGTATGACATTTTAATGTATTTTTAATCTTTGTTGGAAGCTGCCCAGAGTGGCTGGGGAAACCCAGCCAGATGGGCGGGGTACAAATAAATTATTATTATTATTATTATTATTATTATTATTATTATTATTATTATTATTGGCAGGACAGGTCGACCGGCCTCTGTCGACCGATGGGCTTCTCTGAGCCCCCGGGGCATCTCAGGAACCTCTGCGGCAACTTCTGCACAGCATGAAACATCCGTGCAGGAACAGCAGCCTTGTGAACGGAGTTCAAAACCCAATTCAGCCATGAAACACGTGGATAAGGCTAATCACCGCCTTATCCTACTTTATCCTTATTTATTTCATTGCATTCCTATGTCGTTTTTTTCCACCAAGGAGCTCAAGGTGGCGTATATGGTTCCTCATATAACGTCCCCCCAACAAGAACCCAGTGAGGTTGGTGAGGCTGAGAGGCAGTGACTGGTCCTGAAGGTTGCTCCCAGCGGACATAGTGGCCGAGTGGGGATTTGAACTCGAGTCCTAGCTCTTAACCACGACACCTCACTGGCTCTTTATAGGGCTGTCGTGAACATCAGGTGGGAGAGCCCCATCTGTGCTACTCTGAACTAAGCATGGAATAATATAAACTCCCTCTGTGGAACACAAATGGGAGTCTTGAGCTGAGATGGAAATGGGGAGGCAAATTGCCTTCCTTGGCTGAGCTAAGACTTGAAACAGGCTCTTAGCCATTAAAAATCCCGCCTGTACCTAAGGTGATAGGTTTATAACCCTCAGTTTTCCACTCTGCTTTCTGGAAAGGATTTCTTCTATTCATGGGGGACCCCCTGGGACGGGACAGAGAGCAAGTCCGTACAGTATTCACACAATTGAGCGCAGTGAGGTTTGTAAGGGCGTTTCACAAATCTCCCCCCGCCCAGCTGTTCACAACAGATTAAAACACCAACACTGGAAACACAGTGAGTGTTAACCTAGCCTTACTCTCTGGCAACACCGCCAGAAAAGCCTGGGTTTGGATCTGCCCCTTTATCTATTCTTGCCTGGTCCCTATGCCATCCTTTGCCAAGTTGGTGAATGCTGATCCACTTTCTCCCACTAGAATTGCAACCAAAATGGCTTATAAAACAACCCCGAATTTGCATACTTAACACCCGTATATGCGCTGAAGACCTTGAGGAGGCAATTTATTTATTTTCATAAATTTTATATACTGCTTGATTGGGAGGGGGGAAACAAACCTCAAAGGGGTTTACAAAAGGACAGGGGTCAGCAAACTTTTTCAGCAGGGGGCCGGTCCACTGTCCCTCAGACCTTGTGGGGGGCCGGACTATATTTTGAAAAAAAATATGAACGAATTTCTATGCTCCACAAATAACTCAGAGATGCATTTTAAATAAAAGCTCACATTCTACTCATGTAGAATGCTGATTCCTGGACAGTCCGCAGACCGGATTTAGAAGGCGATTGGGCCGGATCTTGCCCCCAGGCCTTAGTTTTCCTACCCATGCAAAAGGACATACCAATGAAATCAAGGAAGATTTAGAACAATAGTAAGGTAAAGGTAAATGTACCCCTGCCCGTACGGGCCAGTCTTGACAGACTCTAGGGTTGTGCGCCCATCTCACTCAAGAGGCCGGGGACCAGCGCTGTCCGGAGATACTTCTGGGTCACGTGGCCAGCGTGACAAGCTGCATCTGGCGAGCCTGCGCAGCACACGGAAATGCCGTTTACCTTCCCACTAGTAAGCGGTCCCTATTTATCCACTTGCACCTGGGGGTGCTTTCGAACTGCTAGGTTGGCAGGCTCTGGGACCGAGCAACGGGAGCGCACCCCGCCACGGGGATTCGAACCACCGACCTTTTGATCGGCAAGCCCTAGGTGCTGAGGCTTTTACCCACAGCACCACCCGCCATCAAGGAAGATTTAGAACAATAGTATAAAACACTTTTAAAAAGTTAAAACACCAAAACAGGTTAAAATGCACACCGCACACCGCTTTCTGAGCATCTGGCTTGCCTTGCCTAAGCAAGAATGTTTCAGCAGGCGCCGAAAATAATACAGCGAAGGCACCTCCCGGATCCCAACAGGCAGGGAGTTCCGAAGTGTGGATCAGACTGCGTGTGCCCCCAGTCGCACCCCAAATTTGTGCAAACGAGGTGATATTTACATTAATGTCGGCCTGAGTCGGGCTTTCGGCTTTTTGGATACAGATCTTGAGCCAGTGAACTTGTCCGCTGCTGGCTGCGTACTGCGAGTCTTTCGACAGGACCTTTGCTGGAGGCTGCTTAGAGAACTTCCTGGTGAGAAGACTGAAGAAGAAGATGGAAAAGGCATGGCCAAATCAATCACCCCTTTTGGACCCATTTGCAAAATCCAAGGACCTGGGAGACAGAGCTCACTCCATCATTGTCTCTGCTGCATCAGGAATCCTCTCCCCCCAGCTGTCCTCTGCGGGAATTGGGCCGATACAGGGGCATCTGAATACTGTACTCCAATTACTTCCTCTTAGTGTAACAGGGCCCATGTTTTGTAGCCTTGTCGCACTTAACCATTATGTCTGTGCCATAAAATAGTTCAAGTTGCTACCTCCCACAAATTCACTTCCTCGTGGTTTATTTTATGTCTGTATATGGACCATCAGATCCTGTCTGATGACACTACATTTTGCAGAATCTCTCGCACAGTGGTACCTTGGTTTTCAAACGGCTTGGTACTTGAACAACTTGGAACCCAAACACTGCAAACCCAGAAGTAAGTGTTCCGGTTTAGGAACTTTTTTCAGAAGCCGAACATGTTCTGTTTTGAGCGCCACACTTCTGTTTTGAGTGTTATGCTGAAGTCTGTCTGTTTCTGCTATTTATTTTGCGTTTTTGTGGCTTTTTTGTTTTGTTTTTGTGGCTGTGTGGAACCCAGTTCAGCTACTGATTGATTGATTGTGTGACTGCAGTACATTGTTTATTGCTTTCATTTTATGGCTCAAGGGTCTCGTTAGATAGTAAAATTCATGTTAAATTGCTGTTTTAGGGGTTGCTTTTAAAAGTCTGGGACGGATGAATCCATTTTGCAATCCTTTCTATGGGAATCCCAAAGGACAGCCTCTGTGGGAGGGAGCTGGGCACCAACTGCTCCTCAAATGGGCCAGCCGGCCAATATAGTTAGAGATTAGTGCTGGAGCTTTGATCTTCCTCTTCCCTCCCTGTCCCTTTGCCCTCTTGTGCTGTGTCTTTCCTTGAGGTTAGAATTGCAGAAGTTGACCGTGGGCAAGCCTTTAAGGCTGGAGAGCAGAACGAAACGAAACGAAACGAAACGAAACGAAACAAAACAAAACAAAACAAAACAAAACAAAACAAAACAAAACAAAACAAAACAAAACAAAACAAAGGCAAGTGTGGCTAAAACGATGATTGGCAGAATTCCCCTCCCTTGATGCAGCCCAAACAGCCCCCTCCATGCAAGAAGGAGGCATTAGGAGGCTGTTTCTTTGTTTACACCTCTACAAAATTGTCAATATGAGAAGAGGTAAAATGTTTTCTAATTTTCGCTTGGTTACATGTATTTTCTTCCTTTTGTATATTTGTACTTTTTTCTTTTTTTTCTAATTTGTACTCAATAAAATTAAATTATTTTTTTAAAAAGGGGGGTGTTTCTTTGGAGGGGGGGTGGAGGTCCCCTACATTTGCCCCAAAGGATCTATTTTGGGGGTGGGAGGGAGATAAGGCAGGGACCCCCAGCCCAGTTTCCCAGCGAGGACTGAAAATACTCAGTGACGGCCGCCCCCCCTTGCGGCGCGAAATGGTACAGCCCCGCTCCGCCTGCACCCGCTCAGGACCGCACCACCTGCCCTGGCCGAGAGGGGTGGCTGGAGGGATTGAGAGAGAGGGAGACGCGCGTCGGGGGAGGTCGAGACGCGTGTCTTGCCACAGCGGCGTCCGCCCCGCCCCCTCCCGCCCGGCCCCGCCCACACCCTCCTGCCCCGCCCCCGCTGGCCTTGGGGAGGCGCTGAGGCGGCCGTGCGCTTCCGAGCCGCTCTTGGGCCTCGCCATCCCGACGGCGGCGCCGCCGTTGCCAGGGCAACCCGCGCAGGCCGGAAGAGGCGCGCTGACGTCGGCGGGGAGGGGCGGGGACAGCTCGGAAGCGCCGCCCCCTGGCGCCCTCGGGAGACGCGGGTTCGAGGCCCCGCCGCGGAAGGAGAGACCAGGCGGCCCCTCAAAAATACCCCCGAACTTATTTCCTTTTCTTTATTTGAGATTTTGCAAAAAAAAAACAAAAAACCACCTTTGCCCCCACCTCCCAAAATTAGTTAATTAATTAAAGTTAATTTATAATTAATGAATTGTGGGAAACCAAAATGATAAGAATGGATGTCACCCGCCTCCTGAGAATCATCGTGATGGGAGAATGTAATTTGCTACCCTGGTTTGCTGTTTTACATTCAGCAACTCTTGCATTGCTCTCTCTCTCTGTCTACATGTTATTGTATAAATACATCTATTGTATGTGTGCGTTATTATTATTATTATTATTATTATTATTATTATTATTATTATTATTATTATACCGCCCTATGCCCTCAGGTCTCAGGGTGGTTCACAGGATAAAATGAAAATATAAAACCACAAAGTACAGAATCAAAATAAAAACCAACCCCCACCCAAAAAGACACCCCCTTCCCCACGTAATAAATATATATGTGTGTGTGCTCTGCGGCAATCCGGAAGTAACAGAGCGCGTTACTTCCGGGTTTCGTTGCTTGCGCATGCGCAGACGCTCAAAATGACGTCACACGCATGCGCAGAAGCGGCAAAAAGCGATGTGCGCGTGCGCAGACGTGCCATTGCTGGTTACGTTTGCTTCTAGATGCGAATGGGGCTCTGGAACGGATCCAGTTTGCACCTAGAGGTACCACTGTATATACACACACACACACACACACACAAACACACATACACACATCGGACGCTCGGGCACATCCGCAACCCGCAGCGCCATGTCTGCGCATGCGCAGGTTGCAATTCGGCACTTCTGCGCATGTGCAAAGCATGATTTAGTGCTTCTGCACATGTGTGAGTGCTGAAACCCGGAAGTAACCCATTCCAGTACTTTCGGGTTTTGGCGCGTCTGTAACCCGAAAACGCGCAACCTGAAGCATCTGTAACCCAAGGTATGACTGTATATACATGCACATGCATGAATTTATTTGGTTATTTTGCATGCATGGCCTGAACACCCGGTTATGGGTCCAGGGGGGACATCTCTTTATCCACAGGACCGGAGAGTTGGAAGGGAGACTCCTTTGAGTCTCAGTGTTCGTAGAATCATAGAATCATAGAATCCTAGAGTTGGAGGAGACCACAAGGGCCATCGAGTCCAACCCCCTGCCAAGCAGGAAACACCATCAGAGCACTCCTGACATATGGTTGTCAAGCCTCTGCTTAAAGACCTCCAAAGTAGGAGACTCCACCACACTCCTTGGCAGCAAATTCCACTGTCGAACAGCTCTTACTGTCAGGAAGTTCTTCCTAATGTTTAGGTGGAATCTTCTTTCTTGTAGTTTGGATCCATTGCTCCGTGTCCGCTTCTCTGGAGCAGCAGAAAACAACCTTTCTCCCTCCTCTATGTGACATCCTTTTATATATTTGAACATGGCTATCATATCACCCCTTAACCTCCTCTTCTCCAGGCTAAACATGCCCAGCTCCCTTAGCCGTTCCTCATAAGGCATCGTTTCCAGGCCTTTGACCATTTTGGTTGCCCTCCTCTGGACACGTTCCAGTTTGTCAGTGTCCTTCTTGAACTGTGGTGCCCAGAACTGGACACAGTACTCCAGGTGAGGTCTGACCAGAGCAGAATACAGTGGCACTATTACTTCCCTTGATCTAGATGCTATACTCCTATTGATGCAGCCCAGAATTGCATTGGCTTTTTAAGCTGCCGCGTCACACTGTTGGCTCATGTCAACAGCTCGTGTTGTGGGTTCAAGCCCAACATTGGGCCTAAGATTCCTGCCTTGCAAGATGATTGGACTAGAATATACTTTAAAAAATACTTGATAAAAGAATTGTGCAGATATGATGCACACCCAGAGAAACATAAAAGCGTTTAGCGACTGAGACATTTTGCACCACAAACAAGGATAACAAATATCAAAGGTATTTTTTTTTATAAAATCCGAATTAGAATGAGCAGACGAATTACATACACACAATTCATAACTGATAGCAACTTTAAAGGAAGGCATTTATAATTGATGAGTAATCTCAGAATATCCTCAGCCTCCAGGTTCATTCGTAGTTTGTGCCAACTACCAGACAAAAGAGGGGTTAGAACGACAGGTTATACCAAGAGAAAAGTTAAAAGGCTAGTTTTATAGATTGGTTGTCTTTGACATGAGCATCCTTCCACCCCATGGTGGCCTTTGAAACAATCTATGTACATTTTTCTAAATAATAATAATAATCAGGCTTTTTAAAAAATTCAAGATTTGCTGATGCCGCAAATACTTTGGAAATAATTTCACCCCTTAGCTACTCGAAAGTCAATCGTTACTGAGAGTCAGTCATTAGACATCAGCTGCATGATGCTGTTCAAATAGTCTTCCAAATACGCTTTCAGGGATTTAGTGCAGTTAAAAATAACAGCCTACTTACTAGTCCGAAAGGAGATCTAGGATGACGTGTCACTGACACGTTTACTTTAGTGGCATTGACCTAGTGCTTCAATCCCCGGATCATAGTAAGACTTGTACAACAGCCTTTGAGAAAATCTTGCCTCTGTGTGGGGTCCCCCCCTTTCCTGGCTGGAGGCTCAAATTTGCCCCGGCCTTGCAATCCTGAAGACAAGCAAGGTTGAAATAAATAAAAAAAATCAAATTGTCCAGTAGGACCTTAGAGACCAACTAAGTTTGTTCTGGGTCTAAGCTTTCGTGTGCATGCACACTTCTTCAGATACCAGAGCGACCAAGGTCTGGGTATAACCTTAAGGCATGCACACAGAAGCTTATACCTAGAGCAAACTTAGTTGGTTTCTAAGGTGCTACTGGACAATTTTTATTTTTTATTTCTTTATTTTGACTGCATCAGACCAACACGGCTACCTACCTGAATCTACAAGCATGGTTATCAGCAACCTTTGCACTATGTGAGGCTGCTATCAGCCAAAAGCTCCACCTGTTGAACTTCTTACAGACCCGTGTCCCAGTTCAGAGCAGCTCCACATGATGCAAAGAGCTGCGTCTACCAGGAAAGGGACCTGAGCACCCCAAAATCAGGCGAGGGAGGAAGACTCCTGGGCAAATGAATTCAGGCTCCGCTGCAACGGAACAATTTGCTTTGCGTTTATCTTGTGCTTGTCTTCATCACTTTGCCATTGGCAAGAGGCTGGGGAAATGGCTCCAGAAGATGGGGCGACTTGCAGTTTCGGGGGGGGGGGATCCCGACTCCCTGAGGTGAGCGCAATCATCCTGCTCATCTGAAGGGGTGCTACTCTGAGCAACATATTGTACCTCTATATTGTCCTCTATAATTTCTCTTTGAAAACTAGATAGAGTGTAATTAAATCCTTTCTTATTATCTTCTTTAAATACCTCATTTAATTGAAGGTTCAGTGGAACCTTGGGTTGCGGACGTGATCCGTGTGGGAGGCACGTTTGTAACCTCCAGCTTTTGCAACTTGCAGTGCTGCGGCTGCACATGCGCTGGTTGCAATTTAGTGCTTCTGCGCATGTGCGAGCGCCAAACCCTGGAAGTAACCCATTCCGGCAAGTCCGGGTTCGGCGCGGCGCACAACCTGAAAACACATAACCTGAAGAGTCTGTAACCCGAGGTACCACTGTACTGCAACCAAACATTAATGTTTTCTTGAATCTCTTCAAAATCTTTCAATTTTAATGTCCCTTCCCTTTCTATTAAAATATCTCTATATGTAAACCATTTTCTTTTATTATTATTATTTTTTATTGATATTGCTTCTATTGGTGATAACCACAACAGAGTTTTCTGTTCTAGTTAATCTTTATATCTTTCCCAGACTGTTAGAAATGATCTCCTAATTATATGGTTATCCTTTGTGCACTTTCCCTTTGTCATACCACAAGTACGCATGCCATCCCAATCTATTATCATGTCCTTCAAGGTTTAGCAAATCTGTATTTTCTAATTTAATCCAATCCCGAATCAAAGCAATACAGGCAGCCTCATAATATAGTTTCAGGCTGCTTCAGGGGGGATCTCGACTCCCTGATGCGAGCACGATCCTTCTGCTCATCTGAAGGGGCGCTACTCTGAGCTGCGACTGAGCGAGGGCAGGCTCTTCCTCTGAACATGGTGGGATCATAGCTTCCAGGTTGCCAGGCTCACCTTGGAGAACAAAGAGATGTTGGTCATTGTGAGAGATTAAAAAAACCAGGATCCTTTAAATAAAATGATCTGGACAAAATTGGTGAAATAGTAAAATTTTATTGATACTGTACACACTTGCAAAGAGCAAGCAGAGTTTACAGCGTATCTCATGGGTAGGCAAACTAAGGCCTGGGGGGCGGATCCGGCCCAATCGCCTTCTCAATCCTGCCTGTGGACTGTCTAGGAATCAGTGTGTCTTTACATGAGTAGAATGTGTCCTTTTATTTAAAATGCATCTCTGGGTTATTTGTGGAGCATAAGGATTTGTCCACCCCCCCCCCAAGATATAGTCCTGCCCCCCACAAGGTCTGAGGGACAGCGGACTGGCCCCCTGACGAAAAAGTTTGCTGACCCCTAGGATATCGCATTTACCTTAATAACATATTATCATTCCACTTCCTATATTACTCATTGTGCAAATATGGCCAAAAGCTGCCCCCCATATAAATTTATTGATATATAAGCACTATATTTTTATTGCAAGATTGTCCTAATTACATACATGTTGACCACAGGCTGTCTTACTTATCACATGTTAACCATTTGTTCCTAATGTGATGGATTGAACCCTGTGGAGGCCCCTAGGCAGTCAAAATCTCAGTGACCCCCTCGCAAATTATCTCCTAATACGTTTCTGTAATTTTCTTGCAAGCTCAAATCAATATCATTTTGATCCATTGCTGCAGTGCCTATAGACCAATACCTATTTGGTAATCTGGCAGTGCTAAGTCCCTCTGGCGGCTCACAGCATCTTGATACCTTTCACCAACAACTGGCAAAAGTAAGGAGGAGCCAGGGACGGCTATTTTGCTGGGAACCAGGCTCCTTGTTCCTTCCTGGCTGATGAGGGCAGCCAGGACTCAGCTCTAAAGCTGCAAATAAAACATTTTAAATATGTTGTAAAGTGCATTATACAAATACAACACTAGATGGCGATGGTGAGCCATGGAAAATTTGATATATTTTTCAAAACGGGTTGTTTTTTAAAAAAAGTATTTTCACTTTTTAAAATATGTGTCTAGAGTCCACCCCAGTTTCAGCAAGAAGCTTGCCCACCTGTTGGAGTTTTGCCAAGATCCCCAGAGCTCTTTGTGGAAGGATGTGGGTCTGTAGCAGAGACGACACCCGCCACGGCCTCCCGAACTCCAACGGACGTGATGTGTTTTGTGATTATGACAGGTTGCAGTTGTGGGACCTGGCCCTGTGCTGGGCAGTCAACCATCCGGCGACGTCTCTGCAGGATGGACTCCAGCTGGTTGTCTGTGAGCTTCCTCTGGCTGCCTTGACGTCGGCTTGATCTCCGCCCCAGACTCCTGGTGCCGCTCCGGGCCTGAGAAGGTCGGAATTAATTAAAAGAACTGGCGCAGCATCAAGGAACAACATCAACTCCTGATAGCCGGAACATGGGAAGTTATCCAAAAATGTTCAATTTGGAACTGTTTAATTGGCTCTTTTGATTGTATTGTGCTTTGGCATTGTATTAGTGTGGCCTCCATTGGATTGTTATCAATGAAAAATGAATGAAAAATTAATTTACAAAAAAAGATGAGAAGGTCGGAATTAAATGCACCAGGGTGCTGTTAGAACCATAGAATTGTAGAGTTAACCGCTGCTTAAAAACCTCCAAGGAAGGAGAGGTCACCATGTTCCACTCTCAAATGACTCTTACGAAAAGTTTCCAAAGCGCAGAGCTCAAATGACCCCTTCTCTTCACATAGGGCCTGATTTTATTTCTTATGCAAATATTGAGGCACATGGTCACTCGCTGCCATTGGTATATGCAAACGTCTGGCTCATTTAAGACTATATATAGCTCTTATTCTCAACAATAATGGAACTTACAGGTAGCAAAAACTTCTATTTTTTATATATCCTTATGATTAGGGAATCCTTGTATTAGTAAATACTTGATGAACTGCCTTCTCAGTAGATCTGCTGGTCCACTATCTGACTTTTTGAAGATATCTGAAGGCAGCCCTGAATGGGGAAGTTTTTAATGTGTGATGTTTTATTGTGGTTTTATAATTTGTTGGAAGCTGCCCAGAGTGACTGGGGCAACCCAGTCAGATGGGTGGGGGTACAATTATTATTATTATTATTATTATTATTATTATTATTATTATTATTATTAGTCCTTCCAGCCTTTGATGCTTTATGGTTTGGATTTTTGATTCTTTGTCTCTGTCCCCCTCCCTTTTCTATGTTTGCTCTTTGTTGTTGTTAATAAAGAGCAAAGCAACGACCAAATGTACCGTATTTTTCGCTCTATAACAGCACCCAACCATAACACGCACGTAGTTTTTAGAGGAGGAAAATCCGTAGGCATGCCACCCGTAGGCATTCCCTACATAAAACGCACAGACATTTCCCATTACTTTTCAGGAGGAAAAAAGTGAGTGTTATGGTGCAAAAAATACGGTATTTGGTTAATTAATAAATGACCCAAGCGGCCCCCCACCAGCATTGCTGTTGTAGTGATGGACCCCATCTACTACTACTACTACTACTACTACTGCTACTACTACTACTACTATTATTATTATCCACACACAGAGACGATTCTTACCAGGAGACCCTGCAGCTCCATCGTGGTGCTTCGGCGCTTGCTCACGGCGGCTGCCTGCAGGTGGAGAAGACACAGATGGGGAGCCCATTAGGAAGGAGCTTGCTCCCATCTCCTCCTCCAAGGAGAGGCAGTGTGGAGTAGCGGTTAGAGCGTCCCTTGAGGACAGGGGAGACCGGGGTTCAGAGCCTCACTCCGCAAGGAAGCTGACAGGGTGGACTTGGGCCAGATGCTGTCTGCTTTCACACGTAGGTGAGGAATCATATGATTATATGCTGCCTTAGGGTCTTTGATTCAACATGTAATCATTATTAATATTCATGATTTTCAGTTGTTATCTCTGAGAAACGTAGAAAATAACAGGATATATTTATAGGAATTCTTCAAACTTATACAACCCCTTAAAAATTAGGTAAGGAAACAAATGTTGTATAATATTGTTTTATAATTTATGACTGTTTTATAATTTATGATAATTTAGAATTTAAATGTATTTTTATGTAATATTTGATACTTCCAGCTGATGAAGGTGAATACATTGAAACAGGGCCCTGATCCATAACTGACTTCTGACTTCTCCTCAGTGATTGCAACTCAGACCTTCACGTCAAATCTGACTATGGACTATGAACTTATCTCTACTCATAAACTCTTATCTCTAATTCTGTAACAAATTATTGTGTTATACATATCCTTATGAGTTTGAGTCTGTAATCTCTATTTGAGTTTGTAATCCTTGTCAGAATACATACTTTTGAATGGATTAGTTTTTGTTACAATTGCCTATTGATTCGCGAGGAGGGACCACTATGACTACTGAAACTTACATTGGTCTGAGTTCTTGATGTGCTTTTTTTGGCTATATTTAATAACAAGAAATCCAACTTATTTATCGCTGTCTCCTCTCAGCCTAGCCTACCTGGCAGAGCCGTTGTGAGGAGAAAGAGGAGAAGAATCACGGGCTGTGGGATGTGATCCATGAGAGGCAGTCAAGTACAACATTCCTTGTAATGCTAGAGAAGACATGCGAGGGAATGTTTGGTCCAGCCATCAAAACTTCCTGTTCCTCCTGGCTGGAGCAGCCTTCCTTTTGCATGTGATGGAAGGTGGGTGTGGCCTTACCTGTCCAGGTAACAAAAGGACGAGTCACGCAGCACCCCTCCTCTCTTTTTGACTTCCTTCTTCATTGGACCAGCTTTTAGCTAGGACTGCTCTGCTAGCTCTCAACTTGCAGAAGAACTGGGATTATTCCCCCATATGGGGTAGATCCACATGTACATATTTGTAACTAAGTCTGCCTTCAGGGATCCAACTGTGAACTGATGTGAGTAAACTTCTTTTATTGGCTTTGAATAAGATGGTGGTGTCTTTATTCTTTTAAGAGGGATTCAAGGGAACTTACCAGGAAAAAACAATTCAATCTGAAGACAGACTGAATTGTATAATAGTCAGAGGCTCATACGAAAAACCTGGGATTGCTGCTGCCAGTCTGGGTAGACAGCATTGAGCTAGATGCGCCAATGGCTCTGATTAAGGCAGGTTTTTATGTTCTGCTCTCCCACTCTGCTTCTTTACCTTGGAGAAGTCCCCAGCGTCCTTTCTGGCTGGCCTAAGGACCACCCCGCTTTTGATCCTGGCCATCATTTCTTCCACCGCTTTCGATTTCACATCGTCCGTGCAGGAGTTTGCTGCTGCCCAGAGGGAAAAGAGATATTTGTAGGGATATTTATTTTTCATGGGGTGAAGGGTAAAAACCCAGCAATGATGTCTTTTCCCCTTCCCAGGGAGCCTGGATGCATCCGAAAGAGCCTCCTGCAAAAGACCTCCTTCCTCACCACCAGTTTGAGACTTGTACCGCAAGCAGGGATACGCGGGTGGCGCTGTGGGTTAAACCACAGAGCCTAGGACTTGCCAATCAGAAGGTCGGCAGTTCGAATCCCTGCGACGGAGTGAGCTCCCGTCGTTCGGTCCCTGCTCCTGCCAACCTAGCAGTTCGAAAGCACGTCAAAGTAGATAAATAGGTACTGCTCCGGCGGGAAGGTAAACGGCGTTTCCGTGCGCTGCTCTGGTTCTCCAGAAGCGGCTTAGTCATGCTGGCCACATGACCTGGAAGCTGTACGCCGGCTCCCTTGGCCAATAAAGCAAGATGAGCACCACAACCCCAGAGTCGGCCACGACTGGACCTAATGGTCAGGGGTCCCTTTGCCTTTACCGCAAGCAGGAGGGGTTGGCTTAGAATCTGGGATTGTAGAGTTGGAAGGGACCCCCAAAAGTAATCTAGTCCAACCCCCTGCAATGGGGGAATCACAGCCCTGACAGATGTCTTCTAAAAGTATGGTAGTTGTTTTTCTCTTTGATATCTGGTGGGAGGGCGTTCCACAGGGTGGGTGCCACCACCGAGAAGGCCCTCTGCCTGGTTCCCTATAACTTGACTTCTCGCAGCAAGGGAACCGCCAGAAGGCCCTCGGCGCTGGACCTCAGTGTCCTGGCAGAACGATGGGGGTGGAGACGCTCCTTCAGATATACTGGACCGAGGCCATTTAGGGCTTTCAAGGTCAGCACCAACACTTGGAATTGTGCTCAGAAACGTTCTGGGAGCCAGTGTAGGTCTTTCAAGACCGGTGTTATGTGGTCTTGGCGGCTGCTCCCGGTCACCAGTCTAGCTGCTGCATTCTGGATTAGTTGTAGTTTCCAGGTCACCTTCAAAGGTAGCCCCACGTAGAGTGCGTTGCAGTAGTCCAAGCGCGAGATAACCAGAGCATGTACCACTCTGCGAGACAGTCTGTGGGTAGGGAGGGTCTCATCCTGCGTACCAGATTGAGTTGCCCTGGATACAGAATTGACCTGCGCCTCCATGGACAGCTGTGAGTCCAAAATGACTCCCAGGCTGCGCACCTGCTCCTTCAGGGGCACAGTTACCCCATTCAGGACCAGGGAGTCCTCCACACCTGCCTGCCTTCTGTCCCCCCCAAAACAGTACTAATCTCTTGTCAGGATTCAACCTCAATCCGTTTCCTTGGTTGCATCCAGACGCCTTCTGGCTACGGGGTCACTGCCCTGCAGCTCAGCTCAGTGCAGGTAAGTGCTTGAGGGGGACGCACCTCAATACCCCCCTCCCCCCTGATCCACTTACCGCATTTTGCTTGCTGCCTTCCCTTCCGCTGCTTGAGGGCCATCAGGGGGCTGCAGAGATGGAAGAACGGAAGAAGAAAAGTCAAGAGCGGTCCAGGTACATCAGAAGAGCCCTGCAGGATCAGGCCCATAGTCCGTGTCGCCCAGCATCCTGGTCTTACCATGGCCAATGTGATAGGAATTTTGAGGTCTTAGGTAAAGGTAAAGGGACCCCTGACCATTAGGTCCAGTTGTGACCGACTCTGGGGTTGCGGCGCTCATCTCGCTTTATTGGCCGAGGGAGCCGGCGTACAGCTTCCGGGTCATGTGGCCAGCAGGACTAAGCCGCTTCTGGCGAACCAGAGCAGCGCACGGAAATGCCGTTTACCTTCCCGCCAGAGCGGTACCTATTTATCTACTTGCACTTTGACGTGCTTTAGAACTGCTAGGTTGGCATGAGCAGGGACCGAGCAATGGGAGCTCACCCCGTTGTGACGATTCGAACCACCAACCTTCTGATCTGCAAGTTCTAGGCTCTGTGGTTTAACCCACAGCGCCACCCGCGTCCCTTTTGAGGTCTTAGATATATGTTAAATGTTCATAAGTGTACCAACCAAGCATTTACATAGATCAGCACCGGAAGACCTACCTGAAACCATTTTTGATTCTCAAACTGACCTCAATTATTTCTCTGCAAGGTCAAAGTGGCAAACCTCCCCATTGTCTCTTTCCTCACAAATCCTGTCTTAAGGGCACATTTAAGATATGAATAGGGTGTGAGCCTGACCTGGCTCAGGAACTAAGTATTTATCTTTACAAAAGACTGGCCAGGCTCCCCAGGCAATCCAATCAAGTGACCATTAAACAGGTAACCTGGCAGACAGGAGGTGAACAAAGCACTCAGATTTCTGCTGTAGAACGCCCTTTCTGTGATGTAGTTATGATGTATCTGGGGGTGGTCTTGATCTACAGGGTGCCAATTTCAAAAGTCTATATAAGGGCTTGCACACCATTGTTCTGGGTTCCTTCTCCCTCCTGCGTGTGGTGAGGGGAGCACCCTGTTGCAACAAATCAATAAAGATCAGGCTTACTAGCTGCTTTGCTTCTCAATATTCTCTGCTTGGCCTCTGTTTATTTTCTTCTACCAATGGGGAACCCATGTAAGGACTCTATATGGGCTCTTGGATACCCCATAAGGGAAAAAGGGCAGACTTTGTTTACAACACCAACCAGGTGCCCACTATGGGAAACCAGAACATGAGCTTTGGAGCAGGACTCTCCTGTCCCGTAGTTTCCAGCAACTGGGATTCAGAAGAATCGCTGCTTCCAACTGTGGAATCATAGAATTGCATGATTGGAGAGTTGAAAGGGACACCCAGGGGCCATCTAGTCCAACCCCCGTAATAGAGGTAGAACTATGATGCTGTTGGTCTCCCCACTCCGCCATCTGCTTGGCCACCTGCCATGGAGAGGGTTGCCATACTCCCCAAAGTGAAAATCAGGACACAAAGTTGTTGAACTTTTCTTTTGGGCAGTTTTATTTTGGGGGAACATCTCCACCCCCCAAAAAAAGAAATTCATTTGGGGCTTTTCTTTGATTTTTAAAATGATCTTTTAAGACGTCCATGTTTTCCAGGACATTTTGCCAATTCAGCAAAAATCCTCCCGGATGCCAATTTTCTGAGCGATTCCCGGACATGTCCAGGAAAACCCAGACATATGGCAGCCCTAGTGGTGGATGCTTAAGCTGAGATTCCTGCCTTGCAGCGGGTTGGACTAGATGACCCTCGGGTGGCCTCTTTGTTGAGATGAGCCTGTCCTGACATGCAGAATTTCGATCTGTGCTTCAAGTGTTTTCAAGTGTTTACAGTTAAAGCACAGATCGAAATTCTGCATGTCTGGACAGGCTCATCTCATCAGCCTGGATTGGAATGGAGCCAAAGGAAGCTGCGCTGGCAAAGAGACAGTTGAAATACACACACACACACACACACACACACACACACACACAAATAAAGCTGTACTCGATGGATGCAAGGATATATGATGTCTGACATGATTGAGAACCGGAGAGCCAGAGAGGGAGAACTTTAAAGCGTTAAAATTGAGATGTGGAAAATATGGAAACAACGCGGTTTGAGATATGGAGATATGCTTCAAGGTCCAGACTATGGGAAGCCCCGAAAAATAAATAATTATAATTTGGATGATAGTTCGGTCTTTTTTATTTTAGTTTTTTATTTTAATTGGAATATGATTTGATATGTTAATTGAATGTTTTTTAGTGGAAAATTAATAAAAACGATTGTTTTCAAGTGTTTAGAACAGTTGCTTTTATCTGTGTTTACTGATAAGCTGATTGTTTCACTCTCCATTTCAACCACTTTGATGGGTTTTAATATATTCAAGCAGCATATAAAGTTTAAATAACAACAACAACAACAACAACAACAACAATAATAATAATAATAATAATAATAAACAACTTTTTTATTTATATCCCACCGTCCCCAGCTGAAGTCGGGCTCAGAGCTGCTAACAACAGTAAAATGATACAACATTCTAAAATCATTTCATTAATAATAATAATAATAATAATAATAATAATAATAATATATGGCAAATGATACTTACTCCACTGGGACATGACATGCTGGAGGGAGAGGAGGAGGAGGGGGAGGGGGAGGGGGAGGGGGAGGAGCCTCAGGACATGTTTTGGGAGACGGGGTCCCAGTCGCCTTCGCCTCTTCTTCCAGGGATTTCACTGCAATGAGAAAGGCAGGGTCTCAGGCCCCCACAAAGAAGGTGGCCTTTGTTTTGTTTTTCTGCAGGGTGGCAGCCCTTGATAAGGCTGTGTGTGGCTGTGCATGGCACTGATTGGCCACTCCTTGTGACGTCACCCACCCACCGCCATCCTCATAACGGTTTTGCACTTTTGCAGCAGTTTGAAGAACTGGAAAGGAAAAATAAGGGGTCATTTCTCTCCTGAAAGACACACCGAGAGAGGCTGGCTGCACGGCAGAATGACTCAGGACAACAATACAGGGAAAGTGGCTTTGGAAGTTGTATAAGCAAAATGACGTCTTAATCACTTTATTGTCCATTGCATTGGTATTCTTTAGGAGTTGACGCTTTATAAATACGCCTTTTAAAAAATGGATGTGACTGTACCTGTTATTTCCTGATACTGGGGTGAGAGTAATGATTAAGGTTATTTTTTCTTTATTATTGGAATGGCTTAAACACTTTCTCTATTTTATTTTGTGGGAAAAGAGTTTTAAGTAATATGTTGATCCTTTTTGGATCCCGAGGTTCTGAAGCCATAGGATCACAGAATGACAGAAGAGTAAAGTTGGAGGGCACCTCCGAAGGTCATCCAGTCTGACCCCTGCCATGCCATCATTGCAGCGAAAGAATCTCTGACAGGTTGTATCTATACCATAGCCTATCTTGCTTTTCTAAGCCACGCAACCGAAAATGCCATACCTCTCTCTTCCAGAGCCGCGTTCCTCTCCTCCGCTCGGTGAAGCCTTTCCCCCAGGCAGACCTTCTCTTCCTCCGCTGCTGCCAGCGCAGCCAGGAGCCTGTGGAGTTCTTCTGCCTGCGGCCGTCCCAGCAGCTGCGCCTCCAGGTCCTTCACCTGGAGAGCAAGGAGCAACGTGAGCAGACGCGGAGCCCAAAGCCAAGCCCCTTCCCCCAGGACATCAGAGGGACGTGGACCAGGAAAGTGGCTTCCCTCCCGGTAGCACTTGAACCCAGGACTCGCCTCCCCAATTAGGCAAGGTGAGGCAAGCTGAGATGCTGAGAGGGGCAACAGGGACAGAGCTCCCCCTAAGGATGCTGCCCCATCACCATTTCTGAAAAAGCAGTCCTTGCCTTGCAGGGGGTTGGACTAGATGACCTTTGGGGTCCCCTTCTAACTCTACAATTCTATGATTGTTGGGTTGGGTTTTGCCCAGGCAGCGAAATGTCCTGGGCCAGCACTGGGTCACCAGATACCTCTGTGGATTGGCAGGAGATTCAGGAAAGACAAGACGCAGTCCTTCCTTTGCATGCTGCAGAGTTGACCTCTGGAACTCCCTGCCACATTCCAGTCTAAACCGATAAGGTTGAGGAAGGGAGTCTGTCTCTCTCAATATTCACATTTAGGCGCAATTTTTAAAACATTTCCTATTCAGTCATTTGATGGCTGGAAGATTCTGCTCCCGGCAACCTTCATATGATTAGCTGTGAGGCTGTGTGTCTGTTTTTAAACAGTTTTAGGCAGTGGTTTTTTTTCTTAAAAAAAACAACAAACCGTTTGGGGGTACTCTCCTTTTGACTCAAGAAAATCACCATTTTATAGTTCAAATCAGGAAAAATAAATACAGTAAATGGACCAAAGTACAAAGATTCACAAAATGTTTAGAGGTATGCATACCCCTGCGTACCACCCCAGAAAAAAGCACTGGTTTTAGGGGTTCTTAAGGGTTTTACACGTTTTAGATTTTCTTAATTGTTTTAAAGAATGTTTTAATTTTAATTATATATGTGTGTGTGTGTGTGTGTGTGTTTTAAAGTGTAATGGTTTTTAATTGTTTTAACATGTGCAACTATTTTAACGGTTTTTACATATACAACTGATCTATGCACTTTTAAAGATGCGTTATGAGATTGCTTTGAGATGCGTTATATTCATATCATTAAGATTTATTAAATTTCTACACCACCCTTCATCCGAGGATCACAGCGTGGTTTGCAATATAAAAGCACAAAAATATACACCATGGTAACAAACGAAAACATTGCCTGCCCCCAGTTTAAAATGCCATAGATTGCTTAACTAGCCCAAAGTCTGGCAGAAGAGGAATGTTTTTACTGGAGCCTAAAGATATATGTGCTGGAGGAGACTCTTGAGAGTCCCATGGACTGCAAGAAGATCAAACCTATTCATTCTTAAGGAAATCAGCCCTGAGTGCTCATTGGAAGGACAGATCCTGAAGCTGAGGCGCCAATACTTTGGCCACCTCATGAGAAGAGAAGACTCCCTGGAAAAGACCCTGATGTTGGGAAAGATGGAGGGCACAAGGAGAAGGGGACGGCAGAGGACGAGATGGTGGGACAGTGTTCTCGAAGCTACAAACATGAGTTTGACCAAACTGCGGGAGGCAGTGGAAGACAGGAGTGCCTGGCATGCTCTGGTCCATGGGATCACGAAGAGTCGGACATGACTAAACAACTAAACAAATAAACAACAACAACAACAACAACAAAGATATATAATGAAGAAGTCAGAAGAGCCTTCCTGGGCACTCTTCAAGCCATTACAGGAAGCGATCCATAAATGAGATCAATTAATTCATTAATATTTTTTAATTGCAATGCTTTTGCAGCTCTGGTGTTTGATGTCCTGGGCTTCTTTGCGAAACAGGCAGGCTGGACAGAAAATGAATGGATTGCTGGAAATGTAAGGAAAAAGAAGGCACCTTTTATCATATGTGGTGGAAATGTAAGGTAGTAAAAGAATTTTGGGAAATGATATATAATGAGTTGAAAAAAAATGTTTAAAACAACCTTTGTTAAAAAGCCTGAAGCCTTCCTTTTAGGAATTCTAGGTGCCGAAATCCGAAAGGAACAGAAAATACTATTTATGTATGTGACCACGGCTGTGCGGACGTTACTGGCCCAGAGATGGAAAGAAGATCAAGTCCTGACCAGAGAAGAATGGCAGATCAAGTTGATGGACTATGCTGAAATGGCTAAAATGAACGGAAGAATCAGAAATCAGGAAGACCAAAATTTTAATAAGGAATGGGGAAAATTTATAACTTAAAGAGCATTGCACACAGTTAAAATTGTTAGTAGGATTGGAGTAACACTTGTAGTTTAAGGTTGAATTCTGGACATAATGGAAGAGGTGAAGGATTTGGAGTATCATAAAAGATGCAGAAGGAAAGGATTAACAATACAGTAGTGTAATGGGAATTGGGGTTGCTTGTGCGTAAACTGCAAACTGCTCCAAGTTGGTTGTATAGCTAAACCTTTCCCTGGTTTGACAGCCCTTACAACGCGACTGTCTCAGTCACTGGCAGAATCCGTCAGTGGGCGTCTTCTAAACTTCCTCCAACACAGAAATTCCTTGACTCCAAGTCTCCTCCTAGATTCTCTGCGCGGAAGCTTTCTGCGCAGCGTGGGCGTGCCAAGCAGAGGTCCTGTGCTCTCTCCGCTGATTTCACTGGAAGAGTCTCGGAGCCTCCCCTCCGCAGTACTCTCAGCCTCCCCTTTCTCCCTGGTGTCCCCGGGATTTCCTTCCCCAGCGGGAGCTCTCTCTCTCTCCTTGCTAGTTCCCTCCCCTGCATCATTGGAGCGTCTTGCCTCTGATGGCAGTTCCCTGACAAGTAGGACCCACAAAAGGGAGGATGGAAATCCAGGAGATTCCTTGGAATCTCGTTTTTATGATTTAAGTTGGAAAACCAAATAAATAAATTTGTAAAATAAAGAAAGTAGATGGATGGATGGATCGAAAGGGCAGGAACCAGCCTCTGCTGAGGTCCTTGGGCAGGTGGCGCCCCAAACCCACCTTAGCCTGGTGCTCTTCCTGGGCTTCTTCCAGTTCCCGGGTCATCTTGGCCACCTCCTCCATGGCCTGGAGAAGCTGGGTCTCTGGCCCAATATTCTGCATCAGGATCATGCTCTGCCGGTTGGCTTCCTTCTGCTTCACCAGCATCTGTGACATGAGAAAAGGGAGTGGGAGTTCAGTGGTTAGAGCGGGGGCTGCAATTTAGAACCAGTCAGTTCCAGAGTTGAGCCCTTATCTCAAATAAGCCAAGAGGAACATGAGTGACTGCCCGTCAGCTTCCTGAGGTCCAGAGTACCAAATCGTAGAATAGGAGGGATGGAAGGGACCCCCAAAGGAAATCTAGTCCAACCCCCTGCAATGCAGGAATTTCAGCTCAAGCATCCATGGCAGATGGCCACCCAACCTCTGCTTCAAAACCTCCAAGGAAGGAGAGTCCACCACCTTCTGAGGGAGTCCGTTCCACTGTTGAACAGCTCTTACTGTCAGAAAGTTCTTCCTGATGTTTCGTTGGAATCTCCTTCCTTGTAACTTGAAGCCATGGGTTCGAGTCCTACTCTCCAGAGCAGGAGAAAACAAACATGCTCCATCTTCAACGTGACAGCCCTTCAGATATTTGAAGATGGCCCCCATAACTCCACTTAGTCTCCTCTTTTCCAGGCTAAACGTACCCAGCTCCTTCAACCATTCCTCAACAGGCTTGGTTTCCAGACCCTTGATCATCTTGGTCTCCCTCCTCTGCACACCTTCCAGCTTGTCAACATCCTTCTCAAATTGTGGTGTCCAGAACTGGACACAGTATTCCAGGTGTGGTTTGACCAAGGCAGAAGAGAGCAGTATTATGACTTCCCTTGATCTGGACACTAGACTTCTATTGATGCAGCCTGGAATAGCACCAGCTTTTTTTGCTGCTGCATCACGTGGTTGGCTCTGTCAGGAGCTCGTCCTACACTCGAGTAGGACCCTGGCAGTGACACATGCCCGCCAGGCATGTTCTCTCCCTCCTGGTCGATCGTTCGGGAGCTTCAAAGCTTTCTTCAGCCCGAACATCACAGCGACCGATGCGAACAGATACCAGCACACTTAGGGATCCACAGAGTTTGTGCATCATGCACATGACAGACCTCAGCAACTCAGCATTTTGGCTAATCGACTTTATTTACATATAAACACACCCGGAGCACTGCAACATGGCTCCCTCTCTCTCTAGCATCAGACAGCAAAGAGAAAAAGAACAAAGGACAATAGTCCCCCTTCACGGAACACAGGAACACAAACATCCTGTCTCCGTCACTTCCCACTCTGTGGAGTCAAAACATATACCGTCATGTGAAAGACAACAATCCCATGACTGCAATCACGGAGCAGGAATTCTAACAGGCTCATGGTTTCCAGAGGGAAACGAAGCATGGTACTGTAGAGAAAGGCTTGCCCCTTGAATTCCTACCTGGCGGGCAAAGGTCTCTGCTTGCTGCCTCAGTTCCTCTTCCAGATCCAGCTGTTGGGACACCTTGCCGTACTCCTCAGTGAGTAGCCGGGACACTGGGAGAGAGAGGGCAGAAGAGACATCAATCACCTGCGCATCAAATGAAGGATGTGGAGGGAAAGGTGTGTGTGTCCCTGGAGCGAGCAGAGGCTGAGATGCCCTCTGCGTCGACTCTGCACCTCCTTCCTAGCTCCCACTTTAATTCGGCTTGAGTGACATTTGCTTGGGTGCCACTTCCTCTATCCTCCCCACAAACAAATGGGAACGAATGCAAGTTCAAAGAGCCAACGTTGTCTAATCTCCCTTCAAAGAGATCAGGATGGAAATGCGTAGCTCATCTGGAAGCTCTGCCTCTGGGGACAGCCATGCTTCTGAATACCAGGAAACCACAGGAGGGGAGAGTGGCTTTCGCACTCGGATCCTGCTCGCGGGTTTCCCGTAATGGGCATCTGGCTGGCCGCTGCGAGAAGAGGGTGCTGGACCAGGTGGGGAAAAGGAAGTAAATGCCAGCTCAGGAAGGGAGGGGGCTCTGGGTGCAAGAATAGGCTCTTCCTGTGACCTTTCCCCACAACTCACCTCGCTTGACCCTCTTCAAAGCCCTCTGACGCTCCGCCACCAGAGCTTGCAAGGATTGCTTCTCAAACTGCTCTTCTTCCACCTTTGCACAAAGGAGATTTTGCTTCTGTTTCATTTCTGTTTCATTTTTATTTCTGATTTTCAGTTATATACATTTCAATAGTTCTACAATCATTCTAACATTTCAGAACTCGACTTCCAGTTGACTGGGGTTCAAAAGAAAGCAACTTAAAACAGCTGCTCTTGAGGCATTTCGTTCCAGATCTGCTAGACAGAGCCAGACAAAGGATGCTGACAGGTGTCTTGTCCCTGCGAACATAAATCCTGGCTGTGCCCATGGAGTAACCCACAATACCTGTTCCTGGAGCTGCTGGATCCGACCCTGGAGCTCCGTCACTTGCACGGCCAGTTCCTTCTTTTCATCCAGCAGCAGGGAAACCTTCGCTTGAAGGTCTGGGTAAAAAAGGAGGAGAAAGGGAAGGGTGAATTTGAGGGAAACTGGCTCCCTAGGGGAGAGACTGTTGCCAGTGAAATATACTCGGAGTCGAGAGTGGATTTCATGCTCTTTATTCAGCTCATAGTGGTGAGGAGGAATGGAAGTTCCCCCAGAATGTCTGCTTTATATACATTATTTACACAATGGGCCCCACGTGACTGGCTAATTCCGGGATTCTCCTGTAGGCCAATCAGGTTGCAGATTCACTTCCACCTGGAGTTGGACTGGGTGGCTCCTGTGGACCAATCAGACTGCTGCATTCTGGAACCTATTGTTCTAGGACCAATCAGACTGCCGCCTTTTGGATCCTATTCAACTCAGTACTGTACATAACAGCCAACTTAGCAGCCAGACCACAGGACAGACTCTTGGGACTCAACCATACAGCTGAAAATAAAACATTTTATGGCAGAAATGACTGGCAGAATCCGAGACCTGGGAGAAGAGTCGGTGGAAGAAGACTGGAAGAAATTTAAAGACTATCTACAGAAATATTGTAAAATTAATGAATGGTAGAATGATGTTGGATAGCAACTAAGGGGTTTCCAGCTATAATGATTTAAGAGAATATGAAAAAAGGGTTATAAATGGGTTAAAATCTAATGGTAAGGATTTGCTGAACCAGTAAATTGAAGTGGAATACAAAAAAGGAAGGTATGAGGAGGTCCAGGAAATAAGCTAAAAGAAAATAAGTAAAAGAAAAAATGTATGTTTTTAACTGTTTTTATTTTGTATTTTTCTTTTTTCTTTTTCATTTTTACTGTTATATTTCAAAAATAATAATAAATATTTTATAAAAAAAGAAAATAAAACATTTAAAGTGCATTATACACATGTGACACTAGATGGCGATGGTGAGCTTATAGCAAATTCAGTATATTTTTCAAAACACGTTTTAAAAAAGCATTTTTATATGCGTCTAGAGTCCACCTTGACTTCACCTCCTGGCAGCTGAAAGTTGGAAAAGTCGGGACAGGTAAAAGAAAGTTCTTCACACATTGTGTGGTTAAACAGGGGAACTCCCTGACACAGGAGGCAGCGAGGGCCACCAATGTGGATGGCCTTGAAAGTCCAACCCCCTGCAATGCAGGAATAAACACACACACACACAGTTGAATGTGCAGAACAGAAGGCAAGAGGTGGGGGCCCCCAAATTTGCTGAAATTTGAAAGACCTGAGTTCTGCCCTGTAGGTGTCAGGAGCTCGGCCTACACTTGAGTAGGACCCTGGCAGAGACACATGCCCAACTGGCATGTTCTCTCCCTCCTGGTCGATCGTTCGGGAGCTTCAAAAGCTTTCTTCAGCCCGAACATCACAGCAACCGATGCGAACAGATACCAGCACAATTAGGGATCCACAGAGTCTTTGCAGCTTGCGTAACAGACCTCAGCAATTCAGCATTTTGGCTAATCGACACACGGAGCACTGCAACATGGCTCCCTCTCTCTCTAGCATCAGACAGCAAAGAGAAAAAGAAGAAAGGACAATAGTCCCACTTCACGGAACACAGTAACATGAACATCCTGTCTCCGTCGCTTCCCACTCTGTGGAGTCAAAACATACCATGTCATGTGAAAGACAGAAATCCCATGATTGCAATCACGGAGCAGGAATTCTAACAGTAGATCCCCTCCCATCTGGCAATGCTGGAGCAAGTGGGAGGGGAGTGGCAGCAACTATCAGACCCTCGGACAGCACTGCAGGGCTGTTGTGTTGCAGCTGGGCACCGAAGGGGGTGTGAGATCTAGTATACCTGAAGGTCCAGTATACCTGAAGGAGCGTCTCCACCCCCATCGTTCTGCCCGGACACTGAGGTCCAGCTCTGAGGGCCTTCTGGCGGTTCCCTCCCTGCGAGAAGCCAAGTTACAGGGAACCAGGCAAAGGGCCTTCTCGGTAGTGGCACCCGCCCTGTGGAACACCCTCCCACCAGATGTCAAGGAAATAAGCAGCTATCTTGTCTTTCAAAGACATCTGAAGGTAGCCCTGTTTAGGGAAGCTTTTAATGTTTAATAGACTATTGCATTTTAATATTCTGTTGGAAGCCGCCCAGAGTGGCTGGGGAAACCCAGCCAGATGGGTGGGGTATAAATAATAAATTATTATTATAAGTTATTATGAGAGGCATCTCTTGAACACTGCCTCTCCATCCTTAAGGATGCTTCCTCTCTTCCTCCAAGGTTGGTCTTCTCCACTGTTGCAGGATCAGTGCATTTTGCACAGTCCCTGCCCAGACCGCTCCCTGCCATTTTACAGCAGCAGCAGCAGCAGCTCCCCCTTGGTGGCCTTTGAGCCAGAGGGGAAGCGACAACATGGCTCACCTTTGATTTGCTGCAGGTATTGGCCCACTGGATCCAGGACTTGCTCGGTGGGGATCTCCTCCTCGTTGCCCGGGTCGATGAGGTCCGCCGGGAGGTGGGTGAGCATGGGGAGCAAAGCCGCGCTAATGCGCTTCAGCTTCTTGTTCTCTCTGCTCACCTGCAGGAGTCAGGATGCAATGGCAAAGGTAAGCCCAGGATGATCACAGTGGAAGGGTGGCTTAGAGACTGGGCTGCAAACCAAGGTGTCTTGCGGGACAGATAAAAGAAAGTTAAACTATGGAACTCACTCCTGCAGGAGACACAGGGCCAGATTTAGGTTTGATGAGGCCCTCGGCTACTGAAGGTAATGGGGCCCTTTCTATGTCCCGCTGTCCTTTGTCAACAACAAATTGTCTCTGTTTGGGCTGGATGAACAACAAATTGTCTCTGCTTGGGCTGGATGAATCCCAAACCGGAATTAAGATTGCTGGAAGAAATATCAACAACCTTGGATATGCAGATGACCTTGACGGCAGAAAGTGAGGAGGAATTAAAGAACCTTTTAATGAGGGTGAAAGAGGAGAGCACAAAATATGGTCTGAAGTTCAACATCAAAAAAACGAAGATCATGGCCACTGGCCCCATCACCTCCTGGCAAATAGAAGGGGAAGAAATGGAGGCAGTGTGATATTTTACTTCCTTGGGCTCCATGATCACTGCAGATGGTGACAGCAGCCACAAAATTAAAAGACGCCTGCTCCTTGGGAGAAAGGTGATGGCAAACCTAGACAGCATCTTTAAAAGCAGAGACATCACCTTGCCAACAAAGGTCCGTATAGTTAAAGCTCTGGTCTTCCCAGTAGTGATGTATGGAAGTGAGAGCTGGACCATAAAGAAGGCTGAGAACTGATAAATAAGAATTGATGCTTTTGAATTCTGGTGCTGGAGGAGAATCTGGAGAGTCCCATGGACTGCAAGAAGATGAAACCTCTCCATTCTAAAGGAAATCAGCCCTGAGTGCTCACTGGAAGGACAGATCCTGAAGCTGAGGCTCCAATACTCTGGCCGCTTCATGAGAAGAGAAGACTCCCTGGAAAAGACCCTGATGTTGGGAAAGATGGAGGGCACAAGGAGAAGGGGACGACAGAGGACGAGATGGCTGGACAGTGTTCTTGAAGCTACCAGCATGAGTTTGACCAAACTGCGGGAGGCAGTGGAAGACAGGAGTGCCTGGCGTGCTCTGGTCCAGGGGGCCACGAAGAGTTGGACACGACTAAACGACTAAACAACAACAAAATAGGTATCTAAAGTCATTTGCTGTATGTGGGGTTGGAGCAGGGATTCTTTGCATGCAAAACAAGGGCTAGACTCCTGAGTTACAGCTGTTTCCCAGGTTAGACACCTTGCCATGTCCACCAGCTTGCCTGGCTCACCTGGGCTGCGTAGGCTTCTGCCTGTTCTCGGCACGACTTTTCGATTTCATACTCTACTTCCAGGGTGGACAGCTCAGCGAGCAAAGCTTGCGAAGCTGGGAATGAAAGGAGGGGGAAGGCTGAAGATCATCTCTAGAGCAGTTTCCCCAGACTTTCCCCACTTTGTGACATAAATTGATCCTCAATGTCCATGACCCTACCCTGCAAAAAGCATCCTTCAGAATAGCAGTTTGCACGACCCACTAAGGAAGATAACTAAAGTGTAGGCGGGTTCCCACAAGGCAAGACACAGCAATAACAGCAAGAACCTTTATTGACTGGGAAACAGGGGCAATGCATCTGCTTATATACATTCCTGAAAGCCTGGGCCCCTCCCACTCCCAACGTGATTGGCTGTCTAAACTTCCAAGCTGCGAATCACGACTCAGAGTTCAAGGGCCAATGGCAGAGGCCCAGATCCTAAAATGTTCTGTGATTGGACATCATGTATCGAACTAGAACACAGGAGCTCAGAATCCTTAGTGGAGACTCACGCTCTGGCCAACACAGGCCACTGAATACATAACAATAATAATATGCAATCAAATTCAAAACAGAAACCATTAATTGCACATTTACGGTATTTAAACTATTCAGGTGTTGTGAACCACCCTGAGATGTGCAGATGAAAGGCGGTATACAAATTCAATTAACAACAACAACAACCAAGCAAACAAATAAACCATATTAATTTACATATTAAACATATTCTGTTTAATCCATTGGACAAAACTGGTGAACTTGATCCAATGATACCAGATTTCCAAAGTCTGGTAGTCTTGCCTCTTCTTGCCCCACTAATAATAATAATAATAATAATAATAATAATAATAATATATAATTTTATTTATACCCTGCCCTCCCTGGCCAGAGCCGGGCTCAGGGTGGCTAACACCAGTACAATTACAGTAAAAACATAATGGGAGGGGGAACCAATTTAAAATACAGGTTAAAATGCCATTTAAAATGCAGCCTCATTTTAAAAGTAGTCCATAGATCAAAACCATAACAGGAGGGAAACATAAGGGTCAGACTGAGTCCAACCCAAAGGCCAGGCGGAGCAGCTCTGTCTTGCAGGCCCTGTGGAAAGATGTCAAGTCCCACAGGGCCCTAGTCTCTTGTGACAGAGCGTTCCACCACGTCGGGGCCACTACTGAAAAGACCCTGGCCCTAGTTGAGACCAATCTAACTACCTTGTGATCTGGGACCTTCAAAATGTTGTCATGAGTCATGTTGTCGTGAGCCCTAGGCTGCATAGGGAATCCCGAAGCCCTTTCAGGGGTCGCTACTGCCCACTGTCCGCTGCCAACAACGGAAGTGTCCTGAGCACATCCACAAATCTCATATGCCTGGGACCTGGTTCTGCACCCTGTTCCCAAAATGCCCGATCAGAGTCCTCTGAGATGCCCACAAGCCGGACACGGGTGCAATCGCCCCCTCTCACCCTGAGGTTCACCACTGTGAATACTCGGGATCAGGAAATGCAGGACACAGCTAGTTGCCATCCCAATCTCTGAGCAGCGAGAGGCTGCAGGCCAGCGGTCAGCAAACTTACTGCGCCTCGGGCTGGTGTCTCCCGTGCCGATCGCACGGTGGGCCGGAGGGCGGGGGAGCACGTGCTCGCATGTGTGCGCACATGCTATTTCCGGCGCACTTTTGGGTCGGAGGAGCACTGGAAATAGCTTGTGCGCATGTGCACGGGCCTCCTCCGACCCGGATGTGCACCAGAAATAACACTTGCGCATGTGCAAATAATGCTTGCGCATGTGCACAAGATATTTCCGGTGCTTCTCCGACCCAGACGTGGGCAGCCACGCAGTGCAGTGCTGGTAAGAGCGGGCGGTGACAGCGGGCGGCAGGGGTCGCTGAGGGCCGGATAAATGAGTCCCCCAGGCCTTATCTGGCCCACGGGCCTTAGTTTGGGGACCCCTGCTCCAGGCGTTCAGCAGGTTTGGTTTCCTTGGAATGAGAATCAGCAGAGACTGTGGCGTCTTCGGGATTTAGAGTTGTATTTATACATCTATGCAACCTGAGCGTAAGGGGCTCGCAGCATTAACACCCCAACAGATCATGCTTACCATACTCAAATTCGGCTAGCTTTTTCTTGGCTTCATCCCTTTCCTGACAAGCAGTCGCTTCCTGGAAGATGGAAGGGAAGAAATGTTTCTGGGTCACTGATGTTTCCGATTCCAGTCCTGCCAGCAGGGTTGCTTTCGCTGAGCAATCATCCCCACCATCCCCATCCTCAGCACAGCTGCTCATGCAGACTTCAAAATCGTTTCCCCACCCCAGAATTTAGAATCATAGAATTCTGGAAGGGACCCCTAAAGGTCATCCAGTCCAACCCCCTGCAATGAAGGAATCACAACTAAAGCAACCCTGACAGAGGACCGCCCAAACTTGGCTTAAAAACTCCCAAGGAAGGAGGTGGTTTATCCCATTGTTGACAGCTCTTACTGTCAAAAAGGTCTCATTTCTCATCATCTGAATGCACGGGTTCGAGTCCTGCCCTCTGAAGCAAAACAGTGGGAGTGATTAGAAAGCCACAGTGAATGGTTGTGAGAATAGGACTTTCTCTGAGTCACGATTTGCCGGGGCTTCACTCCAGAAACCTGACCCTGACACCTATTTCCCATGAGGAATAGAAGCTTATTTTGTTGATCATTGTTGTTGTTTTTTAAAAAACCCTTTTTATTGTGCTTTTTATTGTATGGTTTTATGTTTTTATGCTTGAAACTGCATCAACTATACAAAAATTTAAAAATGAATTTAAAAAAATGAAAGGACCCACATACCTCGGCTTCTTCATCTTTCTCCGAATCGGAGTCACTGTCAGATTCCAAAATGGCTGCAGAAGAACAGAAAGAGAACGTCGCCACGAAATGCCCTGGGGCAGCACTGAGGCTCTGCTAGCCTCCCCCAACCTGGCACCCTCCAGAAGTTCTGGACTACAACTCCCATCAGCCCATCAATCCATCTGTCCTTGATGGTCATATCGCTAGTTAGAAATCTCCTCTCTCCTGAAACATTCAGTTCTTGCCGCTCTCCCCCTCTCCACGTTGTCCTCACAACTCCCCTGTGAGGGAGGTCACTGGACCAAAGTCATACAGTGGATTTCCTTCACTTGCGATGCTTAAGACCACATAAACACTTGGGGCCAAGTGGCATCCGAAGCGGGGACCCTCCAAAGTGGAGTCCGCAGGTCAATAAATTGCACAGGCTCCTACAGAGGAATTCCCCCACCTTAGCTTTGCACATGTGGAAATTAAGTCTTGCAACAAGCAGAATTGCAACCAGGCCTTATTGCACAAAGCAAAAGGCAACTTCCCAGACAGGGAATGAGGGAGAGTAAGGCCACGGGTTCATTTACTGGTGTCTGCAAATTCCTTCACACATCTTCACGGCCATCTCGACTTTATACCTTTACAACCTCCTTTCGGCAATATTCTTTTCATTCTTTCCTTCACTGCCTTAGCATCTTAGGTTATCCATCAAGGCACATAGCATAACTTGCCCACTGCAGCTTAGGGCTGCCATACGTCCAAAATTTCCAGGACATAGACGGGATTCAACTCTCGTAAACATTGCCCAGGCGGAAATAGCTTGAACATCCAGGAAAATAGCTCAAAACAACTTCTTTTTTGAGATTTTGCAGAATAAGCTCAACAACTCTGCCAACGGCCTCTGCCCAGTAGACCTGAAGGAGCATCTCCACCCCCATCGTTCAGCCCGGACACTGAGGTCCAGCTCCGAGGGTCTTCTGGCAGTTCCCTCAATGCGAGAAGTGAGGTTACAGGCAACCAGGCAGAGGGCCTTCTCAGTGGTGGCACCCGCCCTGTGGAACGCCCTCCCATCAGATGTCAAGGAAATAGACAACTGTCTGACTAGAAGACATCTGAAGGCAGCCCTGTTTAGGGAAGCTTTTAAGGATTAATGTTTTACTATGTTTTTTTATATGCTGGAAGCCGCCCAGAGTGGCTGGGGAAACCCAGTCAGATGGGTGGGGTATAACAACAACAACAACAGCTATGATGATGATGATTTTATTTTATGTGTCTGGATTTTCACCTGAAATATGGCAACCCTAAGAACTTTGGGGCCACGGGAGGATTTGAATCCGTGTCTGCCAGGACCCAGCCTGACACTCTAACCCAGGGGTCAGCAACCTTTTTCAGCCATTGGCCGGTCCCCCGTCCCTCAGACCTTGTGGGGGGCCGGACTATATTTTGAAAAAAAAATATATGAGCGAATTCCTATGCCCCACAAATAACCCAGAGATGCATTTTAAATAAAAGGAGACATTCTACTCATGTAAAAACACGCTGATTCCCGGACTGTCTGTGGGCTGGATTGAGAAGTCGATTGGGCCACCTCCGGCCCATGAGCCTTAGGTTGCCTGCCCCTGCTCTAACCACTATGCCACAGCGTTTTCTGTGCTTCCCCTCTCAACCTGCTTTTGGGGCAGGCAGATTTCCCATCCTTACCTGCCAGCTGGCTGAGATCCTCCACCAAAGGCTCCATTCAGGTCCGGACTGTCTGTGCTCAGGCAAGATCTGCCCAGCCTGCTCTGCCCCTTCTCTCCACAGTTGCATGAAAGGGATGAGGCTTCCCCAGAGAACTGGGAAGTGAAACCTCTCCTCCTCCTCCTCCTCCAGCATGAGAGGAGTCACAAGAAGCCACAGGGCTTTTTTTTTTTTAATCTGCTAGGTTTTTCTTTTTACTGACCTGGTAATTGCATTTGCAACAGCAGCCAGGAGCTCTCTTTTGCAGAAGCTAGCAAGAGGCCAACAGATTTCAGAGCTCATCGAAACTCTGGCGAGAAGATATAGGATTTACCGCCTCATATGCAATCAAATTAAAAGATGCCTGCTTCTTGGGAGAAAAGCAATGACAAACCTAGACAGCATCTTAAAAAGCAGAGACATCACCTTGCCGACCAAGGTCCGTATAGTTAAAGCTATGGTTTTCCCAGTAGTGATGTATGGAAGTGAAAGCTGGACCATCAAGAAGGCTGATCGCCGAAGAATTGATGCTTTTGAATTATGGTGCTGGAGGAGACTCTTGAGAGTCCCATGGACTGCAAGAAGTTCCAACCTCTCCATTCTGAAGGAAATCAGCCCTGAGTGCTCACTGGAAGGACAGATCCTGAAGCTGAGGCTCCAAGACTTTGGCCACCTCATGAGAAGAGGAGACTCCCTGGAAAAGACCCTGATGTTGGGAAAGATGGAGGGCACAAGGAGAAGGGGACGACAGAGGACGAGATGGTGGGACAGTGTTCTCGAAGCTACCAGCATGAGTTTGACCAAACTGTGGGAGGCAGTGGAAGACAGGAGGGCCTGGCATGCTCTGGTCCAGGGGGTCACGAATATTAGGAGGATACTGTGGATATTAGGAGTCCTTAATATTAAGAGTCTGGCTCTGCTATCCAGCAGCGTTTGCCAATGGCTTCTGCCTCAGAGTTGCAACTTGGGTGTTTCAGGAAAACCAGGAACTGGGTGCCTGCCTTTATGACTTCTGTCATGGGCACACGCGCCCCCCAACGCCTCCCCGTTATCTCCCTGCAAAGTCTCATTTCCTCCAAGGAGACGCCATTTCCTCTTTAGACTTCCCCTAAGAGGTCAGCCTTAAGGATTTCTGAGATTTAGCCGCCTCTCCCTCTCTCTCATTTTATTACATTTATCGCCCACCATTCTCCCAAGAAGCTGAAGGTGGAAATGCAGTTCTCTCCTTGTCCTGTCCTCACAACAACCCTGTGAGGTAGGTTGGGCTGAGAGTGAGTGGCTGGCCCCAGGTCACTCCCAGAGGGGCTCTTGGCTGAGTGCAGATTCGAACCCTCATCTCTCCCAGGTCCTAGTCTGACGCTCTAACCACTACACCGCACTACAGTTTTGATTTTAGTGGTACGTTGTAGGGAAACGGGGGAGGCAGAGAGGAAGCATCCTGAAAAAGGCTTCTAAAAATAAAAAATTCAAGATTTGGGTAGACACTTTTATTTTGAATCAGGACAGCAATGACAACTGATTATTTCACAGCAATAAAAGCGTGTTCATACATCCAGGCTCATAGTTCCCTTTCTGGAGGTGATGTGTGAATGTCCCCACAGCCTTGGACCAGCCCCCCCACCCGCCGCCAAGTCAGTTAAGTGGGTTGCGCCCCACCGTGGACAAGCCCTGAGGCTCAGAGGGCCGTGTTGGAGGACCCATCAGCCCCTCTGGCCTCCCGGGGGTAGTACTCTGCCAGGATATTCTCTGGGATCCGTTTCAGCAGCTCTTTGGGGAAGATCCGCAGCAGCTGCCAGCCGATGTCGAGCGACTCAAATACGGTCCTGTTTTCGTAGGCGCCTGGGGAAAAACCAACATCGTCGGTGGGTTAAGGACAGGAGCCAGCCAGCAATAAATCGCCAGCAAGAAAGCTGGAATTAACTCTTGATTAGTAAAAGCACAGGAGAGTCAGGCCTAATGAGCACAGCACCTCATCTCCGGCAGGTCTTGCACCCATGAGACTAAAGGTCCCTGACTCTTTACAGTCACCTAAGTCCCCTCCTCTCCAGGGTTTTCCCCAGGCAATCAGAGACTATGCCTATCTGCAGCTAAACCTCTCCTCCGCCCCTGGTCCTGGGAGACCAGCAGGGATGGGAGCTGCTCTCCGCAGGAGGGGGAGACACCCGTGACTCTTCCTCAGCCAGACTCCTCTCTGCCTCTTGGTCTCCCTCTTCTCCCGCTTCATCTTCTGCCTCTGAGTCTGGACTGTTCTCTGCCACTGACTCTCCCCGCTCACAGAGCCCTGTTATCTCTCCAGCTTTTGACACCTCCTCTTCCCAATCTTCTCCCTCTGACCACTCATCATCATCCCACCACCAATCCCCGGACTCTGAGCCTTCCTCCCTTGGGCAGGGGCGAAACGAGGCTTTATTTCACCTGGGTCAAAGACCCAGTTTGTCACGCAAACCCATGTGCATTTGCGTCCACACACAAAGGATGGGAGCCTCAGTGGGACGCCTCAGGGGGCTTCATCCGGGGTTCCCCAGCTGGGGCCTCCTACTGTTCCTCTCCATCCAGCCAGTCCAAGACAGTTAATATTGCACATTCAAAACAAGGAAAAGAAAAAGGTGATGGTTTAGAGCAGTGTTTCCCAACCACTGTTCCGCGGCACACTAGTGTGCCGCGAGGTGTTGCCTGGTGTGCCGCAGGAAAAATTAAAAAATTCGAAAGTTTTTTTTTTAAAAAGTCAAATTTTCGATTGGGGCGCCGTCACTAGATGACCCCTGGGGTTCCCTCCCTCCCTCCCGCTCTGCGCCTCCCTCCTCCTCCAGGGAGGCCCTTCCTGGCTCTCGGCCAAGGCTTGGCGGCTGCCACTCACTCACTCGCTCGCCCACCCGTCCCTCCATCCCTGCACCCGGCCTCTCCCCCTCCGTCCCCGGTGCGGGGGCTGCCGGGATCCGTAGTCCCCTTGCCCTTGGGCTCCGCGCCCGCGCAGGGTGCGCGAACTACGTTTCCCAGCGTGGCCTGGCGGGCCGGGCGTTTTGTTTGAAGCGCTCTTCTCCCGGCCATGGAATGAGTGCGGCGGCGGCGGCTGGGCGAGCAGGGGCTCTTCCGCGCAGACCCCGCGCAGCCTGCCTGCGCCCCCGCGGAGATCGGGTGGCAGGATGGAGCCCGGGGATCCCCGCGGAGGCAGAGCGGCGGAGGCGGAGGCTGCCCCCCAGGTAGGGCTGCGTCGGGGTTTTTTTATTTTTGCAATGCTGCATCCGCGCCGGAGGGGACGCATCGAACCGCGGGGAGACCCCTTGGCGGGCGTGCAAGGCAATGCGTGCGTGCAGGCGTTGCATGGAGTGCAGTGCAATGCAATGGCAACGCGGCGCCCTGCATGCATGCATGCAACTTCCACCGGCGCTCCGGACTTGGCAGGTGAGGGGGGTCCCCAGTGGGCGGCAGAGAGAGCCGGGAGGGCGAGGGGGAGCCGGGGGGAGCAGCGCTGCTCCCCGAGCCGAGCCCGGGGGGAAACTTCGGCGTCGTTGCGCCGGGTGTTGGAAGCGGAGGCTGGCGGGGGCCCCTCACCTGCAAAACCTGGTCGCCTCTCATATATTTCGTGCATTGCATTCATCGCCCGCTTTCTCCTCCAAGGAGCTCCCGGGGGCGCGCGTGGTTCTCCCCGTGTTATCCTCGCAACAACAGCCCTGCGAGGTGGGTCAGGCGAGTGGCCCAAGGGAGCACCCAGGGATTGTCCTGGCCAGGTGGGGTGATTTGAACCCTGCTCTCTGCCCGGTCTTTGTCCTCATTTAGCCCCCACATGTGCATGACTGTGCATGACTGAGGTTTTCCCCCCTCGTCTTGGCTATGGTGTGAGTCTGTGCTGTTAATTAATGGGGTTCTGCCTTCGGAGAAGATGAGCCAGCCCTCAAGGAGGTGATTATGTACCGTATTTTTCGCTCTATAACACGCACCCGACCATAACACGCATGTAGTTTTTAGAGGAGGAAAACAAGAAAAAAATATTCTAAACGAAACAGTGGATGTATGATTTTTGTGGTTCATACTGTGGCCACAGACATGTGATCTGACGGTGAGTTTGGGGTAGCCCAATGCAAAAATCCTGAGGATCCATGTGGATCCATGTTTGTAACAATGTTTTTGCACCACTGCAGCCCCAGGCAACAGTGGGTGCGTAAATTTTTTTGGTACAAACTGTAGCCATGGACATGCTATGTGACCTGATGGTGAATTTGGGGTGACCCAGTGCAAAAATCCTGAGGATCCATGTGGATCTGTGCTTTGTAACCACGTTTTAAGTGGGGAGGGAAGGAAAAGCACTTAAGGGACAAGGAGCACGCGTGGAGCAGGCTCTGCTTCTCTCTCCCCCCCCCCCCCTTAGCAAGCTGAAAAACTTTGCTGAAGGGACAGAGAGCCTGCTTGCTTTAAAGGAGCCTGCCGGACAGGAGCCGCTTACACGAGTGTAAGTGGCTCCTGTCCGGTAGGCTCCTTTAAAGCAAGCAGGTTCTGCTTCTCTCCCTCCTTAGCAAGCTGAAAAACTTTGCTGGAGGGACAGAGAGCCTGCTTGCTTTAAAGGAGCCTACCGGACAGGAGCCACTTACACGAGTGTAAGCGGCTCCTGTCCGGTAGGCTCCTTTAAAGCAAGCAGATTCTGCTTCTCTCCCTCCCCCCCCTCCCCCCCACCCTTAGCGAGCTGAAAAGCAAAGCGGGAGGACACTGAAAATCTTGCCTGCTATTTCCAGCAAAGCGGCAGGAAAGAGATACAGAGAGCCAGCTTGCTTTAAAGGAGCCAACCGGACAGGAGCCGCTTACACTCGTGTAAGCGGCTCCTCTCCCACTTTGCTCCTTTAAAGCAAGCAGGCTCTGCTTCTCTCCCTCCCCGCCCCCACCTTAGCGAGCTGAAAGAGCGAGAGGGGAGAAGAGCCGCTGAGTGGGGAGGAGGGAGAGAAGCAGAACCTGCTTGCTTTAAAGGAGCCAACCGGACAGGAGCCGCTTACACTCGTGTAAGCGGCTCCTCTCCCCTCTCGCTTTGCTCCTTTAAAGAAGCAGGCACTCTGTCCCTCTCTCCTCCCCACTCAGCGGCTCTTCTCCCGCTGGAAACCACGGAGGAGGGAAGCATTCGCTCTGTAACACGCACAGACATTTCCCCTTACTTTCTAGGAGGAAAAAAACGCGTGTTATGGAGCAAAAACTACGGTAATTTGCTAGCAATTCATGTCCCTCCCGGCGTGACGCTGCGCGCTGACATCACGGGGCTGTAATGGTGGTGTGCCTCGAGATTTTTTTCATGAAACAAGTGTGCCTTTGCCCAAAAAAGGTTGGGAAACACTGGTTTAGAGGCAACGCTACACATTTAAGACCTTGCCGTTGTCTCAGAGTGAGGCAGAGAAGGGCTCCAGGTGCATTTACTGTACAGGATGTATGTGGCCTGGTTATGACCTGTCCTCTTCATCATCCCATAAGATCCAGATAAGCCACATTTCCTTCTGGGTAGCCTCCCAGGGGCTTCATAGCAGTGGTGGTTGGGACCAGAGGAAAAACTGGGAGGAGCAACAGATGTTTAGGGAAGTTTTTAATGTTTAAGTTCTATTCTGTTTTTAATGTTCTGTTCAAAGCTGCCCAGAGTGGCTGGGGAATCAATCAATCAATCAATCAATCATGCTACTTTTTGCACAGTAAGGTAGTTTAAACACCTGGGACTCAGCTATACACCTGCAAATATAACATTTTAAGCGTGTTTTAAGTGTGTTATACAAATGTGACAGGGACGCGGGTGGCGCTGCGGGTTAAACCACAGAGCCTAGGACTTGCCGATCAGAAGGTCGGCGGTTCGAATCCCCGCGATGGGGTGAGCTCCCATTGCTCGGTCCCTGCTCCTGCCCACCTAGCAGTTTGAAAGCACATCAAAGTGCAAGTAGATAAATAGGTACCACTCCGGTGGGAAGGTAAACGGCGTTTCCATGCGCTGCTCTGGTTCGCCAGAAGCGGCTTAGTCATGCTGGCCACATGACCCGGAAGCTGTACGCCGGCTCCCTCGGCCACTAAAGCGAGATGAGCGCCGCAACCCCAGAGTCGTTTGCAACTGGACCTAACGGTCAGGGGTACCTTTCCCTTTCCCTTTACAAATGTGACACTAGATGGCGATGGTGAGCTTATGGCAAATTCAATATATTTTTCAAAACGCTTTTTAAGAAAATCATTTTCACGTTTTTTATATGTGTCTAGATTCCAACACACACACACACAAGAGAGAGAGAGAGAGAGAGAGAGAGAGAGAGATTCTTTCTCCATCCAGACAAGCAAGAGGCATTAACAAAGTCCAGAGGCACATTCCAGCCCTGCAGAAACACATAAGGAAGATGCAAAGCAGGAAAAGCACAGGCTTCATCCTAGGGAAGGGGTGTGGCCTGGGGCCGGCTGGAGATGCTGGAGGGCCGCATTTGTCCTGAGTTCCCCTTGCCCTGCTCTAAGGCCACGCTGCTCCTTCCCACCGCCGTGCCAAGCGAGGAGGACAAAGGTCCCTCCCAGGTCAGCGCTTCCTGGCCACCTCCGTCCCCCGCCTACCTTGTGCAATGAACTGCTTCTCGAACTTCTGCAGAAACTCCAAGAAGAGGAGGTCGTCAGCTGACAGGGCTTCCTCCCCGACCACGGCCTTCATGGCTTGCACGTCCTTGCCGATGGCGTAGCAGGCGTACTGAGCGGGAAACCACAAGGAGGGCATGAGTCAGGGTCCTGCCCGAGACAAGCGCCCTGACACCAAGGCAGCCAGGAAAACCCCAGAACCACCCTCAAAAAGAAGCTCTGAAGTCTTAGCTATAAAGGTGTCTGGTTTTTTTTAAAAACATGGGCATCGTAGATGCACGAAATCTACCCTCTGCATCAAGGCATCTTGTGCATTTAGCCACAATGTTCTTTTTTGTGGGGTTTGCTACAAGATTTTGGGGTGCCTGGACTGCCCTTCTAATGTCTGGGTGCTGGACACTGGATTTAGCATGTTAAAATCAAGCAAGTCTGGATTTCTGTGTTCAGGAGATCACCTGGGGTGGACTATTAAGGAAAACAACCAGCCATTAGGAATCTCACCAGGGAGACAGACTTTTCCTTCAGCTCAGAGTTAGATTAGGTCAGAGTTTCAGACATAGTTTAGGACTGGGTTTCTGCAGAAAGGTTCCCGTCTATAAAAGTCAGCAAGCTGGAGGAAAAACTCAGAAGTTTTGGAGCCTGTTTTGAATCCTGGGCTGCGGCGATGGGAAAAGCAAGACTATTCGGGGGTGTCAATAATGTGAGCCCCTCCATCAGGTTGTATATATACATAACTATGGATATGGATATATGTATATCATAAAGACTCCACAGTCTCTGCTGTGCCTTGTGATAAGACTTTTAAGGTCTTAAATATATAATAAATGTTCATAAATGTACTAAGCAAACATGTACATAAATATATAACCCACATCTCTGAGGAAGAACAGGAAAAGAGCCATGAAGCCATTTTGGCTCCCAAACTGACCAAATGTTTTCTCTGAAAAGTCAAAGGGAAATGGAAAAGCCTCCCCATTGTCTTTTCCTTCACAAATCCTGTCTTAAGTGTATGTCTGTGTATGAATAGGGTGAGCCTGTGACCTGGCTCAGGAACTAAGTATTTATCATTACAAAAGACTGGCCAGGCTCCCCAGGGTATCCAATCAAGTGAGCATTAACAGGTAACCTGCCAGACAGGAGGTAAACAACGCACTCAGATTTCTGTTGTAGACCGCCCCTTTCTGTGATGTAGGTATGATGTTTCTGGGGGTGGTCTTGGACTCCAGGGTGGGCAATTTAAAATGTCTATATAAGGGCGGGCACACCTTTGTTCTGGGTCCTCCTCCTTTCCTGCGTGTGAGGGGAGCACCCTGTTGCAACAGATCAATGAAGATCAGGCTTACTAGCTGCTTTGCTTCTCAATATTCTCTGGTTGGCCTCTGTTATTTTCTCCTACCACTAGGGAACCTACGTAAGGACTCTATATGGGCTCTTGGATACCCCATAAGGGAAAAAGGGTAGATTTTTGTTTACAACAGCCTCATTTCTGAAAGAAAACACGGACTCCAGGTAAGAGCCTGGAACCTCGGGTGGCGTGCAACAATATTTGCCGCTCCGTTCTCTCGATGGCTATGCGCTCCCCACCCCCACCCCTCTTTTCCGCAGAGGCTCAAACACTCACCAGCTGATTGGAGACGTCTCCGTGGTCCTTCCTGGTCATGCCTTCCCCGATGGCTGACTTCATCAGACGGGAGAGGGACGGGAGGACATTTATGGGAGGGTAGATCTGTGGCAAGAGAAAGCAGATGGGCACCTCTGGTTTTTGGAAATACACTCTGTGTGTGTATGTTTAGCCTACGGGCCCATCTGTGTCTCGGCTTAAGGTAGATTCCAGGACACCCTGTGCCTTCTTGAATTCCTCCTTGCCTGTGTGGCGTATCTCTCCAGCTACTGCTGCCCCACACATTCTCCTCCTTAAATCTGGAAATACTCTATGTATTTGCATTTATGCCCCACCTTTGCTGCAAGGGGTTCAAATTGGTGTACGTGGTTCTCCTGCTGAATAATCCCCACCAGGGCCATCTTTCCCATAGGTGCTAGGGGTGTGGGGCACCCGGGCGCCATGGTCTCAGGGGCGCCAGGCTGAGAGTCCGGGGCCCGAGAGTTGAGTCCACAGAAGAGCCTGCCTGTCGGTCGGAATGCCACAGCGGGCTCTTCTACTGCGGGTGGCTCTGCGCCGCGAGTTCGGGGGCGATTGAGCCAGCAAGACACTGAGGCGGCCGGTGAGGTAGGCCAACTTGGCTGCCACATACACCCGGACAACACCATTACTGGCCCCAACCACATCAAACATACCATCTCAGAGCTATTTAATTGCTCATCTTCTAACACTGTGTATGCCATCAAATGCCAACAGTGCCCTTCAGCTCTCTATATTGGACAAACAGGCCAAACCCTATGCCAAAGGATAAATGGACCTAAATCTGATATCAGGAATCAGAGCAACCAGCAGGAGAACACTTCAATTTCCCAGGACATTCAATACAGGATCTCAAAGTAGCTGTCTTATTACAAAAGAATTTCAGAAACAGACTTAAAGAGAAGTTGCTGAGTTGCAATTTATGTGGGTTAAACCACAGAGCCTAGGGCTTGCCAATCAGAAGGTCGGCGGTTCGAATCCCCGCGACGGGGTGAGCTTCCGTTGCTCGGTCCCTGCTCCTGCCAACCTAGCAGTTCGAAAGCACGTCAAAGTGCAAGTAGATAAACAGGTACCGCTCTGGCGGAAAGGTAAATGGTGTTTCCATGCGCTGCTCTGGTTCGCCAGAAGCAGCTTAGTCATGCTGGCCATATGACCCGGAAGCTGTACGCCGGCTCCCTCGGCCAATAAAGCGAGATGAGCGCCGCAACCCCAGAGTCGGCCATGACTGGACCTAATGGTCAGGGGTCCCTTTACCTTTACCAAACTTAAAACCATGGAGAGACCTGGTCTGAATAGAGACATTGGATTCTTATCTCATTATACATGATAAAGCTATTTTTAGCCATCTCACCCCTTGCTTTTTCCTGTAAGACCAATTGCAGTCGTTAACAGTCGTCAACAGGTTTACCACACCTATCAGCCAATCACCCATTCCCACCACCCTTCTAAGTAATACCCCTCCCCACCCTCTCACTATATATAAAGGTCTGGTGACTTCTGTTTCAGTGTATCTGAAGAAGTGTGCATGCACATGAAAGCTCATACCAAGAACAAACTTAGTTGGTCTCTAAGGTGCTTTTTATTTTGTTCCTGTGAGGTAGGTTAGGCTGAGGGGCAGCAACCAGCCCGAAGTCACACCTGGTGACATTTCCTGGCTGAGTGTGGATTTGAACCCGATCCTAGTCTGACACCATGGGCTTAGCTAGGGTTTTTGTTAGGGGAGGGGGCAAAACCTCACCACTGGCTCGCAGGGAATCTTGCTGACAATCAATGTAACTCTCCTGTTCGGAATTTATGGAAGGAAGCATTAATACTGAGGAAAGGCTGATGAAATTGTGGGAATATGTTGAGCTGGCTGTGTTAACAAGCAGAGTTCGAGACCAAGAGAAGGAGATTTTAAAGAAAGAATGGGGGAAGTGGAATACATGAAGAATTCCTGTAAACATCATAAAACACTAGCAGGACTAGAATAACCAGAGCAGAGAAAGTTTAATAAAATGAAACGAGGGAAAAATAAAAGGAGCATTTTGCACATGCAGTTGAACAGGGGAAATGTTAACGAAACACAGAAGGTGGGGAAGGGAAGTCGTGGATAGTGAGATGATTTCAGTCAGTGGCGTAGCGTGAGGGGTGCAGGGGGGGCCGGCCGCACCGGGCGCAACATCTGGGGGTTAGGGTTAAAGGGGCGCAAATCCACGGGTTATGGGGCGCAAATTACTTGCCTTGCCCCGGGTGCTGACAACCCACGCTACGCCACTGATTTCAGTAACCATGTATTTGTTGTAAAATGGAAAACTAAAAATGAACTGGTGTTTTTTTAAGAAACAGAATTTAAGAGGACAGGGGATCTCTGGGTTCAGGGAGGAGACAGCGTGGGACAGCAGGAAGTGAACAACGCATGGGCTGAGGGTTCAAAATCCACAAAGGGTCCCAAATCCACATTAAGCCAAGGTGTGGAAGAGCCCTTAGCTGAAACAGCAAGAGAAAAGTTCTTTAGGAAGACATTATTATTATTATTATTATTATTATTATTATTATTATTATTATTATTATTATTATTATCAACTGTAAATTTATACCGCCCTATACCTGGAGGCCTCAGAGCAGTTCCCAGAAACTCGCAGGGAGTTTTCTAGAGTGGCTGGGGTATAAATAATAAACTATTATTATTATTATTATTATTATTATTATTATTATTATTATTATTGACTCCTTAGCAGGGGAAGCAATGCCCCATGTTTAAAATGCTCACTTCAAAGGAAAGGACTTACTTTATAGCCACATTTATCCACATACTCAGGAAAAAGACTTGGAGGGCTTGAGAAAAATTTGTAGTCCTGAAAAGCCTTTCTATCCTTGTATTGTCTACCCAATCCGACAGCCCATCCTTGAAGATTGCTTGAAGGCTTACAGGATTGAGAGGCCAAGTTACATTGCCCACTCACCTATCCAGTCTTCTACCACACCGAGCCCCTCAGCAAGAAGTAAAGGTACAGGTAAAGGGACCCCTGACTGTTAGGTCCAGTCGTGACCGACTCTGGGGTTGCGGTGGTCATCTCGCTTTACTGGCCGAGGGAGCCGGCATACAGCTTCCGGGTCATGTGGCCAGCATGACTAAGCCGCTTCTGGCAAACTAGAGCAGCGCACAGAAACACCATTTACCTTCCCGCTGGAGTGGTACCTATTTATCTACTTGCACTTTGACGTGCTTTCGAACTGCTAGGTTGGCAGGAGCAGGGACCGAGCAACAGGAGCTCACCCCGTCATGGGGATTCGAACTACCGACCTTCTGATCGGCAAGTTCTTGGCTCTGTGGTTTAACCCACAGTGCTACCCGCGTCAGCAAGAAGTAGTCCAGACCAAAGTTTGAAAAGCTCAAGCCCTCACAGCAGCCCAGTTACAGTCTCACCCCTAGACTAGTCAAGAGCACAGAGAACCGTATCCTTCTCCTTACTTGAATGGACTCTATAACTCAGAAGGATTAGGGGCATATTCTGGGTCTCCACCTTCAAGCCATCTCCCACAAGCCTTTCCCTACCACCAATTTTTGTTACCACCATATGGCATGAGCATCAACAATGTCAACCTCTTTCCAAGGATGTGTCCTTTCTACAGCAGTCTACTCAGTGGAGGAAGCATCCCCAATATGTCCACTTCCTTTTCCTTTGCAAGGATAGAACCACGGGCAGAGGTGAGGATCAAAGGGGAAAGGGAAGCCACAGGTAAACCTACCTGTCTGTTGTGGAGCTGCCTGTCCACATAAATTTGCCCTTCGGTGATAAATCCGGTCAAGTCAGGAATGGGGTGAGTGATATCTGTAAGGGGGGGAAGCAGGTAGATTAGCCGCTGGCCCTGCTAACATTGCAAGTGACTTCTCCGTTCCCTGGGCTAATGTGGTTTCTCACTAGGGGTCTCTCAAGGCAGGTGTGGTGCTGTTTTTTTGCAAGTGCAACTGATGCAACATATACAGTGGTGCCCCGCAAGACGAATGCCTCGCAAGACGGAAAACCCGCTAGACGAAAGGGTTTTCCGTTTTTGAGCTGCTTCGCAAGACGATTTTCCCTATGGGCTTGCTTCGCAAGACAAAAATGTCTTGCGAGTGTTCCGATTTTTTTCCGCTCCCCCCCCCTTTTCTAAGCCGCTAAGCCGCTAATAGCCTTTTAGCCGCTAATCCGCTAAGCCTTTAATAGCCGCTAAGCCTTTAATAGCCGCTAAACCGCTAATAGCGCTAATCCGCTAAGCTGCTAATAGGGTTGCTTCGCAAGACGAAAAAACCGCTAGACGAAGAGACTCACGGAACGGATGAATTTCGTCTTGCGAGGCACCACTGTAACATGCAACATGGAACTGGTGCAACAGCAGCGCATAGGCATTGGGTTTTGCACCGAACCATCCGCACACCCTTCTGCTTTATCAGTTCTGCAAGGCTCCTCCAGGGATCGCTGCATGATTGCCATCTGGAGGGGCACTGAGAATCACAGAATAGCAGAGTTTGAAGGGAACCCCGAGGGTCATCTAGTCCAACCCACTGCTGTGCAGGAATCTCAGCTAAAGCATACAGGACAGATGGCCGTCCAACCTCTGCTTAGAAACCTATAAGGAAGGAGGGACCTTATGAGTGCGGGATGTGAAACACAAGAGCAGTCAAGTAGAACATTCCTAGAGTGAACATGTTTACACATGGGGAGGAATGTTTGTCCAGCCAGCAGGTCAACTTCCTGTTTCCTTCTGGGCTGGGACAGACTTCCTCTGCATGTGACTAGAGGTGGGCGCGGCCTCACCTGTGCAGGTAACAAAAGCATAGGACTGGCCGCCATCTCGCTCTCTTTTTGACTACATGCATTGAAGAAGCAACATCTGCTTAGCCAAAGATGCTCTCTTGGCCTCCAGCCAAGAGAGGACAAAGGGACTGTCTCCTTATGAGATACTTTCCAGGTATATGTTACTTTTCTAAGCTAAGTCTGCCTTCTGGGATCCGATTGTGAACAGAATGTGAGTAAACTCTTTTTATACTTTTATAGAAGACTGTCGTGTCTTATCTTTTATGAGGGAATAAGGGGAAAATACCAGAACAGTTATTATAGAGGTTTTAGGGAGCCTGAGCAAACGCATCTGCTGTGAGCTTAAAAAGGGGAATGTTACTCTGCTAAATTGTGAACTTGTTTACAGAAGTTGGAAAGGTTATAATCGAACAATAAATCCTCTCCTGCATCCCTGAACATTCCCACAATGAGGGCGTCTGTTCCAGTTTCAAACGGCTCTGACTGTTTTACTTGTGTGTTCTGGCACAACCAAAGCAGAACAAAAAAACGGAACGTGGCATTTGTGGCACAAAAAGGTATGAGATCTTGGTATGGGATTCCTGTATTGCAGGGGGTTGGACTAGATGACCCCTGGGGAACCCCTCCCAATTCTATGAATTTATGAAACCACCATGAATGCACAATAAAAAGATACCTGGAGGGTCTCTATGCCATTCCCCCCTTCCCAGTGCCCCCAAAATAAATCCCCATCTTGCATATCCACCTGAATTAGGAAACTTCCTCACAACTGGCAAGTCCAAGGAGAGCTCTGTATTTCTTAAGGATACCTGAGCCTTAACTTACCTCTGTTTGCAAATACTTACCTCATATCTTAAGACTCTTAACATCATCCCCAACATTCAGAAACACCTCCCCCCGCTATATTTTACAAGGGTGTGTGTGACTTTTAGAAACACTCATCTCTATCTTATCCTCTCACATCTTCCCCATTATTTCAAACGCCCCTCCCTGTCTCGCCTCTTCCCCTGCAGAAATAAATACCTACAGATTTCATCCTAAGGTACGTTTCAGCCCCGATGATGACTGATTTCACCAAAGGAACCGAGAGAACGTGCGGAAGACCGTCTGAGGAACTAGAATTTGCTTTTTATCGCTTGCTTCTCTTGATCCCCGCTCAAAAGGAAGCAGGTTCCCTTTCCTTTAAAAAGCTAAGGCAGCCGCTGAGCTGCGGCCAGGAAGGTGGTCTAAACTTGAATGGGCTGAGAGAGATGAAGTGTTTGGCGAGGCTGTGGTTTCTCAGCCAGCAGTGCCTTGAACTGGGAAGTTTGTTGCAGGAGGCTTTCAAGCAACGCTCCACAATCCAACCGACCCCACTGGACCACTTGAAAAATGCTGAGAGTCTCAGCAAATGACCAAATGATTTTTTCACCCTGCAGTGGCAACTCTAATCAACTGCGCTGCAAGGTTTTAACCCTGTTTTTGCTGCTTCTTGTGTCCCTTACATCACATTTCATCCCACTGCAATTTGCATCCCACAGACTTCAGGTTGCAATGCAATAAAATTCCATGCAAGGAATACAGGAAGCAATGCGGAAGACCATTGAGAATCAGCGTCGACTTTTGATGCAGAGATGTTGTGGGCCACCTCCTGAGCGAAGCTCACAGAAAACTTTCTAAAAGTTTGAACAACAATTGGCTAAAAACAGATTAAAAGTCGTACCAGCTTTCTAAACATCTAAACTCCCCCAGAAAGCTTTTTGTTGTTGTTGTTGTTTAGTTGTTTAGTCGTGACCCCCTGGACCAGAGAATGCCAGGCACTCCTGTCTTCCTCTGCCTCCCGCAATTTGGTCAAACTCATGCTGGTAGCTTCGAGAACACTGTCCCACCATCTCGTCCTCTGTCGTCCCCTTCTCCTTGTGCCCTCCATCTTTCCCAACATCAGGGTCTTTTCCAGGGAGTCTTCTCTTCTCATGAGGTGGCCAAAGTCTTGGAGCCTCAGCTTCAGGATCTGTCCTTCTAGTGAGCACTCAGGGCTGATTTCCTTCAGAATGGAGAGGTTTGATCTTCTTGCAGTCCATGGGACTCTCAAGAGTCTCCTCCAGCACCAGAATTCAAAAGCATCAAAAAAGCTTTTAGTGGGTGCCAAAAAGAGTACAGCAAAGGCATCGGCCTGATGTCAATCAGCAGGGAGTTCCAAAGTGCAGGTGCTGCCACACTAAAAGGTTGATTTCTTACCAACGTGGAGCAGGTGTTACGTGGCACCTGTAACATTTCCAGTTCTGCCGATCGAAGCAGACCAGCGGGCATATATGGGATTGGGCAATCTTGCAGATCAACTGATCTCAAGTTGGAGTGTATGTGGGATGTGAAACACAGAGCAGTCAAATACAACATTCCTAGCATGGACATAAAAAGGGGGTGTCTGGACCAGCCAGTCAGAACTTCCTGTTTCCTCCTGGGCTGGGGCAGACTTCCTCTGCATGTGACCAGAGGTGGGCATGACCTTACCTGTGCAGGTAACAAAATACCTCAGTGGAGGCAGCCATATCTCTTTCTCACTTCATTCCTTGAAGAAGCAACATCTCCTTAGCCTGAGATGCTCTCTTGGCTTCCAGCCAAGAGAGGACAAAGGGACTATCTCATTATGGGATAGATTCAAGGTGTATATATTTTGTAACCCCCATTGTTCTGCCCGGACACTGAGGTCCAGCGCCGAGGGCCTTCTGGCTGTTCCCTCACCGCAAGAAGTCAAGTTACAGGGAACCACGAAGAGGGCCTCCTCAGTAGTGGCACCCGCCCTGTGGAAAGCCCTCCCACCAGATGTCAAAGAGAAGAACAACTACCAGACTTTTAGAAGACATCTGAAGGCATCTGTTTAGGGAAGCTTTTAATGTTTAACAGACCACTGTATTTTAATACTTTGTTGGAGGCCGCCCAGGGTGGCTGGGGAATAAATAATAAATTATTATTATTAATATTATAACTTAAGTCTGCCTTCTGGGATCCATTTGTGAACAGAATGTGAGTAAACTATTTCATATACTTTTATACAAGACTGTGCCGTGTCTATCTTTTTATGAGGGAATAAAGGGGAATTACCATGGAAACTTATTTTAGAGGCTTACACAAGCCTGGCAAAGACGTTATCCCCTGTACAAGTTTAAAAAGGGGGATGTTACTCTGCTAAATTGTAGAACTTGTTAACACAAGTTGGGAAGGATATAATTAAGCAATATATCCTCTCCTACCTCCTTGAACATTCCCACAGTGTGTGTGCGCTTTTTTTTGGGGGGGGGATAGACTCCCAGTAAAATTTGCCTTCCTCCCTTCCCCCTTGTCAGCCATTCCTCACTCCCAGCTGCTGTTGCTGCCGGACATTTCCCCCAAACCACTTTCCCCATAGAAGTCAGTGGCCCAGGCTTTCCCTGAGCCTTTTCCCAGCGCCCCCTCCCCGCTCACCATCGTTGGGCATGGTCAGGATGGGGATCTGAGTGATGGAGCCGTTCCTGCCCTCCACGCGCCCGGCTCTCTCGTAGATGGTCGCCAGGTCAGTATACATGTATCCTGGGAAGCCTCTGCGCCCAGGGACTTCCTCCCTGGCAGCCGAGACCTGGTGGGGGAAAAGGGGTGAATTATGGGGCACAGAGAGGGGGTCCATCTCCTGCCATGTTAGGCGCCCCGGCCCACACCCTCTCTGAGCTGCGGGATGCCCCTCTGACCTCGCGCAGCGCCTCAGCGTAGGAGCTCATGTCCGTCAAGATCACGAGGACGTGCTTCTCGCATTGGTAGGCGAGGAACTCGGCTGTGGTCAGGGCCAGGCGTGGCGTGATGATGCGCTCAATCCTGTGGGAAGGAGGGAGGTGTCAGCACGGGGGTCTGGAGTGCTGAGCCTTGCAAGCCGAGCATCCAGTCTTGCCCAAGTCTTCTCCTTACTACATACCCCCCAACAGTTCTCTGATGAAAATAGGACATCGCAACATTTCTCCAATGAAAATAAGGGTGTCCTATTCCATACCCTGAAGGGACGTGGGTGGTGCTGTGGGTTAAACCACAGAGCCTAGGACTTGGTGATCAGAAGGTTGGTGGTTCGAAGCCCCTCGGTGGGATGAGCTCCCGTTGCTTGGTCCCTGCTCCTGCCCACCTAGCAGTTTGAAAGCACGTAGATAAATAGGTAACACTCTGGCGGGAAGGTAAATGGCATTTCCGTGTGCTGCTCTGGTTCACCAGAAGCGGCTTAGTCATGCTGGCCGCGTGACCCGGAAGCTGTACGCCGGCTCCCTCGGCCAGTAAAGCGAGATGAGCGCCGCAACCCCAGAGTCAGTCATGACTGGACCTAATGGTCAAGGGTCCCTTTACCTTTATTCCATACCGTCCTACATTTATCCAATGAAGGAATACATGAAAAAATATGGTTCCGGAACTGGAATATTAATAGATAATGTGTAAAATGTGCAAGGGTAAGCAAGGAAATAATAAAAGGATCAACTGAATAATTATTAAACTACAGCAACACAACAAGATGGAAGAAGTAAAAGAAAATAATATTGAGGTCACACATGGGTGAAGGGGAGTGGGGGGTATAGGGGAATTTATAAAAATTTCTAATATAATATTTCTAATTGCATTGCATTTATATATAGCAAAGAGAAGCCTATAGCAATTAGGTATATTTTAATCTAGTCAGCTATGTAATAGGCTTATGTTACAAAATGAACATGGATTTTGAATTTGATGTTTGTAATTCTTTTTTGGTTTTGGAATAAAGTTTTGTTTTTTTAAAAAAAAGGTTATAAAAGAAAAAGAAAATATGGCTATCCCAACATTTATCCAATTAAAATAAAGATGTTCTATTCCATACCCTCGAACATTTCTCCAATGAAAATAAGGATGTTCTATTCCATACCCTCCAACATTTCTCCAATGAAAATAAAGATGTTCTATTCCATACCCTGTTAGGATATTACCGTTCCACCTTAAAAGGGAGCAGGCTTTGTGAGTCACAGAGTCTGCGCATTTCCTGTTCACAGGATGTTTATGTTTTCTATTGCTTTCGTTTTCTCTCTTGGTGCCTCAACACTGAAGAAGGCAGTCATGTTTTTCTCTGTTCTGACTAACGCAGAATAAACTTATGAAAAATGCTCTCCTGCGTGCATCTTACGCTGTGCATTATCTGCTGATAAGAGCGTGCATCAGTTCCAGAATGTGGGAAGCTATTTCTGGAGCTCATGTCGCTAATTGCTGATACTGCGTGTCTACGGGAGATTGATGGACGTCCGGAGGCGACGTGGGGCCATGATGGACTTTGTCTCCCTGGCAGTATCCCAACATACCCTCCTACCTTTCTCCAATGAAAATAAAGATGTTCTATTCCATACCCTCCTACATTTATCCAATGAAAATAAATATGTTCTATTCCATACCCTCCTACCTTTCTCCAATGAAAATAAAGATGTTCTATTCCATACCCTCCTACATTTATCCAATGAAAATAGGGCCACCCTAAGGGAAAGCGGGACATTTTGGGATCAGATCAGAAACCAGGACAGCTTCTGTAAATCTGACTGTTCCTGGAAAATAGGGACACTAGAAGGGTCTTCAATGCAGGGCTCTGTAGCCATTATCTGCACACACCATTACAATAAGGTGTGGGTTTTTGCATGCAAAAATTACTCCTTGCCTGACATACCCCGTGTCACAAAAGCCCACGAGGCCCCTGTGCGCTGTTGCATGGATGGGTGGAGAAGTTGTCTCAGCTGATGCACAGGTGCTGCTTGCAGGTGGGAGAAGCACACCTGCGCTCTGGGAAGAGGCTCCTTCATTCCCACAAGCTGCTGGCTGGGTCGTCTTCCATTGAACTCACAGAAACCCCCAGGCTGGACAGTGATTTAATCAGGGGTGCTGCCAGGCTGTTCTGATTCGTGTATTTATTTCATTAAGTTTATACAAGGCTTGATTGTAAGAAAACCTCAAAGCAGTTTACAAAAAACTCACGTGGGGTCATTGGCAAGGTTCAGAAAGAGGCAGACGTTCTCCATGGAGCCATTCTCCTCAAAGTCCGACTTGAAGAAGCGGGCAGTTTCCATGTTTACCTGCCAGCAAAGGAACAGAGGCTGAGTTGTAGTTTGCAACACAAACCAGATTGGTGAAGAAACAAAATAATAAAATAAAATAAAATCCTTCCAGTAGCACATTAGAGACCGACTAAGTTTGTTTTTGTTATGAGTTTTCGTGTGCATGAAGAAGTGTGCATGCACATGAAAGCTCATACCAATAACAAACTGAGTTGGTCTCTAAGGTGCTACTGGAAGGAATTTTTATTTTTATTTTATTTTGTTTCAACTACGGCAGACCAACCCGGCTACCTACCTGTAACCAGAGTGGTGAAGGTTTTAGTCAAAGACAGCTAGAGCCAGTTCAGGCATTTAAAGACCTATGTCAAAAACCTACAAACCAACAAATTTCTAAGGGTTTCCGACTGCCCAACCGGCCAACATTCCGGAACAGCGCTGCAAATATAAATTGACATCCAAGATCAGTCAGAACAGCAGAGGACTGTGACCAAGACATCATCTGTCTTTGGATGGCAACAGCCCTTATGTATATAATTTTGTTTCCAGGTTTTAGCAAAACTGCAAATCCTTTTAGCCGGTCAGAAAATGTATGCTGGGTAAATGAATTGAAGGGGTTCTAGCAACAAGGTAAAATGTAAGATGGGATTGATAATAGATAAACTAATAGTATATGAATTTGCTGAACCAATTTTTAAAAGGGATACAAAAAAGGGATGTGTGAGGAAGTCAGGAAAATAAGTTAACTAAAGATGAGAAATCAAGAAAGAGGAGCTTTGTTTTCTTTTATATGTGTTTCTTCTTCTTCTTTTTTGTGTTTAATGTTTGTATTTTTGTATTTTGTAATTTTGTATTTTTTTGTTTTTGTATTTTTCTGAACTTTTCTATTGATAAAACTTAATAAAATATTAATGAAAAAAGAAAAAAGAAAATGTATGCTGGGTTGGCACAAATAAGTATGGTACCTCTGTGTTTAGCCAGAAAATAGGCTAGCTTTGTTTTCTTCCTTTCATATTGTCAAACAGCATTTTCAAATGGAAAGTTAAATGGAGAGTTGCTCTGGTCAGTCGTTGTGAGAACAGGGTGCTGGACTAGATGGGTCAGGGGCCTGATCCAGCAGGCAAATCTTAGGTCCTTAACAGCTGTATATAGCTTTCTTCAGGCGTGAAGTGTTGTTCTTGTGGGATGTGAAACACATGAACAGTCAAGTACAACATTCCTAGAGAGAACATGTTTACACATGGGGAAGAATGTTTGTCCAGCCAGCAGGTCAACTTCATAGAATCATAGAATCCTAGAGTTGGAAGAGACCACAAGGGCCATCGAGTCCAACCCCCTGCCAAGCAGGAAACACCATCAGAGCACTCCTGACATCTGGTTGTCAAGCCTCTGCTTAAAGACCCCCAAAGAAGGAGACTCCACCACACTCCTTGGCAGCAAATTCCACTGTCAAACAGCTCTTACTGTCAGGAAGTTCTTCCTAATGTTTAGGTGGAATCTTCTTTCTTGTAGTTTGGTTCCTGTTTCCTTCTGGGCTGGGACAGACTTCCTCTGTATGTGACTAGAGGTGGGCCTGGCCTCACCTGTGCAGGTAACGACAAAAGCACAGGGCAGGGCAGCCATCTCTCTCTCTTTCACCACATGCATCGAAGAAGCAACATCTGCTTAGCCAAAGATGCTCTCTTGGCCTCCAGCCAAGATAGGACAGAGGGACTGTCTCCTTGTGAGATAGTTTCCAGGTATATGTTACTTTTCTAAGATAAGTCTGCCTTCTGGGACCCAACTGTGAACAGAATGTGAGTAAACTCTTTTTATACTTTTATAGAAGACTGTGTCATTTTATGAGGGAATAAGGGGGAAATACCAGGACAGTTATTATAGAGGCTTTAGCGAACCTGAGCAAACGCATCCGCTGTGAGTTTAAAAGGGGGAATGTTACTCTGCTAAATTGGGGAACTTGTTAAGACAAGTTGGAAAAGCTATAATCAGACAATATATCCTCTCCTGCATCCCTGAACATTCCCACACTTCTGAGTCTTATAAAATCACATCCACAAGAGCAGTTGAGGAAAACCTCCCTCCATCAAGATGCGGCTAAATATCCTTAATAATAATAATAATAATAAAAATTCCATTCTGCCTCAGGTGGAGGGCAGAGCGTAGACATCACAATTAGCAGCCATCAATAGTCATCTCTTCCTCCATGAATTTGCCTTGTCCTCTTTCAGAGCCATCCAAGTTGCTAGCGATCCCTGCCTCCGGTGGCAGCAAGTTCCATAGTTTAAACTATGCGCTGTGGGAGGAAGGACTTTCTTTTATCCCACCTGCCAATAAAGATGACCTGGGGACCAGCGTCAAAGGTGGGCTGCCAAAAGGAAGTGCTTGCAAGGACGTGGCTGTCCACTAGGGGGGAGCAAGATGCTGCCAATTAGCTCACCTGGCTGCCTGGGAGATGCTCAAAGCCTGAGGATGCGGCAGGGAAGGTTGTCTTTTCCCAGAGGGAAGCCTCTTGCGCCACCAGCCCTGCCGCCTCCGCTGAGCATCCCTCCAGGAAGGTTCCTACATCACTGGCTAGAGCATGATATTTGACATTGTCTCCGCTTATGGCTTTGATCTATAGGCTACCACTAAAACGAGGCTGCATTTTAAACTGCATTTTAAACTGTATTCTAACTTATATTTTAACCAACTGTTCGTTTTGTTTTTAATGTTTTTACTGTATTTATATTGGGTGTTAGCCGCCCTGAGTCTTGGCCGGGGAGGGCGGGGTATAAATTATTATTATTATTATTATTATTATTATTATTATTATTATTATTATTATTATACCAATAATGCCAAGGTTGCAGGTTTGATCCCCAGAGGGGACAACTTCTTTTTCCTGCATTGCAGAGGATTGGACTAGATCATCCTTAGGGTCTCTTCCAATGCTGTGATTCTGTGATTCTATGAGATCCCAATGGCTCCTCATGTGTCAATGCAAGGAGCGCTGCCTACTCTGGTGCAACGTGAATGGGGAGAAAGCTGACCAACAGCTAAATGATGCTCAAACGGGAACAAAAACTCACCCCCATGGCGGCAAAGACGATGGCAAAGTTGTCCTCGTGGTAATCCATGACGTCTTTGGATTTCTTCACCAGCCCTGCTTGCCTGCAGATCTGGGCCGCGATCTGAGGGGAGAGGCGAAAGGAAGGCAAGGCTACCGTCTCAAGGACAGAACAGAGGAGATGGCGCACCCTCCAACATTCCTCAGATGAAAATAAGGCGTCACACACCCACACCCCTGACCTTCCTCGACTCCTCTCCCATTTCTTGCACATACCCCTCAATCAGCTAGTGAGTTTTTAACCCTCTGTACCAGTTTCTGGGGTGTTTTGGACATAACTTTATGACCACTGCTCCACAGATAATTGTTGTTATACACTTCCCTTCACCATATACGGTAGATGGGGTATGTACTTTTGGTTTTATTTCATATTGAATTGTCATCATAGTTCATGCGTATAGGTAAAGGTAAAGGGACCCCTGACCGTTAGGTCCATTCGTGGCCGACTCTGGGGTTGTGGCGCTCATCTCGCTTTATTGGCCGAGGGAGCTGGCGTACAGCTTCTGGGTCATGTGGCCAGCATGACTAAGCTGCTTCTGGCGATCCAGAGCATTGCACGGAAATGCCGTTTCCCTTCCCGCCAGAGCGGTACCTATTTATCTATTTGCACTTGACGTGCTTTCGAACTGCTAGGTTGGCAGGAGCAGGGACCAAGCAACGGGAGCTCACCCCATTGCGGGGATTTGAACCGCCGACCTTCTGATCGGCAAGCCCTAGGCTCTGTGGTTTAACCCACAGCGCCACCTGCGTTCCAGTTCATGCATATAGTTTGTAATAATTTGAGTTAATGTAAGTTGCAATGTGTATGCAGGCCATTGTTTCAATAATTCATTTGCAGTTTATGAAGCATTTCTGTATCCTTCTGCTGCACTGAAGAAGAATTCCACGAAACAGTGGCTATATCCAGAATCAATGTTCGCTACGTTTGTTTGCAGACCACTTCGGCAGTGTTGGGCATCATAAAACAAAGCTTTACGGCTTGTTTTCGTCAGATAAGAATCTGACCCACTGCTTCTTTCAGAGACTTCCATAGTCTACAAAGACTTTCAGAGACTTATAAAACTTATGTCTATTTGGTTCTATGTTTTCAAGAGAAACCATTAAGAGTGCACATTTTGTGTCTTCAGAGATTTATAAGATCTCTGTTTATTTGGTTTTTCATATTGTTCAATGTTCCATATAGATTATATAAAGGGTTCATATTGATGTTGCATTGTTGTACTTGGTCATTGTGTTGCTTTGGATATTACAGTGGTACCTCGGGTTACAGACGCTTCAGGTTACAGACTCCGCTAACCCAGAAATAGTACCTCAGGTTAAGAACTTTGCTTCAGGATGAGAACAGAAATCGTGCTCTGGCGGCATGGCAGCAGCAGGAGGCCCCATTAGCTAAAGTGGTACCTCAGGTTAAGAACAATTTCAGATTAAGAATGGACCTGTGGAACGAATTAAGTTCTTAACCCGAGGTACCACTGTACTGTGTTTTGGACAAAAACATATGCATTCCTGCCGCAGGAGAACGAGGAGAGAGAGAACATCTTTTGTGCCATCTTGAGATCCTTGGAGGAAAAAAGCAAGCTGTGTGCCCAAAACTGTGATTCTTACATTGCAGTGGGATTGGACCCTTTGCAGTCCTTCCCACAACTCTGCAACTCTGCGAAATAAATAAATGAAGGGCCTTTGCTGGCCTCTCAACCCACCTCCCTCCGTTACTCTCCTGTCAGGCGGCGGAGCGCCCAACACGCCGGGTCCTGAGTTTATCATATTCACTCTCGCCTGTCACTCCCGATTAGTCAGAACAGTTTCCACCTGACTTCCTCCCTGGGTGTGTATCTGTGGCAAGGAAACTGGTCTGCTTATTCATTTGTCTATTGGATATATACCCCACCTTTTCCTCCATGGGGCTCAAGATGGCATCATGGTTTCCCCTCTTCCTCATTCAGTCCTCACAACAACCCTGTGAGGTAGCCTGGGCTGGGAGAGACAGAGACCCAGTGAGCTGCATGGCCAAGGATTCGAACCCTGGTCTCTATCCCGGGCTGCACACCCTGCCCCCAGGTGCATTCACACAGAGATGAGCCTCAATGTTTCAAGTCTCCACTAGGGCCAGGGCCTTTTCAGTACTGGCCCCGACTTGGTGGAACACTCTGTCCCAAGAGACCAGGGCCCTGCGGGACTTGACATCTTTCCGCAGGGCCTGCAAGGCAGAGCTGTTCCGCCTGGCCTTTGGGTCGGACTCAGTCTGACCCTTCTGTTTCCCTCCCCTTATGGTTTTGATCCATCAGCTACTTTTAAAATGAGGCTGCATTTTAAATTGCATTTTAACCTGTATTTTAAATTGTCCCCCCACATTATGTTTTTACTGTAATTTTATTGGTGTTAGCCGCCCTGAGCCCAGCTCTGGCCAGGGAGGGCGGGGTATAAATAAAATGTATTATCATTATTATTATTATTAAGTCCATCAAAGGCAGTGGCGTAGCGTGGGGGGTGCAGGGGGGGCCGGCCGCACCGGGCGCAACATCTGGGGGTTAGGGTTGGGGGCGCAAATCCACGGGTTAGGGGGCGCAAATTACTTGCCTTGCCCCGGGTGCTGACAACCCACGCTACGCCACTGGTCAAAGGGCACTGTGGGGCAAAGCAGGCTGGCGTGTCAGCAGAGGTCCAGATTTCCTGCCAGGAAATAGGACAGGATTGTCTGTGTGATCCAGGTCCAAGGTCCTTAAATTGATTTACAAAAAGTCCAGAGCAACATCTGTTAAGGGTGCCTCAGGGTCCGCCTGAGCCCTTGTGTCCCAAATGAAATCACCTGCAGGCTGGTTTCAAAACAAGGAGAAGCGGAACCTTGAGTGTCATGGGCCCAGTCCTGTGGAACTCTCTGCCACTGGAAATTCAGCAGGCAACTTCTGTGCCAACGTTTAATTGCCTGCTGAGATCTTGGTCCCAGAGAGCGTTAATTCTCTAGCGTGTGGCTCTTCGATTTTAAAAATGAAAGCGAGAATCCAGACAGAACAAATTCCGGATGGAGCAAAACGTGTGTGTGTGTGTGTGTGTTAGGATCCGGACCTCAGGTGCATACGCTTACCTCATTGTGGGGGAGACCTGCGGCAGAGAAGATGGGGATCTTCTGACCCCTGGCAATGCTGTTCATGACATCGATGGGGGAGATCCCAGTCTGGATCATCTCTTCTGGGTAGATGCGCCCGTGCGGGTTGATGGGCTGGCCTGGGGAAAACAAGGCAGGAGGAGAGAGGGGGGGGTCATAGAATCGTAGAGTCCAACCCCCGCAGTGCAGGAATCGCAGCTGAAATGGAGCAATCACAGCTGGCCAGTCAGGGATGGCTAGTCACTAAGCAGAGAGCAATGGTCATATCGAAGCAGAGACTATAAGGTTTTGCTGCCTCGCTGATGTTGGTAGACCAGCGGTTGCCAACCTGGTGCCCTCCAGATGTTTTGAACTACGTGGTGGGCTGGGGCTGATGGGAGTCTCAGTTCAAAGCCTGGTGAAAGGTGCAGCAGGACCCACAAAACAGTCGCCATTCCTGTCTTGTTAAAAGCGGCAAGCGCAGATTTAAAGTTCTATGTCTGATAACTCCAATCTTTTTTCTGTCCCGGAGCTTTCTTTGTGAAATCCTGCTCTTATCACTCAATAGGAGCAAACGGAAGAATTGGCATTTGTTCTGATTCAATGCTAAAGAGTGGGTTTTTGTGGGGAAAGAGTCAGGCCCCCCCAAAACCCCCACAACAAAACCAAAAAAGCTCAGACACGGAGCTTTTAAGTGCAGACTTCGCTGGAAAGAGCAATGCCGAAGGTAAATGTAGAGAAGCCCTTAGTCTCAGCCTAATCTACCTCACAGGGGTGTTGTGGGGATTAAATAAGGGGCAGGAGAGAACCATGTAGACCATCTTGAGGTATAAGTGCAAAAATAAATAAAGGAGCCCTATACCAGGGACGTGGGTGGCGCTGTGGGTTAAACCACAGAGCCTAGGGCTTGCCGATCAGAAGGTCAGCAGTTCAAATCCCCGCGATGGGGTGAGCTTCCGTTGCTCGGTCCCTGCTCCTGCCAACTTAGCAGTTTGAAAGCATGAAGTGCAAGTAGATAAATAGGTACTGCTCTGGCGGGAAGGTAAACGGCGTTTCTGTGCGCTGCTCTGGTTCGCCAGAAGCGGCTTAGTCATGCTGGCCACATGACCCGGAAGCTGTACGCCGGCTCCCTCGGCCAATAAAGCGAGATGAGCACCACAACCCCGGAGTCAGCCACGACTGGACCTAACAGTCAGGGGTCCCTTTACCTTTTACCTATACCAGGGATACTGAAACCCTATTTCGTTGCCTGAACTGGGTCCCTCCCTAAGACCCTACTGATTTTGGCAGTGCTGGCAAAAAAGGAGAGGGGGGAATAGAGGTGAGGAGACCCCAGCAGCCAGATATAAAGGAAGTAGATAAATAAATGTGGGTGAACAGAGGAAAAACCACGGGTTTTCTCTGCCTGGAAAAATTTACGGTAGTTCCTTACTTATGACCGTGACACTTTGCTTCTAGATATGGGAGACCTGTTTAAGAGCAGAGGGAGGTCAGGGCTTTCACCCGTTCCCTTTGACAGCGTCTTTTTCGGAAGGGATGGGTCCAGCTGAATCCCTCCCCACCTGCACAGATCAGACTAAGGTCTCACCGTTAATGTCCAGGAAATCTTCTGCCATAACGGTTGGTCCTTTGTCGATGGGTTTGGCAGAACCGTTGAAGACTCGGCCTGCGGAGAGACACGGGTGTGAGAAGGAGGGCCTGGTGTGCGACACAACCGCAGGCATGCGCAGGAATCATGCACGTGGAGAGGCTGCTGGATCCGGCCAGTGGCCCATCTAGTCCAGCCTCCTGTTCTCACAGGGGCCAACCGGGTACCTGCGAGAAGGCTGTAACCACAAGAGCATCTCTCTCCTTCTGTGGTTTCCAATAACCAGCATTCAGAAGCAATTACTGCCTCCAGCCATAGCTGTCAATGTTTCCCTTTTTAAAAAGGAAATTCCCTTATTCCGAATAGGATTCCTCGCAAGAAAAGGGAAAAGTTGACAGCTATGCCTCCAGCTGTGGGCAGCAGAGTAGAGCCATTCCATAGCCTTATCCAACAGACTTTGGGGAATTGCCTCTTTTTAAGGAAAGGGCTGGTAATGTGATGTTTTTGCTGCAATGATCACCAGCTGTTGGTTAGAGGGTGGAGCTGACAAGGTTAAGGTTTCAGGTTTGATCCATATTCCTGTGTTGCAGTGGACTGGATTACATCATCCTCAGGGTCCCAACTCTATGATTCTATGCTTTAATAGATATTTCATATGATCTTTCAATAGATCTTTCATATATGAGAACAGTCAACATGATTTTCTCACTGCGCCAGGAGAAATGTCGAAAGCAGAGACATCCCTTGTGCATCGCCTTCATATATATATGACGAATGGTCTATGCTACAATTCAACCCTAAACTGAAGACCCATATTGTTAGATCTGCACTTCTGAAGCCAAGCCCATATAGCTGTTTTAACCGATCTTTTAATTTTTCTTATAAACTTTTACGCACCCATTATCTATGCTTAATTAAATATTCTATATACAGTGGTATCTCAGGTTACATACCCTTCAGGTTACAAACTCCGCTAACCCAGAAATATTACCTTGGGTTAAGAACTTTGCTTCAGAACGAGAACAGAAATCGTGCTCCTGCGGCGCGGCGGCAGCAGGAGGCCCCATTAGCTAAAGCGGTGCTTCAGGTTAAGAACAGTTTCAGGTTAAGAACAGACCTCCGGAAAGAATTAAGTACTTAACCCGAGGTACCACTGTATATGTTTAAATCTATGTTTGGTTCTTGCTCCTATTTATTTAATAATTATTCATTTAGATTCATACTTTTATGCTATTTATTTAGATGTTTGCTTATGCTGGTCTATGACCGTAATAAAGTACTTGACTATCTATCTATCATTATCTATCTATCATCTATCTATCTATCTATCTATCTATCTATCTATCTATCTATCTATCTATCTATCATCTATCTATCTATCTATCTATCTATCTATCTATCTATCTATCATCATCTATCTATCTATCATCTATCTATCTATCTATCTATCTATCTAGCTAGCTAGCTATCTATCTATCATCTATCTATCTATCTATCTATCATCATCATCTATCTATCTATCATCTATCTATCTATCTATCTTCTATCTATCTATCTATCTATCTATCTATCTATCTATCTATCTATCTATCTATCTATCTATCATCATCATCTATCTATCTATCATCTATCTATCTATCTATCTATCTATCTATCTATCTATCTATCTATCTATCTATCATCTATCTATCTATCTATCTATCTATCTATCTATCTATCTATATCATCATCATCAATCTATCTATCCATCTTTCTTTAATTCTATTAATCTTAAATTGTTTTTAATGTGCTTTTTCTCCTATGTTTCTGGCTGTTTCTATTTTATCTGCAGGGTGCCTTCAGTAAAGAGGAAAGGGGGGGGGGACACACATAAATAAATATAAAGAGTTAAAAGAGGCTCCTGGGAGGCCAGAGGGCCCTTGCTGGAACAATTCTTGGGTTGGGGCAACTGGCTAAAATGTTTTACAATGTATTAAACGGTTCTAATTTTGATTCCACTCTTTTATTTTTGTCAGATTGGGGTTAGTTAAGTGTTTAGCTGGGGTTGGCGGTTATTATAATTTGGGTATAACTGTAAATGGTTTATTATTGTTGTTTTTGTTGTTTTTGTTATTACTAGTTTCTGTTGATTGATTGATTGGTTAGTTTGTTGCCTGTATAGGATATGCTGTATTTTTAACCCAGCCTGATGAACTGGATTAATAATAATAATAATAATAATAATAATAATAATAATAATAATAATATAAAACAGAATGTGAGCTGATAGTCCTGTACAGGACTGTGCAGAAAGCAGCCAAGTTCCACCCCACCAGCAGAGGGCGCCGACTGCATTTCAGAAGTGCCATGGTGGGTGTGGCACATCCTGGGCAGGATTGGCAGTGTGTGTGGCTTGTGCTTTTGCTGCACCTAATCCTCAGGTGCTGGAGGAGACTCTTGAGAGTCCCATGGACTGCAAGAAGATCAAACCTCTCCATTCTGAAGGAAATCAGCCCTGAGTGCTCACTGGAAGGACAGATCCTGAAGCTGAGGCTCCAAGACTTTGGCCACCTCATGAGAAGAGAAGACTCCCTGGAAAAGACCCTGATGTTGGGAAAGATGGAGGGCACAAGGAGAAGGGGACGACAGAGGGCGAGATGGTGGGACAGTGTTCTCGAAGAGACCAGCATGAGTTTGACCAAACTGCGGGAGGCAGTGGAAGACAGGCGTGCCTGGTGTGCTCTGGTCCATGGGGTCACGAAGAGGCGGACATGACTAAATGGCTAAACAACAACAATCCTCAGGAAGGGAGTGGGCAAAGGAGACCAGGAGGTAGGTCCAAGAGGTATGTGTGTGGCAGGAGTGCCAACTTGGCCCTGAGACTGTGGGTGCCTGGGGCTATGGTGCCATGCAGCGTGCCTGGCCCTGGCACCAAAATTTGTGCCTGGCCCCTTCATGGGGAATTTTGCGGGTGCTGGGAGGGCTCCAGGGAGTTGGCACCTATGGTGTGTGTCACTCCGAGTGGCTAAGCTGCAGATCTTGCAAGCGCAGGATTCCAGCCTTGTTTTGCAGCTGCAGGTGCTTCGATTGAGCAAAGGTTTCTCTCTGCTCTTTCTCTCCTCCCTCATCCCTCTCTCTCTCTCCTTTTCTTTTTTGTGCTTCAGTGATGTGTGTCTAAGACAAATAGAACGCGTCGTGGTGAATACCAAGCTTACTGGCCTTTCATGGTCCTCTGGCTCCTTCCTCCCATTTCCATCTTGGCATTGATCTTCATTTGCTGTGACAAGGACAGTGCTTTTCTACCGTCCCTCTTAAAGGACCGGAAGAAAGTTGTTGCGTGTTGGGGGGGGGGGACTCGTTGGCGAGGGGGAGGCAGGGAGGGCGAATGCAGCTGTATTGATTCCTCCCCTGCGGTGGCCGATAGCCAATCTATAAAGAGGAGGTGGTCTGGCGGATGTTCAAGACGGATCTTTGGGCGGAAAGGTTAATTTGGCCACCTAAGGAAATGAGTCGGTGGGGGGCAGAGGAAGATGATGGATGGTGGCTAACAGATTGAGGTTGAATCCTGACAAGTACTGTTTTTGGGGGACAGGGGGCAGGCGGGTGTGGGGGACTTCCTGGTCCTGAATAGGGTAACTGTGCCCCTGAAGGACCAGGTGCGCAGCCTGGGAGTCATTTTGGACACACAGCTGTCCATGGAGGCGCAGGTCCATTCTGTGTCCAGGGCAGCTGTTTACCAGCTCCATCTGGTACGTAGGCTGAGACCCTCCCTGCCCGCAGACTGTCTCGCCAGAGTGGTGCATGCTCTAGTTATCTCCCGCTTGGACTACTGCAATGCACTCTATGAGGGGCTACCTTTGAAGGTGAAACGGAAACTACAACTAATCCAGAATGCGGCAGCTAGACTGGTGACTAGGAGTGGCCGCTGAGACCACATAACACCGGTCTTGAAATACCTACTTTGGCTCCCAGTTCGTTTCCGAGCACAATTCAGAGTGTTGGTGCTGACCTTTAAAGCCCTAAATGGTCTCGGTCCAGTATACCTGAAGGAGCATCTCCACCTCCATCGTTCAGCCTGGACACTGAGGTCCAGAATGCGGCAGCTAGACTGGTGACTGGGAGCAGCCACCAAGACCATATAACACCAGTCCTGAAAGACCTACATTGGCTCCCAATACGTTTCCGAGCAAATTCAAAGTGTTGGCGCTGACCTTGAAAGCCCTAAACGGCCTTGGCCCAGTATACCTGAAGGAGCATCTCCACCCCCATCGTTCTACCTGGACACTGAGGTCCAGCTCTGAGAGCCTTCTGGCTTTTCCCTCCCTGTGAGAAGCCAAGTTACAGGGAACCAGGCAGAGGGCCTTCTCGGTGGTGGCGCCCGCCCTGTGGAACGCCCTCCCATCAGATGTCAAGGAAATAAACAACTATCTGACTTTTAGAAGACATCTGAAGGCAGCCCTGTTTAGGGAAGGTTTTAATGTTTGAGATTCTGTTGTGCTTTTAATTCTGTTGTGAGCTGCCCAGAGTGGCTGGAGAGGCCCAGCCAGATGCGCAGCGTATAAATAATGAATTATTATCATTATTATTATTATTATAGGTGCAGGAGATGCGGCCGTGCGCTGAAGCTCACCTTGACCCGGGTGCTCAGGCCTGTCTCCTGCTCTGCCAAACTCAAGCGCGGCCTTTGCACAATCAAGCCAAAGACCCACCTGGTCCAGGTGGGCCTGGCCCCCTAAGACCCCGCCCCCTCCTACTAAAAGGTAGGAGGACAACCATGGTTGGAGGGAGGTGGCAGCCTGGGAGGAGGACAGCCATGGCCAATTTTTGGCCCAGTAGCCTCTGGTCTCCTCCTGTTTTTAGCCGTAAGGGCTGATAATACCCACTGGGTGACCCCCTCCTCCATGGTACAGTGGTAAGAGCATTGGCTTTGCATGCAGAAGGTGTCAGGTTCGAATGCTGGTGTCTCCATGCTGGGTTGGGGACAGCTGCCCCAAACCCTGGAGACCTTCGCTGCAGAAAACACACTGGTGAAGTAGAACCCCGCAGCCAGCTGCACTGAACCCTGGTGAGCCGTGGGTTCAATCCTGCTGGGTGCTTTTTCTCAGGCTCTTCTTCCGCTCCTCATTTATTTATCTAGAGCTTCTGAACCCAGCTCTTGAGCCAAAAAGGCTCTCAGAGCATCCATACAATCTGAACACAGCAGCCCTTACCCTGCAGGCTTACAATCTGTTTTAAAAAATAGAATGGCATGCCATGACACAACACACAAGGAAAAGGACACAGGGATGGCAGAGGAAAACCAAAAGTCAGACTCCAATTTGTAAGCTGTTGTTCCGATAATGGGCAGCTGGCACAGTCCAGAGGCACAGAGGTGCTCGATGGAGCTGGGCCTCCAGCAAAGGTGATGAAATGAGAAGGGATAGTGATGGGATGGTGGCGCCTGAGGTCTGATGGAGCTAGCCTTTTCACAGCTCATTCATTCATTATATTTCTAGGCCAATTTTCACTGACATGAGTCAGAATACAGTACGGCTTACATACAATAAATTGCATTATTATTATTATTATTATTATTATTATTATTATTATTATTATTATTAATTTTATTTATACCCCACCCTCCACAACCAGAGCCGAGCTCAGGGTGGCTAACACCAATAAAATCACAGTTAAAACATAATGGGGGGGAGACGGGAGGGGGGGAGAAAAAAACAAGCAAACCCCAATTTAAAATACAGGTTAAAATGCAAATTAAAATGCAGCCTCATTTTAAAGTAGCTGATAAATCAAGACCATAAGGGGAGGGAAACATAAGGGTCAGACCAAGTCCAAACCAAAGGCCAGATATAACAGAACATCACAACTGCAACTTGAATCGTGTAAAACAATTATGAACCATCAGTAAAACTAACGCCTTCTATAAAGCACTTTGCAAAATGGCTTAAAAAATAGGCTGAACCGCACAACCGCAAGGAAAGTCCTATTATGAACTTCACAAAGCGTTACAGCACTCATAATCCACAAAGCAGCATTGACAACGTTAGCCAAGCTAACAACCCGCGGCAAACCCAGCCCTGCTGAATTCACACTCCCTCTCTCTCCCTGCCGCCATGGCTCATAATCTTCCACTCGGTGCATCAAAAGACCGATCCATAGCACAGCAGAGCTCAGGATGGAGGGAGCTCCACTTCCCAGTTCTCCCACTGCTGGAATCCTCAGCTACACCCCCCCAAGGGAGGAGACGGACCAGCCTAATCCCAGGGTCAGTGTCTAGGCCAGCATTTGCCAACCTGGTGCCCTCCTAATATTTGGGACGACAACTCTAGGGTTGCCATACATCTGGAATTTCCCAGACATTACAAGGATTCGGCTGTTGGAAACAGTATCTGGGGGGAAATCACCGAAATGTTCAGGAAAATCTGGCCGTAGGCCAACCCATGTTGGAAGTGTAGGTTTTGGCGAATTTACTAAAAAATAGATCCAAAAATCTTTTCATTTATTTTTTGAGATTTTGCAAAAGTTCAACAACTCTGGGCAAAACTTTAAAAAGCTCTACAGCTTTGGCAACAACTTTTTGTCTGGATTTTCACTTTTTGAAATATGGCAACCCTAGACAACTCCAAAGCCATGAATGCTTATCTGAAATTCCTTCATTGCAGGGGGTTGGACTAGATGACTCTCGGATCCCTTCCGGCTCTACAGTTCTATGATTCTAACTCCCTTCAGTGCCCCCTCCATCAAGCATTGCTGGAGTGAACCCCCAGATGACTCCTGGGGGGCAGAGAGGGGCAGCTGTCTCCCAAATTAATAAAAATCAATAAAAACACATTGCAGGCTTCATTATTGTAATTCGCTTTATGCGGGGCTGCCCTTGAAGCTGACCCAGAAACTCCAGCGGGTGCAGAATGTCGCAGCGAGGCTCCTTACGGGGTCCTTGCCATGAGATCACATTCATCCAGTGCTTTACCAACTGCACTGGCTCCCGGTGGAGTACAGGATCAGGTTTAAGGTGCTGATTTTGACCTTTAAAGCCCTATATGGCCTAGGACCCAGGTACCTATGGGACCGTCTCTCCTGGTATGCTCCGCGGAGGACCTTAAGGTCCACAAATGACAACACCTTGGAGATCCCAAGTCGCAAGGTGCTTAGACTGGTCTCCACTAGGGCCAGGGCCTTTTTGGTACTGGCCCCGACACTCTGTCACAAGAGACCAGGGCCCTGCGGGACTTGACATCTTTCCGCAGGGCCTGCAAGACAGAGCTGTTCCGCCTGGCCTTTGGTTTGGTTCTCAGTCTGACCCTTCTGTTTCCCTCCCCTGATGGTTTTGATCTGTGGGCTACTTTTAAAATGAGGCTGCATTTTAAATTGCATTTTAACCTGTATTTTAAATTGCCCCCCCCTTATGTTTTTACTGTGATTTTACTGGTGTTAGTCATCCTGAGCCTGGCTCTGGCCGGGGAGTGCGGGGTATAAATAAAATGTATTATTTTTATTAGTAGTAGTATTGTTATGATTAGTATTATTATTATTAGTATTAAACTGAGGTTCTGCCCCCCCCTAACAAAAATCCTGGCTATGCCCATGGCTCCTGTGGCTCAGAGCCCGTTCCTGTCCCCCACTCCGGCACCCGAAAGCCTCTCCCTGCTTCAGCTCCTTCCATGGCAGCCAGGGCCATCTCCCGCTGCCCTTTGGCCTTTCCCTTCTCTTTCCTTTGTTCCTGCAGCCTCTGGCGGCCTTTTCGCTCCCCCGACGGGATTAGCTCACACTTCACTTTGCAGCTGTAGCAACGCATTACCCGAGACGGATTCCTCCTCCTCCCCGATTCCCCTGTTTTCTACGTACCAAGCATGTCCTCGGAAACAGGTGTGCGGAGAATGTCCCCCGTGAACTCGCAGGACGTCTTCCTCGCATCGATCCCAGATGTTCCTTCGAACACCTGCAAGGCAAAGGGCCCCAGAGGGCAAGGACCCAATTACGGGCAATTAAGGAGGATTAACGGCAAATGAGGCCAGGCAGGTCCAGATGGGAAGGGAGCAGGGAGAGGGGGCTGCGGTTTTGCGCTGGGCGATCTGCATTTGGAGGAATTTTCGCCAGCAAGATGAAAAAGAAGCGTCTCTCTCATTGCTTCTTTCGCTCCTCCCCAGACAATTTGGCTCTCTGGGTCGCAATCTCCCATTTAAGCCTAAGAACATAAAAATACTCAGTGTCTCGTCTAGCCCAGCAGCCCGTTTTCACAGTGCCCAAACTCTAGGGTTGTTATATTTTGAAGAGCAAAAAAGGACACATTTGCCGACTTTTACTTATAACTATGGGACGCGGGTGGCGCTGTGGGTTAAACCACAGAACCTTGGGCTTGCCGATCAGAAAGTTGGCGGTTCGAATCCCCGCGACGGGGTGAGCTCCCGTTGCTCGGTCCCTGCTCCTGCCAACCTAGCAGTTCAAAAGCACGTCAAAGTACAAGTAGATAAATAGGTACCACTCTGGTGGGAAGGTAAACGGCGTTTCCGTGCGCTGCTCTGGTTTGCCAGAAGTGACTTAGTCATGCTGGCCATATGAGCCAGAAGCTGTACGCCGGCTCCCTTGGCCAGTAAAGCGAGATGAGCGCCGCAACCCCAGAGTTGGACACGACTGGACCTAACGGTCAGGGGTCCCTTTACCTTTACTTATAACTATGGGTCGCTGTGAGGACTCTCCTCACGAAAAGGAGGGTGTGTCCTGGAAAAGGAGGACATATGGCAACCCTACCAAACTCCTCATATAACCCAGGAATCTCATTATTGGCACAAAAATGGAAGCAAGAAGAATTACCAAGGAAAGAAGAATGGCGGATGACATTGATGGACTATGCAGAACTGGATAAATTAACAGGAAGGATTCACAACCTGCAGGACCAGAGATTCTTAGAAGACTGGAGTAAATATATGAACTATTTGAAAACTATTTGTTATCAACAGATTACGCTAGTAGGACTGCAAGAAGTTCTGTAAGGAGGATTATTTGAAATATTGCAAGAAAGATTATGAGGAGAATTATTAGTTAATGATAATTAAGAGAAATAGAGAAATTAAGAAATGCAGAATAAGTGATAAGAGCGACAAATCATCAGAGGTGTTGACGGAAGTCTAAAACATTGTATAAGATAAGAAGGTATGTTATATGATTGTTGGAAATGATATGTTAAAAAAACCAATAAAAATGTCTCTCTCTCTGTGTGTGTGTCTGTGTGTGTATGTGTGTCGTATTTTTCACTCTATAAGACGCACCAGACCACAAGATGCACCTAGTTTTTGGAGGAGGAAAACAAGAAAAAAAATATTCTGACTCTCAGAAGCCAGAACAGCAAGAGGGATCGCTGCACAGCGAAAGCAGCAATCCCTCTTGCTGTTCTGGCTTCTGGGATAGCTGCGCAGCCTGCATTCACTCCATAAGACGCACACACATTTCCCCTTACTTCTTAGGAGGGAAAAAGTGAGTCTTATAGAGCAAAAAATACGGTGTATATATATATATATATATATATATATATATATGCAGGTTTTGGTGTCCTCGGGTGTCTTCCCGTGTAAAAGTTGGGGTGTCTAGGCGACGTTTCGACGAGGTCTCACTCGTCATCTTCAGGCTGGTGCTTTCGGCTTCTTGTTACTGGAACAGAGCGGGATCTCAGTGTTTGAGTTCCTATAAATACTGTAGAGGGGTGTGGTGTATTGCCTCAAAAGTTCTGGGCAGAGGGGAAGTTCCCAGGCTAGTGTTCTTTTCTTCTTTTGTTCCTTAATTACTTGAGGGATATCTTGAGTGATTTCTTGAGTGATATTCTGAGTACCACTTAGGTGGGTCATTAGGTGTGGATTAGTTGCTAAAGCCTTCGTGTCTTGACCTCTTGAATTTGTGAAGAGTTTTTCTGGGAAGATGGCTGTACTGCACTTAGTTGTGCTTTGGCTTGGCTTCGTGTATAGGGGCGAGCTGTGGTTTTGTGCCCTGTGCCAGCCAGATCTGTGTAGGGATTGCAGGGGGGTGCAGCATCCGGAGGTGCCACTATGGTTTGGTTACTGGATGGTGTCTGTAATTTATCTGTGGAGAGGGTCTGGGTTTGGGTCTGGTGTGGTTGATTGGTGGTGGCGTTCTGTGTGCCTCTGGATCTGGTGTCGGTTTTTGTGGGGAGGGCTAATTTCCAGATGTCTGGCAGGCGGGACGTGTCGTCACGCTTGTTCATGTTGTGAGGGTGTTTCTCTATCTCGATGGCTTCCATGATTATTCTCTTGTGGTGATGTTCCATGTTAAAGAGCAATTTGGAATCTGCAAAATTAATTTCGTGTCCTGTTTCTTTCATGTGTTGGAAAAGAGAGGAAGATTTTTCTTCTTTTTTGACGGCATTCTTGTGTTCTGCGATACGTGCATTTATTCGTCTGTTTGTTTGTCCAATGTACGTGGCTGGGCAGACTTTGCAGGGTATTTCATAGACCCCTTGGTTTTCCAACTGGATTTTATCTTTGGGGTTTCTGAGGATATTGGCTATTTTTTGGTTGGTGCAAAAGGCTGTTTTGATATTGTGTTTATGGAGGATTTTGCTAATTTTATCTGTAGTGCCCTTGATATAAGGAAGGAGGGCCATGCCATTGTTTTCTTCCGTGTCTTGGTTTTTGGGGGGTGTTTCTTTTTGGATTAGCTTCTTAACCCTGTTTTGCTGGTATCCATTGGCGATTAACACATTTGAGAGATTCTGTAACTCAGTTGTCAAGTGGTCTTTGTCAGCCAGGCGTTTGGTTCTGGAGATGAGGGTCTTGGCTACGGAGTTTATTTGTGCAGGGTGGTGGTGTGATTGAGCATGTAAGTAGCGGTTGGTGTGTGTTTTTTTCCGGTAGATAGTGTGTCCTAGGGAGCCATCAGGTTTTTTGTAGATTAGGACGTCAAGGAAGGGAAGCTGGTTGTTGGCTTCTATTTCCATAGTGAATTGTATTTTGGGGTGTAGGCTGTTGAGATGTGTGAGGAAGCTATCTAGTTTTTCTTTCCCGTGTGGCCAAATTACAAAGGTGTCGTCAACATATCTGAGCCAAAGTTTGGGTTTGTGTTCTGACTTGTCTAAAGCATTGGTTTCAAAGTGTTCCATGTACAGATTTGCGATGACCGGTGAGAGGGGTGATCCCATAGGTGCTCCTTCTATCTGTTTGTATCTTTGTCCATTGTGGATGAAGTACGTGTTGGTTAGGCAGTGGTTGGTCAGGTCCAGGATGTATTCGGGGGGATTGTATTTGTTTTGAATGGCTGTCAAGGCTTCATTAATGGGCACTTGTGTGAAGAGAGATACAACATCGAAGCTCACAAGTAGGTCATCGGGATGTAGGTTTTGCTTCTTTATTGTTTCTATGAACTGGAAGGAGTTTGTAACGTGTGAAGAGATGGATTCTCCAAAGGTTTCAACTTTGCAGTTACCCCGAGACGCATCCCCACGGAAAACATCATATGCGGAGTCGAAGCTAGCCTAACCAAAATCAACCCAGATGAAGCCAATAAAATCAGACTTGAAGTCACCAACATCCTCTGCTCCAGCAAACCACCCAGAAGCAATTTACACAAAGAAGAACAGAAAGCACTCACCAACCTGAGGAAAGACAACAACATAATCATTCTCCCAGCAGACAAAGGTAATGCCACTGTTGTGATGAACACATCGGACTACCAAGCAAAACTATCAAATCTACTCCAAGACCCTACCTACCAACCTATAAAAACAGATCCCACCACCTATCTGGAAAAAACCACCAAATCCAAAATAAAAGCCTCTCCCATCAGTGAAGAAATCCAGCTAAGAATCATCCCCAGAGAAAAATCATCCAGATGCCCCAAACTCTACGGCCTCCCCAAGATACACAAAGAAGGAACACCACTCAGACCAATAGTCAGCTCCATAGGCTCACCTCTACAAAATCTCGCTAAATTTCTCGCTAAGCAACTTCAGCCCTATGCAGAATCCATCTCTTCACACGTTACAAACTCCTTCCAGTTCATAGAAACAATAAAGAAGCAAAACCTACATCCCGATGACCTACTTGTGAGCTTCGATGTTGTATCTCTCTTCACACAAGTGCCCATTAATGAAGCCTTGACAGCCATTCAAAACAAATACAATCCCCCCGAATACATCCTGGACCTGACCAACCACTGCCTAACCAACACGTACTTCATCCACAATGGACAAAGATACAAACAGATAGAAGGAGCACCTATGGGATCACCCCTCTCACCGGTCATCGCAAATCTGTACATGGAACACTTTGAAACCAATGCTTTAGACAAGTCAGAACACAAACCCAAACTTTGGCTCAGATATGTTGACGACACCTTTGTAATTTGGCCACACGGGAAAGAAAAACTAGATAGCTTCCTCACACATCTCAACAGCCTACACCCCAAAATACAATTCACTATGGAAATAGAAGCCAACAACCAGCTTCCCTTCCTTGACGTCCTAATCTACAAAAAACCTGATGGCTCCCTAGGACACACTATCTACCGGAAAAAAACACACACCAACCGCTACTTACATGCTCAATCACACCACCACCCTGCACAAATAAACTCCGTAGCCAAGACCCTCATCTCCAGAACCAAACGCCTGGCTGACAAAGACCACTTGACAACTGAGTTACAGAATCTCTCAAATGTGTTAATCGCCAATGGATACCAGCAAAACAGGGTTAAGAAGCTAATCCAAAAAGAAACACCCCCCAAAAACCAAGACACGGAAGAAAACAATGGCATGGCCCTCCTTCCTTATATCAAGGGCACTACAGATAAAATTAGCAAAATCCTCCATAAACACAATATCAAAACAGCCTTTTGCACCAACCAAAAAATAGCCAATATCCTCAGAAACCCCAAAGATAAAATCCAGTTGGAAAACCAAGGGGTCTATGAAATACCCTGCAAAGTCTGCCCAGCCACGTACATTGGACAAACAAACAGACGAATAAATGCACGTATCGCAGAACACAAGAATGCCGTCAAAAAAGAAGAAAAATCTTCCTCTCTTTTCCAACACATGAAAGAAACAGGACACGAAATTAATTTTGCAGATTCCAAATTGCTCTTTAACATGGAACATCACCACAAGAGAATAATCATGGAAGCCATCGAGATAGAGAAACACCCTCACAACATGAACAAGCGTGACGACACGTCCCGCCTGCCAGACATCTGGAAATTAGCCCTCCCCACAAAAACCGACACCAGATCCAGAGGCACACAGAACGCCACCACCAATCAACCACACCAGACCCAAACCCAGACCCTCTCCACAGATAAATTACAGACACCATCCAGTAACCAAACCATAGTGGCACCTCCGGATGCTGCACCCCCCTGCAATCCCTACACAGATCTGGCTGGCACAGGGCACAAAACCACAGCTCGCCCCTATACACGAAGCCAAGCCAAAGCACAACTAAGTGCAGTACAGCCATCTTCCCAGAAAAACTCTTCACAAATTCAAGAGGTCAAGACACGAAGGCTTTAGCAACTAATCCACACCTAATGACCCACCTAAGTGGTACTCAGAATATCACTCAAGAAATCACTCAAGATATCCCTCAAGTAATTAAGGAACAAAAGAAGAAAAGAACACTAGCCTGGGAACTTCCCCTCTGCCCAGAACTTTTGAGGCAATACACCACACCCCTCTACAGTATTTATAGGAACTCAAACACTGAGATCCCGCTCTGTTCCAGTAACAAGAAGCCGAAAGCACCAGCCTGAAGATGACGAGTGAGACCTCGTCGAAACGTCGCCTAGACACCCCAACTTTTACACGGGAAGACACCCGAGGACACCAAAACCTGCATTCCTGTACCCGTGAAAATCTACGAAAACAAATATATATATATATATATATATATATATATATGAATGAACCTAGGAATCTCAGTAGACTGCCTCTGGAACTGAAGGAGAGTTTGCCGGATCAGGCCAATGGGTCCCCACAACTCAGCGTCTTGTTCTCACTGTGGCCCACCCCATTCCCTGATGTCATGAACGGCAATGGAGTTTGCCTCCAGGGGTGAAGTGAAATCGCTGTGCTAGCAGCACCAAAGTGGCTTCATGAACACAAGGTTAAATAATATCAGGGCTGCAGCAATGTCTGAATATTTTACCAGACACAGGAGGGCAATTGGAGGCATAATGAACAGAGACACCTTCCAAGAAACAGGGGCCCCTTTCTTTCACTATGTCCACGGCCCAACTCAAGACCTTGTTATACCAACTACAATCATACCTCGGGTTACAGACGCTTCAGGTTGCGTGTTTTCGGGTTGCACACCGCACCGAACCCGGAGGTACCGGAATGGGTTACCTCCGGGTCTTGGCGCTCATGCATGTGCAGAAACACTAAATCGCGCTTTGTGCATGTGCAGAAGCGCCGAATCGTGACCCACGCGTGCGCAGATGCGGCGCTGGGGGTTGCGAACGTGCCTCGCGCACAGATCACGTTCACAACCCGAGCATCCACTGTACTCAATATTCTCCATGGAGAGGTTACATTAAGTAATATGTTTGAATGCTGAATGCGTTAGTTTATGCCTAGAGTCAATGGAGAAAACAAACATTAGGTGCACTGCTGCCTAAGTGTTTGACGGTTCTTGCATTTGTTTAAAAACAAAGAAAAATTTGGAAGGGAAAAAAGGAAAACAAGTGTTAATTGGACCTTTGGCACTCTATATTGTCACCCCCTTCCCTGCGGCTTGGAGCACCCAGCAGAGACTGGAAGTGAGCAGATAAGGAAGAACAGCTCAGGTATTCTCCAGATGGATGTTTGGTTGCAGGGGGCGTATTCTGCCGCATGTTGTGGACACAACAGTCCTGTGGGGGATTCATTCCATACCCCTCAACCGTCCCAATTTGAGCAGGGCGTCCCCAAATTACAAGAGCCATCCTGGCTTCTGAATGGTTCCCGGAATGTCCTGTTTTTTGGCCCGGCACTCTGGCGATGCGAGTCAGCTGGCTTGCGCCAAAGTACCGGATGGAAAATTGAGTGTCCCGATTTTGATCAGCAGGACGTTGGAGGGCATGTGCCTCTCGTTTGGTGAAGTGTCTGTAACCCGAGAAATGACTGTACTTTATTTGTATCCCACCGACTGGGTTGCCACTGCCACTCTGGGCAGCTTCTAGCATATATAAAAACATAGTAAAACATTAAGCATTAAAAAGCTTCGCTATTCAGGGCTGCCTTCAGATGTCTCCTAAAAGATATATAATTGCTCATCTGCTTGACATCTGATGGGAGGGCATTCCACAGGGCGGGTGCCACCACCGAGAAGGCCCTCTGCCTGGTTCCCTGCAGCTTCACTTCTGGCAGTGAGGGAACCGCCAGAAGGCCCTCAGTGATGGACCTCAGTTTCCGAGCTGAACGATAGGGGTGGAGATGCTCCTTCAGGTATATTTTATTTACAAAATGTATATATGGCCCTTCAGCCGAAGATTGCAAACGATTTGCCGTATAAAACATGAAAATACACAACAGAATGACAAAGAAAGAAGCAAGCCAATGGGAATCGCCCGAGCAGGACCAGAGCGCAGCAGTGGCAACCCTCCTCAGTTGTGTTTTGCAGCAACTGGCATTCAGAAGCATTGATGCCTCCAAGAGTGGAGGGAGGACAAAGGACAAAGGACCCCTGGTCCTGAATGGGGCAACTGTGCCCCTGAAGGACCAGGTGTGCAGCCTGGGAGTCATCCTGGACTCGCAGCTGTCCATGGAGGCGCAGGTCAATTCTGTATCCAGGGCAGCTCCATCTGGTATGCAGGATGAGACCCTCCCTGCCCGCAGACTGTCTCGCCAGAGTGGTGCATGCTCTGGTTATCTCCCGCTGGGACTACTGCAATGCGCTTTACGTGGGGCTACCTTTGAAGGAGACCCAGAAACTGCAACTAATCCAGAATGCGGCAGCTAGACAGGTGACTGGGAGCAGCCACCGAGACCATATAACACCGGTCTTGAAAGACCTACATTGGCTCCCAGTACGTTTCCGAGCACAATTCAAAGTGTTAGTGCTGACCTTTAAAGCCCTAAATGGCCTCGGTCCAGTATATCTGAAGGAGCGTCTCCACCCCCATTGTTCAGCCCGGAGACTGAGGCAGTGGCATAGCGTGGGTTGTCAGCACCCGGGGCAAGGCAAATAATTTGCACCCCCTAACCCGTGGATTTGCGCCCCCTAACCCCCAGATGTTGCACCCGGTGCGGCCGGCTCCCCCTGCACCCCCACGCTACGCCACTGTACTGAGGTCCAGCTCCAAGGGCCTTCTGGTGGTTCCCTCCCTGAGAGAAGCCAAGTTTACAGGGATCCAGGCAGAGGGCCTTTTCAATAGTGGCACCCGCCCTGTGGAACGCCCTCCCACCAGATGTCAAGGAAATAAGCAGCTATCTTGTCTTTAAAAGACATCTGAAGGCAGCCCTGTTTAGGGAAATTTTTAATATTTAATGCTGTATTGTTTTTAACACTTGATTGGGAGCTGCCCAGAGTGGCTGGGGAAACTCAGCCAGATGGGTGGGGTATAAATAAATAAATAAATTATTATTATTATTATTATTATTATTATTATTATTATTATTATTATTATTATTATTTCCTCTCAAGTATCCTCTTTCCCTGGTTTAACATGCCCAGCTCCTTCAACCATTCCTCATCAGGCTTGGTTTCCAGACCCTTAATCATCCTGGTTGCCCCCCCACCCTTTTCGCCTCCACAGCCCCCACCCAGTTGGTTGCGTGAAGAGGGAAACTGAGGTGTGCAGACCCCATTGGGTGGCCCAACGCGCCCTCCTCTCTCTCCCACACATGATGCGCTACGTTTGGAGCAACTGGCCTCAGTTGCTTGGCGCCGCCTGGATCCTTCCCGGCTTCCTTGGGGGAGAGGGGACCCGAGTCACCAGCATCCCTTCTGAACTGGCATTTTTGGAAAACCGCTGCAACGGAAGGAGTAGCCCAGCATTGCTCCCATGGCCAATGCAGGCCGTGGTTAGCCGGAGGGAAAAGCACCTTCTTCTAATTCATAGCTGCCCACTTTTCCCTTTTCTTGCGAGGAATCCTATTTGGAATAGGGGTTGTTGTTGTTGAGTCGTTTAGGCGTGTTCGCCTCTTCATGACCCCCTGGACCAGAGCACGCCAGGCACTCCTGTCTTCCACTGCCTCCCGCAGTTTGGTCAAACTCATGCTGGTAGCTTCGAGAACACTGTCCCACCATCTTGTCCTCTGTCATCCCCTTCTCCTTGTGCCCTCCATCTTTCCCAACATCAGGGTCTTTTCCAGGGAGTCTTCTCTTCTCATGAGGTGGCCAAAGTCTTGGAGCCTCAGCTTCAGGATCTGTCCTTCCAGTGAGCACTCAGGGCTGATTTCCTTCAGAAAGGAGAGGTTGGATCTTCTTGCAGTCCATGGGACTCTCAAGAGTCTCCTCCAGCACCAGAATTCAAAAGCATCAATTCTTCGGCGATCAGCCTTCTTTATGGTCCAGCTCTCACTTCCATGCATCACTGCTGGGGAAACCAGAGCTTTAACTATATGGACCTTTGTTGGCAAGGTGATGTCTCTGCTTTTTAAGATGCTGCCTAGGTTTGTCATTGCTTTTCTCCCAAGAAGCAGGCGTCTTTTAAGGGAATTTCCCTTAAAAAGGGGGAAACGTTGACAGCTATGTTCTAATTGGGTCCAGCGTGCCTCCCCCTCCCCTATCCATCCCGAAGGGACCCCCGAAAGGCTCCCTTTGATCGGAATAATATTTGACACCGTTTGAAGGCAGTGACCTCCGGACCGCCGCTTTAATTAGATCCGTGTGGCCCCTTGCGAAAGAATGTTCACACGTCGGCCAGCTGTTGCGGCAGGGTGGGGTGGGGGGCTGGGAAGGATGGAATAAGCCCCCCCCACCCCAGCTCCGTGTATATCAGGCTTTCCCTAAGCGGCTTCTGCCAAAGGCCGGGCAGGGGGTGCCGGCGAGGCTGACTCCCTAATAGGATTAGGAGGGCCCTGCAGAGGTCTCTGTGGCATTACAGGGCTGAAGTCTGGCCGCTCGCCAGCAGAGGTCCCCCGCAGGTCAACCTCGCGGGTCCCTCGCCTCCACAGGGCTACTAGGCTCAAGGCGTTGCTCATCAGAGCAGGGCCGGCGGGAAAGGGCATTCTGCGCGATCTCAGAGGGTGAGGAAAGGTCAGGGGGCTTAGAGAAGCGAGCATCCCTGGGGAGGCACCTGCTTCTCCGCATGGAGGGGCAAACTGTGCAGCCCCCTCCCAGCAGATAGAAGAAGACCCTTGCTAAGCCGAAGTCCCAGCCAGCCACTCACCCCCAGGGGCTGCGCTTAGAGAGGGTCTGCTCCTTTCATGATCTGGTCCTCTGGATAGAGCTGCTGTGCGGTCACGGAATGCGGACAAACATTCTGGGTGCTGGCGAGGGAAAGGTCTGTCCTCGTACATTGACGCTGTGGAAGGACAATTTGGCTGGCTGGAAGAAAACCTGCAGGGTTGAGATTGCCAACTCCTTCCTTCCTTCCTTCCTTCCTTCCTTCCTTCCTTCCTTCCTTCCTTCCTTCCTTTTTTTCTTTCTTTCCCGGGCGCCACTGCCCTTAACAACAGCCAGATGGCGGAGGGAATTTAGCAAGGAGAGCTGTTGTCATCTGCTAGCTTGGGCTTCTGTTAGAGGCATGGCAGCACTGCTGGCGAAATAGTTGGCAACCCTCTCCGGAATAGGAGGTGATGCGCTAGTGAGGGACAGGCGCAGGTTGGAAGATTGGGGTAAGAAAGGGAAAGAAGGGTGGAGCTGAGGCAGCCGAATGAAAGGTACAAATGACTAGGAGAAAAGCAACCTATAATAATAATAATAACAATAATAATAATAATAATAATAATAATAATAATAATAATAATAATTTATACCCCGTCCATCTGACTGAGTTTCCCCAGCCACTCTGGGCGGCTCCCAATTGAGTGCTAAAAACAACACAGCACTAAATATTAAAAACTTCCCTAAACAGGGCTGCCTTCAGATGTCTTTTAAAAATAAGATAGCTGCTTATTTCCTTGCCATCTGATGGGAGGGTGTTCCATAGGGCAGGTGCCACCACCGAGAAGGCCCTCTGCCTGGTACCCTGTAACCTCACTTCTCTCAATGAGGGAACCGCCAGAAGAGGAGAAACTTTTTTAAATTTTTAAATGTTTGCTGTTTTTTGAAATCTCCCCAGTGCCCCAGTTCAAAAGTCGCCCCACACACCCGGGGCCATGTTCTGCTGTCCTGTGTGTGTCTCTCTGGAGAGACTTGGCTTCCCTTACAAAGGGCCCGCCCACTTTTCCCTCTGGACCCGCCCACCATGGCTCTGTGGCCCCCGGAAGGCTACCCTGAAAGGGATGTGGCCCGAAATCTTCCCCACCCACCAACATCCTTTCCGGCTTCCTGCTTTCTCTATCTGCGCTAGAGCTTTCGATTGGACTCCCAGAGATTTTAGCCTTCTATTTGCTTCTCCAAGTCTCAAAGTATCCCTCTAGGGCATTATGTATTTATGGCCCTTGTACTTCCAGGTCTTCCTCACCTGCCCAGGTGTCTCAGCCTTGACTTTTGGCTCGCAGTTCAAGAACAACATGAAGCATCAGTTTCTCTCTGCTGCAGAGACGTCTTAAGCAGAGAACGAACCACATCCTGAAAAGGCAAAGGGCAAAGGCTGCTGCCCTGTCTGCTTTTACTCGGGAGTAAGGAAGGGGAAGAATTCTGTCCCAAAGGAAAACAGAAAACTGCCACCATTTGGATGGATAGCATTCAAAACTCCGGCAAATTGTGCTTTTTGAAAAGGTATCCCACAGACTAAAAAGTATATGTTATTTCTCATACGAATATTGCGTGTGGCTCATTTAAATCTTATTGTCAATAATTGAGCTCACAGGGGAAATACTTTTATTTTCATCCAACTTTTATTATTTGTAAAGGGGATCTTTGTATGAGCTGATACTTCTACTATCTCCTTGGAGCTGGGCTAGATCTTTGTGTTTTTGTACTCCCCTCAAAATGGTTTAAATCTGCTACAATCTGCATGCTCCTACAAGAAGCTTTCGCTACCATGATTTTCTTTGGAGCCTTCAAACGTTCTGTAAATAATTACATTGTTTTCTTCCAGTAGCACCTTAAAGACCAACTAAGTTAGTTCTTGGTATGAGCTTTCGTGTGCATGCACACTTCTTCAGATACACTGAAACAGAAGTTGCCAGATCCTTCTATATAGTGAGAAGGTGGGGAGGGGTATTACTCAGAAGGGTGGTGGGAATGGGTGATTGGCAGATAGCTGAGATGAGCCTGTTGACGACTCTTAACGACTGCAATAGGTCTTACAGGAAAAGGCAAGGGGTGAGAAGGTGAAAAATGGCTTAGTCATGTATAATGAGATAAGAATCCAATGTCTCTGTTCAGACCAGGTCTCTCCATGGTTTTAAGTTTGGTAATGAGTTGCAATGCTGCTGGAAGGAATTTTTTTATTTTGACTATGGCAGACCAACACGGCTACCTATCTGTAATTTTTTTCTGCGTTGTTTTTGACGTATCCCTGCCACTGGAATGCATTGAAATGACATAATTAATTATGTTAGCTCAGCCATAGCAGATAGGGAGAAAACAGCACAGGCTATGGCAGAGGAAAGTTGTAAATAAAAATATAAGAGCATTGCTCGATCCGGCCAAAGCCTGTTCTCACAGTGGCCAGCAGATGCCTGTGAGAAACCCACAAGCAGGATTCGAACACAAGACCGACCCTCACCTCCTGTGGTTTCCAGAAACTGGTCTTCAGAAGCATTTTTGCCTCTGATTGTGGAAGTAGAGCAGAGCCAAGATGGCTGGGAGCCATCCATAGCCCGTTCCTCCTCCATGAATTTGCCCAATCCTCTTTAAAAAAGCCAACAAAGTCAGAAGCCATCCAAAACCAGTGGAGTTTAATATAAATGGTAATGGGAACCACTGTGGTTCAGTGGCTAGACTACTGGGAGAGAGCAGGGTTCGAATCCCCGCACAACCATGATGCTCACTGGACGAGCTTGGGCCAGGTACTGCCTCCCAGCCTAGCCTACATCACAGGGTTTTTGTGGGAATTACCGTATTTTTCGCTCCATCAGACGCACCTGACCATAAGACGCATCTAGTTTTTAGAGGAGGAAAACGAGAGGAAAAAAATATTCTGAACGAAACAGTGGATGTATGATTTTTGTGGTTCATGCTGTGGCCACAGACATGATATATGATTTGACAGTGAGTTTGGGGTAGCCCAGTGCAAAAATCCTGAGGATCCATGTGGATCCGTGCTTTGTAACCACGTTTTTGTGCCATTGCGGCTCCACACAACAGTGGGTGCGTGATTTTTTGCTGCAGGCTGTAGCCATGGACATGCAATGTGATCTGATGGTGAATTTGGGGTGACCCAATGCAAAAATCCTGAGGATCCATGGGCTTTTACCTCCCCCCTCCCAGGCAGTCTTGTCCCTTATCTCTCTTCTGATCCGACTGATCAGCTGTTTCCTTTCAACACTCCCTTCCCTCTTGTTTGCCTTAGTGTCTTTTCCTTAGCTGGCACAGTTTTTTGCTCCTCCTTTTCTTCTAATTTCTCTCCTTATTGCTTTAGTCTTCCTGTTTCCCCCCTTTGCAAGTTTGCTGTCTTTTCCTCCCCTCTTCCAGGCAGCCTCCCTTATCCCTAGCGTCCCTTATCTCTCTCCCCGATTGGCAAATGATCTGCGCCTTTTTTCAACACCCACTTCCCTCTTTCAAAAAAAAAAAAAAAGCATGATTTGCTTTTCTCCCCTGGGTAATTCAGCTCCAGGGACCACCATTCGCTCCATAAGACGCACAGACATTTCCCCTTACTTTTTAGGAAGAAAAAGGTGCATCTTTTGGAGTGAAAAATACGGTAAATGAGGATGTGGGATGTCAGAGCTGCCCGAGGTCCCAGCTCACAAAGGACCAACGCCAGTTCATTGTTATATACAAAAGTCTTTATTGAAGTTCAGTTTCGCTTTCACAGCCGCAGTGTACAGCTCTACGTCTGAAACTCTAGACCGCCGAAGCTCCGTCTGAATCTCCTCCCCCCAGACACCAGTTTAAGACTCTAGCCTTGCTCCACCTCTTCCTTTGCTCTTTCCTCCTCTGGGTCCGCCTGTCCGCTGGGGTCTCCCCCTTCCTAGACTCTTCTGACGCTGAGTCCCCTGAGTCTTCCCCCTGCCTCCGGCGGGCTTTAGGACCTGGTTCCCAATCCGGGCTTTCTGCTGTCCCGCGCGCCTGTACGTTTGAACTTGGCGCGCGCGCCCAGCCGGCAACCTTCCTCCTGACCGTTACACTGCTCCTGTCACTGCTTCCCCCTTCGGGGAGGCTAGCTGGACTTGACCTCCCCTCCGTTCCCCCACTCTCCGATAGAGGCGTGGTCAGCCCTGACTCATCTTCTCTCCCTGCTGGAGGAGACGCTGGCCCTGACACATGGGACTCTTCCCCCCCCCACTACGCTCTGGTGGGGAAGCTGGTCCTGATCTCCCGCTGCTGCTTTGGGAGTCCCCACTGGCCCCTTGTTTCTGGTGTGTCCCCCCTGGGACCCCCCTTGCCCTGACCATCGGCGCCTCCTTCTGGGAATCTTCTGATTCGCTGGAGAAGCTCAAGGAATCTCTCGGGTCACTGCCATACTCCCCTACGCTGCCCTCGGATTCTTCCCCTTCACTCTCCATTTCCTCTCTCCCCTGTGCCTCTGTTCCTGAGCCCCTGACATGGGAGAATTCAACTCTCCTTCCTTGGATGTTTTTAAGCAGAGGTTGGGTGGCCCTCTATCATGGATGCTGTAGCTGAGATTCCTCCATTGCAGGGGGTTGGACTAGATGTCCCTTGGGGTCCCTTCCAACTCTCCAGTTCTATGGTCCTCTGATTCTGTGGACGGCACCTTGTGCTTCTTAGAGAAAAGGTGGGGTATAAATGCAAAGTGATGGCTGTGCTCTGTCGAAATGTCCCCAAAGTGAGCAATGAATGCAGGGGACAGGCTTATATTCTGCAACCTTTCTCTGATGAAAACAGGGACGTCCCATTCCGCCACAATAATTTTCCTATTTATACCCCACACACATGACTGGGTTGCCCCAGCCACTCTGGGCAGCGTCCAACATGTATAAAAACACAATAAAACATGACACATTTTAGAAACCTTCCCTCTACAGGATTGCCTTCAGACGGCTCGGGGGGTTGGATAACTCCATCCCCTCTGATGAAAATAAGGATGTCCTAAGGAAAAGTGGGACATTCTGGGATCAAATCAGAAACCGGGACGTCTTCTCTAAATCAGGGATGTCCCTGGTAAAAAGGGACACTTGGAGGCTCTGGTTCAAACCGAGTCCCACTGAGACACGGGGTCAACAGAGTCGTTCTCACCCACCTGGATAATGGCTTTGGAGCCGGACACTTCCAGCACTTGGCCGCTTCGCTGCGTGCCGTTCGGGAGAGTGAAGTTGACAATCTCTGCATACTGGGCAAACTGCAAGGAGAGAGAAGCAAGGCAAAGGTTAGAGCAGGGCTCTGGTGGGATTGTAATGTAATCAAAAAAATTTGGGAAATGATATATAATGAATTGAAGAAAATGTTCCACTTAACATTTGTTAAAAGACCTGAAGCATTTTTGTTAGGGATTCTAGGGAAAGACCTGCCAAAAAAGCTGGAAAACATTTTCATGTATGCGACAACGGCCACAAGAGTCCTAATAGCACAAGGATGGAAGACTGAAGAAATTCCAACCAAAGAATCATGGCAAGAGAAACTGATGGATTATGCAGAATTGGCAAAATTGACACATAAGCTATGGGACAAGGATAACTGTGACTTCAAAGATGAATGGGAACCCTTTACAAAATATTTGAAGACGCAACAAAGTGAACTGGACTCCTTGGCAGGTTTTGAATAAACACTCACAAACTCTTTATTTACAATAATCAGTTAGATAATTTTTTTATACAATTTTGTAACATGCAGAGAATAGCTTTTACAGAGAAACCAAAGATTGGAACTGAGGGAAGTCAGGGGGTGGGGGTTTGTATGGGAGGGTGGGGGGAGGGAGGGAGGAAAATGGGGTGGGGGTAGGGAACCACCAAAGATGACATGTTTTGGGGAAATATTTTTTTTGAAAAAAAAGGTTAGAGCAGGGGTCAGCAAACTTACTGTGCCTCGGGCCGGTGTCTCCAGCGCCGATTGTGTTTCGTGACTACAACTCCCATCATCCCTAGCTGGCAGGACCAGTGGTCAGGGATGATGGGAGTTGTACTCCCGAAACATCTGGAGGGCCGAGTTTGCCTATGCCTGTCCTAGTGAAATGATGCTTCCATAGGAGGAGCCTGCAGGATCAAGCCAATGGCCCACCTAGTCTAGCCTCCTGTTCTCACAGTGGCCAGACAGATGCCTGTAGGAAACCTGCAAGCAGGATTCGAACGCAGCTCTCCCCTCCTGCAGTTTCTAGCTGCTGGGATTCAGAAGCATTGCTTCTTCCAGCCGTGGAAGCAGAGCAGAGCCATCCTGACTATTAGCCCATCGATAGTCCTCTCCTCTTCCATGAATTTGTCTGATTCTCTTTTAAAGCCATCCAAGTTACTGGTCATCACTGCCTCATGTGGGAGAAGGTTCCATAGGTTAACTATGCATAGACTGACTGCCGAGGCAGGATGAAGGAAACAAGGGCGAAGATGTGAAGCAGCGGCTCCTCTAGTGATTTTAAGGCACAAACAAGCTCTGGAGCTCTTTTCATAGACTTGGAAGGGACCACGAGGGTCATCTAGTCCAACCCCATGCAAGGCAGGGATCTTTTGCCAAACGTGAGACTTGAACCCATGACCCTGAGATTACGAGTCCCATGCTCCCCCAACTGAGCTGTCCCATGCTCCAGATTGATGTTTTAACGGAGACTGACTTCAATCACGTTGCGGATTTTGTTGTTGTTGTTGCAAGGCATTCGGAATGACAGGAGGGCTGCATGCTTTAAACAAACACGTTGCAATATTTTAAAGAAATGCACTGACGCCCTCAAGGAGTAGTCAGAGCACCTCACCCCATGGCGCTCACAAGCCAGCCATGAAGGTGGAAGCCATCCCGTTGGCCCAGGCTATCTGAAGGACCACATTCGCGTCCGTCCCCCCACCTGCCTGGGCTCTGAGCTCTTCAGGGGAGGCCTTGCTCTCAGTCCTGCCACCCTCACAGGCACACCTGGTGGGGACGCCGGACAGAGCCTTATTGGTGGTGGCTCCCAGACATTGGAATTCCTTCCCTAGAGAAGCCAGCCAGACTCTTCCTTTGCTGTCCTTCCTCCGGCAGGTGAGGACTATTTTATTCCAACAGGCCTTTGGGAACTGACAGTTCATTTGTTTTTAAAAAAGAAAAGGGCTTTTTAATAATGCTGTGCTGTCTTTTAACAGATCCATTTTTATATTGTTTTCATTCTGCATAGTTTAATTACTCTTTCACTATTATCTTTCATAATCTTTCGATATCATGCTGTTTTAATTTGCGTAAGGTGCCTTGAGTCCCTGTCACGAGAAAAGACAGGGTATAAATAAATAAACCTAGACAGCATCTTAAAAAGCAGAGACATCACCTTGCCAACAAAGGTCCGTATAGTTAAAGCTATGGTTTTCCCAGTAGTGATGTATGGAAGTGAGAGCTGGACCATCAAGAAGGCTGATTGCCGAAGAGTGGATGCTTTTGAATGATGGTGCTGGAGGAGACTCTTAAGAGTCCCATGGACTGCAAGAAGATCAAACCTCTCCAATCTGAAGGAAATCAGCCCTGAGTGCTCACTGGAAGGACAGATCGTGAAGCTGAGGCTCCAAGACTTTGGCCACCTCATGAGAAGAGAAGACTCCCTGGAAAAGACCCTGATGTTGGGAAAGATGGAGGGCACAAGGAGAAGGGGATGACAGAGGACGAGATGGTTGGACAGTGTCCTCGAAGCTACCAGCATGAGTTTGACCAAACTGCAGGAGGCAGTGGAAGACAGGAGGGCCTGGCATGCTCTGGTCCAGGGGGTCACGAAGAGGCGGACACGACTAAACAACTCAACAACAACAACAAAATAAATATAATATTGATGATAGTTATTGAGACTTTGCCCCTAAAACCAATTACTCAGTGGTATAGTGCACTGGGACTTGGAGGGTTTTTTTTGGCTTTAGCCACCCACAGACTGCGCCTTAACTCTTGGCATCTACTCACACCCTCAAGTTTAGCCTTGTCCTGCCCTCCTCCATCCTCCCAAATGTACCTCTTTTCTGCTGAGCCTGTACTTTGGACTTTAAGCCTTGCCAACCACCACAACGGAGGGGGAAAACCTCTGTGATCCGGCTCTTTAATTGATCTTATTAATCCCCCTTCCTGCACCTATCAGGATGAAAGGGCCGCATAGAAACGGTGTATTGTGCTGGGCACAGCCCCACAAAGCTTCAATTCATCACTGCTTGAATTTGGAATGTGGGTTTTTTAATTGGCCGTATCATAGCTCACTTGGAGACCTGTCAACTGGGCAGGGAGTGCCAGAAATTAGGTCCTTTCTACATTCCTACTGTTCCTCACTCGGGGACTAAACAGATTTGTTGGGAAGTAAGCCCCTTTGATTTTAATGGAACTTATTTCCAAGTAAGCCTGCTCACCTGCCACCCACTACGACCCTTTGCGGCTGCCAGTGGATAATAATAATAATAATAATAATAATAATAATAATAATAATAATAATAATAATAATAATTTATTTATACCCCGCCCATCTGGCTGAGCTTCCCCAGTCACTCTGGGCGGCTTCCACTCAAGTGTTAAAAACAATACAGCATTAAATATTAAAAACTTCCCTAAACAGGGCTGCCTTCAGATGTCTTTTAGAGAGAAGATAGCTGCTTATTTCCTTCACATCTGGTGGGAGGGCGTTCCACAGGGCGGGCGCCACTACCGGGAAGGCCCTCTGCCTGGTTCCCTGTAACCTCACTTCTTGCAATGAGGGAACCGCCAGAAGGCCCTCGGTGCTGGATCTCAGTGTCCGGGCTGAATGGATAGAAGTTATGATGGCTCAGTGGAACTTCCATAGCCAGGGGCAATCTATCTTTGGACCCCAGGCACTGAGGACAAAGGAAAGGAGCAATTCATGCCCGGCTTTGCAGAGGCAGCTGGCTTCCTGTGGAAGGGGAATGCTTGACCATTTGGAACCCTCTACTGGGCTCTTTTGGTCAAAGAGCTTTTTAGCCGATAATGTAACTACAGTTGACAATAATTGTTCTGCCTGGCTTTTGGCTTGGAATCAACTTGTTCCCCTTCCCCTCTTTCCTTTCTCCTTCTGTGATGGAACTCCTATTTGGGGATTTCCCTGGCTTTTTTTCTGGCCCACGTAGGACCAGTCTAGATAGTTGGCCTTGGTGAAGACTTGACGTTTTCATCCCCAAATTTTTTTGATTTGAGCTTCCATTGAAATGAGGCTGCATTTTAATGTTGTATTTTAATCTTGTTTTTAAGTTGCATTTTAATCAATTGTTTTTATACCTGGTGTTGGCCACCCTGAGCCCAGTCTTGGCTGGGGAGGGTGGGTATAAATAAAACAACTTCTTCTTCTTCTTCTTCTTCTTCTTCTTCTTCTTCTTCTTCTTCCTCCTCCTCATGACCACCTGGACATGAATGCCCCTTTCCTGGGCAAGGTGGTGGAGAGTGTGGCGGGCAGAGCAGTGGCAGGAGTTTCTGGAGGATAGGGGCCATCTGGATACATTTCGAAGTGGGTTCAGGCAGAGTTTGTATGTAACCCGAGGTACCACTGTAGTGATGTATGGAAGTGAGAGCTGGGCCATAAAGACGGCTGATCACCGAAGAATTGATGCTTTTGAATTCTGGTGCTGGAGGAGACTCTTGAGAGTCCCATGGACTGCAAGAAGATCAAACCTATCCATTCTGAAGGAAATTAGCCCTGAGTGCTCACTGGAAGGACAGATCGTGAAGCTGAGGCTCCAGTCCTTTGGCCACCTCATGAGAAGAGAAGACTCCCTGGAAAAGACCCTGATGTTGGGAAAGATGGAGGGCACAAGGAGAAGGGGATGACAGAGGACAAGATGGTGGGACAGTGTTCTCGAAGGTGCCAGCATGAGTTTGGCCAAACTGCGGGAGGCAGTGGAAGACAGGAGAGCCTGGTGTGCTCTGGTCCATGGCTTCACACGACTAAACAACAACAACAGTTAAGCCTGGGTTGGGGTGGGAGGGGAGCTATGTCTGAATTAGAAAACAAAAAGATTGAAATGCAAGCGAGGTAACAGGACAGACAAGAACCCAGATCTTCCAGTGGAAGAAATTTTGAGCAAAGTCCAGCATTGGATAGAGAAATCCCAAATTTGAATTAAAGTCAGAAAAATAAGCAACTGGGAAGACTTCTGTTATTTTTATCAGACTGCTGTGATTGCTATTCTTGTTAGATGTGATTTTTTGCAGTTGCATTTTTTGTACTTGTAAGCTTTTAGAATTGCTTTCAATGCTGTATTTTCGATTGCTCGGGTGAAGACTGGGTAATTAATAAAATAAAAACTAAAAACAATGCACTGCTTATTATGGAATGTATTTATATAACAGTTTGAATTCTCCTGTGTTTTATGGATGTCATGTGATTTTATGGATATTATGCTATTTATTAATGTATTTCTGGTCCACGCTTCATTCGAAGTAATCCCAGGGCGAGGCACAACAACTCAGCTTAAATATAGTTTAATGCACCTGCTTTAAGTTAAATTGAATACACCTGCTTGTATGGTATGTTTCTCTTATTATGTTACTATGTCGTAAACTGCCCTGTGGCATTTCGGTGAAGGGACGTGAATTAATTAATTAAGTAATTATAAAGAAACAAATCAGGACTCTGCATGTGCTCATTTACTTGTTTACACAGCTCATTGTTAAACTATGGAAATTGCTCCCATGAGAGATAAAGATGGGTTAATTATATCGATTTTGATTTCTCTCAGTTTCTTCCCCAGTTCTACGTTCAGTTCTTCACATAGCTCACTCGGTAGAGAAGAAGTCTCTTAATCTCAGGGTTGGGAGTTTGAGCCCCACCTTGGGCCAGGGGGTTGGACTAGATGGCCCTTAGTGTCCCTTCTGACTCTACCAATCTGTGATTTTTTGGTTTCCACATTCGTCCGTGAATTTTTGTTTCAACAAATCCTCGTGAAAATTCAGCAGCATTTCGGTGCAAATTTCTCGTAACGTACACGTCTTTGCATAAAATCACCCCAATATGCACATTTCTGCAGCGCCATTGACCCTAAAATAATGCACCCTCTGCATGTTATTTCTGGAAATACGTGTGTGTTGATATGCACACTTTACCATTGCAGAGACATTATGGTACATGTTGCTTAGCTGAAGAAATGCAGTGCAAAAAAACTGGAGAGGTGAGAATTTTGAAGGATGGCTCTGCTTCAATTCACACATTGCTTAAATAGCTTTAAACAGCAAGCTAATGAAAACATCCTGTACAAATAAATATACAATAACATTAAGCAGTCTATGGATAAATCATAATAAAGCTTAAGAATAAGATGACAAAAATAAAGGCAAAAATAGTGCATCTCCAATGGACTCCAGCAACCACCCCATATAATTAAAGGTTTCCATTTGCCTGCTGTTTATGACAAATTATTTATTTATTAGCCATTTAATGACATTTATGTGCCGTTTGATTGTAGAAAACCTCAAAGCGGTTTGCAAAGAAGAATTTAAAATTTCTTATGTCTTGTAGGTTGGCTGTGGGTGGCGCTGTGGGTAAAACCTCAGCGCCTAGGGCTTGCCGATCGCATGGTCGGCAGTTCGAATCCCCGCGGCGGGGTGAGCTCCCGTCGTTCGGTCCCAGCTCCTGCCCACCTAGCAGTTCGAAAGCATCCCTAAGTGCAAGTAGATAAATAGGTACCGCTTTATAGCGGGAAGGTAAACGGCGTTTCCGTGTGCTGCGCTGGCTCGCCAGATGCAGCTTGTCACGCTGGCCACGTGACCCGGAAGTGTCTCCAGACAGCGCTGGCCCCTGGCCTCTTAAGTGAGATGGGCGCACAACCCTAGAGTCGGACACGACTGGCCCGTACGGGCAGTACCTTTACCTTTACCTTTATGTCTTGTAACCGTTTGCGAATTATATGCAAGCTTTTCAAACTGCTTTGAACGTGGAAAAGCAGCATACAAATTGATGGTGATGATAATATGCAACATCCCCCCCCATTTTTAACCTCCCCCCAAATAATTAAGCTTTATCAAATAGTCAGTTGGCCCAATAAAATGCAACTTTTCCTTCTCTTGATGAGGCATGGCTCTCTTTGGTCACTAGAGGTCAGTCTTTCAAACCAATGTGGTTTTTTTTGCCTTCTTAAAATACAGGTAAAGCCCAGATTGTTTCCAACAGACCTGGCTGAGATCATTACAGAAACCAGGCTTCCTTTTTTGCTGGGGAGGGGGGACAAGGGGGCTAGATTCCCACTTTATCCCAGTGGAAAATTCTTCTGCTCCCAGAGCTTAGCACCGATGGGGGTGGGGTGTTCTCTGCAACATGCCATGGATGCATTTGTGGGGGGGTTTCATACTGCACCCTCCGAACACAATTCCGCTTTGTTTGTTGTGTTGCGAGGCTTTCCTGGTGTTATGCCATTATTGCCCTCTGGAGGGGAAACCTGTGATCCATAGCTGGACAAAAATTAAATCAGAACACTTGCGGTTTAAAAGGATGCAGGATTTCAGTAGTAACCTAGGGGCCACGCAGGGCCGGATTTAGGTTTGGTGAGGATGGGGCCCTTTCTATGTCCAGCTGTCCTTTGTCAACAACAAATTGTCACTGGTTTTTGTTCTTGAATATATGCTATATGGAATGTGGGTGGTGCTGTGGGTTAAACCACAGAGCCTTGGGATTGCCGATCAGAAGGTCGGCGGTTCGAATCCCTGCGACGGGGTGAGCTCCCATTGCTTGGTCCCTGCTCCTGCCAACCTAGCAGTTCAAAAGCACGTCAAAGTGCAAGTAGATAAATAGGTACAACTCCGAGGGAGCCGCCGTTTGTCCACAGACAGCTTTCCGGGTCATGTGGCCAGCATGACTAAACTGCTTCTGGTGCAATGGGATACCGTGACGGAAACCAGAGTGCACGGAAATGCCATTTACCTTCCCTTCAGAGCAGTACCTATTTATCTACTTGCACTGGCGTGCTTTCGAACTGCTAGGTTGGCAGGAGCTGGGACCAAGCAACGGGAGCTCACCCAGTAGCAGGGATTTGAACCACCGACCTTCCGATCAGCAAACCCAAGAGGCTCAGTGTTTTAGACCACAGTGCCACCTGCATCCCTAACATATCCATATATTTATCTCAAATGGCATTTGAAAGGCAACGGTCTCGTACCTTAACATTGTCCAGGACAACCAGCGGTCCATTCACGCCACTCACGGTCCAGTAGGCTGTGGAGAGAAAGTGGAGGAAGAGAGAATTATGGGGACGTCCGGAGAGGAAGGCAAACATGCACAGATTGGTGTGGGGGGTGAATAAAAAAAGTAGCTGTGTCAGGCAGCGGAGGAGCAAGCCAGTTGGGCACCTGGGGCGGCGCAACTGCTCTGAGCCAGCTGTGGGTGGGGCCAGTGTGGGAATGTTCAGGAATGCAGGAGAGGATATATTGTCTGATTATAGCCTTTCCAACTTGTGTTAACAAGTTCACAATTTAGCAGAGTAACATTCCCCCTTTTAAACTCACAGCGGATGCGTTTGCTCAGGCTCGCTAAAGCCTCTATAATAACTGTTCTGGTATTTCCCCCTTATTCCCTCATAAAAGATAAGACACAACACAGTTTGCCATAAATGTATAGAAGGTTTACTCACACATCATTCTGTTCACAATCGGATCCCAGAAGGCAGACTTAGCTTAGAAAAGTAACATATACCTGGAAACTATCTCATAAGAAGTCAGTCCCTTTGTCCTCTCTTGGCTGGAAGCCAAGAGGGCATCTTTGGCTAAGCAGATGTTGCTTCTTCGATGCATGTAGTCACAGAGAGAGAGATGGCTGCCCTGCCCTGTGCTTTTGTCATTACCTGCACAGGTAACGACTTTTACGAAAAGAAATGGAAGCTTTTCTTTTAGGTATAATCCTTGGAGAAGTACTCAGCGAGCAGAAAAAAATTCTTCAAGTCTGCTACCACGGCTGCTCAAAGGATTTACGCCCAAAGATGGAGGGAGGGAACAGTTCTGACAAAGGAAGATTGGCAACTAAAATCCATGGAGTATGAATAAATGGCGAGACTCACCGGAAGAATAAGAAATCAAGCAGAGAGGCTTTTAAAAATTGAATGGGGGAAATGTATTGATTATTTGAAGATAAATTGTAAACAAATTCAAACATTAGCGGGACCGATATAAACATCTGCAGTAAGAGATACTTAAGGGGAAGATAAGGGGAAATTGGCTAATAGATTTGAATTGGATACGCAGGAATAAAAGGATAGGAAATGAATAACTACAGAAAGGAGGGGAGGGAAGATGAGGGGAAGGTAAATTAGATATGTAAAGGTTTTGCTTTTATTTAACATATTTGTAAAAGGTGAAAATGAACAATTAAAATTAAAAAAGCAATTTATATCTATAGATAAAAACAAAAATTGGTTTGCTTATGCAAAGTTTGTGTTTCTGTGGAATGAGGGAAAGTGCAGACTGCGGTTTCTGTAAGATATATGAAATATAGAAATATAGATACACACACACACACACACACACACACACACACACACATTTTTTAATTAATTTTTCTATTTTACAATTTAAAATACTCATTTTTACATCCTTAAAATATCAATGACTTCCCTTCTTCTCTTTCCATGGGTCATTTTGCATATCACAAACCTCTGCATATTTTACAAAAACCAAACCATTCATTGTTCCATTACCGCATGCATCAAAACTTATTGACGCTGTTGAAGTGATCTGAATGCTGCCAGCGTTTTCAAGTGTACTCAATTTCCCCCCATATATTCAATAAACGTTTTCCGTTCTTCTCTAAACACATGTTCTTCTTGTTCTCTTGTTCTAGTCTGCAAGCTGAACATATGTGCAGCTGTATGATACATGATTTATTCACACACACACACATCCTGAGGGGTTCACAGCACTGACACCCCAAGAGGGTTTTGCTTCTCCCGCCGCCATGGCCTTGGATGTGAGCAGAAATCAGGCATGTCTCTCCCTCACAGCCTCCAGCCTGCTTCTTCCTCCAGCCTCAAGATCAGGGGTTCCCAACCAGTGGCCCATGGAGGCCATTTAATCGGCCCCCAAGTTGCCCCAAACAGAGCTGCCCGCTTGGCGAGTCTCCGCATGCTGCACTAAACCGGCGCAGCATGGGGACTCTCTTCCGTGGCTCCGGAAATCACTTCTGCACATGCCCAGATGCCAGAAATCGCACCTGCGCATGCCCAGACGCTGGAAATTGCTTTTGCGCATGCCCAGACGCCGGAAATCGCACCTGCGCATGCCCAGACACTGGATATCACTTCTGCACATGCCCAGAGGCTGGATATCACTTCTGCACATGCCCAGAGGCCGGAAATCGCACCTGTGCATGGCCAGACGCTGGAAATTGCTTCTGCACATGCCCAGACACTGGAAATCGCTTCTGTGCATGCGTGATTTTCGGAGTCTGGGCATGCGCAGAAGCTATTTCTGGTGCCGCGCTGTGCTGGTCTGGCCCATGTTGGATCTCCGCAGGCAGTGGCGTAGCGTGGGGGGTGCAGGGGGGGCCGGCCGCACCGGGCGCAACATCTGGGGGTTGGGTTAGGGGGTGCAAATCCACGGGTTAGGGGGCGCAAATCCACGGGTTAGGGGGCACAAATTACTTGCCTTGCCCCGGGTGCTGACAACCCACGCTACGCCACTGTCCGCAGGAGTGATCCGGCCCATGCTCGGCAAGTCTTGCCAACCCCTGCTCTAGACACACAGGCACAGCTGCTGCAAGCAAACCCGTTTTGATTGAGCTTTGCCCATCTTCCAGTTACTGGAAGGAAACCCCCATGAAAAAAGACAAGATCCCTTGCTTATTTATTGACGCCATTTGCTTCCGATCCGGCGACTTTCCAAGCTCAACCGCGATGGGGCTTTTGCCACCGAAGGCCGCGCCTCTCGATTTGCCGCAGTAGAAGGCGCACGGTGACATTTTGAAGCGTGCGCAGCTAATTTCTCGCCCAGTCACTCCACTGTCACTGCAAATGATGTCACCAGAATCCTCAGCGCAGAGAGGAATTTGTGTGTGTTGGGGGGGGGGATGCTGAGGAGTGCTAATCCCACGTTAATTACACATTAGGCAATTTGGCCAATGGGGGGGGTTGAGGGGGGCATCTGTGGCGGTGGAATGTGGGTGCAGGGTGGGGCACATGTTGCTGTGGCCCTTTAAGGAGAGGGCCAGTGCTGAGACTGTCTATTTACAGTCATACCTTGGGTTGAAAGTAGCTTCGGGATAAATATTTTCGGGTTGCGTGCTGCGACGACCCAGCAGTAAGTAACGGAGCGCGTTACTTCCGGGTTTCGTCGCTCGTGCATGCGCAGACGGTCAAAATGACATCAGGCGCATGCACAGAAGCGGCAAATCGTGACCCGTGCATGCCCTATTAAATTTGTTCGTTGCTTTGGTTCAATGTTTCACTGTGTTTTTATTTTGTCGGGGCAACCCAGTCAGATGGGTGGCATATAAATAATAACTTACTATTATTATTATTATTATTATTATTATTATTATTATTATTACCCAAGGCAACCCAATGTGACTTACAAACAAGCAAGCCAAGCCAAACCAACCAACCAAAACAAACAAACTGGTTATAGATTGATAGCAAGATAGATAGCAAGATAGATAGATAGATTCTATTAATGCTTAATTGGTTTTTAATATTGACTTCCCTGCTGCCTCTCTGCTTTTAGTTGTTTCTGTTTTAGCAGTAAGCCCTCCCTGCCTTGAGGGGATGGGGGAAATGGGATATATATATATATATATATATGCAGGTTTTGGTGTCCTCGGGTGTCTTCCCGTGTAAAAGTTGGGGTGTCTAGGCGACGTTTCGACGAGGTCTCACTCGTCATCTTCAGGCTGGTGCTTTCGGCTTCTTGTTACTGGAACAGAGCAGGATCTCAGTGTTTGAGTTCCTATAAATACTGTTGAGGGGGTGTGGTGTATAGCCTCCAATGTTCTGGGCAGAGAGGAAGTTCCCAGGCTAATGTGCCTTTTCTTCTTTTGTTCCTTAATTACTTGAGGGATATCTTGAGTGATTTCTTGGGTGATATTCTGAGTACCACTTAGGTGGGTCATTAGGTGTGGATTAGTTGCTAAAGCCTTCGTGTCTTGACATCTTGAGCTTTGTGAAGAGTTTTTCTGAGAAGATGGCTGTACTGCACTTAGTTGTGCTCTGGCTTGGCTTCGTGTATAGGGGCGAGCTGTGGTTTTGTGTCTTGTGTCAGCCAGATCTGTGTAGGGATTGCAGGGGGGTGCAGCATCCGGAGGTGCCACCATGGTTTGGCTACTGGATGGTGTCTGTAATTTATCTGTGGAGAGGGTCTGGGTTTGGGTCTGGTGTGGTTGATTGGTGATGGCGTTCTGTGTGCCTCTGGATCTGGTGTCGGTTTTTGTGGGGAGGGCTAATTTCCAGATGTCTGGCAGGCGGGACGTGTCGTCACGCTTGTTCATGTTGTGAGGGTGTTTCTCTATCTCGATGGCTTCCATGATTATTCTCTTGTGGTGATGTTCCATGTTAAAGAGCAATTTGGAATCTGCAAAATTAATTTCGTGTCCTGTTTCTTTCATGTGTTGGAAAAGAGAGGAAGTTTTTTCTTCTTTTTTGACGGCATTCTTGTGTTCTGCGATACGTGCATTTATTCGTCTGTTTGTTTGTCCAATGTACGTGGCTGGGCAGACTTTGCAGGGTATTTCATAGACCCCTTGGTTTTCCAACTGGATTTTATCCTTGGGGTTTCTGAGGATATTGGCTATTTTTTGGTTGGTGCAAAAGGCTGTTTTGATATTGTGTTTATGGAGGATTTTGCTAATTTTATCTGTAGTGCCCTTGATATAAGGAAGGAGGGCCATGCCATTGTTTTCTTCTGTGTCTTGGTTTTTGGGGGGTGTTTCTTTTTGGATTAGCTTCGTAACCCTGTTTTGCTGGTATCCATTGGCGATTAACACATTTGAGAGATTCTGTAACTCAGTTGTCAAGTGGTCTTTGTCAGCCAGGCGTTTGGTTCTGGAGATGAGAGTCTTGGCTACGGAGTTTATTTGTGCAGGGTGGTGGTGTGATTGTGCATGTAAGTAGCGGTTGGTGTGTGTTTTTTTCCGGTAGATAGTGTGTCCTAGGGAACCATCAGGTTTTTTGTAGACTAGGACGTCAAGGAAGGGAAGTGCACCAACCAAAAAATAGCCAATATCCTCAGAAACCCCAAAGATAAAATCCAGTTGGAAAACCAAGGGGTCTATGAAATACCCTGCAAAGTCTGCCCAGCCACGTACATTGGACAAACAAACAGACGAATAAATGCACGTATCGCAGAACACAAGAATGCCGTCAAAAAAGAAGAAAAAACTTCCTCTCTTTTCCAACACATGAAAGAAACAGGACACGAAATTAATTTTGCAGATTCCAAATTGCTCTTTAACATGGAACATCACCACAAGAGAATAATCATGGAAGCCATCGAGATAGAGAAACACCCTCACAACATGAACAAGCGTGACGACACGTCCCGCCTGCCAGACATCTGGAAATTAGCCCTCCCCACAAAAACCGACACCAGAACCAGAGGCACACAGAACGCCATCACCAATCAACCACACCAGACCCAAACCCAGACCCTCTCCACAGATAAATTACAGACACCATCCAGTAGCCAAACCATAGTGGCACCTCCGGATGCTGCACCCCCCTGCAATCCCTACACAGATCTGGCTGGCACAGGGCACAAAACCACAGCTCGCCCCTATACACGAAGCCAAGCCAGAGCACAACTAAGTGCAGTACAGCCATCTTCTCAGAAAAACTCTTCACAAGCTCAAGAGGTCAAGACACGAAAGCTTTAGCAACTAATCCACACCTAATGACCCACCTAAGTGGTACTCAGAATATCACTCAAGAAATCACTCAAGATATCCCTCAAGTAATTAAGGAACAAAAGAAGAAAAGGCACACTAACCTGGGAACTTCCTCTCTGCCCAGAACCTTGGAGGCTATACACCACACCCCCTCAACAGTATTTATAGGAACTCAAACACTGAGATCCTGCTCTGTTCCAGTAACAAGAAGCCGAAAGCACCAGCCTGAAGATGACGAGTGAGACCTCGTCGAAACGTCGCCTAGACACCCCAACTCTTACACGGGAAGACACCCGAAGACACCAAAACCTGCATTCCTGTACCCGTGAAAATCTACGAAAGCAAATATATATATATATATATATATATATATGTTTTCGTAGATTTTCACGGGTATAGGAATGCAGGTTTTGGTGTCCTCGGGTGTCTTCCCGTGTAAAAGTTGGGGTGTCTAGGCGACGTTTCGACGAGGTCTCACTCGTCATCTTCAGGCTGGTGCTTTCGGCTTCTTGTTACTGGAACAGAGCTGTTCCAGTAACAAGAAGCCGAAAGCACCAGCCTGAAGATGACGAGTGAGACCTCGTCGAAACGTCGCCTAGACACCCCAACTTTTACACGGGAAGACACCCGAGGACACCAAAACCTGCATATATATATATATATATATATATATATATATCCCATTATATATATATCGTGCTCCGACGGCACGGCAGCAGCGGGAGGCCCCATTAGCTAAAGTGGTGCTTCAGGTTAAGAACAGTTTCAGGTTAAGAACGGACCTCCAGAACGAATTAAGTTCTTAACCTGAGGTACCACTGTACACAAAATCAAACAACAACCCAATAACACCCCCCCCAAAAAAAGAGCCAACATTTTAAAAAGAGTATAGGATGTAAATAAAGTCAGGCAAGGTAAAGGTAAAGGCCTGGTTAAAAAGGAACATTTTTGCCTGGTGCCTAAATTGTATAGTGAAGGCGCCCAGCAAACTTTCCTGGGGAGAGCGTTCTACAAACAGGAAAATAATAGAAATAGAAATAATAGAAATAATAGAAATAATAGAAATAATAGAAATAATAGAAATAATAGAAATAATAGAAATAATAGAAATAGAATATAAATATAGATAATAATCCAGAGACACATTGGTGTTGCAGAGGCCACTCTCTCTGTTTATTTATGGGAGGGAGAGAAGCAAAGCCCTTCCCCCCAAAAGCACCAGGGAACATGCGCCACCCCAAAAGTGCATGTGGGATCCTCCCGGTCCCTCCGTCCTCCTGGCCTCTGTCCTCCTCTCCGCGGGGCAGTCTAGGCTCCAGCGCGCAGATGTGTGAGCTCAAGCAACCTGGCCTTGCCGAGCCCCACTGAGCAGGTTACGACCTTTACAGAAATGGTGGCTGTACGTGTCAGGCCTAATGGGGCTGAGGCTGCGAGATGCGGGCGGACGGGGGGGGGGAGCTGCCCGAGAAAACGCGCCTCCCCGGAAAGTCCTCAGAGGCCAGAGGAATTTCTGGGACACACGGCTATTATCGTTATCATTATCATCATTAACCCCTGAGATGAAAGAGGGGATGGATCCACCCAACTCTTTTTCCCCATTTCTATCTGGCACAAGAACAGTTCTCCATTTGGAGAGCTCTTCTTGGAGACCTTGGCAATCTCTTTGGGTTTTAGCACCCCTGAGCAATTTAGGAGCGTCTGCAAAATTTGCCACTTTCCTGCTCACACCCAACTCAGTGGAACGGGTCTCCCTTGGGGTGGGGGGTGGGGGGTGGACTCTCCTTCCTCCCCCCCCCCAAAGATATTTATTAAAGTTTTTAAAATATAACAATGAAAAAAAATAAAAAATAAAAAGAAACAAAATACAAAATACAACATAAAAACAGTTAAAAAACAAATAGTTTTCCATAATATATCTTCCTTATGCTTATTTCCCCAGACCTCCTCATACCTCCCTTCTTTGTATTCCACTTCAATTTGTTAGTTCAGCAAATCCTTACCATTAAGCTTTTACCCATTTATAAACCTTTTTTTTCGTATCTCCTAAAGCATTACAGCTGGAAACCCCTTAGTTTCTATCCAGCATCCTTCTAACATTCTTTAATTTTACAATATTTCTGTAAATAGTCTTTAAATTTCTTCCAGTCTTCTTTCACCAACTCTTCTCCCTGGTCTCGGATTCTGCCAGTCATTTCTGCCAATTCCATGTAATCAATCACCTTCATCTGTCATTCTTCCAGAGTGGGTAAATCTTGTGTCTTCCAATACTTTGCAATGAGTATTCTTGCTGCTGTTGTAGCATACATAAAGAAAGTTCTGTCCTTCTTTGGCACCAATTGGCCGACAATGCCCAGGAGAAAGGCCTCTGGTTTCTTCAGGAAGGCATATTTAAGTACCTTTTTCATTTCATTATAGATCATTATAGATCCAGCTGATATATAATGAACTGGACTCTCCTTCCTTGAAGGTTTTTAAGCAGAGGTTGGATGGCCATCTGATGCCTGAGTTGAGATTCCTGCATTCTTCTTCTTCTTTGGCGATCCCTCATAGCCGAATAAGATTGTCTTCCATAAACACAGTTTTAACAATGAGTCCGTATGTGACTGTGGAGGGCAATTCTGGACCCACACGTCCTTCCACAGTGGGGACATTGGTTTCCAGGCGGGAGTTGATCATGGTGTGGATTTGCCAAGTGTGCCTTCCTCTTAGCACGTTTCTCCCTTGCGTCCTGAGTTTGAGCGTCTTCAAAGACCTTCTTGGTGGTGGCACCTGCCCTGTGGAACACTCTCCCATCAGATGTCAAGGAGATGGGCTTGCCATACGTCCGGGAAAACCCAGACATGTCCTCTTTTGGGGGGGGGCAACATGCCATTCTGGGGAGATTTTTACATTTTAAAGGAAATGTCAAGGTTTTTTTGGGGGGGGGCAGGTTGGTCTGCATGCTGCAGCCACTGCCAGCCTAAGCTGGGGGGAAAGGCACATCTCTTTCCCTGTCTCAGGCAGGCAGCAGCCCAGACTTCCCTCTTTTTTGCTCTTCAAGGTAGGGCAACCCTCAAAATAACTACACAACTTTTAGAAGACATCCGAAGGCTGCCCTGTATAGGCAAGTTTTGAATATAATGATGTTTTATTGTGTTCTTGTATCCGCTTGAAGCTGCCCAGAATGGCTGGGGAAACCCAGTCAGAAGGGTGGCATACAAATAATAAAATTGTTGTTGTTGTTGTTGTTATGCTGTTTTAGACACCGGCTGAAAGTTTTCCTGTTCCAGGAAGAATATCCAGACAGGATGATTTAATTAAAGCTTCTTTTAAATGCTTTACTGATATTTTTAACAATGCAAATTTTGTTTTTTGTTTTTTTAAAAAAATTGGTTTGTGCGTTTCAGTCATGTTTCATATATAATTGAATATTTGCATATAATTGAATCTCCTTGTTGTCTTTCCACCAGCAGGAGAAGACAATTTCCTTTGGGAACTGACAGCGATTTAAAGGAAAGGGTTGATCTACAGATGAAGGGCAGTATACAAATTTAATTAATTACATTAATGCTATTCATATTAATAATAATAATAATAATAATAATAATAATAATAATAATAATAGCGCTGTGCTGTTTTTATTACATGTGTTTTAATAGATTTAGTTTTTTTAAATCTTGTTTTAATTATTAGAATTTAATTACTTTTTAATTACTACCTGCTATAAGTTTTTAAACTTCTTGCATTTTATTTTATTTAGCTGTTTTTAACTTCTATAAGCCGCCTTGAGTCTGGGGAAAAGGTAGGATATGAATAAATATAATAATGATATGAATGACAGGCAGCTTGGAGGATATTATTTTCCCTCCCTCTCTTTGGAGCAAGCGGTTTATAAGTGTTGGCCAAATAAACCCAAAGCAGATAAGCCGTAGCAATGCGACTTCACGGCCCAATTCAAATCCCCGCCCAGCAGAGGAAGAACTGCTCCTCTCCGTGGGAGAAGTTGCGAGACGGAACGGCCCACCGGGCTGGATTTTGCAGAAGGAAGATTTTCCATTTTTCATTTTAAAGCAGGAAAATGAGGCGGGGAGAATGCTGCCCCCCCCCACAGCCCCACCGGAAAGCACCAATTCAGATCATTAAGGGCTTGAGCCGCTGCAAAAAAGAAAAAGAGGATTTGAGGCTTCCTGGGGGCTGCAGAGTGGGTGGGCTGTGGGCTTCCTTGGCAGAGGTGAAGGGAGTCAGGGGGAGAGGGGAAAAGGTGTCTCCAAAGCTGTTGGGCCCAATTGTGGAGGCCATAAAAAAAAATTAAAAAAGGAAAATGTGTGTGTGCACGCAGGGTGTTTTTTCTCCCCCCGGAGGCTCCCCTCTGCCCGCCCTCCTCCCCCCTCAAATTCACAGCTCCCATCCTTGACAATCTGAATTAACCCTGACCATTGTGTCCGATTAACTCCCATGGGGCGGGAGGGAGAGGCGAGGGGGGCAGAGCAGGGAGCAAAGGAAATTGACCGTGCTGACAAAGGGGGCAACCAGCCCAATGACACCAAGTCGCTAATTGCTTCCACTCCACCAGCCCCCCCTCTCCTTCCCCGGCATCTGTTGGGTCGGTCCCCCCTTCTCAAACAAGCCTAAGGGGTCCTCTGCAAAGTTCAGGCTTCCCTCTAGGCCAGAGAACATCTCCTTGTGCTTTCAGCGGTGGCACCCAGACTCTTCATCCCCTTTTTTTTCTGGAGAGGGCCGCTTGGCGATTTTAGCCTGCTGTTACATGATTCGTTGCCTGGTTTTTGAACCAACTGAATATCGTCTCCCTGCTTATTTAACTTATATGCAGAATTCATCATGTGAAAGGCTGGGCTGGATGAATCCCTAGCCGGAATTAAGATTGCCAGGAGAAATATCAACAAACTCAGATATGCAGATGACACAACGTTGATGGCAGAAAGTGAGGAGGAATTAAAGAACCTTTTAATGAGGGTGAAAGAGGAGAGCGCAAAATGTCGTCTGAAGCTCAACATAAAAAACCCCCCCGAAGATCATGGCCACTGGGCCCATCACCTCCTGGCAAATAGAAGGGGAAGAAATGGAGGCAGTGAGAGATTTTACTTTCTTGGGCTCCATGATCACTGCAGATGATGACAGCAGTCACGAAATTAAAAGACGCCTACTCCTTGGGAGAAAGGCGATGGCAAACCTAGACAGCATCTTAAAAAGCAGAGACATCACCTTGCCACCAAAGGTCCGTATAGTTCAAGCTATGGTCTTCCCAGCAGTGATCTATGGAAGTGAGAGCTGGACCATAAAGAAGGCTGATCGCCGAAGAATTGATGCTTTTGAATTCTGGTGCTGGAGGAGACTCTTGAGAGTCCCATGGACTGCAAGAAGATCAAACCTCTCCATTCTGAAGGAAATTAGCCCTGAGTGCTCACTGGAAGGACAGATCCTGAAGCTGAGGCTCCAAGACTTTGGCCACCTCATGAGAAGAGAAGACTCCCTGGAAAAGACCCTGATGTTGGGAAAGATGGAGGGCACAAGGAGAAGGGGACGACAGAGGACGAGATGGTTGAACAGTGTTCTCAAAGTTACCAACATGAGTTTGACCAAAGTGCGGGAGGCAGTGGAAGACAAGAGGGCCTGGTGTGCTCTGGTCCAGGGGGTCATGAAAAGTCGGACACGACTAAATGACTAAACAACAACAACAGTCAACTTTAAATAATTCTGCATATCCCCAAAACTTCCGCGTGGGTGATCTTTGGGTGCTCTTGAACCTACCACTCCTCATGAAACAAAAAGTTTCCTTTTTCGATAGAGCTAAAATGGCTCAGTTAATCAACTGAAATTTTGAGTTGATTAAGGGGCTGAGAATAAAGGTTGACTTTGGTGGCCTGGTTTGCAAACTAGGTCGCAAAACCGTACTGAATTTCTGAATTCTGGATCTCTCACCTTCGTTTTTTTGGCAGTGAAGTATTTACAGGCAATAAAAGTGCAAGACATTTTGTGGCAGATCAATGCACTTTCTGAATCAGTGGAGGAGAAGTTCAGTTCTTAAAGGAGAACCAACCAAATTTGCTCTTCCAGAAACGATAACCTGAAACGCAGCCATCCTGCAAAATTCGCACTTTCTTGAATTTTGCAATGCAATTCCCCATCTGACTAATGCACCGTATACAAAAATGCAGGTATTAGTGTGCATATAACTGCTTATATTGGTAAAGGAGGGGAAACAGCATTGCAAAAATGTCTACACTGTGCAAGACTGTGTTCAAAAATGTTTGTGCGTGAGATAAAATTCATAGCGTTGATCTGCATCAGGGATGATTGAATTCATAAACTGATGCGAAAGTGTGGAGAGCTGAATTGATGATTGTGAAAAAATTAAGGCAACCAGAATGGACAGGTTTGTCCTTCTGTACTCCGGGCATCCCACAAAAATGGCAGCTCTGACCTAACACCAAGAAAACTAGCGCTAATACGCCCAGGAACCTCACCAAAATGCTGGAGAGGGTGCACCTCCACAGGCACATACCTCCACATGTGGTGGGAGTGCCCCAAAATCCAACTATTCTGGACAACAGCCACACGAGAAATATGTAAAATAACTCTGCAAGTATTAGGCATCACCCCAGAATTGGCCCTACTAAACATCTTCCAAGACAACAATGCCCATTTACACCACAAAGAACTCATAACCCACCTACTTTCAGCAGCCAGAAGCCCCATAACCAGACACTGGAGAGACCTGTCAGGAGTAAGCATGGACCAATGGTACCAAATAGTATGGGAAACAGCCCTACTAGAAAAATTAACCAATAAACTGAAACTGACACGGGGACAAACAGAAGACGCCTTTACCCTGGTATGGCTCCCCTTTATCACATACACAGCCCAACAAGACAATGACAATAATCCACCAACGGCATACAAATCGATATGGCTAACCTGATCCAAAACACCCACCCACCCCACTCACACACGAAAACAAAGACCACCACAGCCAACCACAAATGAACAGCCACACCCTGGGCCAATCCCAACCTCTCTCACCACCAAAGGAACACAAGTGAATGGCAGAGAACCGGCACGAGCAACGCTGACACCAAACCCTACATACATTAAGCATAATAGAAACATCGCCACCCGACACCCCTCCCACCCATCTTTCCCCCTCCATCCCCTCCCCCCATGTCTCATCAAATGAAACTGTTTTGTAAAAATATTACATCAAAAAAATACGAGAGACATTACACATACTTCTGTAAAACAAGAAAATCTTTAATAATAATAACAATAAATAATAATAAATGGCTGTGCTGCGCTCTTTTCCCGACTGCTCTCCTTTAGTTGCTACCATATTGGGACACCCTTGTCTACTGAGAGCAAAACAAGCACCGTCGTCTCTCCTGCCCAAAGTTGGAGGGGATGTTTTCTGTCAACGCTGCTTCTTGAGAATGATACAAATGCACTCAAGCACCATGGATTTCAAGGGGGCTTAAGGACACTTCATCTGCCCAGAACCCGAGATGCTTATGCTGAACAGCCTTGTAGCCTTCGCCATGAATTAGCTGGTATTCAGCCTGCAGAGGTTTCATTTACTCAGAGGCAGGAGGACAGGAGGGTCTCCAGGAGGGTCTTGGCCACCTCTTTGCGTGGTCCTTATTTAGGCTTGCCATGTGTCTGGAATTTCCCAGACATTGCAGGGATTCAGCCCTTGGAAACAGTGTCCGGAAACCACTTAAATGTTTGGGGAAATCCGGGTGTATGGAAACCCACGTTGGAAATGTCGATTTTGGTGAATTTCCTTAAAATTTGCTCCAAAAAAAATTCTTTCTCTTTTTTTGGGGAGATTTTGGAAGCAAAACTCAACAACTTTGGCCCCAAAAAGAAAAGTTCAACATCTTTTGTGTCTGGACTTTCACCTTTTGAAATATGGCAACCCTACAACTTATTTCTTGGAGCAAGGCTGTTCAGGGCCTCTCTGTTTCGAAGAGGCAAGATGTTATAAATTTGTGAAGTTACGCATGGCATAGAAGGAGAATGGCTAGAATAGAAAAGTGTTTCTGTCCCTGTCCTAATGCTAGAACTTGTGGACTTTCAATGAAGCTGAAGGTTGGAAGATTTGGGACAGATAAAGGAAAGGATTTATTATTCACACAGAGAAGAGTTCAACTATGGAACTCCCTGCCACTGCGTGCAGTGACCTAGATGGCTTGAAAAGAGGATTAGACAAATTTATAGCATCAGGTTGGCCATTGCAAGACCAGGATTCTGGGCTAGGTATGGGCCATTGACTGGCTCCAGCCGGCTCTCCTGGTGTTCTTAAAGGGCCATGCAGCCCAGGAACAGTTTTACTATCTGATCCTGGCACTATTCTGTCCTGACAAGACTTAGAAACTCAAGAGCCTGTATTCAGTTATGGCTGCAAGAATACTGATAGCCAGAAGTTGGAAATGTGAAATAACACCCACAATAATAGATTGGCAATCACTCATGCTAGAGTACTTTCAATTAGCAAAGCTGATTGGAAAAGTCAGAGGAGCCCCAAATCAAAAAATATTCAGAGAATGGAGACTATTCAAAGAATATATAAGATTATATTGTAAAAATGACAATATCCTAGCAGAACTGAATGATACTTGTATATAATGGAATAAATATACTAGATAAATATACAGGAAAAGTCATAAAACAAACCGTGCGATAAAATTAAGACAATAGAAAAAGTACAACGAGAAGTTTCTTTCAGAAGACTTCATTAGAAAAGACAGGATGTTATAACCAATATTCATTTCTTATTGTTAACTCTTCTTTGCATTTTATTTTTATTTTCTTTATCTTTTTTCTATTGTATTTTTGTGCTTAATTTTGATGTAACTATTTGTAATATATATGTAAGATGATATTTTAAATCAATAGAGACAAATTAAAAAAGAAAAAGAAACTTAAGGGCCTGCTGAGGCAACCCAACCATTTTATTATTATTATTATTATTATTATTATTATTATTATTATTATTAGCCCATCCATCTAAGCTTAATTGTAACTGTCATAGGGAAGAAGTTAGTTATTGATTATTGTGTTCTCTCTCTCTCTGTGTGTGTGTACATACACACAGTTACTTTGGGAAAGCATTATAAAACTGTGTTGAACAAATAAATAAATGAGTTGCATCAAGAGCTACTCTCCACCCAGCCCAGAATTGAGGCCTGCGTGAGGATCCACAGGAGTTTAACTCTTCTTCCAGCTGTATCCTTGAATACACCCTTGGGTTTCCTCCTATATGTATGAATTGCATCTCTTCCCATGGGCTTGGGGGCAGAATCCTACCCCCTCTGACACTGGGGTGCATGTTGCTGCCTTCAATGAGAAGACCTATTGGGGAGAAACTGAAAGGGGTCCTTGCTGCCTGGTGACTATTTGATCACCCGCATGGTATTTTCACGTTGTTTCTGCATCTTCATCCTTGAGGTCTGATGCTTTGGGGGTTTCCTGTTGCTTTGAGTGATGGTCAGAAAAGTTGTCTCTATTGCAAGCCAACAATTAAATCAAGCCTCTTGTGTTAATCTCTTAAGGACCCTCCTTCCTTCCCCAGGCTCCCCAACTTCAGGTGCTAGGTAGGTGGTGAGTGGCCTTTTCTATTGTCAGCCACCTAATAAGTCATAGAATCAAAGAACTGTAGTGTTGAAAGGGACCCGAAAGTGACATCTAGTCCAACCCCCTTCAATGCAGGAATCTCAGCTGAAGCCTCCATGATAGTCAGCCATCCAACCTGCATCCTCCTTGTTCTTTCCATGCTTTCCATGGATCTAAATCCCTTAGTGGCTTTCATTACTCATTTCATTACTCAGGCTAAGACCCTCCCTGCCCACTGACTGTCTGGCCAGCGTGGTGCATGCTCTGGTTATCTCTCGCTTGGACTACTGCAATGCGCTCTACGTGGGGCTACCTTTGAAGGTGACTCGGAAACTGCAACTAATCCAGAATGCGGCAGCTAGACTGGTGACTGGGAGCGGCCGCCAGGATCACATAACACCGGTCTTGAAAGACCTACATTGACTCCCAGTACGTTTCCGAGCACAATTCAGAGTGTTGGTGCTGACCTTTAAGGCCCTAAACAGCCTTGGTCCAGTATATCTGAAGGAGCCTCTCCATCCCCATCGTTCTGTTCAGACACTGAGACACTTTGCTCAAACTCATGCTGGTAGCTTCGAGAACACTGTCCAACCATCTCGTCCTCTGTTGTCCCCTTCTCCTTGTGCCCTCAATCTTTCCCAACATCAGGGTCTTTTCCAGGGAGTCTTCTCATCTCATAAGGTGGCCAAAGTCTTGGCGCCTCAGCTTCAGGGTCTGTCCTTCCGGTGAGCACTCAGGGCTGATTTCCTTCAGAATGGAGAGGTTTGATCTTCTTGCAGTCCATGGGACTCTCCAGAGTCTCCTCCAGCACCAAAATTCAAAAGCATCATTTCTTCGGCGATCAGCCTTCTTTATGGTCCAGCTCTCACTCCCATACATCACTACAGTGGTACCTCGGGTTACATACGCTTCAGGTTACATATGCTTCAGGTTACAGAATCCGCTAACCCAGAAATAGTACCTTGGGTTAAGAACTTTGCTTCAGGATGAGAACAGAAATCGTGCGGCGGCAGCAGGAGGCCCCATTAGCTAAAGTGGTGCTTCAGGTTCAGAACAGTTTTAAGTTAAGAACAGACCTCCAGAATAAATTAAGTTCTTAACCCGAGGTACCACTGTACTGGGAAAACCATAAAAGGTAAAGGTAAAGGGACCCCTGACCATTAGGTCCAGTCGTGACCAACTCTGGGCGCTCATCTCGCTTTACTGGCTGAGGGAGCCGGCGTACAGCTTCCGGGTCATGTGGCCAGCATGACTAAGCCGCTTCTGGCGAACCAGAGCAGTGCACACAAACGCCGTTTACCTTCCTTCTGGAGAAGGTATTTATCTACTTGCACTTTGACGTGCTTTCGAACTGCTAGGTTGGCAGGAGCTGGGACAGAGCAAAGGGAGCTCACCCTGTTGCAGGGATTTGAACCGCTGACCTTCTGATCAGCAAGTCCTAGGCTCTGTGGTTTAACCCACAGTGGCACCCGCGTCCCCAGAAAACCATGGCTTTAACTATAAAATATTATTATTAAATAAAATATTATTATTATTAAATAAAATATTATTATTATTAAATAAAATATGATTATTATTAAATAAAATATGATTATTATTAAATAAAATATTATTATTATTAAAAGAGTTGGTCCATATGCAATTCAGTACCGCCTACTCTGGCTGGCAGCTCTCTGAGTTGCCACCGCGCGGGACTGAACCCAGAAACTTCTGCGTGTGCTCCATCACCGCCACCGACATCTCCATCCTTCCCGGCTCGCCGTCCCAAACTTTCCCGATGGTCCCTAGTGGGTCCGCTTTTCCTCCGCCTCCCTCCCCGGCGCAACCTGCTCATTGTGCGATGTGTCACTTCGCGCAGCGCTGTCAAACACATCGGCCCGTCCCAGCCGAGCGGAGCTTGTGAAAGGCCCAGCGGGGGGGCTGCACATTATGCCACTAATTAGGACCCCGCAGCAGAGGGTTCCCATACACACCTGCACGGTCATGTGACTCTACGGGGTATTCCCCCCCTTTTTGGGGGGAGGAGGGGGTGGGGAGGTTGCAAAGAATGACCGCTCTACCCGAGCGTGAACCGAAATGTGCTGGACTGCCAAAAAAAAGGAGAGAGGAAGATCCCAGCTTTTCAAAAAAATAATAATGCAATAAACAATTTGCTGCGCTCACGGCGGCGTTTCCAGGGATGCCAAACTCTCCTCCGGACATTGAGCTGCGGGAGGTGCGTGTGACGGATTGGGGCCCCTTCCCCCAGCACTTGGCTCCGAGGAAAATTTGGGGGAGTCAGGACAGGTAATAGAAAGGGATTCTTCATGCAAACGCCCTGAGACCTCCGGATATAGAGCGGCATTTAAATTCAAGAAATAAATAATAGTTCATCTGTAGCCTGTTTCTCCTTTGTTCCTGTTATTGCTTTCCTTTAAACCACTGCCACGAGCCAAGAACTTGTACACTGACCGCTGATAAGGAGCTGTTACGTTGTAGATATCACTGCAAATTTATCGTGCTATTTTTGTGATGTACAAATGACATAGAAGAATTGGTCTGTTTATTTGTCTCATTTAAATAAATCCTAGGAACCCTATATATAAAAGCCACTAAAAAGCTTTTTTTTAAAAAAAAAAAATTCAGTGCCAGGTATAAACGTATAATAATAATAATAATAATAATAATAATAATAATAATAATTTATTATTTGTACCCTGCCCATCTGGCTGGGTTTCCCCAGCCACTCTGGGCGGCTTCCACAGAAACCAAAAAAACACTAAAATATCATACATTAAAAACTTCCCTGAACAGGGCTGCCTTAAGATGTCTTCTGAATGTCAGGTAGTTGTTTATCGTTTTGACATCTGATGGGAGGGCGTTCCACAGGGCGGGCGCCACCACCAAGAAGGCCCTCTGCCTGGTTCCCTGTAATTTGGCTTCTCGCAGTGAGGGAACCGCCAGAAGGCCCTCGGTGCTGGACCTCAGTGTCCGGGCTGAATGATGGGGGTGGAGACACTCCTTCAGGTCTACTGGACTGAGGCTGTTTGGGGCTTTAAAGGGCAGCACCAACACTTTGAATTGTCCTTGGAAATGTACTGGGAGCCAGTGTAGGTCTTTCAAGACCGGTGTTATATGGTCTCAGCGGCCTGCCCAGTCACCAGTCTAGCTGCCGCATTCTGGATTACTTTGTAAGAAAATATCCTTTCTGGATCCTGCGCCACCCCCCTTCCCAGCAACGGGGCTTTGCATCGGTTCCTCGCTGCAGGAGAAGCCAATGCAAAGTCGTGATGGGGGGTGTGTGGAATCTCCCCCCTCTCCCCAGTGGCAAAGCTGGGAGGCGAAATGGGCTGCCAGCCCTTTCACAGGCTGGCTCTGCTACGTACAGCACCTGGCACCCGTGTGGTAATCAAACAGTGCCTGAAATAACAGCAGCAGCAATATTCTGTTTCTCGCTCTCTCTCCCTCTCACGCCCCAGCCAGCTCGCCTTCAAGACCTGGGGGGAAATACCAGCAACTCCTTGTGACTCGAGACTCCGCCTGTTTGCTGTGGTTAATAATAAAACCCTCTGGGCCTGCCAGAGCCCATCCGACCACGTTGGGCTGGGGCAGCTCAGAGCTGTTTCTGACCTGCTGCGCCGAGATGCAGACAGGCTGGAACCGCAACCCGGAGATTTCAGGCCAAAGCTGTCACCTCGGCCAAGGTCATTGGGGAATTGCCTTACCGAAGGTGCGTGTGTTTGTGTGTGCTTGCAGACCATAGGTGCCACCTTGCCCAGAAGGACTTCAACTTTGCTCACTGACTTTGTGGGAGTCCAGCCCCACAAATATATTATAAGTCCAGTGTTGCAGACTTAGGTGCCTGTTTTCACATGTATGGAGAGAGCGGCTGAGGCAGCCCAGCCAGATGGGTGGATGATGATGATGATGATCATAGAATCATAGAATCATAGAGTTGGAAGAGACCACAAGGGCCATCGAGTCCAACCCCCTGCCAAGCAGGAAACACCATCAGAGCACTCATGACATATTTAAGACCTCCAAAGAAGGAGACTCCACCACACTCCTTGGCAGCAAATTCCACTGTCGAACAGCTCTTACTGTCAGGAAGTTCTTCCTAATGTTTAGGTGGAATCTTCTTTCTTGTAGTTTGGATCCATTGCTCCGTGTCCGCTTCTCTGGAGCAGCAGAAAACAACCTTTCTCCCTCCTCTATGTGACATCCTTTTATATATTTGAACATGGCTATCATATCACCCCTTAACCTCCTCTTCTCCAGGCTAAACATGCCCAGCTCCCTTAGCCGTTCCTCATAAGGCATCGTTTCCAGGCCTTTGACCATTTTGGTTGCCCTCCTCTGGACACGTTCCAGTTTGTCAGTGTCCTTCTTGAATTGTGGTGCCCAGAACTGGACACAGTACTCCAGGTGAGGTCTGACCAGAGCAGAATACAGTGGCACTATTACTTCCCTTGATCTAGATGCTATACTCCTATTGATGATGATTATTATTTCATGTTTCGTATTCACACAGAGAGATGCATGAGCAGGCAGGTGAATTGAGAAGAAATCCTCATGAGCTACCCAGCCTGGGACACATTACTTGATCCACAAAGAATAAAACTCAGAACAATATCTGTGTTCCAACTGGATGGGGCACATGGGAGCCAGTGTGGCCTAGTGGTTAGAGTGTTGGACTAGGACCAAGGAGACCAGGGTTCGAATCCCCTCTTGGCTGTGAAGCTCATAGGGTGACCTTGGAGTCAGTCACTGCCTCTCAGTCTGACCTTCCTCACAGGGCTGTTGGGATTAAAAGGGGAGGGGAAGAACCACCCATGCCAACTTGCGCTTCTTGGAGGAAAAGTGGGATATAAATGTAAACTAGAGTAATCACTGCTTTTTTCGGGGGGGCACAGGGGTACGCATACCCCTAAACATTTTGTGAATCTTTGTACTTTTGTCCATTTACCATATTTCTTTCCCCCAATTTAAACTATAAAATGGTGGTTTTCTTAAATCAAAATGAGAGTACCCCTAAACATTTTTTAAAAAGAAAAAAAGCACTGAGAGTAACAATACAATAACCACTGCCTTTCATGGGCATAGCTAGGATTTATTAGCTAGATCCTTTCTTAGGGTTGCCATATTTCAAGAGGTGAATCCAGGCACAAAGGTTGTTGAGCTTTTTTTGGCCACAGTTGTTGAGCTTTTTTTTTTTTGCAAACGTATGGCAGCCCTACCTTGGTTAGTCAAGCAATTTTATTTATTTACTTGATGGGGGTGGGGGCTACGCCCATGCCACCCTCATCACCAACGCCTATTACTGGGCGGACTTCTTCAGCAATACCCAGAAGCGCGATTGTGTTTGTGATTATGCATCTCCCGCAACACACCTCACAAACCACGGGGAAGCGTCCATGTGCACACACAAACACACACCAATGTGTTGCACTCTGCAGCATGCCTGTGCAATTGGGGATCAGGCCCTGGGAGGCAGACTCTGAAAGAGCTGCTCTGCTTTAAGGTATTCCCCAGGCAGAAGTTCGCCAAGGCTGCTCTGCAGACCCCAGTCCCAAATCCTCCCTCTCTCGTCACGGTGCAAAACCTTTCCTGGGGTTTGGAATTGGGGGTGCAATTTCTTGTTCACCTCATTCTCCAGGCAACATATGAACGCATGGAATGACAGGTCCCCAGGCACCCAAGCTACCTGAAGGAGCGTCTCCGCCCCCATCGTTCTGCCCGGATGCTGAGGTCCAGTGCTGAGGGCCTTCTGGTGGTTCCCTCCCTGTGAGAAGCCAAGTTACAGGGAACCAGGCAGAGGGCCTTCTTGGTGGTGGCACCCGCCCTGTGGAACGCCCTCCCACCAGATGTCAAAGAGATAAACAACTACCTGACATTTAGAAGACATCTGAAGGCAGCCCTGTTCAGGGAAGTTTTTAATGTGTGACATTTTAATGTATTTTTAATCTTTGTTGGAAGCCGCCCAGAGTGGCTGGGGGAACCCAGCCAGATGGTCAGGGTACAAATAATAAATTATTATTATTATTATTATTATTATTATTATTATTATTATTAGGTGCTGCCCAGGAGGCTAAGGCTGAACAGAACCCAGAGAGAGAGAGAGAGAGAGAGAGAGAGAGAGAGAGAGATCTCCTGCGCTAGTTTCTCACACTCTTCCTCTTCAGTTTCATAATATGTTTTCCAGTATCCTCAGCGTCCCGGTCTTCTCCCCTCCCAGGCACTCTCCCCCAGGAGAAGGAGGAAGCCACGGAAAGTGGGAGAAAGTGAGAAAGTTTTTGGAGAAGTCTTAGCAATCGCAGCATCCTTTTCGAAGTGCGCACGGGCAAGAGATTTCTCAAGCTCCCTTTTTCCTGAAGGCATCCCGAAAATACTCACTCAGTCTCGGGTGGGTGATGTAGTTCCTGGTCACTGCTTGAACATGCTCTCGTGCCTCGGCCAGGACTCCTCCGGGGTGCCCGTTGACCCTCACTTCCACCTTGGTGGCCATGTCCTTGGGGAATCGACGCAAGCCGGAAAGCAAGAGCTGGTCTCTGAAGTTTTTGTACCTGATCTGCCTGACAGAGGCCAGCTGCAGTGATCTGCCTCCTCCTCCGTGTTGTCCCTGAACACAGAATTATTTGTTGCCTGTAAACTGTCCGGCAGCTGCAGGTTTGAGATGCATGTTGCAAAGGTCTCGCTGCAAAAATCTGGGGCGTGTAAGGCTTTTTTCCCCCCAAGCAGCGATATTCTCACTGCCATGTCGGGTTGGGGAATACACCAGCTTTCTTCAGGAAGGAGATTGTGAAGGTTGAGAAAAGGGCAAGCGAAATGATTGAGGGAAAGGTTTCAGCCCTTTTTAACTGAGTAAGAGGCGACAGGATAGGAATTTACCTCTCTTTTAAATCTACCCCTCTTTTAAATCTGAACCAGTGAAGGCAGTGAAGGTCCTGTGTGAGTGTCTGGAGGTGGTTGGAGGACGGATGGTGGCTAACAGAGTGAGATTGAATCCTGACAAGACAGAAGGACTGTTTTTGGGGGACAGGAGGCGGGTGGGTGTGGGGGACTCCCTGGTCCTGAATGGGGTAACTGTGCCCTTGAAGGACCAGGTGCGCAGCCTGGGCGTCATTCTGGACTCACAGCTGTCCATGCAGGCGCAGGTCAATTCTGTGTCCAGGGCAGTTGTCTCCCAGCTCCACCTGGTACGCAGGCTGAGACCCTCCCTGCCAGCAGACTGTCTCACCAGAGTGGTGCATGCTCTGGTTATCTCCCGCTTGGACTACTGCAATGTGGGGCTACCTTTGAAGGTGACCCAGAAACTGCAATTAATCCAGAATGTGGCAGCTAGACTGGGGACTGGGAGCGGCTGCCGAGACCACATTACACTGGTCCTGAAAGACCTACAATGGCTCCCAGTACGTTTCCGGGCAGAATTCAAAGTATTGGTGCTGACCTATAAAGCCCTAAACGGCCTCAGCCCAGTATACCTGAAGGAGTGTTTCCACCCCCATCGTTCTGTCCGGACACTGAGGTCCAGCGCTGAGGGTCTTCTGGTGGTTCCCTCACTGTGAGAAGAAAAGTTACAGGGAACCAGGCAGAGGGCCTTCTCAGTGGTGGCACCCACCCTGTGGAACACCCTCCCATCAGATGTCAAGGAAATAAACAACTATTGGGCTTTTAGAAGACATCTGAAGGCAGCCCTGTTTATAATGGAGAGAGATATATAAAAATTTAGATTACTATAAAAGATGCAGTAGAAAAGGTTTAATAATGGGACCCACAGAGGAAGAAGAGGGAAGTTCAGAGATTTGTGGGAATCTTGTACCTCTGGAAGGTGTTGCGGTGTGATTGTAACCTTTAAGGTGTAGAATCAAATAAATAAATTTGTAAAAAAGAAAGGAAGAGGTTTCTCTTTTCTTTTGTCACATGGCTGGTTCTGGGCAAGCAGGTCTGGCAGGTCCAACCAGGTTGGGCAGGAGCTATCTAGCCAGTGTCTGAATGGGACACTCACCAGAAGCCCCCACCTATGACCACCTTGAGCTCTGTGAAGGAGCAAAAGGTGGGAGATGATTTGATGGGAACTTGGGGTGTGTGTGGATCCTTCCAGCAAAGGTCAGTTGCGTCAAGCGATGTTGCTCTCTCCAGAGGGAAACACTAATCTTTCCTTGACAATGTACTAAGCTTGGGCTGTTGAAAGTATAAACAGCACATGTTGTGAACGCAAAATATTGCCGTTGGTGGCAACGGGTGCCAGAGGGGGAAGGAGCAGCACAGAGGAAACAGGGAAGAAGTGTCCTTATTTTCCAGAGACATCCCTGATTTGGAGACTCTGTCCCAGTTTCTGATCTGAACCCAGAATGTCCCACTTTTCCTTAGGATGTCCCTATTTTCACTGAAGAAATGTTGGAGGGTATGGAGTTATCTGACCCCCGAGCCATCTGAAGGCAATCCTATACAGTGGTACCTCGGGTTACAGATGCTTCAGGTTACATACGCTTCAGGTTACAGACTCTGCTAAGTACCTTGGGTTAAGAACTTTGCTTCAGGATGAGAACAGAAATCACGCAGCGGTGGCGCAGTGGCAGCGGGAGGCCCCATTAGCTAAAGTGGTGCTTCAGGTTAAGAACAGTTTCAGGTTAAGAACGGACCTCCAGAACAAATTAAGTTCTTAACCCGAGGTACCACTGTATAGGGAAGTTAATGTTTTACAGTATTATGTTTTTATATATGTTGGAAACTGCCCAGAGTGCCTGGGGCAACCCAGTAAGTTGTGTGGGATATAAACAGGAAAATTATCATTATGGAATGGGATGTCCCTATTTTCATCATAGAAATGTTGGAGGGTATATGTTTGCAGACGTCTTTGTAAGGCAGAGTGGGTCTGCCAATGGGCCTGGTGCCTGAAGCCTGCTCCCCACACAGCCCCTCCTTGGGGCTCCTGCCATCTTATATATCGTTTCTTTGAATCTTTTAGAATAAAACACAGCAGCAGAGTTGCAGGAGGCATTAGCACTGCTGTAGTCCTCCTTGCAGAGAGGCTGATCTTCTCCTCCCCTGCTACGGAGGAGGTCTTAATGTATCTTAAGGGTTGCACTAGGCCGGCAGAAGGAAGGCGTCTTTGCCCAGGAATATTATCTCGTACAGGGCTTTGCTTTTAGCACTTTTTCCAGCAAGGCGCCCCATTCTGCTCTAGACAAGGCCAGAGGAGGAACGGGCTGCCCACTCAGCCATGAGGTAACTTCAACCTCCAGCCGGACCACCAAACCGTTGTGCTAAGTGGCAGTACCCGTGTTCCCTCTCTAACTCGATCCCAGGAGGGGAAACGCTACTAACTCTCTTTGCTTTCTGCTTTCTGTTAAACCACCAGCTGATTGCAAATGCATCCTTTCTTCTGTTTGCAAAAGAAAACACCAAACAGGGATATTTTGGCAGCATACCTTGAAAGACTTGGGGGCTTTGTACATGCCCTGCTGTTGGTTAAAAATTCATGGAATTCCCAGGCAAGGAATGACAACATCCCTCTCTTTCTCTGCTCCTGAAAAGGCCAGGGAATTTCCTTAAATTATTACTATGACAAAAGTTATATTTCACCGAGACAGAGACTGGCAGCCTGGTCTTGCAAAACAGAGGAGCCAAAGGCAGGATTGTATCGGGGCTTCGAACACTACAAGCTTGGGAATTGCCCAGAATTCTTCATCTTTACATCAAGCAAGCAAACTTCTCATTTGGATCTGATTCGCATGGTGTATAATTCCTACAAGGACAGCTCCTCTGTGGAAGCAAGTCGTGCGATGGTTGCCATGCAGGATTGTGACAGATGCAGAGCTTCAACGGCCTGCACATGGTTCGTTGCTCATGCTTTACGGGTCCTGCTGACGGCTGTTTGTCTCTGCGCAGAGATGGGAGAGGCCGGGAAACCTCATTGCATGCTCCCTCTTTGGTGGTCCAGCTGACCATGAGGGTCTTCAGAGAAATGCGGGTAGCAGAGAAACATACCCACCAACATTTCTCCAATGAAAATAGGGACGTCCTATTACATAATAATAATTGTATTGTTTATACGTCACATTTACACATTAAAAAACCCCGAAAACCTTCCCTATATAGGGCATAGCTGTCAACCTTCCCTTCTTTGGCAGGAAATTCCCTTATTCCAGTACCGTTTCCCGCTGCTTTCCGCTGCTATCCCAGATTGTTAGATATCCTGTAGACTGTACCCGGGACAGGTGAGGCTGCTGATCCCTTATTTTCGAGGCTGCTGATCCCTTATTTTCAAATCTGAAAGTTGACAGCTATGATACAGGGCTACCTTCAGATGTTTTCCAAAGGTTGTATAGTTACTTAACTCCTTGGCTCCAGGGTCACATAACTCCATCCCCTCTGACATTTCTCCGATGAAAATATAGTGGTACCTCGGGTTACATACGCTTCAGGTTACATATGCTTCAGGTTACAGACTCTGCTAACCCAGAAATAGTACCTCGGGTTAAGAACTTTGCTTCAGGATGAGAACAGAAATTGTGCCGCGGCAGCGCAGTGGCAGCAGGAGGCCCCATTAGCTAAAGTGGTACCTCAGATTAAGAACAGTTTCAGGTTATGAACAGACCTCCAGAACGAATTAAGTTCTTAACCCGAGGTACCACTGTAGAGATGTCCTAAGGAAAAGCAGGACATTCTGGGATCAAATCAGAAACTGGGGTGGTTTCTGTAAATCCGGGACTGTCCCTCTCCCTTGTTCATTTGCTCTGTTGCTGCTGTTCAGAACAATGGTGAGAGGCTTATGTTGTGGGTGAACAGTTCATGGCCCTCTGGGTGCGTTGGAGGGTGGAGAGTCAGGGTGGGGGCAGTGAAAGGTGTTAAGCTGTTCATAAGCTGCCAAGAGTCTGTTGACCCATTGGGACCCTCATTGGGAGAGAGACAGACAGGAAGCCCCCCATGTGAGATATGTGGGGGAGGGGACTATTGCTAAAGCCATTTTGGTTGTTTGAGTCAGATAAATGTCCTGTCTTCTCTACAACCAGGAATCTGGAAAAACTGGAGATCCTCTTCTCCTCCTCCTCCTCCTCCTTCTTTATTCAATTTGTATAACACTCTATACCTGTACACCCCAGGGCAGTTCACAACACAAAACCACAATATAAAACACAAAATACATAACAAAAATGAAGACAACCCAATAATCTTCCCTTTCACGACATGTTTTAAAAGGGCATCAGATGTTTTAAAAATGGTCCCCAACTGGTTTTTTGTTTGTTTGTTTGTTTGGTTGGTTGGTTTTTAATAATGTTGTGTTGAGAAGAATCACAAACTCCTTAATGGCAAGAGCCAAATTTTATAAGGCGAATGTAAAAGAGTCTACTGGAAAAGGCTGGCTGTTTCAGCTATCTTTCCTTTTATTTGTGTGCATCCTGTTAATTATATTTAAGATACTGCTCATAAAGAACTGAAATGGGAACCTGGTATAATGGAATTTAAAATTTAGGAATGTGATATGAACTATAAAATGATGCATAATTTGAAATGCTAGCCCCAGCAATGAGAGTGCAATATTTATGAAATTGGATAACAACATTGAAGGGATCAAAGTTTAAATGTTAAAAAGGATAATACATTTTGTCTTTAGAGTAAATGGACAATAAGGGATTTAAACTTAAATTGCAATTGAAAGTACCAAAGAAACACATGAAACAAGGTTACAATTTGCTGATAAATTTATTATTAAGAATGCATTGTGCGGGAGATGCGGGGAAGTTCGATAGAAAGTTGAAATAAGCTGTTGAATGGTTTTCTTTCTCTTTTTTCTTCTTCTGTTTTCTGTCTGTGCCTGAAAAAATGCAATAAAAACTATTTAAAAAAAAAATTTAGGAATGTGACCAGTCAAGCTGAACCTCGTAGTCATTTATCTAGTTAGCACTCATTTAACTAGTTGGGTCAACATCCAGGGCTTTACTGAGTTGTGCCGATTTATTTATCTCATTAGAGAAAGTCCATCTTCCCTGTTCATATGGTGATGGCCTATAGTTATAAGTGACACATGTGAACTGAAGTGAAACACAACTTGCGTTGATATGTGTAATAATAATAGGGGTTGCTCATGCGTAAGTTGCCGCGACTCCTGGCTAGGTTGCCTAGTTAAACCTTTTCTGCCTGGACAGCCCTTCACTTCGTGGCTGTTTCAGTCGCTAGCAGAATCCGTCAGTGGGCGTTTCTTAAACCTTTTCCAGCATAAAAGCTGTTTGACACCAAGTCTCCTCCTACTCTCCCTGCGTGGAAGTCTTCTGCGCAGGGAGGGTGTGGGTAGCGGAGGACCCGTGCTCTCCCCGCTGGTCTCCGGCGAGGAGTCCTGGAGCCCTCTCCCCGATTCCCCCATCTGCCCCCCTTTATCCCTGGTGTTACGCTGATTTCCTTCCCCCGCTGATGAGCTGCCTCTCTCCCTGCTGGGCCCTTCTCCAGCATCACTTGGGAGCCTTGCCTCCGCCTCTGGCTCCGATGTCAGTTCCCTGACAATATGTTAGATGATGGAGATGTGGCAGGAGATATAACTGAAGGGCTGTCGCAGGGAAGATGGAACAAGTTTGTTTTCTGCTGCTCCAGAGGGAAGGCCCTGAACCAATGGATTCAAACGAGAAAAAAGAGAGGAGATTCCAGCTGAACCTTATGAGATTTTATTATCGAGGTTGGACTCTGTCGTGGCTTTGTTAGCTGCATTGAATGGGGCTGGACTAGATGACACTTGGGGATCCCTTCTGTGGGATGTATTGCAGGAGCAGTCAAGTACGACATTTCCCTGTTTCCTAGGGTGGACACTGTTAGCAATTCACTCCTCCGTTGCTGCAGATGAGATTGTTGTAAATCACACGCCTGTCTGGGACGCTCTGCGAAAGGAAGACAGTCTTATCTCTTCCGCTGCGGGTACTATTGCACTGTACTTTCACTTTTATTTCTTCCTGTTTGTTCTCTCGGAGCTGGAGAGAATGGACGCCATGATGCTTTTGTCTGTACATAGTATGTAAATAAATAGTACAGTGGTGCCCCGCAAGACGAATGCCTTGCAAGACGGAAAACTCGCTAGACAAAAGAGTTTTCCATTTTGGAGGTGCTTCGCAAAACGAATTTCCTATGGGCTTGCTTCGCAAGACGACAATGTCTTGCGAGTTCCTGCTGGTTTCCCCCCCTTCCCTCCCCCCTTTTTCTAAGCCGCTAAGCCGCTTATCAGCTGATCCGATCAGCAGATAAGCCGCTAAAAGCCGCTAATAGCGCTAATCCGCTAATCCTTCAATGGGCTTGCTTCACAAGACGAAAAAACTGCTAGATGAAGAGAATAACAGAACGGATTCTTTTCGTCTTGCGAGGCACCACTGTAGATTAGTTCTACGATGTCTCACTCTTTTTGCTGTGTTATGCCAGAAGATTAGTGTGCATATACCAGCTGGTGTCAGGAGTTCAGCCTACACTCGAGTAGGACCCTGTCAGAGACACATGCCTGACTAGCATGTTCCCTCCCTCCTGGTCTTTCATTGGGAGCTTCAAAAGCTTTCTTCAGCCCAAACATCACAGCGACCGATGCCAACAGACACCGACACACTTAGGGATCCGCAGAGTTTGCGCAACTTGCGTGTGACAGACCTCAGCAACTCAGCATTTGGCTAACCTACTTTATTTATAAGGCAGAAAAGGATCAGGAATAACTAATATGGACGTAATATTTCATAAAGAATTAGAGGAACAATTGATGGAAATTAAAACCTCACACAGGAAGAAGAAAGGAGAAATTCACTTGCGAATTTACAAATTATTATATGTGTTAATGCGGATTGAAGTTAATTATTGTAGTGGGATTTTATTAAGAGTGGATTATATTTGGTTTGAGCAATAGTCTGGAAGCAGAATTAAAGGGAATTAGACCTTGAAGAACAGCATGTGGGAAGCCACAAAAAATTATAATTGGCTATGTAATTGAATTGTATTTGAATTGGCATTGCTATTTGGTATTAATATAATATGGTGCATATTGGATTCTTATAAATGAAAATTAATAAAAAATTATTTAACAAGCTTAATTCTTATTTTAACAAGCTCTAGTGAGTCAACGGCTTCACTATAAGCTGCAAGGAAATGTGCTCTGCTGTTTTCTCACTAGCGTGAGTGAGGAGAGATAACATCGAAACAATAAACGGCCTTGGCCCAGTATCCCTGAAGGAGCGTCTCCACCCCCATCGTTCTGCCCGGACACTGAGGTCCAGCTCCGTGGGCCTTCTAGCGGTTCCCTCACTGCGAGAAGCCAAATTACAGGGAACCAGGCAGAGGGCCTTCTCGGTGGTGGCACCTGCCCTGTGGAATTCCCTCCCACCAGATGTCAAAGAGAAAAACAACTACCAGACTTTTAGAAGACATCTGAAGGCAGCCCTGTTTAGGGAAGCTTTTAACATTTAACAGGTGTTCTGTTTGAAGCCGCCCAGAGTGGCTGGGGAAACCTAGCCAGATGGGCAGGGTATAAATAATAAATAAATAAATTAATAATAATAATAATATATCTCCTCCTACCTTCCTAAACATTCCCACACCTTCCAACTCTGTGATTCTATGATATTCACTTTACCCTGATTATGAGATAAACTTTCATCTCCTGACAGCCCTGCAATTGCTTCCCTGCTCAGCTCTCCACTGAGATGGGGATTCCTAGAGAGTTGTGTATCATGGTAAGTTATCATGTGGCAGGCAACCACCGTACTTTTCACCGCCCACTGGAGAATCTCATGTGGATCGCATGGGCTTTTTTCTTTTTCATCCATTCCATTTTTCTTAATGGTTCTGAGTCAAATCTCTCCTTCCACAATTACTTGCTGATGCTCGACTAGCCACCGCCCAGGAATGGAGGACTAACTGAAGATCGTCATCTTCAAACATCTGTAGATGTTTGTCGCAAGGAAGGTGGCGCAAGCCCAGTTCCTCCTTCTCCAGAGGGAGGACCTCCAGAGATTCTGACTATACTTCAGGAAGAACTTCCTGACAATTGAGGCTGGGACATTGCGCTCTGTTCTTCCCCTTCAGATTGTCTATCCTGGGATGTGGAGCAGGATGTTGATTTCAAACTGACTCAAACAGGTTATCTGCCCCTTGCCCCAAAATAGGTGCCAACTAAGTAAAGACTGATCAGCTCAGCCTGTGCCAACCTGGTGCCCTCCAGCCTTTGTTGAACTACAACTCCCATCAGCCCCTGGGCATCACCCAGGAAGGTTCTGCAAGTGCGTCCGTGTGTGCGCTCTACACCTTTTGCTGTGTTACTTCCCTGCTGGTTCCTGATGTTTTGTTGTTGAAAATTGTTTTTCTCCTCTTTTTTATTTTAAGTCACAGTAAGCTTCCTCGCATCGACTTTTCTTAGACAGGCAAAGCAGGGATCCTAGTATAAATAAAAGATTGGATGAATGTATAATGAAACTGCAGCTTGCTTGTCAGGGGCAAGGATTTGGAAAATGGATACGTCGTGATGGGCAGAGATTGCAGCACAAATGGAGAGGCAAGGCAGAGCCTGATAGTGGTATCCAGCAACTGATGCCAGGATTAGGGCTCAAGTAGGCATGGAAGTTGTTGCAGAGTTTGCCCCAGGATGCGAGTTTGCTACTGGGGAGAGTCTGCTGGAACCTCAAGGGCAGGTTTCCCCACTTGCCTTGCCCCACACCCTGGTGTGTGGGGTATTGTTTTTGAAACAATGTGAAACACAGAGAAGTCAAGTACAGTGGTACCTCGGGTTAAGAACCTAATTTGTTCCGGAGGTCTGTTCTTCACCTGAATCTGTTCTTAACTTGAAGCACCACTTTAGCTAATGGGGCCTCCCACTGCTGCCGCGCCGCCAGAGCACGATTTCTGTTCTCGTTCTGAAGCAAAGTTCTTAACCCGAGGTACTATTTCTGGGTTAGCGGAGTCTGTAACCTGAAGCGTATGTAACCCGAGGTACCACTGTACAACATCCCTAGAGTGGACATAAAAAGGGGATGTCTGGACCAGCCAGTCGGAACTTCCTGTTTCCTCCTAGGCTGGGACAGACTTCCTCTACATGTGACCAGATGTGGGCGTGGCCTCACCTGTGAAGGTAACAAAAGCATAGGACTGGCCGCCATCTCTCTCTCTGACTACATTTGTCGAAGGAGCAACATCTGCTTAGCCTAAAATGCTCTCTTGGCTTCCAGCCAAGAGAGGACAAAGGGACTATATCTTTACGGGATAGATTCCAGGTGTATTACTTTTGTAACTTAAGTCTGCCTTCTGGGATCCATCTGTGAACAGAATGAGTGAGTGAGTAAACTCTTTTTATACTTTTATAGAAGACTGTGTCGTGTCTATTTCTTTTATGAGGGACTAAAGGGGAAATTGGGATGCGGGTGGCGCTGTGGGTTAAACCACAGAGTCTAGGACTTGCCGATCAGAAGGTTGGCGGTTCAAATCCCCGCAACGGGGTGAGCTCCTGTTGCTCGGTCCCTGCTTCTGCCAACCTAGGAGTTCGAAAGCACACCAGTGCAAGTAGATAAATAGGTATTGCTCTGGCAGGAAGGTAAACGGCGTTTCTGTGCGCTGCTCTGGTTCGCCAGAAGCGGCTTAGTCATGCTGGCCACATGACTCAGAAGCTCCCTCGGCCAATAAAGCGAGATGAGCACCGCAACCCCAGAGTTGGTCACAACTGGACCTAATGGTCAGGGGTCCCTTTACCTTTAAAGGGGAAATTACCAGGTAACTTATTTTAGAGGCTTTAGCGAGCCTGAGCAAACACATCCGCTGTGCAAGTTTTAAAAGGGGAATGTTACTCTGCTAAACTGTAGAACTTGTTAACACAAGTTGGAAAGGATATAATCAAACAATATATCCTCTCCTGCATTTTGTAACTGTTAATGCACTGTCTTGAATTGCTGCTATATTTTATTCTCTGTGTTGCTTTGAGTACGGCTCTGCTATGCAAAAGCGACATATAGATATGTTTGAAAAATGCATAACCTGGCAGGGGGAGGGCATTAAACATTTTTTGACACCTTTCCTTCCCATTGCAAGTAGCTGGTAAGGGGGGAAGATGATTCAAATCAGGATGGCAGCAAGAGCAAAGGGTTAACACAACACAGTCTTGAACCAGGTGTCAAAAGCTGAAGAGGTAGTAGGGTTTGGTGAGCTGGGAGAGTCTGTTGCAGAGAGAAGTGCAGAATCAGAGGCAGAAGCTGAAGCAGGAGAGGAGGGAGGCCAGGAGGCAGAGAGGAGTCTGGATGAGGAAGAGTCACAGGTGTCTCCCCCTCCTGCGGAGACCAGCTCCCATCCCTGCTGGTCTCCCAGGCCCAGAAGAGGCATGAAAAGGGCGGAGGAGAGGTTTAGCTGCAGGCAGGCATAGTCTCCGATTGCCTGGGGAAAACCCTGGAGAGAAGGGGACTTAGACGACTGTGGGAAAGCTGGGACCTTTTGTCTCAGCAACTGATCCATGGAGCAAGACCAGCTGGGGATAAGCTGCTGTGTTCATTGGCCCGACACTCAGCCAAGTCTGTGCACATTGCGTTTTTGATAATAGTTAACTACAACTTGCTCAGTGTGATTTAGTGCTGGCTCGCTCCTGACACCTGTTGGGACTGATAGGGCGGAAGGCAGGGTGACCGACAGCAAGAGGAGTCAGAGCAGGAAACTCGGGTGGTGTTTTTGGATATATGTGCCATCTCCAGAACGGAACCCCCGGGCATGATGCAATCGTACTGTATAGGAACACAGGAAGCTGTCTTGAGTCAGACCATTGGTGCATCTCACTCAGTGTTGTCTTACACTGGCTGGCAGCAGCTCTCCAGAATTTCAGGCAAGAATATCTCCCAGCACTATCTGGAAGTAGCAGGGATTGAACCCGGGACCTTCTGCAGGCCGGGCACGTGCTCTACCAATGAGCTAGGTCCCTATGGGAAGCTGCTTGCACCAGGTTAGGCTACTTAGAACCATCAAATGGTAGAGCTGGAAGGGACTCTGAGGGTCATCTAGTCCAACCCCCTGCAATGCGGGATCTCCAATGCACGGTTTTCAGCTGGAGGTTTTCCCCATTACACTCTGTCTGGTCCTTCGAACTGAAAACACAGGGGATTTGACCTTCAGTGTTCTGCATTCCAAGCAGGTGCTCTGACCGTGAACCGAGGCCCCTTGGTCTGTTGGCAGCAGGCCAAGAGAAGCCATTTGCTTCTTGGGGAATGGGAGAGAGGGCCTAGGGCAGCCTTTCCCAACCTGTCATTCTCAAGGAGTTTTGGGCTTGGGAGTTGTAGTCCAAAACACCCAGAGAGCAAAAGGTTTGGGGTGGGGCTGGATTAGGGTTTCTAGCGCTTGTGCAGAATGATTCTGAGAGAATCACCAATGCCCTTACCTGGGTCCATATGGGCCGAGGGGAAACCTCATGTGGACGGCCTGCACCCCCCGCCATTTTGCTGTGATTGCTGCCTTAAAAACATGAGAAGAAGTCTGCAGAATCAGGCCAAGGGGCCTATCCAGTCCAGCCTCCTGTTCTCAAGCAGATGCCCGCATGGGAAACCAGCAAGCAGAATTCGGGCACGTTGACACCCTTCCCATCCAAGGGCCCATTCTGCCAACTGAGACTGTTTCCTGCTGCTAATATATTGAAGGAACTTTTAGCTGTTGGTTTTAATACTTTCAGAAATTCCTCAAAGTCTTTTGACGTATCCGTCATTGCCTGCTTACACTTTTTGCCAGAGTTTTTTGTTCCTTTTTGCAGGAAGCCTTCTTGCCTCTAATGGTTTTTTGACCCTCTTCATCAACCATACCAGTGCCCTCAATGGTCCCTTTCCTGATCTGCAATGTACACTCAATTTGAATTTCTAATGTTGTGTTCTTAAACAACTCCCTAGCCTTTTGGAAGGCTATCCATTCTGAAGGAAATCAGCCCTGAGTGCTCACTGGAAGGACAGATTGTGAAGCTGAGGCTCCAATATTTTGGCCACCTCATGAGAAGAGAAGACTCCCTGGAAAAGACCCTGATGTTGGGAAAGATGGAGGGCACAAGGAGAAGGGGATGACAGAGGACGAGATGGTGGGACGGTGTTCTCGAAGCTACCAGCATGAGTTTGACCAAACTGCGGGAGGCAGTGGAAGACAGGGGTGCCTGGCGTGCTCTGGTCCAGGGGGTCACCAAGTGTCGGACACAACTATACAACAACAACAGCCTTTTGGCGTGATTTGACCCCAATGGCTTTGCCTCTCAACTTCTTTTTGACCAACTTCCTCATTTGGGGTAAAGTTGCCTCTTCCCTCCCCCCCTATTTTGCAGGGGGTTGGACTTGATGATCCTTGGGTACCCCTCACCCCTCACCCCGCCGCCACCACCCAGCTCTACAACCCTCTGAACCCGGTGTACGTCCAGTCGCCCCTGCCAAAGGAGTCACCATACCAAGTCAGCTTTGTCTGTCGATGTCGTTTAATTTCCGTGAAAGGAGCACACACACGCACACACACCCAGGCACGCACGCAGAGGCACACATCACATGGTTGACATTTGGTAAACAGTCTTTGAACACACACACACGCACACACACCCCTTGCGAAAGAGAAGCCCCTGGTGGGGTTGGGTGCGTGGGACTCAGTGTGAGGTGGGGTGGGAGGACGGGCGGTCAGGGGGACGGCAGCGTGGGGGGCGTCCTTTTTGACACTTCTCTTCGTCGTCGTTATTATTAATGAATGAATGAATTCTCGTTAATCATCTCTCTTCTTTAAGGGCTCGGCTTCTTGCTGGCTAGCGCACCACTGTCTTTCCTCTCCAGCCGTGTGTAAGGCTCAAAGGCGGAGGTGCCCAGTGCGTATCCGCCGGGGAGATCATGGAGGGTCCCCAGCAAAGGGCCGCCAAAGCAAAGAGGGGCCGCCGGCAGCCGAGGGGACACCGAGGGGGCAGCCAGCGAGGGGACCTGCAAGCTGAAGGCCCCCGTCCCCGGAGGGCTGCCCCCGCCACCCAGGCCTGGCGAAGTGTTCCCTGACGCGCCCATCGAGGACCCGTTTCCGGAGGGGTTGCCGACAGGGTTGGGGGCAGGGGAGAGCAGGCTGGGGGGCCCTCCGGGAACCGACAGGAGCCTCCCCTGCTCCAAGAGTCTCAGGATGTTGCAGGTGGCGAAGGACTCCGAGGTGGAAGTGGCGTGCTTCTCTGAGTCCCTGCTCTGGTCCTTCTTTTGCTTGGTGCGGCGGTTCTGGAACCAGACCTTGACCTGGGAAGGGAGAGAGAGAGAGAGGTGAGAGGAGGTCACACAGCAGCACCCATGTTGAATCCGGTCAACACTAGTCAGCTGGCAGGAGAGATAGAGGCCATGGGCAGTTTTTGGTCAGGGCACAACACATTGTTGGGATATTCCGTTCCACCTTAAGGACAGACGTGTGGAATTGTTGTGTGTCACATGCCTGTTTACACTCCAGCACAGTTTGCTGGGAACTTCCGTTTGTGTATAGCTTTTGCTTTTGCCGCTTTGCTTTGGACACGAAGGAGATCAGACATGTTTCCTTTTGTCCTGCTGTACGCTGAATAAACTGCTTGCAAATATGCTCACACAGCCTCTCCTGCCACTTCTGTTTGCGCAGCGTTATCTCTGCTGAGTAGCGTGCCCTAGCTTCTGAAGCTGTGGGTCGCAGATGTTGCGCCAAGGACTGGAAATTGCCCGGCACACTGGCCGGTGGGCTGGAGCCAGCTGGGGGCCTTCCAATTGCCCCTGTTTCCTTGGTTGCTTGCCAACATACAAGTCCCGGTTGGAGTCAGGCATAAGTCAGCAACGAAAACAATAAACCGCCCAAGGACAGTGAAGCTAAACCTTTATTCAAGGAAACAACCACTGCTCAGTCCTTGTCGTCTCAGCAACACTTTTGCCACTCGGATGCTACTAGCCCAGAGATGGAAAGAAGAGTCTCTACCAGAGAGGAATGGCAGGCTAAGTTAATGGACTACGTCGAAATAGCAAAGCTGATTGGAAAACTCAGGAGCCAAGAGGGCAAAAACTTCAAAAAAGAAGGGGGGGGGGGAATTATAATTTATTTAAGAGATCACTGCAAGCAGATGAAAACATTAGCAGGATTTTAATCTCACTTGTAATGTAACAAATACTATGGGAAATATGGTTGGATACAAAATATAGATTATGGAATAATATGCAGTTGTAAATATTGGTGATAGGAGCAGCAAGCCAGCAGAGATAAGAACTCTTTGCAACAGAAGGGCAGATTAGAGGTCTGTTAGGGAAGATGGAGCCACTGGTGCTATCTCAAGGGGCCCCTGGAGACCCAGGCCCCCACAAAATGTTTGCTGTGGGTGCCCTTGGGTTCCTGGCCTCCACTCCTTGCACCACCTCCATGGCTACCTTAAACTATTGCTATTTTAACTTTTCAGGTGTCTTAAATTATTGCTTCCATTTCTTCCTGTTTATAATTTTATTGTTTTATCCTTTTTGCGACCCGCTTTGAAGTGGTGGCGGTGGTTGTTTTTGCAATCAAGCAGCGTATAAAGTTCAACGAAACAAGTCCAGGTATGTATTGTAGGGCACTGTTTTGTGAAGTATTCTCTGCATTTCCCTCATGCTTTTTGAAACTCTTGTCTAGTGTGATCTCTCATTGCTTCTGTTAATCTAGCCAGTTCAATATACTCTAACAGTTTGTCTTGCCATTCCTTTTTTGCTGGCACAGTTTCTTTTTCCCAGTTTTTAGCAATTAGGATCCTTGCCGCTCCTAATTGGAGACTTTGTGGATATTTAAGTTATAATTAGAAAAATCTTAATAATTACTCATAAAGGAAGCAGCTTATAAGAAGTAAATAAGGAGGCCAGATACAGGATAAAGGAAGTCTTTTATTTGGTTGTTTATATTGTTGTATGTTATGCTCATTGTATGTTATGTTCACATTTATTGAGGGTGGATTTCTGTATTGGAGGGTTTATGTTATGTTGTAAATAAAATTACCAATAAAATTTATAAATAAAAAAAGAAGAAAATTCAACAATTAAGTAAATCCCCATGAAACTGGGGGTTTACGTTCCATGTACCAGGCCTTCTGGATACAGAGCAGCCAGCAGCCCAACGAGTCCGTGGCAAAATCACCGTTGCTTCTGGGATTTGCGATGCTATAAATAGGCTTGGACGACCCTAATCTGAGTGAGTCAACGAGGTCTAAAGAGGATTGTAAGAGACTCCAGAAAGGGTGAGTGATGGCGGAGGAGAAGAGAGGCAGGAGCCAAGGAAGATGCTCTAAAGACTCGACTTGTGTTTCAAATGGGCTGGGCCACACAAACAGACCCTGAGGAGAAGAGGGAAAGCCCACCACTTGGACAGCACAAGAGTGGCTAAGTGGAGATTTCTGTCAAGTGCCAACCGGCCTGAGAGAGCAGAAGGAAATCAGGGCATTATATTGAACACCAAACAGACTTCCTTTCATCAGTCCTGATCTTCCAACATTCAGCTTCATGGGATGTCTGCGGGTTCAGATGTTATTAAAGAGGGAGAAAACACTTTCCCCTATGCATAGGCCCTCTAAGGTTTCAGGCAGGGGACATTCCCAGCCCCAACTGAAGATGGGAAGAGGCATGGCTCAGTGTCAGAGCCTCTCCCTTGAAGGAAGGATCTCCTGGGTTCAATCCCAGGTAGGGCTAGGAGAAAACCTGAAAAGCTTCTGCCAATCACTGTGGACGATCCTGATGGACCAATGGTCTGAATGAGTACAAGGCAGCTTTTTCCACTCCCATGACTGAACCCGGGACCTTCTGGATTTCACACTGAATTATGGCCCTTCCCCAATGAGATTCCTTGATGAGACCGGTACGTTTCTTCCTATATACATAAAAACGTAATGCGGTCATCACGCAGCTCCCATTGGAGGATTTGCAGTGCTGAGTCACAATCCTAGATTTGCATGAGAGTGCAGCCCCTATTGGTGGGTTGGTAACGCCACGTCACAATCCCGGATTTGCATGTAGAAAGGGGATTGGGAAGAGGAAAAGTCAGCTTAGCAGTTGTGTGGGGTGAGAAGGGGAAGCTCGCAGCAGTTCTCAACCTGTGGGTCCCCAGATGTTGTTGGACTACAACTCCCATCATCCCTAGTGAGCAAGGCCAGAGCTCAGGGATGATGGGAGTTGTAGTCCAACAACATCTGGGGACCCACAGGTTGAGAACTGCTGCCTAGGGGGTTAGATACATGGGAGAGAGAAATGGTGGGGAGGTTGGTGAGTGGCGCAGTCAGGACGAACCGAAGGCCATACGAAGAGGCCTGCTGGATTAGGCCAATTGCCCATCTGGTCCAACATCCTGTTCTCTGGGAGCGGCCGCCGAGACCACATAACACCGATCTTGAAAGACCTACACTGGCTCCCAGTACATTTCCGAGCACAATTCAAAGTGTTGGTGCTGACCTTGAAAGCCCTAAATGGCCTCGGTCCAGTATACCTGAAGGAGTGTCTCCACCTCCATCGTTCTGCCCGGACACTGAGGTCCAGCTCCGACGGCCTTCTGGCGGTTCCCTCACTGAGAGAAACCAAGTTGCAGCAAACCAAGCAGAGGGCCTTCTCAGTAGTGGCACCAGCCCTGTGGAACGCCCTCCCACCAGATGTCAAAGAGAAAAATAACTACCAGACTTTTAGAAGACATCTAAAGGCAGCCCTGTTTAGGGAAGCTTTTAATGTTTAATAGGTCATTGTATTTTAGTGTTTTGTTGGAAGCCGTCCAGAGTGGCTGGGGAAACCCAGCCAGATGGGCGGGGTATAAATAATAAATTATTATTATTATTATTATTATTATTATTCTCACAGCAGCCAACCAGATCCATACCGGAAGCCTGCAAACATGACCTGAACTCAACAGCAACTTTCAAACTTAATTTCCTGGATTAAAGGGCATCTGACCCATCTATGGAGAACCTCTTCCCCCTGGAGTAGACTTCACATGCAAGGAATCACACCGTTTCACCTGGCAGCTAATCCGCAGGCCTTTATTTCTGACTCCAGGCCACCAACATGGCGACTCTTGAGAATCAAGCCTGGGAATTCAAACATTCTTGCCTGCCCTTGGCAGTTGTGGGAGACCACAGGAGAAGAGAGCACTCTGGTGGGTTCCCCACAGGCGTCTGGTGGTGGGCCACTGTGAGGACAGGATGCTGGACTTGACGCGCCCCCAATGGCCTGATCCAGCGGGCGCTCTTTTTCTGTTCTTCCCAGCATGAGCTGGGCGGTTTGGCTTCTACACTGCTGGCGACGGCTTCTGTTCCTGCCTCCTTGGCTCTCTCTCAACACATTTGGTGGCCTCACGCCGCCCATTGCCTCTCGCCCGAAGAAAGGAAAACACATTTGGCGTTCTGGGCATCACCTGGGGTCCCGATTGGGCAGGGAGGGGGAAAGCCACCTGCAGCTCATTGTCTTAAGGCAGACCAAGGCAGAGGCTGCCAGCTCCTGTCTGGTGTTTCTCCTTTTTTGTTGTCGTCGCAATGACAAAAGCAGGATCCGGAGACATTTATTTTATTTTGTAGAAAGGGTCTTGTCAGAGTGAGAAGACTTAATTAGGCATCCGGGGGAACTGGAGAGAAAGGCTGGGCGTATAATTATTTCCATCAGCAGCCCAGCTCTGAATCTCCCCCCCTTTCACCCTACTTTCCCCATCCCCTCAATTAACTGGGCCTGGGTGGAGGAATAAAACCACATCAGCCATCGTGGGAGGGGGGAGGAGATTGAGCTGGGGGCGCTCTGAAATGACCCCCATCGCACAAATAATACACACACAGAGGGAGAGGCAGCCCTGGCGCATTTTCTCCCGGCTTCGGGAGAAACAAAAGCTGGAACTGCAACCCCAAACAGCGTCGGCCGTAATTGCAAGGCTCCCAAGCCTGCTTTGATCGGCATGTGAAAAGGCCGGTTTGTGTGAGCAGAGGCGTTCAAAGGAAGTGTTTGCTCAAGCCCCGGATCCGGTGGGGAGGGGGCGCAGGCGTTGCACCTTGGGCTGGGATCCGAGTTCAAGGACAGCTAGCCCTCTCCGCAATTCCCCACCACAGAGATACAGACAGACAGAGGCAGGTTCTGGGAAACTGGGCTTCCAGGTCAAAGGTTGGGGTAGGCTTATCTGTCCATAGGAGAGTCGCTCCTTGCTCATTACGCTTGTCCTTTTCTTTTTCTTTTTTTGTGAGAGGAATTTTAATCAGTTTCCTCTAGCAAAATTCATCAAGAGGAAGACACTAGCCAAAATCAACGTATTAGCATCTTGAGACTGTTTGGAACAATCTAGAAGCGCCCTTACTATGAAATTGTAATAATTAATAATTAGTCAAACCTTCATTTCAAAATCCCCCGCTCACCTTAATCCCTCAGCTACCTTGCTTCAGTATTTAAATGATGTCAGTATATGTGTCCCAGAGTAGAGAGACTATGGAATTTACAGCTATGAGTACAATGTGCAATGGGGAAATAAAACTTTAATAAATTACCAGGCAAGTTCTTAAAGAAATGGGAGTACCTGATCACCTCATCTGTCTCCTGAGAAATCTCTATGTGGGACAAGAAGCTACAGTTAGAACTGGATATGGAACAACTGATTGGTTCAACATTGGGAAAGGAGTACGACAAGGCTATATATGGTCTCCCTGCTTATTTAACTTATATGCAGAATTCATCATGCGAAAGGCTGGGCTGGATGAATCCCAAGCCGGAATTAAGATTGCCGGAAGAAATATCAACAACCTCAGATATGCAGATGACACAACCTTGATGGCAGAAAGTGAAGAGGAATTAAAGAACCTTTTAACAAGCGTAAAAGAGGAGAGCGCAAAATATGGTCTGAAGCTCAACATCAAAAAAACGAAGATCATGGCCACTGGGCCCATCACCTCCTGGCAAATAGAAGGGGAAGAAATGGGGGCAGTGAGAGATTTTACTTTCTTGGGCTCCATGATCACTGCAGATGGTGACAGCAGTCACGAAATTAAAAGACGCCTGCTCCTTCGGAGAAAGGCGATGGCAAACCTAGACAGCATCTTAAAAAGCAGAGACATCACCTTGCCAACAAAGGTCCGTATAGTTAAAGCTATGGTTTTCCCAGTAGTGATGTATGAAAGTGAGAGCTGGACCATAAAGAAGGCTGATCGCCCAATAATTGATGCTTTTGAATTCTGGTGCTGGAGGAGACTCTTGAGAGTCCCATGGACTGCAAGAAGATCAAACACATCCATTCTGAAGGAAATCAGCCCTGAGTGCTCACTGGAAGGACAGATCGTGAAGCTGAGGCTCCAAGACTTTGGCCACCTCATGAGAAGAGAAGACTCCCTGGAAAAGACCCTGATGTTGGGAAAGATGGAGGGCACAAGGAGAAGGGGATGACAGAGGACGAGATGGTTGGACAGTGTTCTTGATGCTACTAACATGAGTTTGACCAAACTGCGGGAGGCAGTGGAAGACAGGAGTGCCTGGCATGCTCTGGTCTATGGGGTCACGAAGAGTCGGACAAGACTAAATGACCAAACAACAGCAAACTACCAGGCTAACAAAAATCTATCCATATATTAAATCAACCCAGTGATAGATGCAGGATGTGCCCCGGGGTCATGATAACAAACAAGAGGCTATTTACGAGACACAAGAGGGAAGGAGATGCAATCAGATGCCAAAGGTGTTTTCTCCACAATAGGCCACATACAGGAAGCCATCCTCGTCCTTCTCCTTCTCGTAAAGCTATCCCATTGTCAGGCTGGATTGCGGGACAGTCTACAAAAAGGAATATTGCCTTCATCTTCCGGATGATCCCCATAAACTGAGCCACAGTTATGTCAGATGGAACCAGGTACTTCCGCTTGTCAGTGTCCTCAATCTGAGAGCCCGAGACCTTTTCAACAATCACCGGGACGCAGTCAGGGTACTTGGTCCGGATCTTGGTGGACTCCACGCAGTGGTGCTCCAGGGGTGGTCCTCCTTGAACATCCACTTCATGGCGCCGGTGCGGACGGGCGGGGGAAGGAAGGGAGGGGCCGGCCTGCCAGTCTTCCTCTTGGTCCGTCGGGCCCGTAGTGCCACCGTCACAACAACAACCTCGCTTGTCCTTTTCTGAACTTTTTCTAACACTCCAGTATTTTGGAATTCACCTTTTCCACAGCTGCAATACACTGGGTCGACGTTTTTGCTGAGCTGTCCACTCAGACCCCAAGGTTCCTTTCCTGGTCAGTCACTGCCAGCTCAGACCCGATCAGTGTCTATTTGAGATAATAGGGGTGTTTGTCCTGTTGGGAACTTTCTTCCCAAATGAACCACATTTGCCCTTTTAATGCCCTTTCACCCACTTGGGAGAGATCCTTTCGGAGCCCCTTGCGGTCCCTTTTCTCTTCTTACCACCTTGAACAATTTGGGGGTCATCAGCAAGCCTGGCCACCTCACAGCTCACCCCTGACTCCAGGGTCATTCATGAGCAAGTTAACAGTTCCAGTTCAGGCCCCTTGAGAGACCCCACTTCTTACACCACTGTTGCACTCAGGTGCTCCTCATGGGCTTCCCATAGGTATCTGGCCTGGTCCAGGATGCTGGACTGTGTGGGCCTTTAGCCTGATCCAGCAGGGCTGTGAGTACTGTCCATTTATTCCTAGGGTCCCTCTGGGTGCCCATTCATCATGCATTCATGTTTATTTGTGCTCATGATGAGATCAGGGTGGTTTAGGCTTGCCAGGTCTGGAGCAGCCCAGACCCCGAGATTTCAGGGCCCAAACCTGAAGCCTGGTGATATTACAGGAGGAGACCTCTGGAGATGGAGGTTAATTGGGAGAGGGGAACAAAGGAGGGCAGAACCCAGAATGCCTATCCTATAATTTGCAGCCAGCTCCTCCTCTTCAATTAAATACATTCTCACCCACCCAGACGTCCTGTAACCCTAGGCTGGTTATACGCAACATCATTTTCAATATGTTTGTGACTGCAAACATTTCAGAGTGGTCGTCGTACTGCTTTGTTTCCAATCAACGCATTTCTCTTAACTTGCTGCCGAAAACCCGTAACCTTTTCTACCATTAATGTTCCAGCTTATTTTTTTGCTGCGCTACAGTGCAAAAGAGCCCCTCCAGGAGGCAACAGCACAATAACCTTGGGGGAGCGTCACAGAGCAACTAATAAAGTGGAATGTGGTGTGGATGAGTCAGTATTAATCCACCACTACTGCATTTTTATTATTGCATCCATGACATATTGCAGAATATATCCCCCACTCCTGCAGCAAAAAAAAGAAGAAAAAGAAAAGGGGGGGGGAGAGGTCCTGCAATCTGGAGATGCCCAAATTCTCTTCCTCCTGATCCTCAACCAGTTACTGGCCCATAAGCCGTTCTTATCCCATGTTCCAACCAGGCTTGGCTTATATTCTTATGATCAGAACGTCCAAAACCTGCCATATGTTCCTACGCAGACGCCCATCGAGTCACATGAAATCTGCAAGTAGATCTGTACCTGCCTGCTATTTGGCTCTCATCTACATAAAGATGCTTTAAGAAGCTGCACGTTTTCCACACATGACGAAGCAGCAAAGTTCCTGCTTGTTCAGGGTGATGGTCTGAGTGCAGATTTCAGAGCAATTCCCGCATGAAAGCCTTTTCCACATTGCGGGAGTTTTGCCATCTATGAAGCCACGGGGTGTGTGAAAGATGCAAAGTGTCATTCCATCATCTCTGTTGCTCATGGTAATGAATTGTTAATTGCTATTATTGCGATTAATTTTTAACAGAGCAGACTTCCTTATGCAGCTATAAATAAAATAAGCTGCTCCGACATCATAAGAACGTGACTTCTGCCAGCTTGGGGCTGCTCAGCTGACTAGAGTCACATTCTGCCTGGAAGCATCTCTCCAGGGCCACCTTCTCCATCATCCTTTGAAGAGTCAGCATGGTATAGTGGTTAGCGTTACGGACTAGCACCTGGGAGACCCGGGTTCAAATCCCCTCTTGGATGTGAAGCTCACAGGGTGACCTTTGGCCTGTCACGCCTCTCAGCCTAACCTACCTGGCAGGGTTGTTGTGGGGGTTAAATAAGGAGGAATAATAATAATAATGATGATGATGATAATAATAATAATAATAATAATTTATTTGTACCCCGCCCATCTGATTGGGTTTCCCCAGCCACTCTGGGCGGCTTCCAACAAAGATTAAAAATACATTAAAATGTCATACATTAAAAACTTCCCTTCAGATGTCTTCTAAAAGTCTTGTAGTTGTTATTCTCTTTGACATCTGGTGGGAGGGTGTTCCACAGGGCGGGTGCCACCACCAAGAAGGCCCTCTGCCATGGCTTTTTGCAGGGAGGGAACCACCAGAAGGCCCTCGGCGCTGGACCTCAGTGTCCGGGCTGAACAATGGGGGTGGAAACATACTGGGAGGGAGAGAACCATGTGTGGAGGCTTGAGCTCCTTGGAGGAAAAACTGGCGTGTGAATAAGCAGTCAACAAAAATAAATCCCTGGTTCTGCCAGGGAGGCAGCCGAGGACTTACTACATGCAAAAATGCAGAGGGCAGTTCCTACCATTAGGCAGAGTGACCCAACTGCCTCAGGCACCAAAGGCTGGGAGTCTCTTCCTCCTGAGCTCTCTGACCAGACCCTTTTGTTGGAGAAGGTAGCTGTACCTTGTCCTCTACCCTGCTGGTCTCCCTAGGGCGCTGCCCAGTGCCCCATTGCTTGTACTGAACTACGGTAGGATTCACTACGCTTTGTAGAATGGGTGGCTCTAAGTCAGGGGTCAGCAAACTTTTTCAGCTGTGGGCCGGTCCATCGTCCCTCAGACCATGCAGTGGGCCAGACTATATTTTTTTGGGGGGGATGAGCGAATTCCTATGCCCCACAAATAACACAGAGGTGCATTTTAAATAAAAGCACACATTCTACTCATGTAAAAACACCAGGCAGGCCCCACAAATAGCCCAGAGATGAATTTTAAATAAAAGGACACATTCTACTCATGTAAAAACATGCTGATTCCTGGACAGTCTGCGGGCCGGATTGAGAAGGCGATTGGGCCGGATCCAGCCCCCGGGCCTTAGGTTGCCTACCCCTGCTCTAAGTGTTCGACTGTCCTCAGACAGCAAAACATCTTGCAAATGTGTTTGGTGCCACAGTGAGATGGGGCCTTTTGCTTCTTCCTCAAAGTGATAAAGGGGATGGAGAGCAAGCCTTCCGTTTAAGGGCATTGAGGAGGTTTAGCCTGGGGGAAGAGAAGACTGTGGGGTGATGAGAACCACCTTCAAATATCTGAAGGGCTCTCACACGGGAACATTCTATACAAGATCTCAAAGTAGCTGTTTTACTACAAAGGAATTTCAGAAATAGACTGGAAAGAGAAGCTGCTGAATTGCAACTCATTACCAAACTCAAAACCATGGAGAGACCTGGTCTGAACAGAGACATTGGATTCTTATCTCATTATACATGACTAAGCCATTTCTCACCTTCTCACCCCTTGCCTTTTCCTGTAAGACCTATTACAGTTGTTAAGAGTCATCAACAGGCTCATCTCAGCTATCTGCCAATCTCCCATTCCCACCACCCTTCTGAGTAATACCCCTCCGCACCTTCTCACTATATAGAAGGATCTGGCAACTTCTGTTTCAGTGTATCTGAAGAAGTGTGCATGCACACGAAAGCTCATACCAAGAACTAACTTAGTTGGTCTTTAAGGTGCTACTGGAAGGGATTTTTTTATTTTGACGGGAAATGGAGCAAGCTTGTTTTCTGCTGCTCCCAAGGCGACAACCTGAACCAATGAATACGTTTCCGAGCCCAATTCAAAGTGTTGGTGTTGACCTTTAAAGCCCTAAACGGCCTCAGTCCTGTATACCTGAAGGAGCGTCTCCACCCCCATCGTTCAGCCCAGACACTGAGGTCCAGCCATAGCTTGCCTTTCTTTGCGGGAAATTCCCTTATTCCTGCTGCTATCCTGGATTGTTAGATATCCCGTAGACTGTCTCTGGGACAGGTGAGGCTGCTGATCCCTTATTTTCAAATCTGAAAGTTGACAGCTATGGGTCCAGCTCCGAGGGCCTTCTGGCAGTTCCCTCATTGCGAGAAGTGAGGTTACAGGGAACCAGGCAGAGGGCCTTCTTGGTGGTGGCGCCCGCCCTGTGGAACGCCCTCCCATCAGATGTCAAGGAAATGAGCAGCTATCTTATTTTTTAAAGACATCTGAAGGCAGCCTTGTTTAGGGAAGTTTTTAATATTTAATGCTGTATTGTTTTTAACATGCGATTAGGAGCTGCCCAGAGTGGCTGGGGAAACTCAGCCAGATGGGCAGGTAATAAATAATAAATTATTATTATCATTATGGATTCAAATGACAAGAAAGGAGATTCTGGCTGAACGTTAGGGGGGCGGGGAGCTTGTTTGACAGTGGAATGGACTCCCTCGGAAAGTAATGGACTCTTCTTCATTTGGAAACGGAGGTTGGATGGCCATAAGTCAGGGATTGCTTAGCTGTGGTCCCTCCATTGCAGGGGCTGGACTAGATTACCTTTGGTGCTCCCTTCCAACTCTACAATGGTAGGATTCCGAGTATTTTGCAAGATCCAGAAGCTCATTTGCTTCTGGGCACTACAGGACTCAGCCCTCAGGACATGCTTCCAGTGCTAGGGGCTTGGGACACTCAAAAAGATGCTTTTTATACAGAATCTCTGTGACCAAACAGAATTCCCCTCCCCCTGGTCTCTCCCAAGTCCTGGTCCAGCACTCTCTAACCATTACACCACACAGCCACATGACTCTAGTTTCCTGCCTGGGGTGACTCATGCTGAGTGTCTTGTGGGTACTGATGCAGTCAAAGCGACATCTGTTGCTTGCTAAAGCTCAAAATAAGCCAAAAGAGTCCCATTGTGTCATGAAAGCTGAGAGAGAGAGAGTGTGTGTGTTATGTACTAAGCTTGGATCCTAGAACAATAGGCAAGTAGGATCCTAGAATGCAACAACTGATTGGCCTGCAGGAAAAGACCAATCAGGCTTTAGGAGGAAAGCAGAATCAGCCAATCAGACGGGACTCATTGTGTAAATAATGTATATTAGAGAGGCTCTACCTCTCTTTCAAATCAGAACCAGTGAAGGCGGTGAAGGTCCTGTGTGAGTGTCTGGAGGCAGTTGGAGGATGGATGGCGGCTAACAGATTGAGGTTGAATCCTGACAAGACAGAAGTACTGTTTTTGGGGAACAGGGGGCGGGCGGGTGTGGAGGATTCCCTGGTCCTGAATGGGGTTACTGTGCTCCTGAAGGACCAGGTGCACAGCCTGGGAGTCATTTTGGACTCGCAGCTGTCCATGGAGGCGCAAGTTAATTCTGTGTCCAGGGTGACTGTCTGCCAGCTCCATCTGATACGCAGGATGAGACCCTTCCTGCCCGCGGACTGTCTCGCCAGAGTGGTGCATGCTCTGGTTATCTCCCGCTTGGACTACTGCAATGCGCTCTGCGTGGGGCTGCCTTTGAAGGTGACCTGGAAACTGCAGTTAATCCAGAATGCAGCAGCTAGACTGGTGACTGGGAGTGGCCACCGAGACCACATAACACTGGTCCTGAGAGATCTGCATTGCCTCCCAGTACGTTTTCTGATCACAATTCAAAGTGTTGGTGCTGACCTTTAAAGCCCTAAACAGCCTTGGTCTTGTATACTTGAAGGAGCGTCTCCACCCCCATCGTTCTGCCCGGACACTGAGGTCCAGCTCCGACGGCCTTCTGGCAGTTCCCTCATTGAGAGAAGTGAGGTTACAGGGAACCAGGCAGAGGGCCTTCTTGGTAGTGGTGCCCACCCTGAGAACACCCTCCCTTCAGATGTGAAGGAAATAAGCAGCTATCCTATCTTTAAAAGACATCTGAAGGCAGCCCTGTTCAGGGAAGTTTTTAATATTTAATGCTGTATTGTTTTTAACACTCGATTGGGAGCCGCCCAGAGTGGCTGGGGAAACTCAGCCAGATGGGCGGGGTATAAATAATAAATTATTATTATAAAAGCCTGAGGTTTGGGGGGCAATTCAATCACTGTTTTACAAGCTACAATAAAGAGCTTGAAATCGGCAGATGAAGATGATGGAGTTTTTGGAGCTGGCTGATATCACCGGGAGAATCCGCGACCAGAAAGAACAGGAACACCAAGAAGACTGGAAGAAATTTAAAGACTATTTGAATAAATATTGTAATATTAAAGATATGTAATCACTCGAAAGAATTAATTAGGCCTAGGATTAAATTAGGATTAAATATATAAATAAGAAAATGTACAATAAGAAAAGTTAGGAAATATGATTATGACTGTGATATGGTTTTATGAAACAATGATATTGGAAACTGCTATATATAATTACTAAGAAATTCAGATGGAAGAGATTTGAGGAAGTCAAATAATATGTTTATGAAGATGGATCTTAACTAATTAATTAAGTGTTAGTGTAGTGATGATTTGTTGTATTTTATGTTCTATATTCTTTTTTCTTTTTTCTGTTTCAGTCTTTTTCCTTTATTATTGTCAACTTTTTCTTTTGTTATGTCTATGTATGGAAAATAATAAATATTATTATGGGGGGGAAATAAGGAGCTTGAATTCACTCCAGGACTCCGAGTATATTTCAGAGAGAGAGAGAGAGAGAGAGAGAGAGAGAGAGAGAGAGAGAGAATGAGAATGGAGGAGGAAGAGAGAATGAAAAGGAGCAGGGGAAGAATCAGTGTGGGGCGGAAAAGAGCGACGCCTTCTTCGGCAAAGGCACCCATCCCTCACCTGCGTCTCGGAGAGGTTGAGCTGCCGGGCGAGTTCCGTCCTCTCTCTGCCCACCACATACTGGCAGCGCTGAAACTCCAGCTCCAACCGGTAGAGCTGCTCAGCGGTGAAAGAAGTCCTGGTCCTCTTCGGCCGGTCCAGGTCCAGACCTTTGGGAAGGACGATCTCCCGGATGGTCCCTTTGGCATCTGGGGGCAAAAGCAAAGGGGAGGTCATCGGAAAAGGAGAGGAGCCCACGCTGGATCAGGCCAGTGGCCCATCTAGCTCAGCATCCTGTTCTCACAGGGTCTGACCCTGGGGAAACAGCAAGCAGCATTCGAACGCAAGACCACCTTCTCCCCTCCTGTGGTTTCCAGTAACTGGTCTTCAGAAGCAGGGCTGCCTCCAACTGTGGATGACAGAGCCTAGGAATCCTGGCTAGTCGCCATCGACAGCCCTCTCCTCCACGACTTTGTCTAACCCTCTTTTAATGTCCCTGCCTCTTGTGGGAGGGAGTTCTATAGTCTAACTCTGTGCTTCCTCTGCCTCTTTTATCTGTCCTGAACCTTCCAATATTCAGCTTCATTTGATGTCCATGAATAAGCAAATAAAATAAAAATAAATAAATAAATTTCATTTATACCCTGCCCTCCCTGGCCAGAGCCGGGCTCAGGGTGGCTAACACCAATAAAATCACAGTAAAAACATGAGGGGGGGGGCCCAATTTAAAATAAATTGAATTTAAAATGCAATTTAAAATGCAGCCTCATTTTAAAAGTAGCCCATAGATCAAGACCGTAAGGGGAGGGAAACATAAGGGTCAGATTGAGTCCAGATGGAGTCCAAAGGCCAGGCGGAACAGCTCTGTGTTGCAGGCCCTGCGGAAAGATGTCAAGTCCCACAGGGCCCTGGTCTCTCGTGGCAGAGCGTTCCACCAAGTCGGGGCCAGTACTGAAAAGGCCCTGGCCCTAGTGGAGACCAGTCTAACCACCTTGCGACCTGGGACCTCCAAAGTGTTGTCATTTGCGGACCTTAAGGTCCTCCACGGGACATAACAGGAGAGGCGGTCCCGTAGGTACGTGGGTCCTAGGCTGCATAGGGCTTTAAAGGTCAAAACCAGCACCTTAAACCTGACCCTGTACTCCACCGGAAGCCAGCGCAGTTGGTAAAGCGCTGGATGAATGTGATCCCGCGGCAAGGACCCAGTAAGGAGTCTCGCCATGGCATTCTGCACCCGCTGAAGTTTCTGGGTCAGTTTCAAGGGCAGCCCTGTGTAGAGCGAGTTACAATAATGAAGCCTGGAAGTGAGTTGTATAGGATCCAAAAGGCAGCAGTCTGATTGGTCCTAGAATGATAGGATCCAGAATGCAGCAGTCTGATTGGTCCTAGAACAACAGGATTCAGAATGCAGCAGTCTGATTGGTCCTAGAACAATAGGATCCAGAATGCAGCAGTCTGATTGGTCCTAGAACAATAGGATCCAGAATGCAGTGGTCTGATTGGTCCTAGAACAATAGGGTTCAGAATGCAGCAGTCTGATTGGTCCACAGGAGCCACCCAATCCAGCTCCAGGTGGAAGTGAATCCGCAACCTGATTGGCCCACAGGAGAATCCCAGAATTAGCCAATCAAGTGGGGCCCATTGTGTAAATAATGTCTATAAAGCAGACATTCTGGGGTAACTTCCATTCCTCCTCACCACTATGAGCTGAATAAAGAGCATGAAATCCACTCTCGACTATATTTCATCCCCCATGCCAGCATCTTCTGTTTCAGCCAGCAGGGCTGTTTGTTGTATTCTACAACTGCTAATTACTCTCCGCTTGACTAATATGATGGTAAACGTTTCTTCGCCTTTAAGGCACCGCAGGACCCTTGGTTGCTTTTCCTGCAAGAGAGGGATGCAGATTCTACCTCTCTGGAAATTGAGTTCGGTTCATATTGCTCTGGGATCCCTTGGGATGAAGGCTGGTCTAGGCATGAGTGGGAGAGAGAGAGATTGCTTTGCTGCCATCTCGATATACGTCCCAGTTGTGGTGGCTTGAAAGAGATTGAGAATGCCTGTGCAGCAAGTCCAAAAACGCCCAGAGTGGTTTAGCAATCAATGCCTCTTCCCAGGGAACTCTGGGAATTGTAGTTCTGTGAGAGGAGGAAGAGGGGCTGTTTGACACCTCTCAGCGCCCTTAGCAAACTACAGCTCCCAGAGATCTTTGGCAGTATCCTAGCACTTTAAATGTGTGGCATGAATGAGGCCTTAGGCGCTCCTCTAAGGCTCTGTTCACACTCCTTATGCAATCCCAGAGGTGGGTTTTCCATCTGTGTTCACACAACCCTTATCCAAAATGCAAATATATCCTGTATTTTGTTGTAAGGTGCTGCCTTTCGATGTGCTGTAGTTCCAGCCAGCTGCACACCAGTGGGAGCCCTTAAGCTTTCCAAACTTTTCATGTTGGCAACGTACTTTTTAGACACAGTAAATCAATTTTACTAGCAAACTGGAGGTTAAATTAACCCATCTCCAGCCTTGGGAGGTGTGTGGGGAGCAGTCAAGTCCTCATGACACACAGTTTGGAAAGCTCTGCCTTAAGCGGTTCCTGTTTCCTCTCTAGCCAAGGTGTGAACACTTTAGCATTAGGGTGAAGATATCAGTCCCTGAAAAACAACAATTTCACTACCTCCAAGGCAAGGATGTGAACAGACACATCAAGGCAAAGGGACACCTGCCGGCTGAAATCACACACTGCAAGTCAAACAACAAAGGCAGAAGGTGCCTGGTGGAAAAGCAAAACAAAACTAGGGTGGCAAGGGGTGAATTGGGCTGCCTGAGCTCAAACTCATATCTCTCTCTCTCTCTCTCTCTCTCTCTCTCTCTCTCTCTCTCTCTCTCACACACACACACACACACACACACACACACACACAGCCGCCCACTTGTCAATCCTCTGATGTCCCCATAATGCATGGTGGTGGCCTTATCACGAATAAGTTCCATGGAAGTGAGAGCTGGACCATCAAGAAGGCTGATCGCCGAAAAAATGATGCTTTTGAATTTTGGTGCTGGAAGAGACTCTTGAGAGTCCCATGGACTGTAAGAAGATCCAACCTCTCCATTCTGAAGGAAATCAGCCCTGAGTGCTCCCTGGAAGGACAGATCCTGAAGCTGAGGCTCCAAGATTTTGGCCACCTCAGGAGAAGAGAAGACTCCCTGGAAAAGACCCTGATGTTGGGGAAAATGGAGGGCACAAGAAGAAGGGGACGACGGAGGACGAGATGGTTGGACAGTGTTCTCGAAGCTACAAACATGAGTCTGACCAAACTGCGGGAGGCAGTGGAAGACAGGAGTGCCTGGCGTACTCTGGTCCAGGGGGTCACGAAGAGGCGGACACGACTAAACGACTGAACAACAGCAACAACAAGCTCTTTTATACAGTAACAAACCACACACAGCTGATGAAGCTCCTTGGGGCAAATCCAGGGGAATATCCAGGAATCCTTGTCTTGTCTGCCTGTGCCAGCATCTACCAGTGCCAGTGTTCAAATGATTTAATGTTGTACTCTTCTAAGGAATACGTTAGATAGAAAAAGACAAGAGAAGATGAAGAAGTTAGAATGTGAATGTACTACGGGACTGACAAAATAGGAATTGCATTTTGTACATGCTGGACTCGGTGGTATAAGCTACATTTTAATACGTTATGTCATGATGTTGATTTTGACATTATGAGAAGCTGTATCTATTTTTGAGAAGTAGTTTCTAGTAAATAGCTTTACAGTTGTTGTTATACGGCCTATTATGTTTACGGGTTTTTTTCAATGGATTTGCGTAATAGAGGAATTCTAGTGGTTTTGATTTTGGGCCTGAGTTCAAGTCACGCTGCCCAGGGAGATCCAAGCTGACCCAAGCAGTGCTTGAAGCCACCCTTGGTCAGCTGATGGACGGGGACTTCAAGCCCCGCTTGGATCAGCTACTGATTGGAATAATGAAGCCTGGGTAACCCTAGAGAAGCTTGAAGTCATCACTGACCAGCTGATTATACTATGAGGCTGCCTGCTTTTCATGGATGAGGGAATGGTTTCAACAATAAGAAGAGCCTGTTGGATCAGGTCAATGGTCCATCCAGTCCAGCATTTTGTTCTCACTGCGGCCAACCAGGTGCCCTTGGGACTTCCAGCAACTGCTGCCTCCACTTGTGGATCCAGACCGTTAACTATTAACAGACCTATTCGCCATGGATTTGTCCTACCCTTTCAAAAAGCCACCTAACCCAGTGCCCCTTGTGGCAGTGAGTTCCATAGGTCAAATATCCATTGTGTGAAGAATAACTTCCCGTTGCCCATTTGAACCTCACGGCCATCCTGCCTCCTTACGTGACTGGATTACCTGCCATGGATGTTCTAGCTGAGGTTCCTGCATTGTAGGGGTTGGACTAGATGACCCTTGGGGATCCCTTTCCACTCCACAGTTCAATTCTTCTTAGTGTATTAACTTTGTGTGGTTTGGGAGCTGCACGGTCAGGGGAAAAACAATCCTGTCCAGGGTTGTAAAGACTGCGGAGAGAATAATTGGGTGCACTCTTCCCACCTTGGATCAAATCTATGCTTCCAGGTGCCATAAGAAAGCTGCAGAGATAGCGCAGGATAGTGCGCACCCCGGAAATGATCTCTTTCAGCTCCTGCCTTTTGGACAAAGGTCCAGGGTTATAAAGACTAGGACTAGCCGCCTGAGAAACAGTTTTTATCCAAATGCGATTTTGGTTTTAAACGCAGTGTAAGGTAGTCTCTGTGGGAGTATATTGTATTTAATTATGGGGTATCCGAGTTTTTAGGGGGCTAACCAGGTTGGGATAGCAGGCTTGTTGGTTTTTGAATGTCTGATGTAGATTTTTTCCATTTCGTTGTTCTGTATGGGACAATGACAATAACGATTATCGTATCATATCATAGTATTAGCATAGCATTGTAAGAAAACTTTCCTTCCGTTATCTCCACCCCCATTCATACTTCACAAACTGCACTTCTCAACTTCAGCAGGGATTCCTACGCTGTAGATCATTGAGCTCCATGGAGAGAGAAAGTGGGACACAGCTGCCACTGTTCTTAAGTGTTTTAAATACGTTTTTATTTTATTTATTTTATCACTTTTGTATTTGCCAGTGTGAGCTCCTTTGGGAGGAAGCAGGGGATAGATGTTTAACGAACGAACGAATATTGAAAGCACAGATTTAAAGATTGCCCATCCAACTTGCACTTGGGAACAAAACTGCCTCTTTTTCCAGCCCCTTTCCTTTCCTTTATACAGTGGTACCTCGGGTTACAGGCGCTTCAGGTTACAGACTCCGCTAACCCAGAAATAGTACCTCAGGTTAAGAACTTTGCTTCATGGTGAGAACAGAAATCATGCTTCAGTGGCGCAGCGGCAGAGGGAGGCCCCATTAGCTAAAGTGGTGCTTCAGGTTAAGAACAATTTCAGGTTAAGAACAAACCTCCAGAACGAATTAAGTACTTAACCTGAGGTACCACTGTATTGTTGTTCCCAAAGTGGGAGGTGCCACTCCTTGGGAGGCAATGGGATTACCTGGGAGGGGGTGCACACATATAATTATGTGTACTGGAGCATTAAAGGTAAAGGGGCCCCTGACCGTTAGGTCCAGTCGTGGCCGACTCTGGGGTTGCGGTGCTCATCTCGCTTTACTGGCCGAGGGAGGCGGCGTACAGCTTCCGGGTCATGTGGTCAGCAGGACTAAGCTGCTTCTGGCGAACCAGAGCAGTGCATGGAAACGCCGTTTACCGTCCCGCCGGAGCGGTACCTATTTATCTACTTGCACTTGACGTGCTTTTGAACTGCTAGGTGGCCAGGACCAGGGACCGAGCAATGGGAGCTCAGCCCGTTGCGGGGATTCGAACCACCGACCTTCTGATTGGCGAGTCCAAGGCTCTGTAGTTTAACCCACAGTGCCACCCGCGTCCACTGGGGCAGTAGGGAGGAGTAAATGACTATCAGACTTTTAAAAGCTGTTATTGCTGGATCAAGTACATCCATTTTGTTGAATTAAAGAGTCTGAATGACTGTGAACATTAAGTTTTACTCTCTTGAATTTTATTGCGTTATCCTGCATTGCAGGGGGTCGGAATAGAATGGTCAATTCCAATTCTACGATTCCATGACCTTCCTTAAGTGGGTCATCAAACCACTCTCAGAATCACAGAATTGTAGAGTTGGAACCCAAAGGTCATCTAGTCCAACCCCCTGGATAAATGCTTTTCGTGGGGGAAAGGGGTCATTGGGAATGAGTTTATGGAACCGAGGAGCCGATGGTGCCCCCAAAGCTCAGGAGCCTCTGTTTTCGAGCTGGGCTGGCCTTTCTAAAAAGCGCTTGGAGGAACAAATTCTCAGAAATCACCTCTGACCCTCTCCTTGGACTGCCTTTGCGGATAAGACCCATGTACCTACGGGACCGCCTCTCCTGGTCTGCCCCGCGGAGGACCTTAAGGTCCACAAATGGAGGTCCCAAGTCGCAAAGTGGTTAGATTGGTCTCAACTAGGGCCAGGGCCTTTTCAGCACTGGCCCCAACTTGGTGGAACGCTCTGCCACAAGAGACCAGGGCCCTGCAGGACTTGACATCTTTCCGCAGGGCCTGCAAGACAGAGCTGTTCCGCCTGGCCTTTGGTTTGGACTCAGTCTGACCCTTCTGTTTCCCTCCCCTTATGGTTTTGATCTATGGGCTACTTTTAAAATGAGGCTGCATTTTAAATTGAATTTTAACCTGTATTTTAAATTTGTTTCCCCCCCTATTATGTATTTACTGTATTTTTACTGGTGTTAGCCACCCTGAGCCTGGCGAGGGCAGGGCATAAATAAAATTTATTTTTATTATTATTATTTATTAGAAGAGGGGGTTCATAAGTCACTGAGCTCAGCCCCATCTTTGGAAGGGCTGATACTTATTATACTGACTTAACCGTTTAAAACAGTTTCTAGATTCCTGCCTCTCCCCTTTCTTGGGCCAGCTTGCCAAAGCCGCAAAAACACAAACTGAAACGGGATGCAGCCGCTTTAAAATATTGAGTTTCAAGATGATGGCCTCAATTTATATTGTTTATTAACAATGGTGCCGTAATCTCCCTTCCAACTCAGTCGCAGCAGCCATAATGGAGAAATTATCTCAACGCTCTTGATCTGAAGGATATTATATACCCTGCGGATGGGAGCTTAATCTGTAATGTAAAAAAAAATCTCCAAGTCTGTTTCGATGCCATACGGAGAAGACTGCCTGCAAGCCTTAACATCTGTATATGCATTTGTCCTGGAAGACAAAACCTTACGCTTAGCAATTGTTCCTTAAAAGCAATTTCAACAAAGTTTGGAATAAATAAAATAAAACGTCTTGTGCAAAAGAAGAAGGAGGTTATAACAGACCCTAAAATCCATTTCATGAATTTGTATACTATTTTATGAAAATGGCTTATATTTCTTTTAAAAGATTAAGCTTCAGTGCATAAAGATATATTAAAAATTGAAGGTATATAAAGAGTCAGCGTGGCCTCACAGGGGTTAGAGTGTCAGACTAGGACCTGCGAGACCTGGGTTCAAAACCCCATTCAGCCATGAAGCTGACTTTGTGTGACCATTGGCCAGCTGGCCTAGCCAGATGGGTGGGGTATAAATAATAAATTATTATTATATTATTATATTATTATTATCTCAGCCTAACCTACCTCACATGGCTGTTGTGGGTTTTAAATGAGGAGGTCCTTGGGGAAAAAGCTGGGATAAATAATCAATAGATCAATACATATTGTAAAACGCAAAACAAATGAAGCATAAAAATTTCCTAGACTGAACACCACCACGTCATATTCCCCATCAGAATAATATATTATTTTCCTCAAAAAAAATGTTGAAATATACATTTGTTGAGAAACCAGAGGCCTTTCTTCTTGGAATAATAGGGTTGGAATTGCCCAGAAAAGATGTTAGATTGTCTTTGTATGCCACAACTGCAGCTCAAATTTTATTAGCCAAGAATTGGAAAACACAAGAAATACCAATAGAGGAGGAATGGCAGATGAAGATGATGGACTTTTTGGAGCTAGCTGACCTGACTGGAAGAATCCGCGACCAGAAGGAGAAGGAGCACCAGGAAGAATGGAAGAAATTCAAAGACTATTTATCCAAATATGCTAAGATAAATTAAGTAGAAATACTTGCAAAATAACAGATAGGCCAAGGATCTAAATATGTGAAATTAAAAAAACAATATGTTTAAAGTTAAGCTGAAAAGAGATAAAGATGTTAAGAGGATTAAGTAAATCTTGTGAAATACTATTTTGGAAAACCGTTACAATGATATATAATGAAATTCAGTCAAGGGAATTTGAGGAAGTCATTTAATTATGATATTAACAATGGATTAAGTTCAGTTATGATTTGTGTTTGTTTATTTGTCTAATAATGTGGAAAAGTAATTTTAAAAATTTTGGGGGGAAAGATATTATTTTCCTCAACCGCGTTCTAGTTTCTGCTGCGATGCCTGCAGATTTTGGCACTGTTATTTTGTGGAAATATGCCCATCCCTTTTAATAGGGTCTCAATCTTACGTGTAACAGATTGTTACTGGGTTGTTATTGTTGTTTTTAAAAAGGAGGAGGAATATTGCACCCTTTCTCTTTTGGATAATTATAGACCAGGGCCGTGGCAGAAAGCAGCCTGTCAAACCATCACCTGCCATTCCGCTATTCATGCAAAATCCATTGCACAAAAGGGCCCTTTCTTCAAAGGAGCATCTGAGGAAAGCATGCTTGTTCCCTGTGTCTCTTTAAGACTTCTGTCCCCTGCCTTTCCATATAGCATGGAAGGAACATTAAATGCAACAATCCAAAAAGAGAAGGGTCAATTCAATAAAATTTGAAAAGCAAGCGGCTAAAACAAAACAAAATTGCGTACGTCAGGCGAAAACCATCCTTTTCGAACCAGGCCTTTGGCTTCTAATGATCATTCTAGGGCAGTGGTTCTCAAACTTTCCCCCCTGCACCACACAAAATTGGCTTGCACCATGCCAAATTTTTCATTGATAAGAAATACGCTGGAAAACACAGCTAGGATTGTCCTCAGTATGACTTGATTCTCTTGCTCTCATTTTGAAAAGGTATCTATCCATATTCTGCAAATAATAATAAAACTGATACTATACCATACCCTCCAACATTTCTCCAGTGAAAATAGGGACGTCCTATTCAATAATAATAATAATAATAATAATAATAATAATAATAATAATAATGTTATTATTTTTATCCCGCCCAGCTGACTGGGTTGCCCCAGGCACTCTGGGCGGCTTCTAACATATATAAAAACATTAAAAATTTAAAAACCTTCTTATACAGGGCTGCCTTCAGATTTATTCTAAAGTTTGTTTAGTTACTCGCCTCCTTCGTCAAAATCCCCTTGGTTCCCAAAAGTCACCCCCCACCTGGTGGTGCAGAGGGGAAGTTGCCCCCCCCCCAATCTAATAAACGAATAAAAATACTTAATTAACCAACCAATTGCATCATGGATAACTTGGTTCTGTTCCCCCCACCCCCAGCATAAAGTCTGCCCCCGATAAAATGAATCCTGGCTACACCCAAGTCCCCCACTTTACCCTATAAAAAGTATCGTTCATAACAGAAGTTTCCTTGACTCACTAAGGAAGATAATAACACAATAAAATCCAGAGCAGTCACAATTAATTGCACACTAATGGTCTATTCAAAATCCAGTTAAAACTATTTAGTTTGATTGAGTCAACAAAACTGCTGAACTTGAAGCTGTGATACCAGCTAGGAGTGCCAACTTGAAATTTGTGGGTGCCCGGCCCCATTGTGGGGGATTTTGTGGGTGCTTGGGTACCCTAGGGAGTTTGGCACCTATCATACCAGCTTTTCAAAGTCTGGTAGTCATTTACACCTCCACAACCCCTCGGCTGCCCCTTTGCTTCTTAGCACCCCACTACAGGGAACGCAGGTGGCACTGTGGGTTCTTAAAGAAGAAGAAGAAGAAGAAGAAGAAGAAGAAGAAGAAGAAGAAGAAGAAGAGGGGGAGGAGTTTGGATTTGATATCCCGCTTTATCACTACCCGAAGGAGTCTCAAAGCGGCTAACATTCTCCTTTCCCATCCTCCCCTACAACAAACACTCTGTGAGGTGAGTGGGGCTGAGAGACTTCAGAGAAGTGTGACTGGCCCAAGGTCACCCAGCAGCTGCATGTGGAGGTGCGGGGAAGCGAACCCAGTTCGCCAGATTACGAGTCTACCACTCTTAACCACTACACCACACTGGCTCTCAGGTAAGTGGTTCAAATCCCCGCAACAGGGTGAGCTCCCGTTGCTGGTCCCTGCTCCTGCCCACCTAGCAGTTCGAAAGCACATCAAAGTGCAAGTAGATAAATAGGTACCACTCCGGTGGGAAGGTAAATGGCGTTTCCGTGCGCTGCTCTGGTTCGCCAGAAGCAGCTCAGTCATCCTGGCTACATGACCCGGAAGCTGTACACCAGCTCCCTCGGCCAGTAAAGCGAGATGAGCGCCGCAACCCCAGAGTCGGCCACGACTGGACCTAATGGTCAGGGGTCCCTTTACCTTTACCTTACCCCACTACAGAATTGCCCCCAGGGGCCGTCCCTCCTACTATGGGAGCAACTGGTGTAGATCTATTGCAAAAAATGATTTTCTTGAGAACCTGCTTTCATTCCAAAAATACAATATCATTGCAGGTTGATGCTGCAAGCTGATCCAGTTCGGTTACTGGAACGCAGCTATCCCACATTGCAAAACGCCAAGCCATTTTTAAACATTTCCTCCTTCAAATCTCAAAGCCGCACACTTTTTTTCTGCCCCCCCCCCCCACATTGCGCACGTCTTTGAATCTATAAAGGCGTTTCTGTCAATCTCCTCAGCCCTCAGCCCGACTCAGCCAATCCTAATCCAAAAGCAGAGCAAAGAGGTGTCCCCACTGCCGCCGCCATGTGTCTCTAAGCAGAAATGTTCTGATGCGCCCTGGCTCAGAGGAACAACAAGAGGAACAGTGGCCGGCAAGATGCCCTAATGGGAAGCCAGCGAGCAGGATCCGGGCACAAGAACAGCCCTCTCCCCTCCTGTAGTTTCCGGCAACTGATATTCAGAAGCATGGCTGCTGCCGGCCATGGAGAAGGAGCCTAGGATATATTGATATCCCTCTCCTCTATGCATTTGTCTAATCCTGTTTAAAAGCCATCTAGGTTGGTCATTGCCTCTTGTGGCAGAGAGTTCCATAGTTTAACTCTGTGCTGTGTGAAGAAGTGCCTTTTTTGTAGGGGTGATCCCCCATCATGGTGACATTGCAGTGGGTGGGTGTGCACCAAACAGGGCTCCCAATTCCTTCCTCCCCTAGGGACCATCATGTAGCTTCCAATTGTTCATTCACCTCTGCCTTGACCTTAAACTCAGCTCCTGCTTCACCAGAAGGCTGTTGGAGGAGCTGGACGTGACACACTTTAAAAAACCCCCCAAAAACCCCCACCCTGCCAATTTCTGAAAACTTCTATCTCAAAAAGAAACAGAAATTGGTTTGCTTGGCTCGCAACGAATCTCAGGGAGTCCAGGTAACACACACACATTTTATCCAGACATTTAACCTGCTGTTTTTGTATATCAGAAAACTTGCATCTCAACCTTTTTTTATTGCATTGCACAGGGAAGCGAACACCTGCGTGCAAGATCACAATGTGGCCTGGAAACACTATGACCTGTGAAATTGCCTCGCCACCTGTATGCCCAACTCTTCAGTCAGTGCTGGTGCAGTAGGCGCCACACGTAATATTCATTTATATGAAATCAATGTTTTCGTGCGGCAGCACACACACTTTGGAACTCCCTGCCAATTGACATCAAGGCAGGCGCCCTCCCTCATTTCGGCCCCTGCTAAAAGCATTGTTTTGTTTTTGTTTAGACAAGCGTACCCAGAAATGCTGGCGTGTTTTAATCTGTTTTCTTTTAGCTCTTTGTTGATTTTTAAAAAAATGTTTTTAACTGCTGTTTTATGGATTTATTTATTTTTTGTTTTATTCTTCTTGCAAACAGCTTTGAGGTTTCTTCTTGCATCCAAGCAGGGTGCAAATGTTATGAAATAAATTGAATCATTGAGGGAAGGTAGTCGGGAACACAGATGCACACCAGCAGCAAAGTACACACCCCAGGGAGTGCAATGGTTTTAGGAGCCCCAGGAAACATCTGAGAAGACTCCGTTTATTGTATCTTTACGCCTATGTTTGTGATATGCCCTGTCAATTTTGCGGCTAAAGGACCTGCCGATCAGAAGGTTGGCAGTTCGAATCCCCGCGACGGGGTGAGCTCCCGTTGCTCGGTCCCTGCTCCTGCCCACCTAGCAGTTCAAAAGCACGTCAAAGTGCAAGTAGATAAATAGGTACCACTCTGCCGGGAAGGTAAACGGCGTATCTGTGTGCTTCTCTGGTTGGCCAGAAGCGGCTTAGTCATGCTGGCCACATGACCCAGAAGCTGTACGCTGGCTCCCTCGGCCAGTAAAGCGAGATGAGCACCGCAACCCCAGAGTCGGCCATGACTGGACCTAACGGTCAGGGGTCCCTTTACCCTTTGCCTTTACTATAGTATTGTAAGGGGGAGGCGGTGAGCGAACTGCCTGCAAGTTCTGTGCTGCTTTATCGAGGGCTTGTGTCTGCCCACCGCCTCAGCCACCCTACAGCTGAGAGGCGGGCTGCGGAGGGGGGCTGCGGAGAGAGTTCACACAGCGCCCCCCTGCCCTGGGCACTTCCAACCCTCCAGGGAGGGAGGAGGAAAAACAGCTGCGAGAATATTGCTAGCGAAGAATTGGAAGAAAGAAGATTTACCAACTATCGAAGAATGGCAGGTGAAGATGATGGACTATATGGAACTTGCCGAACGGACTGGGAGACTCTGAGACCAGAGAGAAGAGATGGTGGAAGAAGATTGGAAGAAGTTTAAGGAATATTTGAAAAAAATATGTTCATATATAAATCTTTGAATAGCTTTGGAAGTGGATATAGGCTGTAGGGATAGAAGTAGAAGATAGTGTATTTTAAAATAGTATTATTTGTAAGTGATAAAATGTGAAGTTATTTTAAGTGATAAAAAAAAGATGGTTAGAAACTATGATATATGTAAACTGCTAAAGATGAAGTAAAATGAAAATCAGATAGGTGGGATTTGGGGAAGCCCAAAAAAGAAAGAAAGAAAGAAAGAAAGAAAGAAAGAAAGAAAGAAAGAAAGAAAGAAAGAAAGAAGGAAGGAAGGAAGGAAGGAAGGAAGGAAGGAAGGAAGGAAGGAAGGAAGGAAGGAAGGAAAAAAGAAAGAAAGAAAGAAAGAAAGAAAGAAAGAAAGAAAGAAAGAAAGAAAGAAAGAAAGAAAACAGGGACACTTGAAGGGTATGCAATAGGCCTACTCTAAGCTCAGCAAAGTCTGGATCCAATCCAATCCAATCCTGCTATACAGTAGCTGTTTTTTATTCATGATTGCAACTCCAAATAATGGTTTTCCTGAAGCTATTTGGAAATGAAGCCATGAAGGAACTCTCTTGAGTTTTTCTGACTTTCCCACTGATTTGAAAGTACTTTTGCAGGAGAAAGTACACCAGATATGGCCCCTAAGCCCATTTGGAAGCAAGTTTCATCTGCTGCCAAAAAAGAAGTTTTGATGTGCAAAAGAAAAGCAGTCCCGGAAACAGCACCAGGCTAAAAGTTGTTTATAAAACTTTCAGAAACAAATGATATAAACAACACGTGTAAGTAAATCATGCAGGTGGAGCTCCTTTACAAATGTCACTGAGGGCCTTGTGCAAATTTGAGGTGCATACATTGAAGCCATTGACACCGAAGCTTCAGAATGAACAGAGACACCACATGAGATCAGCCTAGGTTCAGTTCGCTGCAAAAGCAGAAGATTTTTAGTGATACGAATTTGCGCCTTTGCAAAATGTCTCCAGCTGTGTATGATGGCCCAGCCAGTCCAGGGTGACAGAAAAAGATAAGCCGAGCATTTGAGGTAATTTTGCTGAGGAAAGGAGAGAGGGAGGGTTTCTGCGAATGGAAAATCTGATGTGATTTGAAGGAGATATATAATTGATAAACGCAGCTTTCAAGAGCTGTGGGGGATAGCCATTCTTACGGGAAGAAATCAACAATTACGTAAGTGAACTGCGGTGTGCCTAGCAGACAACCCTTTTATTCATCATCAGCCCTTCATAAGCCGGCTTGGAAACCCCATCAGAACTTCACTGCAAAGATTTCAGAGATGCCCTTAGCAAGTTGAACACAGACCCTCCAAGTGTGCCTATTTTCCAGGGACACTACCAGATTTACTGAAGCCGCCCCGGTTTCTGATCTGATCCAGCAATGTCCTGCTTTTCCTTAGGATGACCCTATTTTCTTCGGGGAAATGTTGGAGGGTATGGAGTTATGCAACCCCCGAGTCAAAGAGATAAGGAGATAAGTAACTATACAACCTTTAGAAGACATCTGAAGGCAGCCCTGTAGAGGGAAGGTTTTTTTAATGAGATAGCTATATATTGGAAGTTGCCCAGAGTGTCTGGGACAACTCAATCAGATGGACAGGGTATAGATAATAAATATTATTATTATTATTATTATTATTATTATTATTATTATTATTATATTTGACATCCCTATTTTCATCAGAGATATGTTGGAGGGTGTGTGAGCATGGGGAATTTTTTGAAGCAGACACACCTTTCTGTCTCAGTGAGAGGCACACCACAAGGATTTGGGCTTAGGGACAACATTTAGTTTGTAAGAGGCAGATGATCTGGAAAGGTTCAAGCCATGTGCTTGCATCTTCAAATCTACATCATCATCATCATTGATTTTGATTTCTTACCCGCCCTTCTCCAGAAAGTCCCAGGTAGAGTTGCCACAATATACAAATACAGGATTAAGATCCATTAAAACCATTTGCGATGGGAAGACTAAGGTGGACTCTAAGGTTATCTCAGGGGTGAGAGGCCAGCTGAAGTGGTTCCTTTTCAGAATATGATTAAAGCTGTACAGTTTAGGCACCAGACAGACATCTGGGGGAGGAAATTCCACAGCTCAGCCGCCGCCAAAAACAGTAGCCTCTCCTAGGTTGCTACCACCACCTTCCTGAACTTCCCATCTTTGTTCAGACAAGCCTGCTCACCTATGTACATAGAAAGGTGGTGTGAGTTTTAATCTGTTTCCAGTCTACTGTTATTTTAGCTTTCCAAAAGCCTTAAATTATTGATATTGTATGCGGGCTGGAACTGGTCTGTGACCGAAATAATAAAATTCATTCATTCAAATTATTGTGTTTTTAAAATTATTATTATTTACTGTTTTATCTTTTTTGAGATTTGGTTGCTGTTTTTTACAATCAAGCACCATACAGATTTTATGAACTAAATAAATAAGGGTGGGCTTTCAGATATTCAGTTCTGCATGGTGTGTTTTCTCAGAGTTGCGTATGTTCAGACGATTGTTCTATATACTCCTGAAGTGCCAAAGTGGCTTCCAAGCAGTTTACAAATATAAAATACCAATTAACAAAAAAGTGCATAATTAAAGCATGCAAGAAAACAATTCCATAAGCAAACCTCGCAATTAAAATGTGCAGTAAAAGAAACAACAAACGGGCACAAGAACTTAATCCAAGTTCATACGCCAACTATCTCACAATATTCCTCCCTGAACTATTCCCAGATTCTTTCCTTCTCCTTTCAAGGGAAATATTAGCTTCCTCTCACCTTCAAGGGCTCTCAGTTCATCTCCTCAAAACAAATTTAGAGATTTTTCTATTTCCTTTCCCTCCCACCACCTTGACTTCCCTTCTCCCATTTCTCATTCCTGATCTCCCAAACAAAGACTGCTCCTCAAATTTCACTCAAACCTGGTGGGACTAACTGAAAATCCCCACCGCCGCCAATTATTTTATTTAGTTTTTTTTATTTAACAAAGTGTATATACTTCTTGCGTGTCAAATACCTCTCAGTGGTTTGCAAGAGCATAAAACTAAACATGAAAAAATATTGCTAAACCGCTGTTAAAGCGGCTCTTTAAAATATTGAAAAGATTATTGAAATCAGCAGTAGCCAAAAAGAAATAAAGCAAACATAAGTTTTACATGCTGAGAGCAAAAACGTTTTAAGCAGGCACCAAAAGGAGTACAGTGATGACTCCAAGCCTGGCAACAGGCTAAGATATGTTCATCTTCTCGGGCTTTTCATAAAATCATAGAACCGTAGAGGTGGAAGGGGATCCCAGTGGTCATCTAGACCAACCCCCTGCAATGCAGGAATCATAGCTGAAGAATCCCGTGTGTGGGTTAAGTTAGCTTCTCCACATCTTTTAATAGGATGGGGGCAGGACTTGTATTGTTGGCTGAGCATCATAGGAAGCATTAAGCATTAAGATGTTAAATTCTTTTCGTATGCCACAACTGCTGCTCGAATTTTACTAGCTAAGAATTGGAAAACACAAGAAATACCAACAGTGGAAGATTGGCAGATGAAGATGATGGACTTCTCGGAGCTAGGCCACCTGACTGGGAGAATCCGCGACCAGAAGGAGGAGGACTACCAGGAAGAATGGAGGAAATTTAAAGATTATTTAGGTAAACATGTTAAGTTAATTTAATTGAAAAAGCTTGTAAATACCAGATAGGCCTAGGATTTTAATATGTTAAGTGATGAATTAAGATGACGTAATGCTGAATTGAAAAGAAAGAAAGATGTTAATGAATAAGTTAATTGTTTAAGAATATTGGTGTTGGAAAACCGTTAAAATAATTTACACTGAAATTCAGCCAGGGAGATACGAGGAAGTCACTTAACAAAGTTAATGAAGTTTGGTTTGAATAGAGTGAATATTTATGTTTGTTTGTATTGTTTGTCTATTTGTTTGTTTGTTTTAAAACTTTGTTGAAAAACTAATAATATTTTTTTTTGGGGGGGAAGAATTTATCATTGCATGCTGTTGCTTTGACGCGGCTTCGCAGCATTGATTTCGCCTGTTTGTATTTTAACTTGTTACTCAGTTGCCTCCAGATTCTTCTGTGTAAAGTTACTAACAAATGCAAATAAAGAAGAAGAATGTGGCCCAGTCCATCAATTTGCCACCTGTTAATCAGGCCCCTTGCTCAGCTGACGCCCCAAAACATCCCTTCCCATCTGAGCCTCCCCATCTATTCCCACCCCCTGCTTTATCCTCCTTATCTAGCTTGTTATTTTCTGCTTCCGTCTACCTGAAAACAAATACTGGATTTTCTATCCTTCCGCAGTGGCCGCAGCCTAATAACAACAGAGGCATTGTTTAAGGTGGCGGACTCCGCTTCCTCAGAGATTTTTAAGCAGAGGTTGGATGGCCATCTGTCATGGATGCTTGAGTTGAAATTTCTGCATTGCACAGGGTGGGGCTGGATGACCTTTGGGGGCCCCCTTCCAACTCTACAAATCTATGATTCTATGACTTATCCTCTTTTCTGCTGGATAGTTTTGCACCTGCTTTTCAGAACTCTGCATCTGGGTTGGAATGTTCATCATACCCTTCTCTTACCTGCCTGCTCTTGTTTATAGTGACAAAGAATTTTTTTAAATAAATTGCTGGTTTTCTTAACATCGTGGAAGTCCATAAATTGCATGTTTGTTTGTTTGTTTATTAAGTTTGTATACTGCCCTTCATACCTAGATCTCAGGGAGGTTCACAACATAAAAATACAATACAGTGGTACCTCAGGTTAAGTACTTAATTCGTTCTGGAGGTCTGTCCTTAACCTGAAACTGTTCTTAACCTGAAGCACCGCTTTAACTAATGGGGCCTCCCACTGCCACCGCACGATTTCTTATCCTGAAGCAACGTTCTTAACCTGAAGCACTATTTCTGGGTTAGCGGAGTCTGTAACCTGAAGCGTATGTAACCCGAGGTACCACTGTATAAAAACACAAAATATTTTAAAATGCAAGAGTGAGAGGATGGCGGGTGAGCGATGACTTGGCAGCACCCACAAGTCCCCATAGGAAGGATGTGGGTGCAAAGGATGAACTTGTGGGGAAGAAGAATGTCTCTAACCCCTAACCTACCGTAATTTGTTTTAATGGGCAGGAGAGAGAGAGAGAGAAAGAATATTTTTGGAGGAAGCCAAAGAATACCACCTCTATTGAGAGCAGCCCAGATCATTTTAGTGGGACTAAAGTTCCATTTCTTCCAATCCTAAAGACACAACCCAGAAAAAAAATGCCATTGATTCCAAATGTTGTTTCCAGAAGCAAGAAAATCCTCCGCAGCTATTTGTCTGGCCTAGACAACAGGACATTTTGTTGTTCACTCTTCAGAGTTGAGCAAGACAGATGACTGGCTACAAACTAGTAAATTTCCTAGGCTTCCAGACTGTCACTATTTTCTCAGAATACCAGCCATTGATTAGGAGGTCTTGCACAACCAACCTGCTGTCTCAAAAGATCAGAATTTTGCAATAAGGGATGTGATGGAGAACCACACTGGAAAATGTGAAGCTAACACTCTTTGTTGTTTAACCTCCCTGCAAACTTATCAGAACAAATGCCCATCGAGGAGCAAATATCTAAATTCCCTGCAAACAGATCCTAAGGAACGCTCGATAAACAAATCATCTTGAAGTGTTCCACATGGTATCTAAGAAGGAATAATTGGTTATGGTTGATTGGGAGCATCTCCTGCACAAGTCCCTCTGAAGTCACTGGATGCTATGCATGTGGAAAGTGCTACTACTACACATCTCCCATTTATAGCAATGGGTCTTGTGCAGGAGACCTTCTCAATAGACGCTGTCCACTGGCATTTTATGTAGTGAAAATTACTGTGGAGCTTTTGCCATCTGTAAAGAACAGAAAGATGCATGAAAGAGGCAGATTTGCAAAATACGTTATTAACCTCTTCATCTACACAGTTCCAGCAGTACTTGTCAAAAAATCAACAACCCAGATATACCAAACTGGAGGTGCGGAAGGTGTCGTTTCGTGAAGCCCCTTCCACCCCACATATATATTGGATGTGATATAAAACCTGGTCATCCTACCCTATATCTGCTTAGAGAGAGCAACCTTGAATAGCATGAGTTAAATGACTGGTTTCTGGCTTCAGTTGAAAGTGCTGGTTTTGATGGGGAAAGCTTTGGTGTGCCTGAGGAGCCCAGGATCTCAAGGTCTGCTTCTCCCCACCTGAAGGAAGCCAGCCCCTGTGTGCCTGGGGAGCCTCTTCTTCATGTGCCCCCTCTGAAGGTGGAGAGCAGAAACAGGCCTGTTCAGGAGTGGCTCACTTCTCGTAGTGACACCCGCCCTGTGGAACGCCCTCCCACCAGATGTCAAAGAGCAAAACAACTACCAGACTTTTAGAAGACATCTGAAGGCAGCCCTGTTTAGGGAAGCTTTTAATGTTTAATAGGTTATTGTATTTTAGTGTTCTGTTGGAATAATAATAATAATAATAATAATAATAATAATAATAATTATATTTGGGGTGCTCTCCCCAGCCATCCTTCTCCACTTCTAGCTGCCAGGCAAGGACTTTCTTCCTCTTTATTCATCATCATCGTCATCACCATTATTAAATTTATATACTGCCCTAAGCGCAGTTCACAACATAAAAATACAAGATTACAAACGCTAGAATTTTAATTGGGACCATACCCCTCGCCTGTTTGGGGGTTCATATTTTAGCAGGGCGTGGCTGGCTTTTTCCTTTATATAATATTGCAAGATGGGCACTCTTAGTAAATGAAGTTGCTTAGTTCCCTGTGGCGATTGTAGGTGTGGCATTTTCATAAGTCACTTTGAGACATTCTGTGTCGTAAGTGGCTGACATTATTATGGTGCAATTGTTGTTGTTTTTCCTGTTGGGATGCCTTGTGGTGGGATATAGAATCATCGTACTGTAGAATTGGAAGGGATCCCCACCAAAGATCGCTTGGTCCAAACCCCTGAAGCAATGCAGGAATCAAAGCGCAAATATATAGCTAAATAGAATGCTAATATATAGAGAAGATAAAGAAGATAAATCGCGCACACCCTCCTGGAAAAGCATGGCCTCTTTTTGCATACTCCGAGGCGACTAGCAGGAAGCAACGGTCATTTTACGCTTGCTGGTAAGAGCAGTTGAAAGAGCCAAGTCTCTCTCTGAAAAACAGAGGGGCGGCGGCGCGCGGCGCAGCGCTAAATACGATTTGTTTAGCAGGGGCGTCAGGGCTGCAGCTGTAGCAACTGTAACGCGCGCATCTCAAGCTTTAACGTATTTCATCTGAGCGATCTTCACACCAACCCTGTCTGGTAGGCCAGCCTTACTATCAAGATATTGCAGAGAAGTTGGTGGTGGGAGAGGACCCAACCTTCTCATCCTCTTTTGCTATTAAAGGTCTTGGGCAGATGATCTGGACCAGGCCGTGGAGCTGAGGGCGCAGATCACAGAGCTGGGTGTTATCCAGAAACGGCCTCTTCTTGGAGGGGACAGATCGTGTGAAGGAAGGACGCCAGGTCAAGTGTCCACCTCTCTCCTCGCAAGAGGCACACCAATTGCTCAATTCTCCAGACTACTAAAGAAGATCTGTCTCTTGCACAATGATTTTTTTAAAAGGAGAGGTCCCTCCCTGTCTGCCTTTCTGGGCTGGCACTGTTTTTAGAGGTTTGGGTTGTTCGCCGCCTTGGGCTCCTTTGGGAGGAAAGGCGGGCTATATCAATGTAAGTATTAAAGAAATGCAACTTCTGCGTCTCTCATTCGTTTCAAGGGGGCTTGCTCGTGAGAAAGACGGTCAAAAGAAAACACAAGAAGCACCCCACCTTGCACTTACTTTCGAGTAAAGTAGGGGCCTTTACCGTATACTCTTCCCTAGGACTGAACTCGTATAGTTAAAGCTATGGTTTTCCCAGTTGTGATGTATGGAAGTGAGAGCTGGACCATAAAGAAGGCTGATCGCCGAAGAATTGATGCTTTTGAATTCTGGTGCTGGAGGAGACTCTTGAGAGTCCCATGGACTGCAAGAAGATCAAACCTCTCCATTCTGAAGGAAATCAGCCCTGAGTGCTCACTGGAAGGACAGATCCTGAAGCTGAGGCTCCAAGACTTTGGCCACCTCAGGAGAAGAGAAGACTCCCTGGAGAAGACCCTGATGTTGAGAAAGATGGAGGGCACAAGGAGAAGGGGACGACAGAGGACGAGATGGTGGGACAGTATTCTCGAAGCTACCAGCATGAGTTTGACCAAACTGCGGGAGGCAGTGGAAGACAGGAGTGCCTGGCGTGCTCTGGTCCAGGGGGTCATGAAGAGTCGGACACAACTAAACGATTAAACAACAACAGGACTGAACTCAGGACCTCGCAGCCCAGCCGTTTCCAAAATTTGCAGCGGCCAGCAGCACCGGACGAACACTCCAGGCCAGGCCCACTGGTGCAGCTGCGGCCTGAATTCTACCTTTTTGCCATCTCGGTTTGCAGCCAGGAATGCACATATAGCTACAGAAGCTCCTTTTAGTATTTTTCCTTTTAAAACATATTTTCCTGCCCTGCAACTGTTGCAGAGCAACACAACGGCTCTTAATTCCAGAGGAAATGTACTCGACCTCAGGGCTGCAGAAACCGACCCCTTTTTTATTCCCACAGTCGTGATGGAGCTATAATTTAAGCGAGTTTAAAAGGCCAAGCTGCACATGCTCAGAGGATTCCCCACGCCCTTCTTAAAAAATAAAATAAAATAAAATCGGGCCTGGCGAGCTGACCCGCACCTCCTTTCTCAGTGACACTCCCTCCCCCCGCCCCAAATATATCAGGAAGTTGTAAAGCGGGGAATGAAATTTGAATGGTGCGCTTCACACGTGATGGAATACCCCAGAAAAGTCCAGCGTCCCCAAGTGTCATTTATCAAACGCTTCCCATAAAATGAAATAAAATTTCCGGAAGCCGTTTCACCATAAATGCACTTTTTTGGGGGGTGCACTATAAATGACCCAGCGGCAGCCATCGTCTCCCAGCTGGGGGAATGCGCCAGGTTCAGCGGTCACGGGCGCACGTGTGAATCCGCTACTCCCAGCCCGGGCCAAGAACCAGACAGAGATCTTTCAAAAGTAGGGGCGCCAAGAGTGTTCGTGCGTGGTGGCGCAATAGTATTTTCAGTTTGGCTTCTCTTTCTCTCCTCCTTTCCCCTCCCTCTCTTCTCTTTTGAGTAAACCTTGATTGTTGCCAATTTCCAAAGGAGGCGGGTTCTTCCTCCGCGCTGGGAATGGAGACAGCGTAAGGGGCGCAGGAACGGGTTGGATTCGGCTGTCCAACCGGAATTATGGCCGCGCAGAGTTCACCCCTCGCAGGACCGCGAAGGCGGCAAAGCTTGTCTGATATTTCCCAGCGAATTCAAGAATTCAACTTGTCCAGGGAGAGCTATCGGTTGGTAGCTACAGAGGAGAAGGAAACTGATTTATCCCACTTTATCGTGCCAACTTATTATTATTAAAGACTGCTGAAAACTTTCCTTTTCCACCAGGCTTGGGCAGGCAACTCAAAATACATCTCTCCACAATGTTTAATTGATGTTTTAATTTTTTTCTGGTCTTATTGCATGGTTTGATGTTTTATTTGCTGTTATACACACGAGTATTTTATGGGCAAAGGGGCCGCCTAGCGCAGCAGGCGCTGGGCAGACTTTGTGTAATATAAAAATGCAAAATTCCTGGAACGGAGGTCCGTGGAGTAAAAGAGCTCTGACGGCGGCCTTGGTGCCTTCACGGGTACCTGTCCACATCCACACCGTTCGCTGGAAGCTAGTGATCCGCGTGTCTGGATTTGCCCCTCGTTCTTCTCTCCCGGTATCAGTTTCCCATCAAACGAGAAATATGGGGCCGCTTTCTGGAGGCGGCTGAAGCCGAGGATCGAGGGAGGTGATGGGAAAACTTCCCTAGCAAGCAGATCTTGCCATTCCAGGGGATCGGGGCCGTGACGAGGAGATGACGCGGTCGCTCGCTGCGCAAAAACCCAGGCAGCTATCTAGTTAGATTTCTTAAAGCCGGAGGGGAAGGAGAATGCAAAGGCCTCGATCCACAGGCCCTTTCAACGGCCAGCCAGATCTCATCTGGCTTTGAGGGGAAAGTCCAGAGACATCAAGTGTATCCGCTTTCGAGAAAAAGCAAGGGACGTGGCGGGACAGCGGACCATATCTTGACATATTCGCGCATCGAAAAGGGCGCTTCGCCTGTGGGTTCTGTTGTATTCTTCTATCGTCTATTATATCTCCATTACTGAGACCTTCCCGTCTGTGATCGAAATCACTTCTCTGGAAAGGAAGGAAACTCTAGTAATATTTCCAGATGAAAGTGAAAACGGTTGGACCACTTTCATCTATCTATCTATCTATCTATCTATCTATCTATCTATCTATCTATCATCTATCTATATCTATCTATCTATCTATCTATCTATCATCTATATCTATCATTACAAATATTATCTCTATAATTATTAATATAAATTTCATAAGCTTTACACATCGCTTGATTGTTAAAAACAAACCGCAGCTTTCTTATTTAAAATAACCACGAAACTTCCAAAAAGTTAAAATAACACTAGACGAAAAGCCGATTTAAAACTCCCCTCAACTTTCCAAGGATCTGGGTGGGTTTGTCTCGACAGGAATGTTTTTAGCAGCCTCCGAAAACGCAAAGAAGCGCCTCCCTGATTATCAATAAGCAGAGAGTTCCAAAGTGCAGGTGCTGCTGCCACACTAAAATACCGAGTTCTTACAAATGCAGAACGTGGGACGTGGCACCTGCGAATAATCCTAATCCTAATATACATAAATAAATAATAACGCCATTTGTTGGATTTCTGCCCCGTCTTTCAACATCAGGCCCCAGGGCGGGTGACAACAATATCAAAATTAAAGATTCAACAAGTTTACAGTCTGGAGATTAGGGTGGGCCCTGGAAAGATCTCTCTCCCGCGAGGAGCCAGTAGATTCCCAGTTCCGCTCTGCTTTTGTATCTGACCGAAGGGGAACGAGATCCCCTAAAACTTCTGCCTTAATAAATAGATGTCTCTTTCTAGGTGCCACCAAACTCTTGGGGGCTTCTGTCTTTCATCAGTCCAGCCGAAGCCCTGGAGTTTGGAGAGCTGATTTGCAGGATCCGAGTCCTCAGCCCACGGTGTTCCTCTGTGGGAGATGGGCTAGGCCATAGGGCGGGACATCCCGACCAGTCCGTGGACCGGGCAGAGGCCCAGAGATCCTCTCGCGGAGCAAAACGCTCCTCCGGCCCGTGCAGAAGCGGCCGCGAGACCTTGGATCGACTGGATCCCTTGGCGCTTATTTTTGCGCCTCGGGTCCTTTCGGTTCCGCGCGGATGCCTCGTCTGAAGAATTACGCTCGCAAATTATACGTGCGCGCGAACCCTGTATATTACGTGTATATTATCTGCCAGCGTGGTATTACAGAATTTCCTGCGTTATCGTATGTATAGCACTTTTCATGTTGCTCCAGCACCAGATAGATAGATAATGTCTCTCTCTCTCAACACACACAATTTATCCATATAATGATTACATACACAGGCACATGGGAATACAGTACAGTATAAGATAAGCCAATGGACTGCGCCGCTACGGGTGTTGCTGGTGTATATTAAAAAGCAAAGTCGTAACTAGCAGGTTCCTACCAAATTTTATTTTATTCGGTTCTGATTACATGTGAATCCCCATTGCCATCGGCCCTCTTCGCTTCCACGAAAATATCCCCATCCTTTTGACTGATCTTGGACTGGGCTCCTTTATGTTCCGAAGGAATATCTAGCCGCTTGGTTCTTTGCTTTGCTGCGTTCGGATCGCTCAATAAAAGTCTTCAAAACTGGGGTGTATTAATTATCCAGAAATATTCATAGCGCCCTTGTAAATGTGAAATAAAAACAGTTATAACATGACGGGGGAGGGAAGAGGCGGAGTCGACTTTCTCTTAGCAGTTACCCGCAGTTTTTGAAGATAGAAAAAAATAATAATTTCGAAATAAATGATAGTAATTAAAACACTGTTTTCATGCCGCAAAGACAGGCATGAAGCGAGTCTCAGTGAATTCCTGTTTTTTCAGTGACGCCCAATAATTTATCCCTGGATAAATTGCATCCCTGGACTGTGTTCAGTTCCCACCCACCCCCACCACAAAGCATGTTAGGGGGAGAATCTCTCCACAGGAAAGAGTAGGACCGCACATACACACAGAGAGAGAGACACACAGGAACAGGCACACTTCATATCGTTTAAAAAACAAAGAAATATACCATCTATCATTTAATAGTGACTATTCTTACACAGTTTTCGAAGTTGAGGCAATAATAAAAATATGAAAATCATGAAATTATCTGAGATAAATAAGGAAGCGGCGCTCTCAAGCGACGGAGCGGGAATGTCTCCGCAAGCCCGGCGGAAATTACTGCGCAAAACCGCTACGGTGTTCCCTGGGAAGGTTTGAGCAGCAGGCCTCGAGGACAGATCCGCCCCGAGTGTTTTTTTTTGGGGGGGTGGGGGGAAACACCGGTGTATATTTGCTAATATGAAATTCATACATTTAGCCCCCGAATCCGCAACAATTTCCCATTTTTCTCACAAAAGCAGCAACAAAGAAATCTATATCGGAATTAAAAGAGAGAAAGTAGAGGCGGAAATTGCGAGAGGGCGAGAGGATTTGCTTCCCGAAGAAAATTCCAGGCCGGATTTCGGAAAGGAAGACATCCTCAAATCTCGATTCTTGAGGCCGAAGCAGTTAGACACATTTCGAAACCATAGAGATCATGTATTGGAGTTGCTAGGCCAAAAAGGCTATAAATATAAACCACACTCAGATACACACATATAAACCTGCGGTGGTTTTGAAAGTGAATCTAAGACTGAAATCAGTGGGTCTTCGTCTCTGCGTAAAAGCGTTGTGGAGCTGCGTTTGCGCGCTCGGGCCTTGATCACAATCCGGCAGAGTTCTGGGCATTGATCCCAAGGGATCTTAGGACTGTCTGTCCGGGTCCTTTTTATGGAATTACCACCCTTTTTGCCTCCATTTTGTCAGAGCTGGGGGTGGGGGGGGGGTGCCTTTGCGGCAAAATGGAGGAAATCTGACAGCGCGAAGCGGAATCGCCTCCGGTTCTTCATTTCTCCTTTAACTTTTGCAATCCGGATCAAAATCAGATGCTGCAGGAAAAGGGAGGCGCGTTCCGGTTTCGAAGAGGGAGAGGAGACGAGGAGTTGGGAAGGCAAGTGACGTGGGAGAAACGGTCCACGAAGGCCTCTGGCTACTTGTTTGGAAGAGCAAACGCGGCTCCACATCCTCAAAATGGCACCGCGGGCGCCTGGAAGCAGATTTCGGAAAGGGTCAGGCGTTCGCGCAACCAGAGAAAAGCGCCCTAGAAATCGTTATATGGTCAGAATTAGGGTTTGTTCCTTTATTCCTCTTCGGGGCCCGATCCAGCTGGTCGGGCTCCTGAGCAGGGTCTCCTGGACGCCAGGGGCCTACCGCTGCTGGGCTCCTCGGATGTAAAGTCCAGTCCAGCCACAATCCACGGGAAGGGAATCAACAGACTTTCAAACGCCTTTTCGTGGTGTGTGATTCTAAAAGGCCTAAATATTTCCATTTTATCATTATTATTTTTTAAACCACATATTAAAGTTATGAACTGTAAGCGGTTTACGCCAGTGGATATAGGACGGGTCCTCTATAAATTATATATAAATTAAAGAAGTCGTGTGTCCCCCACCCAAAACCTCGCCAAGGCAGTGTTAGATATTTGCAAATAAATCCCCGATCTGTTTACACACGGCAGGATTTTAGATAGCACTCAATTTGAGCAGAAATAAAACCTCATCTCGTGTCCTGGGGGGGGGGGCGTGTTGTAGGCAAGTAGGCGAATGCACTTGGCTTTGCTGGCAAGCGAGCACTGGGCCCGATCCACCCAGAGCTCAGCGCTTTCCACGGGTGGGATTTCAACGCGCGCTTAACCCTCTCATTTAAATCAATGTGACTTGGAAGTACTTAGCGCCGCCCGGCTCTTTTGCGGCCTGTACCGCTTGCCCGGTGCGGATTCTAGCTACCAATGAGACCCTCGTTTCCCCCTCTAATTCCACTGTGCAGTAATCAGCCTGCCTACCTACCTACCGACCCACCTACCGGCCTAATCTGTCTCGATAACTTAGTTTCAAGCCGGGCTGATTAGGATCTGATGAGGCACGTCCCAGCCCAACGAGCGCCCGGGCTTTTGCTTGCTAAAGTGTTTGGCAAGGGAGCGCAGGAGCTTGGAGTATAAGCGTCCCGGTGCCCTCGGGATGACCCCGGCTTCTCTCAAGGTATCCGGTGCATCCTCCAAACGTCAGCTTTAAAATAAGGCCAAACCCTGGAACACACTCCAGTTCCACACACGTAGGCACGCAAACACACACAAACACACACGCGCGCACGCGCGCGCGCGCACACACAATCTCGGGTCCCCTTTCCTCCCCGCCCTAAATTCCCTGCAGCAGCAGCAGCAGCCCGCCCCCGCAAGATGCAAAATTTGAGATCTGCGCTTACACAAAGCCATGTGCCTCGCGGAAACTAAACAAAACCCACCTCCCCATAAGGTCCTAGGGCGAAATTGACATGATGAAACTGAAACATACAAGAGGCCTCCTTGGCTTGTTCCGCCACCCCCCCCCTTGTGTGTGATGCCAGAGCCAGGCCAGACGCCCTCAGAAGCAGGTCATCTGTTGACCAAGTCGGGGGAGGGAGAGTGGGGGTCCTACTAAGAATATAGGTGTGTTGGAAGCTTCCCGGTGTGGCTGGGGCAACCCAGTCATATGGGTGGCATATACATAACAATATTATTACTGTATTATTATGACTGTATTGTTATTACTGTGTTGTTGTTGTTGTTGTTGTTGTTGTTGTTGTTATCATCATTACTGTTCTCTGTCAGTAGGAAAAGAAACAGGGGACGTGTGGTGGCTTTTAAACAAGGGTCTTTCAGAGAGGGAAGGGAGGAACTAAAAGAGGAAGCCTTAGAGAAAGAAGGAAGGTTGGTTCGTAGTTAGGAGCATTTTTCTAGAGAAGAAAATTGAGGGGTGCCTCCGCGTTAGGGGAAAACAGAGGTGAGCGAGACTCAGGGACCTCAGGGAGGAGGATGTGCGCGCGCGTTTTAATGCAACTTACATAAAAAGATCATGGGCCTAAGAGGTTAGGTTACACAACTGTCTCTCGCAAATGGTCGTACATGTAGGTGGAGAGCGAAAATGAGGGAAGGGGAAGGTGCAAGGGAGGCTTACAAATACACACACACACACACACACCCCTTGCGCAACCAGCTATATTTTATAACTGAGCATGGCCTGCTCTACTGACCAGATTTCCTCTCTGTTTCTCCAGTGTAAGGGATCCGAGCGTTAACTCTGGGCAGGTCAGCGCGGAAGATCTCCTGCGCAGACAAGCGCAGTTACTTCCACCGGTTCTGGCGCAGGAGACCTTCCCGGTGGATTGGTGCCCTGGAATCAATATGACTTTCAAAGCTGTTTTCTCTTAGCCTCGATTGTGTCCTCAAATGGCAGCGAAGGTCAGCTCAAACCCCTGCCATTTCCCTCACCCTTTCTGCTTTCTTACGTGAGCAACGCGTACAAATCCTACTTTTTAAAAAACAAACCAATAAAATCATCAGTGGAACAAATACTATCTTTGCAAAAGCCACCGCATCCTGCAAGGTTAGATAACGCGAAGGCTGCAGTCCTGCACACGCTTTCCTGAGGCTAAAGAGCCTAACGGGAAACGATGGGACTTACTTCTGAGTAGACACGTGCAGAATTGCACTGGAAGCTGCCTAACCAAAGCAGGGCACGATCCAGCCCCAAAGTAAGCGCCTTCGCGTAGATTTCGATAGGAGACACTCGACTCTCCCACCGAAACCAACGAAACTACCCCAAGTGCCTGGGCGATCCGACTGAATCTTGCCTCTTCTGACCAGATCCCATCACCCATTTGAGGTGATCTGGATCCAAGCTGATTTCAACTCCCGTTGAAAATAACTGCAAACAAAGCGTGCCAAACGGCCAGGCCTCGGGGCACAAGCGAGCCTTTCTCTCTATTGCCTATTAAATTTATTTCCATATGTGTGTGCATGTGAATTTAAATCAATCACTTATTTCAAACAAATAATGCACATTCCTCTCGCTCTGGAACGCGCCACGGTTTTTGTTCTGTTCTTTGCAATTTTCTCCGTGCAAATGTCAGGGAGTCTGCACGGCCGCGTGGATCCGACCTGTTTGACCATCGAGAATGACTCGGCGGTGTGTACAAACGCACAGTACTTGCCTTCAGACCTATGGCTCTACGGTTATCTAGCCATCCTTCCATCCATCCGCCAATTGTAACACGCATCAGCCATATATTCCCAGCAAGCAGGCGAGGAGGACGGAGAAAGAGACGGTGACGCGGAAATCTTTCTAAAAAACCACCTTGAATTCGCGCAGGCTTCGGGGCTAAGCTGGGGAAACGGAAAGAGAAACGGATGAGAGCGAGGGCGGCATGGAAAAAAGATGGCTGGAGGCTTCGCTGGGTGGGCCAGACGGCGACGGGAGAACCAGGGCAGGACCCAGGAAGCAGAAATGCCCAGATTTCTCTTTCTCCTTCTGTGGGATTTTCTGCAAATATTCGCCGTTTAGGCCCAGGCTTCGTGCCAGTCTCTCAGGGGCAAATTATATTTCAACACACACGCATACACACAATTCAAATCTGCAGAATTCAAGCCTCTCCCGCCTTTTCCCTCCTCTTCAATTTGGGTGGGTGCCAGAAAGACATAGGGGTTACGGGCGAGCTTGAGAGGGACACAGGGCCGGTCGCCACTTTAGGCAGGTCTCCGATCTTTTCGCTCCCGCCGTTGCAAAAATATATTTAAAATCTTTGCAAGGAGAATACGCCTATTCGCTTCAAATATTTTGAGCTTTCGTTGGGAAGGCCTCGTTGCAAAAGGAGATAAGCAGTTGTGTGTGGCGTGTGCATGTACGTGGAAGGGCTGATGTCTCTAGGGCGCAAATCCCGGCAGTAACTCAAACAATGAAGGGCCGTGGTTTTTCAGGCCCAGCAGACAAGGAGGGCTTTCTCGGCCCTTGACTTTCCTTCCTTTTCCTATGCTCCCTCCCTGATCTCTTGGGAACGCATCTTGGCTATGGCTCCTCCGCCACCGCAGCCCTTTGGGGTGTTTTTTGCAAAGAGCAACCGGCCAGCTCCAGAGAGGATCCGGACCCTGCTGTAGAAGACACAAGCCGGCCATCGCCAGGCGCAAGGCCTGCAGCCCGCCCGAGATTTCTTTCCGAGAGTCTCCAAAGGCCTCGGAAGGCCTCGGAAGAAAAGCAAGAAGTTGCATGGACGCATTTCTCAGTTATCACCCGCGATTCCTTTTATTTAATTTTGTCCACCTGCTTTGAGCGCAAATGTGGTCGAGAGGCGTCCCTGGATCCTCGACAAGCAGCAGCAACAACAACTCATCTATCTATCATCACGAAACGCAACGAAGGAGAAAAACAACGAAACGTCACGAAACGAAAATAATTAGATTTGGGCGGGCGGAAAAAGAGGACGGGTCAATCGAGTAAAAAAATATAGCAAATGTAGCTGAAATGTTGTGTTTGTGAGAAATAGATTCACGCGCCTCCAGACTAAGTCTCATAACAAGGATAGCTGATAAGCATCAGGGGGAAACGAGAGAAAGAATGGGGGGAAACAAGCCAAACCAAGACAGAGATTTATGATTTATGGCGTGCATCTAATGAAGATTGCCATAGTTTTTAGGGTCTACACCCCCACCCACACCCACACCCAAGCGCGACAGATTGAAAGATAATCGGGAGAGAGAAATTGCTAGCTGTGTGAATCTTCTAGTCCTGCATAACTGCTACTGCCATCTTCAGCAAAACCAGCTCTGAACTGAGAGAATATTCTTTGTGCTGCCTTTCGATTCAGTCTACTGTGCGTCTACAGGGTAATAATTCGGCCTTCGAAACGGGGAAGTATTTACAGCTTGGAATCTCAGGCTTGGATTCCAGTGAAAGGGTCTCCCCACCCCCTTGCGCAGCCCCCTTTCTGTGGGGTCCCGTCCCCATCCTCGAAAGACTCGTGCAAAGGGTTGAGCCCCTTTTGAGCGGGCAGAGCCGGGGAGGGTCACGAGCAGAGGGAACCCAGGGGAACGTTTCCAGCCTCTGCCTTCCTTCCAAGAGCTCAGTGCAGGATGTGTGTGCGAGAGAGAGAGAAGCGGGGAGAAAATAGCTTTTGACTTGCTGGTGCTGCAGTGACGCTGTTTTCCTGCGACAACAGCTTGCCAGCCAAGGCAGCCACCTGGAATTATTATCACGCGCGCACACGCGTTGCCCCCCAAAGACGCGCAGCTCCGGGGGAAGGGGTCAGGTCCGGGGAGAAAGAGAGACGAGGGCAAGACCGATTCCCTTAATAAAAATCACCTCCATCTGCTGCTTCTGTTGCAAATGCCACCCCCGTGCCATTGCCTGCTTGGAATGTCCCAACCTCCCCCCACCCGCGCCAGAGAAAACCTCCAGCCCAAATCAGCCCCCCACTCGCGCCCTTAGCAGTAACCACGCGATCGGGCCCCTGTCGCTAGCTGTGCCCCTTCCTCGCTCCATCGGCAGGGTCCTGGAAAGGAGCATATGGGGCCAGATTTGGGGAGGGATGTGATGGGAAGTAGGGATACATGGGGGGAGAGGAGGGCCGCTTTTTTGGAGCAGGGAAAGCGTTCAAGGAGGGTGAGATGCTGAGGGGGAAGGGAGATGATGGCTGGCTGGCTGGGCGGTGGGAGGACACAATTGCAGGCTAGCCACGGTTGGAGACAGTGAACTGGGCAGCCGAGACCCGGCCGGGTCTCAAGAAGGCGAAGGAGACTGGCAGCAGAGAGGGACCCGGCGCAGGCTGGGGCAAGGAGAAGCCAAGGCACAGCGGGGTTTGGGGTCTGGAGAGCTAGGGGGAAAGGGCAGGAAGCGTTTAGAGAGGGGCAGAGGGAGAAGGAATGGGGGGCAGAGTGTGGCTGGAGGGCGATGTTAGGATTGGCGCGCATCTTTGCAGAAAGACAGAGGTGTTCTGGTTTTTAAAATGCCCCCCCCCCAAAAAAAGAACAGGTGGAGCAGGAAGCGTGCAAAAAGGGTCCAACGTGGGGTTGGGTGAAGAAGTCTCTGGAGCCGGACTTTGGCGACAGATGTGGAGAAGGGGGAGGCAGATCTTGACCGCACGGTGGGTGGGTCGGGATACATGCAGCAGGTGTGCGTTTTGGTCGAAGGAGTTGGATTCGGGATCGGATGGAAGGCCGGGGTACAAGAGCCGCCGCGCGCCCCTCCGCGAGTCGGGGGGGCCTTTCCCTTACCTCGCACCAGGATCCGGCGGCAGTAGTCCGCCTCGCCCGCCGAGGGCTGGCTCTCCGTCTCTGGGGCGCACTCCTTGGAGGAGCCGGGGCTGGCAGCCGAGGTCCCCGCCGTCAGGTCCTTGATTCCTCCTCCTCCTCCTCCAGGAGCCCCTCCGCGCAACTTTGCGCTCTCCAGCGCGGCTGCGCGCGCCTCCTTGTCCCGGGCTCGCTCCGGGGCGCCGCCGGGGTCCCCCAGGAGGAGGGCGCGTCGGCCAGCCTCGCTCCCCCCATCGCTCATGCCTGGGGGCGCCCCGGCCCGGGGATGGAACATCCGCCGGCTGCCCCCTCCACTTTTCCCCGCTCCTCTTGCTGCCTCCCGTTTGCGCTCCCCGAAAGTGGAGGGTCAGCAATCGGGGGCCGGGAAGCCCAGCCAGGCGACCCAGGCCGGCAGCAGCAGCAGCATGGTGCTGGGAGGCGGATCTGCCCCCCAGTTTTCCCCGTCTTGAGGTGTCCAGAAACCCCTCGCCTCGACTGATTTCTTCCTTTTCCGAGCTGCTTTCCCGGGAACGCTCTCCTTTAGGAAAGGTGCGGAGCCAAAGGATGTCAATCGGGCAGGCGAAGAGTTAAAAACTTTCCCCGCTCGGATCCAGGCTCCTGAGCTGCCCCCACCCCCATTGGAACTGCCGCTGCCCCTCGGCTCGGCAGCCCCGGCCAAACTTCACCGGTCCGGCCTGCTGGCGAGAGCTTCCCTGCCGCCCGGTTCCATCCCTCTCTTGCCTTCCTCTCTCCCTCTTTCTCTTTCTCTCCCTCCGTCTCCCTCTGATGAGCAAAGGCAGAAAAGGAGGACCAGGCGCGAGAGGCGAGAGCGCAGCTAAGCGAGCCCTCCCTCCCTCTCCCTCCCCCTCCCTCCGGCTTCTCCCCCCCCCCCCCTGCACTTCACATCCTTCCAGGTTGGACCTTCCGCGGATGGGAGATCGATGCGTCTTTGGCAACGTGGGTGGAGAGAATTTCGGCGTGCGAGGGGGGGGCAGAGGAGGGTGGCGCTGAAGAGGAGGAGGAGGAAGAAGAAAAAGAAGAGGGAAGGAGGCAAGGAGACAATCCATAATTCCTCTCCACCCACCGCTTGGTTGTTGTTGTTTTTTCCTATTCCCAATTCCCATTTATTTGTTGAAGAAAGGAAATCCTTCTCCCCCCCCCCCCATCCTACACGCATACACATTCCGTCCCTGGCACTTTAATGTTCCTCTGAGGGGCGGGAGGGGGGAGGAGGGAAGCAGAGCGAGCTGGGGATAAAGAGCCAGGCGAGGAAGGGAAAGGAGCGATTTCAAATGGACTGGCGGCCACACACGTAATTTCCTGCTCGCGAGTCCCTCGCCATTCATTGGCAAAACAAAGAATCGCCGCTCGGCTCTGCACGCATTCTCGCCCCCCGCTCCGCAAAGGAAAACTCCCCCCGGGTTTGGACTTTGTCAAAAGAAGCATTGCCAGGGAAGGAATAATAATAATAATAATAATAATAATAATAATAATAATAATAATAATAATACAGTGTAAGGAACAATTGGTGGGCTTGCTTAAAGCTCTCCCTTTCGGGCAACTGTGAGCACTGTAAAGTGAATTAAAATGCGCCACTTTCAAGCTGTTGCTCTTGTCAAATACAAGGCAGCCAGTCAGTTTCAGGCTCTGAATGCTTGGCCAGTTTGGGCAAAGTCCGTTTCAGCAGGCCGAGCAAGGACCAGGCGCGCGCTCCCCTCCGGAGAGATGGATGGATGGAGAGGTGAATGGCGCTTCTGGGTGTTTTTGTTGTCGCTGTTTTCAACAGACGGGTGAAAACGTCTCGCCCACTTTGGAAGGTGCCTTCTGTTCCCGCTTCATTAGGGGAGCGCTGATTATTATGATTAGCAGGGCGGTTGAAAGGGAAATGGAAGGGTTGGCGTGATCCTGAAACATTTCCTTTTGAGAGAAAAAGAGACAGAGGAATCGAGGGTGCTTTTCGGATTTCTAAGCAACCTTTTATATATATATATAAAAGGGGGCTGGTAGGGGGATAATGTGGGTGAGGCGGGTTTATTTGGGTGGGGAGCTGATTGAATTGTGTGTCTATAGAGAGGAGTGATTTCTCTAAGCCCCGCAAACGTCCCCCGCCATCTCTGCAAATGTTGCTCCAACACAGGGAGCCGCTTTTGCAGGGCCGAAATGGGCCGCTTGTGTGTATTTTCATCCCTCGAGTGACAGCCTTCCACCTGACTGACAAGTGATCCTGGGATTTGTGCCTCTCCCCTCCCCTTCGCCTCCACCCGGAGTGATTTGCTTTCTGGGCTGTGGGTGGTGGGAAAGGGGAGATGAGCAACTCTGGAAATAAACGATATAGCCTCTTAGGTCCAGCTGTCCGCTTCTGATTTTATTTGTATGGCCTCACCGGCTGCGCATCTAGAGAGCCGTAAAAGCCACAGCCAAAAAATACATTATCTGAACTTGCTTTCACCGGTGTAATTCGCAGCAACGCTCCTCCACCGACTGACTCCTGAGCCAGCTAACGGGACTCGGGACCCAGTCGAGGGAACAAGCCAGTCTCGACTCCCTGAAGCCCCACTGCTTTCAGTGGAGGCCAGTAAGGGTCAGGTTTAGCTAGGCTGGGACCCTCCGCTGGCTGGCTTGGCGTGGCAGGCGCGGGCCAAGTTGAGGATCATGGAGATTTCACTTTCCGATCGCCATATAAACAGGGCATCTTTCTTCTGCATGTTTACTCATAAGCAAATCCAGCTTACATGCTTCCTGCTAAGCGTTCCCAGGGTTATATCCCAAGAATCCCTTTCTGGCCCGGATCCTTCCCTTCCCTCAGGCCCTAGAAATTATTAGAGGGCTTTTGCTGCAACATAGGAAATGCCCGAGGATGGCCCTTGCTTGACCTGCCCGCAGCATTCAAGGCAGCGGGCCCTTTGCAGCGAACTGTGGTTCAAAAGGCTGCCTTAAATTACTAGTATTATTCTTAACTTCAGAGATTGGGATGGTTTCTCCACACAAAAAAATATAAAATATTTGGAAGTGTGCGGGTGTTTACGTTTTTCGCATTTAAAATATATGCGAAAAACTCTGCTGGAGATGGCGATGGAACCCAAGTTGCATAGCCAGCCTATGGTGGTCTACTTGGGTGTAAGCCCAAATTGTCCAAGGCGTGCACAGGAATGTATAGCCCAGAGCACAATCTCGGCCTCTTTGCGTATCCAGACCAGTTAAAACTCTCCAATTGAAAGAAAGCGGGGAGAAGCTATCTTCGTTCTTGACTTGGATGGTGTAAAAAAGCGCGCCGGGAAAGAGGGAACTAAATCTAGGCACAGGCCGGTTTCAAAACCTGGCTTTCGCCAACGAGAAGTTCTCCTGCGCAAGCCCCGATGCAATGACCCGGGTCCCCCACAGCTCCAGTGCATTTCCTCCGAAGACGGAGGGAGAACTGTGCAGGAGAACTTCCCTCTAAATTGGGCCCAAAGGTTGCAGCTCCTCGTAAGGACTTCGGCGCTCAAGCTTCTCCCTGCTACTTCCTTTCTTCCCTGTCTCGACTTGCAGAGAAAGAAAGACAATAATTATTATTAATAAAGATATAACACACACACCCCAAAATAAACCAAGACATAAAGAGACACGTTTTCATTTCATTTTTCAAGCGCTTTAAAAGCCACTTTGAGTGCTTGAATGCGTCCTCGTCGGATAACGTATTTTATTTTCAAGTCACTTGTTGAAATCGGAAATAAAATCAAAATAAACCTCGCACAACGTGTTTACTAGGCAGACCGGGGAAAGGAGAGGGGGGGGGGGGATGAAGAAAGTTCCAGATATTGGTTTAGGCAGAGATCAGCTTTTATTAGTCACGGGAAACGTCGAGACGCAAACGACTCGCTTCTTTTACAGGTAAAAAGTCAAGGCCCCCCGAGGACACCGACCCAGACCGAAGACCACCGTCTGCCGCTCTTCTAGCTGCAGGTCAGCATTTGATCTATTACAGTTTTGGTCAGTTGCGGTAACTTCAGGGACGCTGACCTAAATCCGGAGTGACTACCGATTCCGAGGGAGTTTGCCTGCACGCCTTGCAGTCGAGACGGTGCCCGCCTGGAATATCAGTTTCTGGAAAAATATTCGCTTTTAAAAAACGTATGTGTGGCAAGAGCAAAGGCACAAGCACACTTCTGTGTCCTTCTGCCGTCGTCTTTCCTTCCCGCACGTGCTTAGCTCTCCCATTAAAGTGAACGGCGCTTGAAAGTGCTGGCAGGATCGTAACCTCGCGTGTCTGCAGGATGGCATCCCATTCCCTTCATGTTTGAATGCTTCTCACGTGCTGATTATTACCCGGAGCTGGAATGGTCGGTCGGTGGAATATATGTATAAATTTTTTTTTAAAAGGATAATCATTTTCAGGTGTCAGACGGGGCTGCTTTCTTAGACATTTAATAGGAAAGGGGGGGGGAGTTAGCCTTCCACGTGAGAGCTGCAGTTGCGGCATCGAAGTACCAGAAATCTCTTTGGCAAGGCGCCCATCGCCGCCTCTTGCCAACCGCACCCTATATCGAAGCAAAGTGTTCCCAAATGTGCCCCGATCCTGTATCTATTTACTTGTTTGCTCTGTTGGACAAAATGACTCAGAAAAAAAAAATTATCTCCCTGTATATCAACTGTTAATCACGGTCCATCTCTTCCTTCCTCTTAGCCCGTCAGTCTTTTTTGGGGAAGGCACATTTAGCTAAATACATTTTTAGCTTGAAGTTTAACTTACATGCTAGCCTTCCGATGCAACTTTTTTACTCAGAGGTACTAGTAAGCAAACTACTAGTAAGTATACTAGTTACTAATTTGTAGTAAGTAATATAGAACATATATGTGGTAAATAATACAGAACATATGCTAATATACAGGAAGCATACTGGTGAGTATACTAGTTACTAATCTATAATAAGTAATGCAGAATATATACTAATATATAGTAAGTAAGTGTAGACTAGCACTATAAAATACTGGCTGCGTCGCCATTGTCGTTCCCAGCCTTCGAGTCTCCTTTCCGATTTACTTAAGGACTCCTATAAATCCAGATGGCTCCAGTTCATGCACAGCAAAATTAGACCTATTGGTATTGACTTGGAATTACTGTACTGTATAATTCTAGTGATCAATATATTTATCACAATATCCAAATTAGATTAAGGGACATTGAAAAACAAAACATTGAGTCAGCTGTAAATAAAATCTGTTCCCCCAAGTTCTGTGGTTTAAATACAACCGATAACAGGATCACTTCTATCTCAAAGTTAATAATTCCAGCCCAACGCAGGACATTTACGTTAGCCCGACTGAACGTTTTCCCCTCAGCTTTTGTTAAGAGCGGATATTTAACCATCCCTAGAAATGATTAACATTGCTGATGTTATTTGAATGTGCGGGACACTTTAGAACATATTCTTTTCTACTGTCCACTGTACAACCAGCTACATAAACGCGTGTTATCTCTCTTTTTGGGTAGTCTAACATCATGGCACAATTAAAATATCAGATTCTACCTGTCTGATCTTAAACCGGAGGCGGCTGAGTTTCTGTCAATAGTATCTCTTAGAGTGGTGAATGGCACAGTTTATCAGGAAGACACTCCAATGAAATTTTCTGTTACTAAAAATCTTATATGGCTGTTTATTTGTACATATATGGATGTTTTAAGATGGTCTGTATCTGTAATGCCTAATAAAGGTTTGGAGAAAGAAAGAAAGAAAGAAAGAAAGAAAGAAAGAAAGAAAGAAAGAAAGAAAGAAAGCTAGTATTTCTTACTAGCCCCATTCAACGCTCCCAAGAAAACAGCGTTAGGGACCCCTCGTTCATTTCCTTCTCTGGTGCGAAACTGGATGCGACCTCTTTGCAATTTTACGTTCCTTCATTGCTTCCGTTGCACTAATTTTTAAATTAAAAAAATCCTTACGGTAGCACTTTAGAGACCAACTAAGTTTGTTATTGGTATGAGCTTTCGTGTGCCTGCACACTTCTTCAGATACCGGATGATGGGCTTTCGTTTCATGCGGCTCAATGTGGTGCCTTCCATAGTTCTAGCTCATACCAAGAACAAACTTAGTTGGTCTCTAAGGTGCTACTGGAATGAATTTTTTTATTTTGTTTCGACTACGGCAGACCAACAACTAATTTTTAACTTTGTATCCTCTTGGAATGCAACAGGGGAAAGACTTCCGAGAAGGGGAAAAACAGGGTCTCCTTCGGGGCAAGAGTGGTGCCAGAGTGTCCCTCGTTCTACACTGAAAAGGAATTAGGAGTCTCAGGTGGAACTCATGTTTCCTCTCGAGTCAGCGGCAGGCAACAGCGATCCAGGGAGACCCGGATCCCCAGCGACCCACTCCTCCAAGTGAAAATAAACGCGTTTTCTGAGGGTTTCATTGTGGTTCTGAAAAGAGACCAGCTCAGGCCTCCTGAAAGTCAGTGACTGACACACACACACACACACACACACACACTCCTGTCTCTCTAACCGCTGCTGGATTTGACCTTGGCAGCGGCCAAGGTGCGGTCGAGCCGAAGAAGAGGCGCGGAGCAGAGGCTGCCTGGGCAGAAGGAAGTTTGGTGTGTCCCTTTCTCGGAGCACACCGACCTCGCCTCGGCTGCGTTTTGGTGTATTTCCGGTATGGCGTCTGAATGAGGTCACATAACGTCTCTTGCCTGTATCTTCTTTCAAAATCACGAGTTCCCTCTGTGTAGACAGACAGTGGGAACCGGTTGGATGACATGGAGAGAACTTCACGTAGCTACTTAAGCAAACATTCGGTTCCTAAAATGCTAATTTAGGCGCGCTGGCTCTTTAATGGGCGCCATCCACTCACACATTTCAATAGGCTGGTGGGGATTGTGAACCAGAATGTGTAGGATTGCTATGGACTGATTTAAAACATTTCTATGCCGCCCCATAGCTGTTGTTGTTTTTAATGTTTAGGGCGCATATACGCAGAGAGGAAGTATGAGGCAGTCTGAAAAACAATCATAGGATCCGGCTGCGCGCCGGTTCAGGCATCGCCTGTGTCCCTTCTGAGACCTCGGTTTGGGAGACTGAGGCTGAAATGTGCCGAGGAGGCGCCCCAGAGGACGATCCATCTGAGATGGAGACAAGACGGGGAGTCCAAGAAGATCTGAGGCCCCCACCTGGCTAAAGCAGGGCGGATGGTCAGTGCCTGACCGCCTGGAAGCCGCCTGGACGAAACTGTGGACAGAAATGTAAGGACATAAGAGACGTTCAGGGTGATGTTGGGATCTTCAGGTGTGGAGGGTCGCCAACGCGAGGAACCTGAGCCCCACCTGCAATAAAACCCAGGAAATCTCAGGGTTTCTCTGTAAATTATAAAGGTGAATTATGGTGCTGGAGGAGACTCTTGAGAGTCCCATGGACTGCAAGAAGATCCAACCTATCCATTCTTACGGAAATCAGCCCTGAGTGCTCACTAGAAGGACAGATCGTGAAGCTGAGGCTCCAATACTTTGGCCACCTCATGAGAAGAGAAGACTTCCTGGAGAAGACCCTGATGTTGGGAAAGATCAAGGAGAAGGGGACGACAGAGGACGAGATGGTTGGACAGTGTTCTCGAAGCTTGAGTTTGACCAAACTGCGGGAAGCATGAGTTTGACCAAACTGCGGGAGGCAGTGGAAGACAGGAGTGCCTGGCGTGCTCTGGTCCAGGGGGTCACGAAGAGTCGGACATGACTAAACGACTAAACAACAACAACAACAACAAGTGGCATTTCCGTTCTGCTGAATGTTTCACTATGTTCAGTTGCATCGTTTGTGTGCGGATCACTTTTCAAACTTATGTCCCTGCTTGATGGGCCAAAAATGAACTGACAGCTCAGAGAGGCAACAGGCCGCTAAACAGGCAATTAACAAACCAGGCCAAAGCAAAGTGAACTCGGACAAAATCGCCTGCTCGGCGTACGAAACAGGAGCAGCCAGGTGCGCCCAGGTATACCTGCCTCTCAGTGCCATAAGGGAGGTTGGAGTTTTTAGCGCGATGATGCCCTGTCCGCACGCGCAACAAGATGTTGTAGGCTGGTAACTTTACGGCGTGATGGTACAATGCGCCTGTTGCACGTCTGAGCTGTACGCCTGGGCAAATGAAATTACGATTATACACCGTGTTTCACACACAACTTTATAAAGGCTGAACTGTTGCAAGAGAGGCTTGCCCAAAACAAAGGCGTGCATTGAAGATCGCTGTGTTAGAATCCTGTAGTAGCTAAACCGCCCAGGAATATTGCGGCGCCTCAAACGCCATCACATTGTTTGATTATGGAAGAGGGGGTTATTGGTTTAGTTTATTCCTGTTTTTATTATGTGTTTTGTGTTTTTATCTCGCATTTTTATGCTGAGAATCGCCCTGGGATTTACGGACGAAGGAGGGTATAACAATTCAATAAATAGATACAGTATAAGTTTGCGTGGACTGAAAGCGGACTCCGGTTCTCGGAAGCTTGCGCCACCATAAAATGGCGTGAGCCTTTAAAGACGCGACCAGATTCTGGGTTGTTCTTCCACGCACTGCAGAAGGCGTTGCGTGTTCTGGAGGCCTAATTCTTCCTTAGAATCCCTGGCAAAAAAATTATTTTATCCGAAGCTTTGCGGAGAGAGAGGCAGAGAAGCCCGTTGGTTTCTCAGGGGGCGAAGAAATCGGCTTTCCCCGAGCTCAAACAGTAGGTCCAGGTAGGGAGGAGCCGAGAAAGCGGCCTCGCTCTGCCTGCCTGCCCAGCCAGCAAAGCGCTCGCCAGTCCGAATTTCAGCTTCAAGAGAAGGCTGGGACGGAGCCCGGATCTGGCTTTTCAACATTTTTTGATATTGGGATGCCGGCTGCTTCCTGTCAAATTTTGGTCTCAAACCCACTGAGATGAGGAGCTGGGTGGGAATGTGCATAGCCCCCCCCTCTTCCCCGTCCATCTTCGCATTTTCTCCAAAGAAGCTCCGCTTTGCAGTCGCTGCGGTTCGCCGATTCGCCATCCCTGCTCCAGTTTTAAAGAGGGGAAGACGAAAAGATGGCAGATAATAGAACTCTCCCGGTTTCCAGCGCTGCTGGTGAGACGAGAGGAGTGAGGGGTTCCGGGTAGGATCCTGCTCGGGGAGCAGAGGAAGGGACGCAGCAGCAGGCCTCGGAGCTGGCCGGGAAAGGGGACGCGCTGTTCCCTCCGCAATGCGTTTCCGCCGGTCCAGCCTGGAAGCCGAGGCCAGTGGCCTGTAGGAAAACGACGAGGGCGAGGCAGTCCTCACGAGCAGCGTTTTGTGGCCGTTACCCTTCAAGATAGATTTCATTTTAAGGCAGGCTGTGAGGACAGAACCGGTGTAATAATAATAATAGTTATAACAGCAGCAACAACAACAACATCAACAACCACCTCCGCCACTATGAGAACAGGGGCAAAAACCTCTTCTGAATTCTGTAATGTTAGGAATGCAGTCGAACAGGGGGTTTGTTTTGCTCGCCTCCCTTCCCAGAAACCCCCGAAGATCCGGGGGCGCGAATCTGGCTCGATGGTTCATTGAGTGGGCGCGATCCAGCCGGAAGGTCTCCTGCGCACAGCCTTGCTGCAATGAACAGGAGCAGCGCAAGAGCACCGCAGCCTGCCGTTCGCTGCAGTGGGAGACGTTGTCGACGGATTGGTGTCAATTACAGTTGGGGGGGGGGGGCTGGCAAGAAACTGACAAACGTCTCCCTTATTTTCCCTCTCGCTGCCTACTTCGCAGCCTAGAAAACGCCGACCTGGAAAGTGTCTTATTAGGAGATCTTTTGCAGGGCCGAAAGAACAAGGTCGCTCGAATGGCGGCATTCCTCAAGATTTGGGAAGAATTCATCTTGCGGAGGGATGCTTTAGCCACCCTGCAAATGCAGATGGAGCTGCAATTCTGCTGGGAGAAAAGCCGGTCTGAGAGCCCAGACTGGGCTGTGGGTTTTGAGAAAGCGCTGGGACGGATAATGTTGTTTTTTAATAAAAAAAACCCCCAACTAACCGAAAGCAATCTGGCTAGATTATAGGATGTTTCGGCTCTGAGAGGGAGGTTGCTGTGGGGGCAGGAAGGAGAAAGAGAGAACGCTAATGTGCTGCTAAATAGAGAAAAATATTCTCCGGGAAAATCCAGGCAGAGAAAAAGGATTAAAGTGTCACCATCGCCGAAGAGTAGACGTGCCTCGTCCATTCACATCCTGGGTGGTTGTTGACTAAGCAGCCTGGGTGCAAATTAAGCAGCCCGTTTTACGCACACTTACTCTTGAGACCTGCCTCTGAGTAATAGGATTGAACTGCGTTTTTCATTGAAAGCAATACGCATAAAACACACTTAGAGCACACCGAGCCCCCCTCCCCACCCAAAGTCCCGGGAACCGCAGTTTGCCCCCCACAGAGCTACAATTCCCAGCACCCTAAACTAACTCTGGTTGCTAGGATTCGTTGCGGGGAGCCGTGTGCTTTAAATATGCTTTAGATGTCTGGTGCGCGCGCGTTAGGCCGCTTTAACTGAAGATTATCCGCGCCTCGGGTCTGCCATCCAGGACGCCCCCAGCCCCCCGCAGTCTTGCTTACAAACTTTTGCTGCTTTCAGCTTCTCCAAGGGTGACCTTAATTCTCCTGGGTGTCAATATTTAGGACCCAGTCTACTGGGAAGTTCTCCTGGGCGTCGTCCTATTATCCACCCCAGCCCCTTTCAGGTTTAACCCTGAAAAATAAAAGCAACGGCGCTGATTATTAGAGACCTGAATAGTAACCAGGGGGGAACTATTGCATTCTCCCTTCCCTCCGGCTCCTGCCTCGTGCGCGCTTGAAATTCCCACCCCGATCCCTAATGCGTCTCGGTTCCCCCGTCTGTAAAATGGGTACAAGAGCCTCTGTCTTTAACAGCAAGCACTGTGGAGCCTTTAGAAAAGCATTTCGCCGCGTTAACTCGCCAGAGCTGCTTTGCTGAGAGATACCACTGAGAGATACTAGAGAACTCGCTAATCTACTACCTTGCACCCAAGAGAGGGAAATCGCAGCGCCCCGGAAGTGATGGGCAAGGAGTGGGAAACACAACCTGTGGTTTAGGCCAGCAACTGACTTTGCGATTGAATCACGGGGTCATAATCTTGTAGAGTTGGAAGATACCCCACCCCCGGGTCATCTAATCCAACCCCCTGCGGTGCAGGAACCACAGCTGAGGCGGAGGTTGCATGGAAACGATCCTGGCCCACGTTAAGCGATTTAGAGGCTGCCATCTTAACCCGAATTGCTGGAAGGGAAAGTCCGACTGGAGTCAATGGGAGTATATTGCCCAAGTGAGCGGGATTAGGCTTCAGCTGTAAAACTGACTATGAAATATCCTAAACAGGCACCGTAGATTTTAAACCAACAAATGGGGCTGTCTGAAATTGTGTGCGTTTCACCTGAGAAGACCGACGCGCCTGGAGTAGGGTCTGAAGGCAGAATAGGACCCCCACTTTCCCAAAGCATCAGGGCCTGGGGGGGGGGCGACCGCCTGGGAATCACGTGTCCTGCTGTTCCTTTGAAGGAAGGAAAAATGGATAGAAATGTGTTCTAAAAAATTGGAAATAGAGAGATTTATTGTGGCAGGATATTTTGGGATGAGATGGATCAGAGGCAGGCGGCGAGGTTCCTTCGAGGAACGGTCAATGAGGAGGAGACAGGCCGTTCTCCTGCGCAAGTCCCCTTGAAACGAACGAAACGCGAGAAGATCCGTCTGTAGACCTTACACTAGCTGGGAGGGAAGATCTCCTGCGTCAGCCCCACTGCAATGAAGGTGAACTTCCCAGTCATTGGAGGTCTTGCGCAGGAGAGCATCCTTCCTTAGGTCTACCGTACTAAAAATTCTTATTCGGAAGGAAGTGCGGGACAGGATCCCGACATGCTTAGATCACTAGGAAATCCCATTGTTCATGATTTTCCTGTTAGAGGTTTTCCACGCGGAGAAGGGGGCGGGGGGCAAGCGAAGGTAGGGAGAAGTTAAGGGGAATAAAATAACAAAGAGAGAGAGCTCATGGTCTCAAAATGGAGGGAATGAACTACAACAACTCTACCAGGGTGTTCACACGTTCACCTGACTGGTAGATCAGATGTAGCAGGTCTTAGTCTGGATCTCTAGGAACAACGTGTTCCAAGCACTACTGAGATGTTTAACATAACATACCTGGGAATTAAAACAATTAGGTTAAAAGTAAACTACAAAACTACACGTGCTTACTCGAAAGTTATTTCCATCGAAATCAAGAGCTCTTTATTGAAAAAAATGCTTAAAAATGAAACGTCATCTTATCTTTCAGAACTCAGACATGGAATCAAATTGCTTTTTGCAATTTCTTACGCTTACCTTCGTGGGTCTGTTTGGGAACCAAACTGAAATAATAATATTTTTTTATTTATACCTCGCCCAGCTGATTGGGTTGCCCTAGCCATGCTGAACGAGATAGCTTTTTTTAAAAACACCCAAAGGTTTAAAAGTGGATTTAATTCTGAGGTGAGAGAAGCTGCTTAAAAAGGAGAAGACGAGGAAAGGCGGACGCAAATTTAGAGGGGGGAAAAACTCTCAAAATGTTATAGTTAATTGACAGAGAAAAAGGCCAGAGGGTTGCTCAGTCGCTCTTGAGAGCCAGGAGGCGACCCTCGGCTGATACCAGCTAGACAGAAAAGGTCCTGTGGCCGAGAAAACCTGCCTTTTACTGAGCCAGACCACCGGCCTATATGTGTAACTACCCCAGTGTACGGTGCTGCCCCCTGGTGGTGGGGCAGTGCAGGGCTGGAGATGTAAATGTCTATCAGGCATGGAAAAGCCAGTCTCAGTTTTGCTAAACTAATGGGATTTTGAATAAATGTGCCCTCAGTTATGACTGGTTTGAATCTCGTTGTGTTATTACCTTAGCAGGTCGTGGAGTTAAGACCCACCTTGATCGAGCCATCACTCGGAACTGGGTCCGGACCCGCCAGTTGAAGACCATTAATTTACACCGACTGGGTCTGCAGGGTTTCAGAGGGGCGCCTTCCCAGTCCGAAGTCGAGGACTGGACCTGGGACCTTTCGGGTGTCAGACTGCTGCTGGTCCACTGAGCTGCAGCCTTTGAGCAGAGGGCCTTGTCGGTGGTGGCGCCCACCCTGAGGAACGCCCTCCCCATCACATGTCAAGGAGAAAGGCAACTATTCAACCTTTAGAAGACATCTGAGGGCAGCCCTGTATAGGGAAGTTTCAAGAGTTTGATGTTTTATTGTGTTTCCCTTTTTTAAAGGGAAATTCCCTTATTCCGAATAGGATTCCTCGCAAGAAAAGGGAAAAGTTGACAGCTATGATCCCGAGGGCAAGCGAGCCAAATGTGTCCGGAGACACAAAATGACCCGATTCCATTTCCTAACCTGACCTACCTCAGTTTTCTTTTTCTTTTTTTTCTTTTTCATATATGTATTCTAACTTATATCCTGCTCACTATCACAGAAGAAGAATAAATCCGGGGTGGCTAAGCGACTTTTTGGTGTGTGGGAGCAAACCGATCCATCGGGCTTTAAACAATCAAGGTTTTATAGTTTTTAAAGCGGGGCCCCGATGGAAAGGGTCACCCAAACGCCAAGAGGGACCTGAATTGCAGGGTTCAAGCAAAATAGCCCTCTCTTTCCAGAAACTGGTATTCGTTGCTGCCTCTCATTGTGAAGTCAGAGCAAAGGCTTCGTGGCTAGTAGGGGGGAGTCCTCTCCTCCTCCAGGAATTTGTCCGATCCCCTTTTAAAGCCATCCAAGGTGGTGGCCATCCCTGCCTCCTGTGGCAGAGAGTTCCACAGTTTAACTATCCGCTGCATGAAGAACGGCTTGCTTTTGGCAATCCTGAATCTCCTAACCTTCGGCATCAGTGGTTATCCAACAGTTCTAGGGGGAACTTTTCTCTATCAATAATAATAATAATAATAATAATAATAATAATAATAATAATAATAATAATACTTTATTTATACCCTGCCCATCTGGCTGGGTTTCCCCAGCCACTCTGGGCGGCTTCCGACAGAATATTAAAATACAATAACCTATTAAACATTAAAAGCTTCCCTAAACAGGGCTGCCTTCAGATGTCTTCTAAAAGTCTGGTAGTTGTTCTTCTCTTTGACATCTGGTGGGAGGGAATTCCACAGGGCAGGTGCCACCACCGAGAAGGCCCTCTGCCTGGTTCCCTGTAACTTGGCTTCTCTCAGGGAGGGAACCACCAGAAGGCCCTCAGTGCGGGACCTCAGTGTCCGGGCTGAATGATGGGGGTGGAGACGTTCCTTCAGGTATACTGGACCAAGGCTGTTTAGGGCTTTCAAGGTCAGCACCAACACTTTGAATTGTGCTCGGAAACATACTGGGAGCCAATGTAGGTCTTTCAAGACCGGTGTTATGTGGTCTTGGCGGCGGCTCCCAGTCACCCGTTTAGCGGCCGCATTCATGCAGAATTGCATTAACTTCTATCGTGCCCCCCCTCAACTAGAAAGTCCCAAACCGCTGCAAACTTCCTCTTGCACAAGCTTTATGGAATCTTCCCCCAACGATATGCTTCGAAGTGCTGGAAGTTATAGCAAGAAACGTGGCGAAACTAGACTCAGCGGGGCCCCTTCGTTTTCAGGGGGCTTTCGCAGGAGAACGTCCCTCCGTCTCCAATGCCCGACCTGCTGGAGGGAGGCAGTAAGCTCAGCAGGGATGACTTTCGCGCGAGTCTGACTGTGTCCGGGTTCAAGGGTGCTTTAACCACTGTGCCGCACAGCCGCTTCTCTGCACTCAGCCAGCCTTGCGCGCTTCCTCCTTCCCACGAGGCCCCTTTGCTGGGGCTAATCCAGGTTTCGTCCTGAGGAACGTGATCCCTTCCCCTCCTCCTCCTCCTCCTCCCCCCACCTGCTGCCACCCTCAATAAAACCGCCGGGGAAGGGACGTCGTCCCCCCCTCCAGATGCCAGGAGGTGAATGAACCGCGTCCCGGGTTGTGAAAAGGACACGGCCGCCTGCTGCCAAGCTCTGCTCTGCTCGGCCCCTCCTCCCGCAGAAGACCCCTCCTGAACTTTGCTCCCAGCGGGAGGGCAGAGATCCGTTGCCAGGTGCAGCTTCTTCGGGATCGCGCAAGAGCGCAAGGCTTTGGATGGACGGGGCAAGTTGGCAACTTGGGGCCTTCTCCGGGGAGCGGGGGCAGCCTCCATTGAAGGTTCCTCCCTCCCTCCCTGAGAGGACGTCCTACTCCTCAGGAGACTCATCTGGACCAGAAGAAGACCCCGAAAGCTCATCGCACCATCTCCAGACTCTCTCTTGCCCTTCCGGCAAACGCCTGGAGGAACAGCTCGCTCAACGCTGAAGCCCTGCATGGATGGTTTGTGAGTTGTTGTTGTTGTTGTTGTTGTTGAGTCGTTTAGTCGTGTCCGCCGCTTTGTGGCCCCCTGGACCAGAGCACGCCAGGCCCTCCTGTCTTCCACTGCCTCCTGCAGTTTGGTCAGACTCATGCTGGTAGCTTCGAGAACACTGTCCCACCATCTCGTCCTCTGCCGTCCCCTTCTCCTTGCGCCCTCCATCTTTCCCAACATCAAGGGTCTTTTCCAGGGAGTCTTCTCTTCTCCTGAGGTGGCCAAAGGACTGGAGCCTCAGCTTCAGGATCTGTCCTTCCAGTGAGCACTGAGGGCTGATTTCCTTCAGAATGGAGAGGTTTGATCTTCTTGCAGTCCATGGGACTCTCAAGAGTCTCCTTCAGCACCATAATTCAAAAGCATCCATTCTTCGGCCATCAGCCTTCTTGATGGTCCAGCTCTCACTTCCATAAGTGGTTAAGAGTAAGTGGGTGCAAATATAATTCTTATTTCTCTTTATTTTTTCAGTATGTTTATAGCTTGCCTTTTCTCCAAAGCAGTACACGTAGTTCGTGCTTCTCGATTTTATCCTCACGTCGACCCTGCGAGGTAGGCTAGGTCGAGCATTATAATGACTGGCCCAGAGTCGCCCAGTGAGCTGTCTGGCTGAGTGGAGATCTGAACCCTAATCTCCCAGCTCCATAGTTCTGCTGATGGTGATGATGATGCGTTGTCAAACGTGGGAATCAGCTTTTATTTATTTAGCAGCTTAATAATAAGAAACCCAAGTAGTTTGTACTACTACTACTAATAATAATTTATTATTTGTACCCCGCCCATCTGGCTGGGTTTCCCCAGCCACTCTGGGCGGCTTCCATAGAAACCAAAAATACAGTAAAATATCACAGATTAAAAACTTCCCTGAAATAGCATTCATATCAGAGTTTTGTAATGGGCTGTATCCTGCCAGTATCCCAAGCCTCTTTGTGAATCGTCCTGTGGTGCCTCCCACCAAATCACCTCCCTCCCGCCGTATATACGGGAAAGATCCCTCACTCCCTTCAGACGTTTGCCTTGTACACGTCTGAGTGTTGGGCTATTCACTCGCTCCCCGCGTCCTCATTACTTGTGAGCAAAGACTCCCCTTAGGTGGGAAGGGAGCCCTCTCCTGGAAAGATTTCCACGCGAGGAACCCCATCCCACCCCCCCCCCCACATTTTAGCGGTTCAAGGAGGCACAGGCCTTGAGAAGAGACAGTTCGGACCGCAAGACTGCAATCTAAACAATCTCTCCCCCTCCATCGCAACCAAAGGAACTGAAAAGTACTTTTCGTTTTGAGGAACACTTGAACTCGTGGGCATCCAACGAACTGATTGTTGGAAGAGTTAGGGCCGATAAAAGGAAGCTCCTTTTCCATGCATTGTTAACCTGTGGAACTCCCTCCCACAGGAGGCAACGATTGCCGCCGACCTACATGGCTTTAAAAGAGGATTTTAATTCATGGAGGAGGAGAGAGCTCTGGATGGCTTGTAGCCACGATGACTATCTTCTGCCTCTACGGTCTGAGGCAGCCATGCTTGGGAATATCAGTTGGAAGTCACAGGAGGGGGGAGGGCTCTTGAGTCCGGATCCTGCTTACGGGCTTCCCACAATAGGCTCTTCTTATGTTCCTAAGACTGGTTCGTCCGCGTTGCCTATGTTCGGATTTATTATACGTACACATCGCATGTAAAAGATAAACGCGTCTCCTGTGTTAACTAGCAGTGATTGTATCATTGTATCATATTATTACTACTACAGTCTGTAGTAGTAGTAGTAATAATAATAATAATAATAATAATAATAATAATAATAATTTATCATTTATACCCCGCCCATCTGGCTGCGCTTCCCCAGCCACTCTGGGCGGCTTCCAACAGAATATTAAAATACAATAACCTATGAAACACTAAAAGCTTCCCTAAACAGGGCTGCCTTCAGATGTCTTCTAAAAGTCTGGTAGTTGTTTTTCTCTTTGACATCTGGTGGGAGGGCGTTCCACAGGGCGGGCGCCACCACTGAGAAGGCCCTCTGCCTGATTCCCTGTAACTTGGCTTCTCGCAGCAGCGGAACCGCCAGAAGGCCCTCGGCGCTGGACCTCAGTGTCCGGGCAGAACAATGGGGGTGGAGACGCTCCTTCAGGTACACTGGACCGAGGCTGTTTATATTCCATTGCTTTAGATTTCAGTGATGGGCTGTGATTCTCAGCCTTCATTTCCTGGCTAGCAACGTTTTATTCTGTGCCAAGTTTCCCTCTTTTTGATAAATGGCAGAGAAGAAAACTAATCGACTCACAGCCCGATGCCAAAAGGACTTTGAGTTGGATTCACACGTGCATCTATCTCCTTTACTCTCCCTCACTTCCTTTACTTACTGGCAGCCGAAAATGCGAACTGATTTTTTTCTTTGGAGTGAATATACCTGAACAACGCATCAGCAAACAATTAGAAGCGTCGGGTTTTGATCCCGTGCAAAACGGTGTTGTTCAGACGTGCCAGGGCCTTCTTGATGTTCTTGCAGGAATTTCCAAGGGTCTTCTTATTCAGTAGGATTAGAGGAGCCAGCTGTGCAATGGCTAGAGTGCAAACGACGACGCTCTCAGTCTCAGGTACCTTACAGCTGCTGCTTCCACGACGGAAATACAGCGAAAGAACCAAATGAATCAAATGCTTCCGGAAGCCTCCAAGCTGCGCCAGAAAACGCTTTTTCCTGGAAAGCGCCTAGCAGATTCTTTGGCTGCAGCGGGTTATGTGCTTTATTTGTTTAAGCAAGCAAACAGCTGGCGGAGGGGGGGGGAGGGGAGCGAGTGATAGCAATTGGTTTTGAAAGGTGAAAGGGGCCGCTTCCCGTGCGCGCAGGACTCCCCGCACCTCTCTAAAATAAGGGATACGCGTAGGTCAGGGGTGTCTGCGCCGTGAGTTACGGTGCTGATCACGTGGAGACAGAGAGCAGCGTGTACAGGCCAAGGGGCAAGGGCTGCCGCTAGTGGTGCGCGCCCGCGCTCACGCGCGTTTTAGCGAGCAAGGGCGCGATGCAGCTTTAGTTTCGGAATGGCTATGCAGGACTGATGCGTCCGACACGCAGAGAGTAGGCCCCTTGAGCGTGCACGTGTGTACGGAGCACAAGCGTGTCGCTGGGTCTTTCGCTCGTCTGCCTGGTCCTGGCTTCCTTACGCATTCATATACATAGTGAGATGTATTCACGGGCAAAGATCGTGTCACTACTAGTACTCTTAATACTGTTCTGGCACCGATCATTACCCAGCATTAACGGCGCATGTGCTCAGAAGTAAGCCCATTGTACAAAACGGCGGCGTAAGGAAACCAATGACAGCAACAGTTTGGCCAAACTCATGTTTGTAGCTTCGAGAACACTGTCCAACCATCTTGTCCTCCGTCGTCCCCTTCTCCTTGTGTCCTCCATCTTTCCCAACATCAGGGTCTTTTCCAGGGAGTCTTCTCTTCTCATGAGGTGGCCAAAGTCTTGGAGCCTCAGCTTCAGGATCTGTCCTTCCAGTGAGCACTCAGGGCTGATTTCCTTCAGAATGGAGAGGTTTGATCTTCTTGCAGTCCATGGGACTCTCAAGAGTCTCCTCCAGCACCAGAATTCAAAAGCATCCATTCTTCGGCGATCAGCCTTCTTCATGGTCCAGCTCTCACTTCCATACCTCACTACTGGGAAAACCATGGCTTTAGCCATACGGCTTTTAAAGATGCTGTCTAGGTTTGTCATTTCTTTTCTCCCAAGGAGCAGGCGTCTTTTAATTTCGTGGCTGCTGTCACCATCTGCAGTGATCATGGAGCCCAAGAAAGTAAAATCTCTCACTGCCTCCATTTCTTCCCCTTCTATTTGCCAGGAGGTGATGGGCCCAGTGGCCATGATCTTCGTTTTTTTTGAGCTTCAGACCATATTTTGCGCCCTCCTCTTTCACCCTCAATAAAAGGTTCTTTAATTCCTCCCCACTTTCTGCCATCAAGGTTGTGTCATCTGCATACCTGAGGTTGTTGATATCCCCCCCCCCCCCAAGTAGGACCTTTCCAAGAATCCATGATCATTCTTTGCAAGAGGCCTTTTTTCTCTCGCTTGCGCATTTTGGCCTCTATTAAACACAGGCAGCTGCCACTTGAGTAGCTCCCCCCACCTCTCCACCCCCCCAGGTCCTCTTTCCATCAGAAGAACCTGGAAGCTGGATCAGGCCCGCCAGCAGGACCTGACCGCCTACCCACCCAGAGCTCCCCCAAAGTCAGAGAAATTTGGGTGCGGGAGGAGAGAGACTCCGGATTCCTGCCAGCCAGGGGTCCTTGGTGTCTGACTCTGGCCTGGAGACCTTGGCTGGATCTAGACACATTAAAGAAGCGTTTCAGTTAAACGCGTGGTAAACTTCATACAGGGAAATCCGGTAGGCAAAAGCAGGGACTCCACAGCGCCCTCTGGTGTCACAGTGTTATAACGCATATAAAGCGCTTTACCTTTACGAATGTAGCTGAGCCCCTTGTCCTGCGACAAACCCATCATTTCCCCCTCCTTTGAACAGGTGACGCCTCAACCATCATTCTTTGTGGTGTTACAGGTTCTGGGGACATTTTACAATCATCATCGCTAATTTACTCACCCGTCCCCCTAAGGTCCCAATGCAAAGTTTGCACAATTAAAACTTAATCCTCAAAAAAGAGGAAAAATGAGTTAGATCAAATCGCTTTAAGTTGTTGCGGTGATTCGGAGGTTTAATTTGAAATTAAACTAGATTTAAGCTCCACCTTGGTGTCTGTAGTATCTTCTTTCTCTTAACACCATGGAAGTCAGTTTATATTAAGGGTGTATGTTCTGCCTTATTTTATTAATATCATTTTTTGAACTTGCCAGGGCCTTTGGCTAGAGAACAATAAACGTATTGATTGATGCAATCAATCGCCCTGAGATCTAGGGATGAAGGAAGGTATACAAATTTAATAATTGTTTTAATACAATTAAAACACAATGTTAGAAACAGTTTAAAGCAACTTCCAGCCACATAAATAAGGTCGAACACCCACACACCCACACACCCACACACACCCACACAAAATCTCAAGTGTCAAAGTGTATACATCTCAAAACAAAACAAAACAAAACAAAACAAAACAAAACAAAACAAAACAAAACATTCTTTTCACTCTGTCCCTCAACGCTCAGCCATGAAGCTGGCATGTATATATCTATATATTTATACATTTGCCACTTGGTTGTAGAAACCCACACCTCAAAGAAGTTTATAAAAGAGATAAAGCAATAATCAATAAGAAAAATCAGCAGCAATAAAGTAAAATTTTCAAGAAGTTAAAATAACAACAAACGACAAACACGCACCAACTTTCTAAAGATCTGGCTTAAACAAGATCTTGCCTGCCTAAACAAGAACGTTTTTAGCAGGCCCCGAAAAGAGTTCAATCGGCAGGGAGTTCCGAAGTGCAGGGGCTGCCAGGCTGAAGTGGTGGCGCTTGGGCAATTGCTGCTTCTCAACCTGCCTCGGAGGGATGTTGTGAGGGCGAAATTGGGGTCGGGGAGAAGTAGGTATACAGCCTTGTGCTGTTTGGAGGGCAGGCGGCAGCCAAATGGAATACATACGTTAAATACACACGCGCCCTCACCAAAAGATATATACATACATATATATGGCTTTATGTTTGTTCTGACTTTTCCTAAACAAGGAAAAGTATTGCTTTTCAAAGTCACAAGGATTCCTCGAGATTTCTTATTCATTCTTCATTGTCAAGAGACCCTTGTCCCGACTAGCTCAGGATGAGATTTACTCCCAGGGAAGCGCAGCTCCTGTATGCAATTCCGTGGGGCTTACTTCCGAGTAGACGTCTGTAAAGGTGCATTTTAAAACGCTTTTCTTGCTCGGGTTGAAATCAGCGAAGAGTTTTAGTGTCCGGACTGAATAGTTCAGTGACCGTGGAGGATCGGGGCCTAGGCAGCCGTGTGAATCTCACTGGATGCCAACGTGGCTAAAAATCAAGGAAATTAACATCATTACTCATTAGTAAAAAATAATAATACCGAACCACACGAAAACAGATCAAGGGACAGAGCAGGGCAGCGGGTATCTGCGAGTTATTTTCGCCAAAGTGCTTTTTTCTGTGTAATGTAAACTGTGCAGGATCCTTGGAAGGCGTTAAAAGACTATGCAATAAGCCTGGAGGGACAAGGAAGAGGAGGCCCAGCCAGATGGGCGGGGTATAAATAAATTATTATTATTATTATTATTATTATTATTATTATTATTATTATTATTATTATTATTATATCGGAGGTGGGGGGGAATGAGGTTAAAAAGCAGATAGCTTTTTGTGCGGGCTTGTGATGATGTCTTTCGTTTCTGTTCTAAACAAACAAAACAAAGGTTTTGCTGTTTTTATTTCCGAGGTGAATCGGGACCACGCAGGGCGGGGTGGAGTTGGGAGCTTACTCGGAGGAAAGGAAGATCTCCACCGAAAAGGAAGAAGAGAAGGAGGAAAGGTGTGAGGGGTACGATCCAGCCATCTCCTGCACTAAGGCTCTGGAAATGGGCCGGATCAGGGGAAAGGGGACTTGGGCAGGAGAATCGGGCCCACGCCCTTCGGAAGAGAGGAGGAAGATGGGCTGGTTGGAGGGCGCGAAGGTGGACCCCACTTTTCTTCTGAGATTTGCCCTCCCCTAAAAAATACCTCCCGTCTTGGGCGTAACCAGAGGGGGGCAGCTGCCCCCCCCCCCAGATGAAGTAAAAATTCTTAACTAACTGACCAATCACTTTGCAGATAGCTCGGTTCTGCCCCCCCCCAAAAGTCCTAGCACCCCCAAACAAAAATCCCGGCCACGCCGCTGCTCCCCGCTTTCCTTTCCCAGCTACACGCGCAGCCTCTTCCGGCGATGTATGGACTCCAGGTTAAAATCTGCCCCGCAGGATTTACTTAAAACGAAAACACCCAAAAATAATAATCCCCTTTTTATTTTCAGCCACAGCCTCGCTGGCTCCTGGGCAGAGCCTCTCCTCCGCTCTCTTAGCAGCAGAATTATATCCCGGAAGAAAAGATAATAATTCTCAAGATTTAAGTCGAAGCATTAGAGAGCCCCGGAGCTAAACGCCGGATGTGACCTTCCTTTTTCCTTTCTGCCTTATCCTTTTCTCTCTCTGACGCATTTGTGTTCCCAGAGCCCTACAGCAACATCCCCCTCGCGCCTTCCTTTGCCCCTCAATCCATGCGCGTCAGTTCCCTATTCACACGTGCGCAGGGATTAATATTAGACCCTAGAGAATGTCAGAGGGAGCTGGAAAATAATACCCGGGTGGAGCTTTTGATGAATGGCTGTTTATAATAAAACTAAGAGTATCTTTCCCTGTGTGGGTGGGTGTTGAGGATCGCTGTGAATCCCACGAAAAACAGGTGTGGTTGGGAAAGGGACGCGCGTTTTGTGTGAATGGCTCCTCTGCTTTTCCATCTAAAGGAATGAAGGAATGAATGGTTATATTTTTTTGCTGGGAGGCGGGGAGTGTCATGTTTTGCAAGCCACTTTGAATGTAGCAAGTAAAAGGCAAATAAAAATTATAATCTCCTGCAAACTGCAGAGAACGTATGAAAGCAAAAGCCACTGGGTTGACCTGGTCCCGACACGGAGGCCGGGCGTCACGTAGGGATCTCCCCCCAAAAATAAGCTCTTGGAGATATTTCAAGATTCATTTGCAAAACGTCGAGGGAGCATCGAAGAGCATTTGCTGTCGTTTGGCCTCGTAGGAATAATCCGAATCGGAGTTGTTTGATGTTGTTGTTGTTGTTTAGTCGTTTAGTCGTGTCCGACACTTGGTGACCCCCTGGACCAGAGCACGCCAGGCACTCCTGTCTTCCACTGCCTCCCGCAGTTTGGTCAGACTCATGCTGGTCGCTTCGAGAACACTGTCCCACCATCTTGTCCTCCGTCGTCCCCTTCTCCTTGTGCCCTCCATCTTTCCCAACATCAGGGTCTTTTCCAGGGAGTCTTCTCTTCTCATGAGGTGGCCAAAGTCTTGGAGCCTCAGCTTCAGGATCTATCCTTCCAGTGAGCACTCAGGGCTGATTTCCTTAAGAATGGAGAGGTTTGATCTTCTTGCAGTCCATGGGACTCTCAAGAGTCTCCTCCAGCACCAGAATTCAAAAGCATCCATTCTTCGGCGATCAGCCTTCTTGATGGTCCAGCTCTCACTTCCATACATCACTACTTTATTTATAGTCAACCTTTTTCTGCATGAAGATAAAGGGGGTGGCAGTTACATGGGTCTCCTGGTCTCCAGTTAATCCCACAACCACCCTGCGATGTAGGCCCGCAGGCCTTCAGCTCAGCAACAGGTATGGCTGGGGGAGACGCCCCCTGCCTGAAACCCTGGTCGGCTGCTACCAGCCAGTGTCGACAATGCCTAGCTAGGTGGATGAACCCTGTGGTCGGGATAAGGCCGCTTCCTAGTTCCTATTTCAGGCTGAGAGGCCAGGACTGTCCGCCCAAGGTCACCGAGTGGCATAGAAACCAAGTCCTAGGGGACGAGGTCCCTTTGGTGCCTCCAATAAAATATTTGAGGGGGCTCCCCCCCCCAAGTTGACAGGCATTGGAGGAAAAACTCTGAGGGGGGAGACTATCCTTCCATCTGCCATGCCCCACCCTCTAGTCTCTGCTTCTCAGTTTCCATTGTATTATTTTATGTACCGCGGCTTGCCATTGTTTTACTGATCATAGTTTAGAAATTATTTATTGTACCTGCTGAGTGCATTTCTGTTTAACTTTTATACGTTGACATTATTATTTTATACTATTCTAATAATGGTCGAATGTTACTTTTTTGACGTAGGTTGCTTATTTTAAAGTTTTGTTTTATTATCACGTTTTTGTATTGCACTACATTGTTATAAGATGTACATTTTTTTGTTTCTTCAGCTTGTAAACCGCCTTGAGTGTTGCAAGACAGAAAGGCGGTATACAAATTAAAAATGATGATGGTGACGATTCAGATGGTGTGCGTGCCCCACGTCTTCTGATCGATTATAGAATCACAGAATCGGAGAACGGTAGAGGTGGAAGGGACCCTCAGGGGCAATCTAGTCCAACCCCCTGCAAGGGAGGAATCTCAGCTCGAGCATCCCTGACACAGGGCCACCCAACCTCTGCTTAGAAACCCCCGGGGAAGGAGAATTGGGACCTTACCTGCCCCTCCTATTTTATTCAGGTTGGCACCTGGTGAGAAGGTTTTGCTCTTGGGAATTACCCTACAAGTCTGAAGTGGTGTGTGGGTGTGAGAGAGCGCTAAATGCACTAGTGGGGAGCGGGGGGGGGCTGGGAGAATGCAAGTAAATGGGGGGGGAGGAGGGAGGAAGAGAGGAACAACCCCCCCTATTTCCCACTCCCCCTTCCTCCTTTTTGCTCCCTCCACATCCCCGTTCGCCCAGACCTCCAGACACTGAAGGTCCCACCCCCTCCCCCTTCCTACCCCCCCCCCCCGTGGCGTCTCCAGTGGCGTCTCGTCCCAGGTGCTCCGGGGCAGCACAAGAAGCACTTTTGTCTGTCTTTGATGAAAGCCCCCATTGAGCGTGTTTACAAACATTGGTCTCGCTCTGCGGCTGCGAGGGGGGGGGCAGGAGATGGGAGGGGCCGGCTTCGGCGGGACAGCAGCGCTGCGGTGGGAGGCGCAGCTGGGCGCAAGGGGAGGGGCTCTCAATAGTCATGCCACGGGTGGGGTGAAGCGTTTCCCCAGCCCCACTTAAGGACCAGAGGCATGGGCGTACCCAGGATTTTTTTTGGGGGGGCAGCCAAAGCTGTTGATCTTTTCCCTTTTTTAAAAAAGGAGATCACGCACCAAACTTGTTGAGCTTTCTTAAGGGGAGGGGGGCAGAATGGAATACTTTCAATGCTTCTCAATAGTTTTTGTGGATCCCTTGGCCAGAGGATGGCGCAGGGAGAGGGAGGGTTGGCCCAGAACGCGTCAGATCCCCCCCCCATCTTATTGAGGGTACTGGGGTGGGGGAGAAAAAGAGGAAGAGAAAGTGGAATATATGGGAAAGGAGGGAATTTCGAAATAGGGAGAAGAAAACCTGGAAGAGCGGGAGAGAGTGTTTGTGGCATAGTGGTTAGGGAGACGGAATAGGAGGACCCGGGAGAAGACCTGGGAATTAAAGGAGGAGGAGGGCTTGAGCTCCTTGTGGGGGGGGGGGTTAGAAATGCAACAAACAAACAAAAATCCATAATGGGACTTTAAGGTGAATGCCGAATAATAAACAACACCAACACATACATTTGGGAATCTTTTCTCCGAGACAGAAACGAAGGGGTGTGTAAACCTGAAGCACATTCCCCCACCCCTCAAATAATTGGGGGTGCTGTGATTTTACAGGGTCACAGTTCCCACAACAAACTCAGGTGCCCATAATCCTTTGAGAAGAGGGGTGAGGGAATGTGCCTCAGAGGTATAGTTTGTGGCTGGGGTGCCAACTTGAATAAAATATATGGGGGGGCAGGCAAGTAAGCCCCGCCCCACATATTCGATCACATGACGCGATGCACGCACACTATTTGAATGGCAATTCCCGTCAATGGGGGGGGGGCTCCCCATCAAATATTTTAGGGGAGGCGAAGCCCTTCGGCCCCCAGGAGTTGGCTCCTATGGTGTGTGCCCCGCCACAATTTGGGAAGGGGGTTTCTGTGAGGATGCCCCTCTGCCTGAGACTCCAATCCGGCAGTTATAAAGGTGATTTTTCCGGGATTACGGCGGGAGAAGTCATCACGGGTTTCAGCCCCCCCCATTTAAATCAAGGGCACCCTGAAAAGTTAATAGCTTTGACTGGAAGGGAGGAAGCGAAAAGCTCTCCATGTTTATCCTTGCAGGACGAAAGAAAAATGGAATTTTGTATAATACCGGTACTTCTTTGAGGAACGTTTGCAAGAACCGTGCAAGATTATATTTCCAAAAGGCGTATATAGATATAAAACAGCAACCCTGTATCTTCCACCGCTGCACACTTTCTTTGAAATCTGTTTTATTAGCTGTGAAAATCTGCCTCCTTTCCACTTCCTTCTTCGAGATCCGTCCTAAACAGTGACGGGATTATTATTGTCGCTGCTGGTTAGCGACGCTGTTTTTAAAACGAATTCGTTCTTGGAGGAGGACCTTTTAACGGAATAATTCATTTAAAAGCCGCAGAGAGATCCCTTACGAGCTCAATGTGGAACTGTGCTACAATTTAAGAAGAATTAAGTGTGGGGCGTCTCCCCATCACCCCTCTCTCTCCCCCCCCACACTTTATAGGAATATATTGATACGGATAATAGATTTTTTGGTGTGTGTCCGTGTGTGGCAGAAGTAAGTGGTTTCGGCTGCAATACTGGTAATAAATATCATTGAACACAGTGAGACATAATTTCGAAGTAGGGTTCTATAGGATGAACCTGTCAGGGATATAAATTGCGGCGGAGACATATTTTAGGGGGGAGTTTATATGGCTGCAATTGCGTGCACGCTTATCTGGGAGCAAGTTTCATTGAATTTAGCGGAGTAGATATAGGGTTGCAATGTGAGCGCTTAAATTTCCGGGGGCGCTTCTCGCCAGCCCTTGAACCACAACACGATGAAGTGCGCATTTCTCGCCCCCCCCCCCGCTTTTTGGGAGCAAATCCATATATTTCAATTGCAAACAGGTGCGCATAGGCTTGCATTTATTAGGAAAGTGGGGGGGGAATGGGGGCAGGCGGCTGAGCTATGGATCTGTTCCTTTTTTGGGGACAAAAAGGGCAAATGTGTCACCCGGTCTGATCTTCGCCAGCACAGAGAGCACGCCCGTCTGCGCGCAACCAGAACCGCAAAGCAGTTCAAAGCGCGCACACGTGCCCCAAAGCTTCCTGGAAATTGTAGTTTGCCGAGGGTGCTGGGAATTGCAACTCTGCGAAGGATCAACTACGGTTTTCCAAGATTTTTTGAAGGAGTAAACTGCAGTTCCCAGGAGTCTTCGAGGGTGTAAACTACAGTTCCCACCGATTATTGCGCGGGGTGGGGATGAGCTTGAAAGCGGATGCGAAACAGCGGAGAAAGGCGCACCCCCCCATTCTATTTTACACCACATGCCCTGTCCTTTATGGTTGTTGTTGTTGAGTCGTTTAGTCGTGTCCGACTCTTCGTGACCTCCTGGACCAGAGCACGCCAGGCCCTCCTGTCTTCCACTGCCTCCGGCAGTTTGGTCAAACTCATGCTGGTAGCTTCGAGAACACTGTCCAACCATCTCGTCCTCTGTCGTCCCCTTCTCCTTGATCTTTCCCAACATCAGGGTCTTTTCCAGGGAGCCTTCTATTCTCATGAGGTGGCCAAAGTCTTGGAGCCTCAGCTTCAGGATCTGTCCTTCCAGTGAGCACTCAGGGCTGGTTTCCTTCAGAATGGAGAGGTTGGATCTTCTTGCAGTCCATGGGACTCTCAAGAGTCTCCTTCAGCACCAGAATTCAAAAGCATCAATTCTTCGGCGATCAGCCTTCTTTATGGTCCAGCTCTCACTTCCATACATCACTACTGGGAAAACCATAGCTTTAACTAGATAGCTTTATTAGAACAAACTGTGAGCGCGGAGGGGATGTGGCAGAGAACCAACCCGGAAGTTCTTCTGCGCAAGCCCCATTGGCTTTTGCAGAGGGTTTGCGCAGGAGATCTTATTCCCGGGATTTGCTCTCCAGGCTTCTCACTTCCGAATTCAATTCCAGAGCCACTTCCAGCTTTACAGTTCCGTGATTTTATGATTCTGGCATCCTGGGATGCATAACCAAGGGCCCCAAAGGATGCGCTCTTACCTGTCAGGCCCTCGCTGCAGCGAGTTCAATTCATGGAACGAAATAAAGGTGTTCGACCTTAGGACCACAAAACCGTGCAGTTGGAAGAGTTCACGAGGGCCATCTGTTCCAACCCCCGACCATGCAAGCATCTCATTGGATAGCGGACGGGACACCTCGGAAGGTGGCGACCTCTCCTTCAGCGGAGGTTTGAAAGACTAAGTTATATGGCCATCTGTCAGAGATCGTGCACTGTAGGGTGTTCGACTAGATGATTTTATGATTCCCTGATTCTACGAAAGTGGAACTCTATCTTTACCTGGAAGTAAGCTCCCGTGAGAAGCACGGGACTCAGCTTCTGAGCAGACACGGGATGCTCTCAAAGCGTGCAAACTCACAGGTAAAGCCCCGTTAAGAGTTATGAGGCTTACTCCGAGGTAAGTAGGAAGAGGACCGCAACAGAAAAGCGCTTGACACCCGAAGTGGTTCGATACGGTATTGGCTGCAGAAACCACAACGGGCCTGATCCAGCTGAAAGGGTCTCCTTCGGAAGCGTGCCTGAGCAGGAGAAGCTCCCGTTGCAGCTGATAAATTATGGGGCTGAACTCCACAGGGCCGGTCCTATCCTTAGGCAGAGATGCCTCAGGCAGCAAATTTTGAGTTTGTGAAAAATGGTTAATGATCCCTTGAATTATTCGTGTGTGAATTACTCTGAATTACTCTGTCTGGGTATTTACTGCAGACAGGCGGAGGAGAGGAGTCCGTGGGATCTTCCTCCTAAGAGAGGAACATTTTCTTTCTGAGAGGCAGTGTGGTAGCGGCTGGAGTGTCAGAATTGGACCTGGGAGAGACCAGGGTCCGAATTCCCACTGGACCATGATGCAAGTAACTGGGTGACTTTGGGAGTCAGCTATTGCCTCTCAACCTAGCCTACCTCGCAGGATTGTTGTGGAGATGAAATGAGGAAAGGGGAGGGCAATATATGGCCCCTTGGAGGAAAAGGTGGGATATAAATGCAATATTAAACCTAGAAGAAGATCAAACCTCGCCATTCTGAAGGAAACCAGCCCTGAGTGCTCACTGGAAGGACAGATCCTGACGCTGAGGCTCCAATATTTTGGCCACCTCATGAGAAGAGAAGACTTCCTGGAAAAGACCCTGATGCTGGGAAAGATGGAGGGCACAAGGAGAAGGGGATGACAGAGGATGAGATGGTTGGACAGTGTTCTCGAAGCTACCAGCATGAGGGAGGCAGTGGAAGACAGGAGTGCCTGGCGTGCTCTGGTCCAGGGGGTCACGAAGAGGCAGACACCACTAAACGACTAAACAACAACAAATATTCTGCTCTGGTCAGACCTCACCTGGAGTACTGTGTCCAGTTCTGGGCACCACAGTTCAAGAAGGACACTGACAAACTGGAACATGTCCAGAGGAGGGCAACCAAAATGGTCAAAGGCCTGGAAACGATGCCTTATGAGGAACGGCTAAGGGAGCTGGGCATGTTTAGCCTGGAGAAGAGGAGGTTAAGGGGTGATATGATAGCCATGTTCAAATATATAAAAGGATGTCACATAGAGGAGGGAGAAAGGTTGTTTTCTGCTGCTCCAGAGAAGTGAACACGGAGCAATGGATCCAAACTACAAGAAAGAAGATTCCACCTAAACATTAGGAAGAACTTCCTGACAGTAAGAGCTGTTTGACAGTGGAATTTGCTGCCAAGGAGTGTGGTGGAGTCTCCTACTTTGGAGGTCTTTAAGCAGAGGCTTGACAACCATATGTCAGGAGTGCTCTGATGGTGTTTCCTGCTTGGCAGGGGGTTGGACTCGATGGCCCTTGTGGTCTCTTCCAACTCTATGATTCTATGAAATGCAATATACAAACAAACAAACAAACAAACAAACAAACTTGACTGGTCTTGGGGACTCTGTCATTCAACACTGGGGAGCAGGGAGACGCCTTTGCTGTTTTGCTTCAACATGTCTTGGACATGAGCCCCAGCTGAGCCGCAGTCAATCCTCAAGAAATCTCGGGGGATTTACACGAGGGTTTTGGGGGAGCTGCTCTGGGGCCGGATGAGTCCCTGCAAAACCCCCCTCGCCCAGGTCCTCTCCTCAGCAACCCCCTTTAAAAGGAGCTTATTCTGGGACTCTGAAGAGCTGTTCGCCCATCGGGGTGGCTGGACCGGTTTGCTAACCCGATGCTATCCAAGGCGGTTTCCAATGGCCGGAACGGTTTTTAAATCCCATGACCAGTTTTGAGAGAGGTGTTGGTGCCGGAGATCCAAGATTAAAACGCTTCCGGGTCCCGCTGGTTTCGATTTCCATGAGGAAATATTTAAGAACTTTGCAGAATCCCACCGCTGTCTCGGAACCGTTTTTAAACTTGACTGAACTGAGATACCTTCCTCCTGTTTGGAGGACCAAGCATCTTATCTTCCTATCTATTATTAGTCATTATTTAGTTAATGAAATTTATGCACCACTTGATTGTAACAAGCCTAAAAGCGGTTTGCAGAAAGGATAAAACAATAAAATTGTAACTAAGAAAAAATAACGACAATAATTCAAAACTATTGGAAATTTAGAATGATAGTGGACTTGAAAGATTAAAACTCTCCCCCCCCCCTCTCTCTGCTAAACATTACTTAAGGGTCCAGATCCCAAATAAAATATGTTCAAACCCCAACAACCTCACGTCATTTTTGGGTAGGTGGGTCATTTTCCCTGAGTCTGACCCTCAGATTTAGACACTTTTGAATTTCTTTTTGGCATTTCACCACCTGTTTTTATGCACACCAGACCCAAATGCCACATATTCTCTCTCAGTTTAGAGAGGCAAATCTAAGCGATTAAGAGATGTGATTTGGTAAACCGCATTTTGGGGGGTTAACTGATACAGGTCTTGTCATATGAAAGAATTAACACGGGCGTGTTCTGATGGCAGCAGATCAGGCCACAATGAAGGTTTCCTCTCATTTTATAAATCAGAAGTTCCCAAAGTTCCCAAAGACAGAGCAGTCAAGTACAACATTCCTAGAGTAGAAATAATAATAATAATAATAATAATAATAATAATAATAATAATAATAATAATAAATTTTATTTATATCCCGCCCTCCCCAGCCGAAGCCGGGCTCAGGGCGGCTAACAACAATCAAATAATCAAACAGTCAAATAGTCACACAATCTAAAAATATTTCATTATAAAAATTAATTAAACCAAAGAGGATGCTTTGTACCAGCCGGTAGCAAACTTCCTGTTTCCTCCAGGGCTGGGACAAGACTTCCTCTGCATCTGACTAGAGGTGGGTGTGACCTTACCTGTGCAGGTAACAAAACCAAAAGGCGCACAGCTCCACTCTTCTTTCCTCTCTCTTCTCCCTCTTGCTTTTGTCAAAGAAGCAACAACTCTTCAGCTAGAGATGCCCTGTCAATTTCCAGCCAAGAGAGGACAAAGGGACTATCTCCTTATGGGATCGATTCCACGTGTAGATATTTTGTAACCTAAGTCTTCCTTCAGGGATCCAATTGTGAACTGATGAACTGATCCGTTTTACTTTCAATGGACTCCATTTTACTTTCAATTTACTTTCAGCTGTCCATGGAGGAGCAGATCAATTCTGTGTCCAGGGCAGCTGTCTACCAGCTCCATCTGGTACGCAGGATGAGACCCTCGCTGCCCGCAGGCTGTCTTGCCAGAGTGGTGCATGCTCTGGTTATCTCCCGCTTGGACTACTGCAATGCACTCCACGTGGGGCTACCTTTGAAGGTGACCCGGAAAATACAATTAATCCAGAATGCGGCAGCTAGACTGGTGACTGGGAGCGGCCGCCGAGACCACATCACACCGGTCTTGAAAGACCTACATTGGCTCCCAGTACGTTTCCGAGCACAATTCAAAGTGTTGGTGCTGACCTTGAAAGCCCTAAACAGCCTCGGTCCTGTATACCTGAAGGAGCGTCTCCACCCCCATCGTTCTGCCCGTACACTGAGGTCCAGCACTGAGGGCCTTCTGGCGGTTGCCTCACTGCGAGAAGCTAGGGAACAGGGTACCAGGGAACCAGGCAGAGGGCCTTCTCAGTGGTGGCGCCCACCCTGTGGAACGCCCTCCCACCAGATGTCAAAGAGAACAACAACTACCGGACTTTTAGAAGACATCTGAAGGCAGCCCTGTTTAGGGAAGCTTTTAATGTTTGATGTATTACAGTATTTTAATATTTTTTGGGAAGCCGCCCAGAGTGGCTGGGGAAGCCCAGCCAGATGGGCGGGGTATAAATAATAAATGATTATGATGATTCCCTTGCCTCTTAGCCCCCCCAGGGAATACCTCCAGGGGGCAGTACCTGTGGGAATGTTCAGGGAGACAGGAGAGGATATATTGATTAATAATATCCTTCCTAATTTGTGCTAGCAAGTTCTGTATCTTAGCAGAGTTTTAAACATTCCCCTTTAAATGCACAGCGGTTTGCTTGTTGCAAGCTCATTTGAGCTTCTAAATATAGGATTCCTGGTCATTCCCTTTTGTCCCTCTTAAAAGAATAGACATGACAATCTTATTTAAAGTCAGTAAAAAGAAGTTTACTCACAGTATGGAGGCAGCTGGGTGCTGGAGGTGTAAATGATTATCAGACTCTGAAAAGTTCATCCATTTTGTTATTAATTAAACTAAAGACTTTTGACTGGATTGTGAATAAATATGCAATTAATTGGGACCGTTTTAAATTTCACTGTGTTGCTATCTAGTGTGTCATGCAAACTGCTGTTCTGAATAACGTTTGTTATAGGGGATGAGTTTATGGGCATAGGTGTTTGGAACCAAGCGGGTGGTGGCCCCCCCAAAATTTGGGAACAACTGGTCTAATCAAACCCCTCACTCTCTTTCTGGGGTGCCTTATTAAGTTTTCACTTGTCGTTTTTAATTTTATGATGGATTTGTTGTTGTTTAGTCGTTTAGTTGTGTCCGACTCTTCGTGACCCCATGGACCAGAGTATGCCAGACACTCCTGTCTTCCACTGCCTCCCGCAGTTTGGTCAAACCCATGCTGGTAGCTTTGAGAACATTGTCCAACGATCTCGTCCTCTGTCGTCCCCTTCTCCTTGTGCCCTCCATCTTTTCCAACATCAGGGTCTTTTCCAGGGAGTCTTCTCTTCTCATGAGGTGGCCAAAGGACTGGAGCCTCAGCTTCAGGATCTGTCCTTCCAGTGAGCACTCAGGGCTGGTTTCCTTCAGAATGGAGAGGTTTGATCTTCTTGCAGTCCATGGGACTCTCAAGAGTCTCCTCCAGCACCAGAATTCAAAAGCATCCATTCTTCGGCGATCAGCCTTCTTGATGGTCCAGCTCTTACTTCCATACATCACTACTGGGAAAACCATGGCTTGAACTCTACGGACCTTTATGATGCATAGGGGTCCTCCAAAGCTGGAAATGGCCCACCAAGAGGGCCTGCCCCACAGTAGTTAACTGAAATCTACCCAGCCTGAAATGTGTAGCTAACAAATGAAGGACCCTAATGGAAGCCAAAGAAGGGGAACTGGGGTCTTGCACGTCCCCCGCCCCCGAGTTTCCCAATCTACAAGCCATTAAGCTTGGATTTAACATGATTAGCCCCACTGACGTACATGGGTCCAACCTGGCCAGCTTCCATATAGGACTTCTGTCTAAGTGCCCATTTCAAAATGTCACAGACAGGAAGGATAAATTAGGTTGTAATCCTATACAGGAGTATGTTCCACTGAACTCAAAGGGTCTTTCTGCTGAGTAGACGTTTTGTACGATTGTGCTGTTATAGCATTTTGTTTCAGTGGTATGTGTCTCTGCCTGCCCAAATAGCGATACTATCCTTACACTGCAATAAAACTGAATATAAGCCGCACCAGAATATAAGCCACACCTTTAAAATTCAAGGGGGGGGGGGAAGACAATACCCGAGTATAAGCCACTCCCTTAAAATTCTGCAGGCACTCACACCCGTTCCATTTTACCATATGTCTGTTTCAGCAGCGATATCCTAAAAGCCAATGTTTGAAAGGTCGCGAATTTAAACCACACTTTTATCATCATCATCATCTGCTACCTCATACCTAGCTGAACTTCCACTAGACCTCTGAATTTCCAGCGCAGTTTGTTGCAATATTGTCTAGCTCTCTCTAATCTTCCTTGCAGCTGGAGCATAAAGCACTACTTTATGTGCCACAAATCTGTTAGCGTCACAGAAAATGAAGCAAACCATAGTAAGCCTGCTTCCAGGAATTAGCAATGGAGTTGATCTCTTGGATCCCTACATAAAGGGCAGATTACCAAGTCATGTCTGATGCCTTCCTCCTGAGGTCGGTCACATAGGCAGAGTGTGTCGTCATATGGGACCTTATTGCATCAACCATCCAAGATTGCTGTGTGCTTCACCTGGAATATGAGCTCAATAATGGCATTTCTTAAGGCATGAGTTTGGTCAAGCAACATGTTCTGGAATGCTCTGTTTTCAGAAGAGCAAGCTGTAAGCAAAGTGGCAACACCAGCCATACTGGAAAGCTGTCTCAAGGCAGCATTGCTACCCAAAGAATTCAACACAGACAGCTTCTGAGGATCAGCTTCTGAAACTTTAGAAGTGTTAGTGTCTCTTTTTCTCTGGCTAAGTTCCTCTCAACCTCACTCCATGCCACCCACAGCAGACCGACCGACCGACCGACCGAGTGTGGCACAGTTGAGGGAACTTGAAATAGCCGTTACGATGCGATAATCTTTATTGTCATTGTCCCATACAGAACAACAAAATTGAAAAACTACATCAGACATTAGAAACCAACAAGCCTGCTATCCCAGCTATCTCAGCCTAAAAACTCTGATACCCCATAATTAAATACAATATACTCCCATAGAGACTACCTTAGGTAGAGGTCAAGGGGACCCCTGACCATTAGGTCCCGTCGTGACTGACTCTGGGGTTGCAGCACTCATCTCGCTTTACTGGCCGAGGGAGCCGGCGTACAGCTTCTGGGTCATGTGGCCAGCATGACTAAGCCGCTTCTGGCGGACCAGAGCAGCTCATGGAAACGCCATTTACCTTCCCGCCAGAGCGGTACCTATTTATCTACTTGCACTTTGATGTGCTTTCGAACTGCTAGGTTGGCAGGAACAGGGACCGAGCAATGGGAGCTCACCCTGTCACGGGGATTCGAACCGCCGACCTTCTGATCGGCAAGTCCTAGGCTCTGTGGTTTAACCCACAGCACCAACTGTGTCCCACAGAAACTACCTTACACTGTGTTTAAAACCAAAATCGCATTTGAATAGAAACTGTTTCTCAGACGGCTAGTCCTAGTCTTTATAACCCTGGACCTTCTTGCAGAAGGCAAAACCTGAAAGAGATCATTTCCGGGGTGCGCACTGTCCTGCACTATCTCTGCAGCTTTCTTATGGCACCTGGAAGCATAGATTTGATCCAAGGTGGGAAGAGTGCACCCAATTATTCTCTCTGCAGTCTTTACAACCCTGGACAGCATTGTTTTTCCCCTGAGCATGCAGCTCCCAAACCACACAGAGAAACCATAAGTTAATACACTCTCCACAGTACAATGGTAAAATGCCATCAACAGGTCCTTTGAGAGATTGTTTTTCCGGAGGATTCTCAGAAAATATAATGTGCAGGCAAGTCCCATCCCTCGAAGGAGGTAGATCTTGCACAGCAGAACAGCATGGCCACAGCATACTAAAAGGCGCTTTGATTTCAATGTAAGATTCAGGTGAACACAACCTTACACAATCAGAGGGGTCAGCAGACTTTTTCAGCAGGGGCCGGTTCACTGTCCCTCAAACCTTGTGGGGGGCTGGACTATATTTCGGGGGAGGGGGAATGATGCAAGAGCCCCAGTGGCTTCTTACCTTGTGTCTTGTGAGCGGCAGGTGGTGGAAGGCAATGAGAGGTGCGTGAAAGGGCTCTGGAGAGGGGCTGCTGCTGGCACCAAGAAAGCCCAGCCCCCTTCCTCCTCTAGGCAGGGCAGGGAGAAGCCAGGAGGAGGGAGGGAGGAGCGGTAGTGGCGCTGCCATGGGAGGGAGAGGGAAAGAACGTGCATGCTGTCAATCCACGCGGCGATTCCCGGACCGTCCGCGGGTTGGATTTAGAAGGCAATTGGGCCTGATCTGGCCCACGGGCCTTAGTTTGCCGACCCATGACTTTACCTGTGATGTGATGTGATGTGGGGATTAACAGGTGGACAATGACAGTGGATCCTGTGAGCAAAGAGACTTGTGCTTTATGACTGGAAGGGTAAATACCCACTATCTGTTGCTCTGTGGTCTGAAGGTTTTACTTCTCTTTCCACCTCTGAACGTTTATCCTACCATTGGCAGTCTCATTTGGATGCTTATTTTGACATATGAATGGCATATATTAATGTATATGTTTATGTAAATGCTCAGTAACTACTGAACTGTTTTTAACACTGATTGGGAGCCGCCCAGAGTGGCTGGGGAAACTCAGCCAGATGGGCGGGATATAAATAATAAATTATTATTATTATTATGAACTGTCATACAAGCAAATAGGGGAAGAGATGAAAAGAAGGAAAAGAACACAGGTTTACATGCCCATATTTTTGGAGGATGGACTTTGGATATTTGTAACGTTTAAGGGTTATTGCATGCCTGATTTTCATCACTGTAGCTGTTGAATCCTGGCAAGGTTTTGATGTGAGTAAACATTGGATTTTCTTGTTTATTTTACAGTCTGAGAGTTCTTTGTTATGAGGGAAACATAAACAAGAGAAAATAATCCAAGTCTGCCAATAATAATAATAATAATAATAATAATAATAATAATAATAATAATTTATTTATATGCCCTGCCCATCTGGGTGGGTTTCCCCAGCCACTCTGGGCTGTTTCCAACAGAACACTAAAATACAATAACCTATTACACATTAAAAGCTTCCCTAAGCATCCTCACATATCATAATTGTTCTAGAAGGTTTTGCAACTTTGTCCTCATAGCTCCTAAAGATAAGCTGTGCCTAGATGGTGGTTTTAAACTTTACTGTAATAAATATTTGCATTCTCACATAAGTGAGAAAGAGAAAGGATAATTACTAAATAAAATATCCTCTCCTACTCATCTAAATCCATCCGACAGGGAGCACACAGCGAGATTTCAGGGGAACAAGTTGGAGAAGTGGGGTTTCCATTACACCCCTCCAGTCTACTGCTAACATGAGTACTGTAACAAACTTCCTCCCACCTTGTTCATCCAGTCTATGAAGCTCATTCAGACATTAGTGGTCCTCTGCTCACTCCAGGAATTCATTCATAAATCAACAGGCACTGGAGCTCAATTACTGATGCTTCATCTCTGCTCTGAATGGGAAGGAGCTGGGCTTGCTTCCTGGCTGGTTGAGAAAAGACACTCTGCACATGCTCAGGTTCAACCCCTGGCTGGGAAAGGATTTCTGTCTCGAACCCTGAAGATCTGCTACCAGTCAGTGTAGATAATACTGCGCTAGATGGACCAATATTCTGAGCTGGTAGATGAAGAAGCTACCAGTAATAAATGATAATTAACCAGTGTGCTGCCTCCTTATAATCTTCTTATAATCTGCATTATGCTAAACCTGAAATGAATATTTGTCAAGGCTGTGAAATTCCACCCACCTCTGAATTAGAAGACTTCAGACTTCTTGGCATCATTGGGCTGCTTTGATGGAGTCAGGTGCCAATTATGTAATCTCATACATTCTTAACCATCCAGTATTGTCAAATGTTAAATGCCATTGCCTTGTCAGCTTTCAAACACTTGTTAAACGAAATTCTTAATTGTGGCACAACACTTCCAGATATCGACACGTCAAACATCCGACACCGAAATAAAATAAGATTAGATTGAAAAATAGTAATATGTGGGGAATATTCAGGAAAACATCTTGTTCTGCTGTATAGGACATCATAAAATGATTTGGGTCTAAGGAGGAGATACTGTGTGTTGCAGCGGATGGACTGTTAGGCTAGGGGGTTGGGAGACCTGGGTTCAAATTCCCATTCAGCTGTGAAACTCACTGGGTGACCTTGAACCAGTCGCCTTCTGTCAGCATAACACACCTCAAAGGGTTGCTGTGAGGATAAAATGTGAAGTGAGGGGAACTATTCATGCCCCCTTGAGCTGCTTGCAGTTACAGCAAGACCCTTGCAGAAAAGGTTGTCTACCCAGACACACTATCTAGTTGTTTTATTGTGTTTCGTTGCTTTAAAAACATTTTTAAATGTTTTCATACACAGGTGGCACTGTGGTCTAAACCACAGAGCCTAGGACTTGCTGATCAGAAGGTCGGCGGTTCGAATCCCCACGACAAGGTGAGCTCCCGTTGCTCGGTCCCTGCTCCTGCCCACCTAGCAGTTCAAAAGCATGTCAAAGCGCAAGTAGATAAATAGGTACCGGCGGGAAGGTAAATGGCAGTTGCAGGAGTGGCGCTGCAGAGCACCAGAGAGCTGGCCTGTGATTCCTTTGGTCTGTGAGGGGCAGTGTTGTGCAGTGGTTAGAGTATCAGACAAGGACCTGGGAGATCAGAGTTCAAATCCCCACTTAGCCTTTGGGCCCGCCACTTGCTCTTAGCCCAACCCACCTTACAGGGTTGTTATGAGGATAAAATGGGGAGGAGACCTATGTAAGCAACACTGAGCTCCTTGGAGGAAAGAAGGGTGTAATGATGAGGATGATGATGTATTCTCATTACTGTTATTAACAACAGAGAGAGAGGGGGGGGAGAGGGAGGGAGAGAGAATCACGTTTAGATGATGAAACCTGTTGCTCTCGTACAAGAACTGGATTCAGTCAGTTCTTTTCCAGCTTTTTCCAGCCCCTGCAGGCCAGCATTGATAGATGGATGCTGCCCCTATGATGGCATGTGTAGGGCAGGTGGGGATGGCTTTGGGGGAAGCCAGCCCAATTGGAACCCTTGTCAGGTCATAATTATATCAATCGAGTCAACAACAAATGAAATAATTAGGTCCACGAGGTTCACTAGCTTGCTGCTTTGAGATTCCTACGGGAGGATCAGCCCCATGTGAGCATAAAAAATAATAATTATTTTTTAAAAAAATAAATCCGTTCATCAAGATTCAAGACAGTTTCATTGTGGAGGGAATGTCTACATTTTAGTCTCAATGTCTTAATCTCTGCTCCAACACTGCCACCTAGATATGGCTTTTGGTTGTGCAGGAACTATCAGGACAAATATAAACAAATAATATGCCTGGCCAATTTGCTTTTTTAACAAGTTTGTTTCAGAGGGCAAGCAAGTAGGTATTACTGCATTACTGAACAGCAGGGAAGCATGTTCCAGTCAGTTTCAGCCATCCCCTGGTCTTCCACAGGGGGCAGGTGAAAGGAGCCTTCTGGTCTCCATCATCTTACCGGCAGCATAGGTGTGGTCCTCCGGTCTCTTCTGGACATTTGCTCCTTGGCTGGGCCTCATGCATGCCTTTGGTTTTATTTCATGCCTGTTTTATTCCATACTGATCTGTAATTGTACATGGACTATGTATACAGTGGGTGCTCAGGTTGCGAACGTGATCCATGCGGGATGCATGTTCACAACTCACAGTGTTTGCAACCCGCATCTGCGCACGTGCAGGTTGTGAATCGGCGCTTCTGTGCATGAGCAACCGCTGAAACCTAGAAGTAACCCGTTCCGGTACTTACAGGTTTCGGTGGTCCGTAACCCAAAAAAACCCCAACCTGAAGTGTCTGTAACCCGAGGTATGACTGTATTGCCATCAGATCCTAGAATATTGGAACTGTAGAATTGGAAGGGGTCCCCAAGGGTCATCTAGTCCAACCCCCTGCAATGCAGGAATCTCAGCTCAAGCATCCATGACAGATGTGCATCCAGCCTCTGCTTAAAAACCTGCAGGGAAGAAGAGTCCACAACCTCCCGAAGGAGACCGTTTCCTGTCAAACTACTCTTACTGCCAGAAAATTCTTCTTGGTGTTTAGTTGTGTGGGATGTGAAACACAAGAGCAGTCAAGTACAACATTCCTGGAGTGAACATGTTTACACATGGGGAGGAATGTTTGTCCAGCCAGCAGGAAAACTTCCTGCTTCCTTCTGGGCTGGGACAGACTTCCTCTGCATGGGACTAGAGGTGGGTGTGGCCTCACCTGTGCAGGTTATGACAAAAGCACAGGGCAGGGCAGCCATCTCTCTCTCTCTCTATGACTACATGCATCAAAGAAGCAACATCTGCTTAGCCAAAGATGCTCTCCTGGCCTCCAGCCAAGAGAGGACAAAGGGACTGTCTTCTTATGAGATAGTTTCTAGGTGTATGTTACTTTTCTAAGCTAAGTCTGCCTTCTGGGATCCTATTGTGAACAGAATGATGTGTGAGTAAACCTTTTATACTTTTATAGAAGACTATGTCGTGTCTTATCTTTTATGAGGGAATAAGGGGGAAATACCAGAACAGTTATTATAGAGGCTTTAGCGAGCCTGAGCAAACGCATCGGCTGCAAGTTTAAAAAGGGGAATGTTACTCTGCTAAATTGTGAACTTGTTAACACAAGTTGGAAAGGCTAAATTCAGACAATATATCCTCTCCTGCATCCCTGAACATTCCCACAAGTTGGGAATGTCAGCAGTGGTTTGCAATGATCAAGCAATATTGAGCTAGATGGAGCAGTGGTCTGGCTAGGTATTAGACAGAATCCTGTTTTCCCTGTGAGTAAAGGGAGGCTGAAGGGCTGGGACTGGAGAAAGATAAGGTAGATCCAGTCAGTCACTTAAGCTGATGAATTTTGAACAGACCCATCTGTTAATTCTGATCTGATCTGTTCACTTAATGTATTTATATTTAATGCATAACCCTCGCAAGGCAGCTTACAGCAATTAACTGGCATACTGTATCCTGCAAAAACACCTTTGAACAAAACCAATTAACTATTAAAACTGTGATGCTTGGGCTTTTTAGTTGAGGGGGGGGGAAGTAAGGGAGGAAATGATTGAAACGCATGCAATTATGTGTTGTGTGGAGAAAGTGGGTAGAATTTTTCTCTCCCTCTCTCATAATGTTAGAAACCGATGAGGGCATCTGATGGAGCTGAGTGCTGGGAGATCCAGGGCAGAGAGAAGAAAACAGAGTTTAAACTATGGCATTTTTGGTACTACAAGGTGGAACCCAACTCAGTGGAGCAGGAATGGCCAGGGTGTGTGGCTTATATGATGATATATGATAGAATGATGTCATTTCCTGGAGCACTACTTGCTAATGTTTTGCATGCCAAAGAAAAAGAAGTAAGCAGAGGAAGAAATAGATGGTCTTAGCATGCATGGCTAAGGGTTAAACAGCTACTTTTATTTTAGAAAAAAACCCAAAGTCTCTTTATTATGACCAATGGAAACATCCAGGGCCAGATTTAGGTTTGATGAGGCCCTAAGCTACTGAAGGTAACGGAACCCTTTATATGTCCAGCTGTCCTTTGTCAACAACAAATTGTCGCTGTTTTTTGAGTTGAATATGTGCTATATGGTCATTTATGGATCTAATAGGTATCTAACCACTGATATTTTAGGGAGCAGGCTAGCAGGCGGGGACCATGACTTACATCACAGGAGCCTACACAACACAAAACACTGTTGCTGTATGTAGGTTTTATTTTATTTGTTTCTTATCTTATATTTTGGAAATGTACATTCAGTCCGCCCCCTTTAATTTTTTTTTTGGGGGGGTTCCCAAGAAAGTGGGGCCCCAAGCTATAGCTTGTATAGCTTATACATAAATCAGGTTTCAAACATCACCAAGCTTTCGTGAGTCCACTAGAAGTCTTCGTCAGGGCCAACTCAGGACATTTTGGTGCCAGAGGCAAACCCACAAAATGGTGCACAAAATGGCCAGGGAAGAAACATAGACAGCATCTTAAAAAGCAGAGACATCACCTTGCCAACAAAAGTACGTATAGTTAAAGCTATGGTTTTCCCAGTAGTGATGCATGGATGTGAGAGCTGGACCATAAAGAAGGCTGATCGCCGAAGAATTGATGCTTTTGAATTCTGGTGCTGGAGGAGACTCTTGAGAGTCCCATGGACTGCAAGAAGATCCAACCACTCCATTCTGAAGGAAATCAGCCTTGAGTGCTCACTGGAAGGACAGGTCATGAAGCTGAGGCTCCAAGACTTTGGCCACCTCATGAGAAGAGAAGACTCCCTGGAAAAGACCCTGATGTTGGGAAAGATGGAGGGCAAAATGTGCAGAAGTGCAAAATGACACCACACCCTTGCACAGAAGCACCGAATTGCAACCCGCGTGTGTGCAGATGCGCCACTGCGGGTTGTGCTCTTTTCATGTTGCGAACGGGCCTCTGGAACGGATCCCACTATACTGTATATGTTTGAATCTGATCTGATAAATATTGAGTAGAATTCCACGACAAATTGTTCTAGTTTATACTACCTTGTCTCTGTTGCATTGGGAGAGGCCTGCCAGGTTCCTTCCCAATGCAACATTCAAATGCCAGGCTGCGCTGGTTGGCCCGGGGCAACTTCCCAGAAGGCCATCTGTCATCCAGAGATGCTGTGTAGCCCTGGGCAGCATGCTGCCAGGCTGTGCCATGTCGGGGTGACATCTTGCCAGGCCTCCTCTGTCCCCTCAAGATTGGGGGTGGGTGGGGGCTGAGCCCCATTCCAGTGGACATGGAGTTGGCACACCTGAAGCAGAGTCATCCTGGCTAGTAACCGTTGATAGCCCTCTTCTTCATGAATTTGTTCAAGCCACTCTTAAAGCCACCCAGGCCGGTGGCCATCAGTGTCTCCAGTTGGAAGGAGTTCCACAGCCAAACTGTGTGCTGTGTCACAACGGAAAATGGTAAAGGTAACTGGAAAGGAAAATGGTAAAGGTAAAGGTACCCCTGACCATTAGGTCCAGTTGTGGACGACTCTGGGGTTGCGGCGCTCATCTCGCTTTACTGGCCAAGGGAGCCGGCGTACAGCTTCTGGGTCATGTGGCCAGCATGACTAAGCCTCTTCTGGCGAACCAGAACAGCACACAGAAATGCTGTTTACCTTCCCGCCAGAGTGGTACCTATTTATCTACTTGCAGTTTGACATGCTTTCGAACTGCTAGGTTGGCAGAGCAGGGACCGAGCAACGGGAGCTCACCCCGTCGGGGTGATTCGAACCGCCGACCTTCTGATCGGCAAGCCCTCGGCTCAGTGGTTTAGACCTAAAGGTAAAGGTAAAGGGACCCCTGACCATTAGTCCAGTCATGGCCGACTCTGGGGTTGCGGCGCTCATCTCGCTTTACTGGCCGAGGGAGCCGGCGTACAGCTTCTGGGTCATGTGGCCAGCATGACTAAGCCGCTTCTGGTGAACCAGAGCAGCGCACGGGATCGCCGTTTACCTTCCTGCCGGAGCAGTTCCCATTTATCTACTTGCACTTTGACGTGCTTTCGAAATGTCAGGTGCCTTGGATTTAAGACACCTTAGGACTTTATAGGTGCCTCTTGTAATGCCCAGATGGCAATTCAAATGATGGAGCAGCAACATGGCGTATTCTTGGGCATCTTGGTGCTATCAGGAGGTAGAGCATTGTGCCTGTACAAGCTGGAACTGTAGAAATTTCACTGGTGGTGAGGGCAGATTGAGTGTGTGCCTCCCACTGCAAAACGGGGATATATTCTGAAAGCATTTCGAATGAGCGGGAACCCAATATGTCACCATCTGGACATGCACATAGCGTTTTCGAGACCAAATCAGCACTGCAAACTCCACGGAGCAAAGGCAGCTCATCATCATAGAAACCATAATCCCTTCAGCTGACTTTGTTTCTGCAAAAAATAGGAATTGGGTCGGCTGAATGCAAAGCCAGCTGGTCCCAGCTTCCTCATGCCATCTCCATTTGGAGTCCTAGCCCCCACCAAATTGCACCCCCACCATTATCAGCTGGAAAGAGCTGTTGAAGGCTAGGCTAGCCTGTTGCCTTTCTACCCGTTTTCCACCAGGTGTCACCCTCACTAGTTTTCAAACTGGGTCTTCCGGACTTCCGAAAAGGCGGCTTTTGCACATGGAATGGTGTAGCTGGAGAATGTGGGGATGTGTGTTAACTGAAGCAAAGGAAGACTCTCAAGTGACTTTAAAGTACTTTGAAAAGGAAGGTGTGATTTCATCCTTTGCAACATGACTGAGCCAAGTCTCGCAGGGAAGTCAGCATGGCTAGTGAATTGGACCCGGACCTGGGTTCAAATCCCCACTCGGCCGTGAAGCTCCCTGGGTGAGCTTGGTCCAGTCTCTGCCTCTCAGCCAGACCTACCCCACAGGGGTGTTGTTGTAGGGATTAGATGAGGGCAGGGAGAACGATGTCTGCCACTTTGAGCTCCTTGAAGAAAAAAGTGAGATATGAATGTGCTGCAGGAATTTATGTATAGGTTGGGGGGAGGGTTGCCCCTCCTGCAGATATCATGCACATGCAGCCCACTACCAAAACCAGCACAATCACTTTTGTGACTTTTGTGATTTGACAATTTCTTCCTATCTATTCAACGGGCCTCTGCTGCACGATACCAAATGTAAGAATTCACTGATCAATGTATCTCTGTACTGGATCACAGGGAAAACTTCAGAAATTCATATAGACATGTGAAATCAGCTACTCAGCAGCCCCTCTGCCTGAGTGATAATTCCTGGCCTCCTGATACCTGAGTGCCAGACAGGTAGTCATCCCACAAATAACAAACCCAGATGAAGCCAAAAGGGTGTGATTAACTTGGCTGGGAAACAGGGAAATGTAAATATCTCTGTATTGTTTTTAACACTGATTGGGAGCCGCCCAGAGTGGCTGGGGGAACTCAGCCAGATGGGCGGGGTATAAATAATAATTTATTATTATTATTATTATTATTATTATTATTATTATTATTATTATTATTTCACTTGATGGGTGTTTGGTGGAGGGGAAGGAGAACCAAGGGGCAGGGTCCAGGATGCTCAGATTCCTGCCACCAGACCTCCCCTTTCATGATGTAACCATGATGTAGTTTGAGGGGGGTGTAACATGGGGATTAGCAGCTACCGTAATAAAAGTTTGGGGGCTCTTTTGTTTGGGGCTTCCATCTTGTTCCACCTTGTGGCAGGTGGGAGTTTTGTCACAACAATCTTCAATAATGACCGAGCCTACTGGCTGCTGTTTTGCTCTGCTATTCCTGGTGCTCATCTCGTTTTACTGGCCGAGGGAGCCAGCGTACAGCTTCCGGGTCATGTGGCCAGCATGACTAAGCCGCTTCTGGAGAACCAGAACTGCACACAGAAACGCCGTTTACCTTTCCGCCGGAGCGGTACCTATTTATCTACTTGCACTTGACGTGCTTTCGAACTGCTAGGTTGGCAGGAACAGGACTGAGCAACGGGAGCTCACCCCGTCGCGGGGATTTGAACCGCCGACCTTCTGATCGGCAAGTCCTAGGCTATGTGGTTTAACCCACAGTGCCACCCACGTCCCATACGAAGTGTTACAAAGTAGAAAAAGATAGAGATATTGGTTATGAGTTTGAAATGTAATAGGGAAAATAAGAAATGCATACTAAGAGATTAGACAGGAAAATTTTCAGACAGGACTGATGGAAGTCAAAAAAATTGAAGATGTAAAAATATGTTTAATCACTGTTGAAAATGGTATGTTAAAAAACTAATAAAAATTTGTATATATATATTAAAAAAATGAAATCTGATGAAGTTCAAAATCCAAAACTGATTCTGAAACTTTAAATGAGTGAAAAGGTTCATGGTGGTTTGGTGAAAAATGGGGTGCCTGAAATGATGAGGCTGTGGGTCCCTCTTTAGCTGTGGTTCCTTCCTTGCAGGGGGCTGGACTAGATGACCCTCAGAGTCCCTTCCAACTCTACAATTCTATGATTCCAACTCAGCCTTTAGATGATCACACTTTCTGCCTCGTCCTCCACAACTGGCATGGTCTTCTGGTTGCTGTGACTCCCACCAGATCTCTTCCCACTGCTCACAAGGCGCTTGTGCAGCTCTGTTCAGAGGGTTCTTCCTGTGGAGGAATGTCGGTCTTTGCTCGCAGCTTCCTGTAGGAGAGGCAGAACCGGCCGGCTGGAGGCGTTCCTGGGTTCTGCTCACTCAGCTGTGGAAAGAGCCAAGTGACCAAGTCAGATATATGGAACCTCAGCAATCCAAAAAGGCTCCTGAGGTTGATTCGCAGCTCCCAATGTGACCCAGTAGCCTAAGCGAGGAACTGAAGGTGACATGGATTAGGAAACACCTTCTGCCCCACAGGGATTCCTGAAGACCAGAGCAGAGTCTTCCCTCATCAACCTCGGCTTACACCACCCCATCACATTACTTACACTTGCCCACGATCAATCAGTCGTTCCCACCAGTGACTCACCTCCACATGACTTCAAGAAAGGAAACTTGCGCCACGTGCAGCCCTGACATTGCAGAGCAACTGATCCCATTCTAAGGCAGAAGTAATCTCCTGTTCCGAGTTTGTGTCCCTATCCAATCCTAGTGCTAGGGGCTTGGATGGAGGCAAGGCAATAGCTTTGAAGAGAGTTGAAACTCTCTGGAAGTTGTGCAGAGGAGGGTGGCCAAGATGATAAAGGGCTTTGGAAACAAAGCCATATGAGGAACAGTTGAGGGAATTGGGTAGGTTTAGACTGAGAAGAGAAGACTGAGAGGTGATATGAAAGCCAAGTATCCGAAGGGCTGTCACATGGAAGAGGGAGCAAGCTTGTTTTCTGCTACTCCAGAGGGCAGGACCTGAATTGATGAATTCAAATGACAAAGAAGAAGAGTTCTACTAAACATGAGGGAGAATTTGCTGACAGTAAGAGCTGCTTGACTGTGGAATGGACTCCCTTGTAAGGTGGTGGACTCTCCATCACTGGAGCTTTTGGAACAGAGGCCTAATGGCTACCCGCCAAGGATTTTTTAGCTGTGGTTCCTGCATTGCAGGGGGTTGGACAAGATCACCCTTGGGGACCCCTACTATCTTTACAGTTGTGGGATGTGAAGCACAAGAGCAGTCAAGTACAACATTCCTGGAGTGAACATGTTTACACATGGGGAGGAATGTTTATCCAGCCAGCAGGTAAACTTCTTGTTCCTTCTGGGCTGGGACAGACTTCCTCTGCATGTGACTAGAGATGGGTGTGGCCTCACCTGTGCAGGTAATGACAAAAGCACAGGGCAGGGCAGTCATCTCTCACCTTTTGACTACATGCATCGAAGAAGCAACATCTGCTTAGCCAAAGATGCCCTCTTGGCCTCCAGCCAAGAGAGGACAAAGGGACTGTCTCCTAATGAGATAGTTTCCAGGTGTATGTTACTTTTCTAAGCTAAGTCTGCCTTCTGGGATCCAATTGTGAACAGAATGTGAGTAAACTCTTTTTATACTTTTTTAGAAGACTGTGTTGTGTCTTACCTTTTATGAGGGAATAAGGGGGAAATACCAGAACAGTTATTATAGAGGCTTTAGCGAGCCTGAGCAAATGCATCCGCTGTGAGTTTAAAAGGGGGAATGTTACTCTGCTAAATTGTGAACTTGTTAACACAAGTTGGAAAGGCTATAATCAAACAATATATCCTCTCCTGCATCCCTGAACATGCCCACTACAATCCAATGATTCTATGAACCTGGACAGTCTCGTCTCTGTTTTCTGCCCCTGCTGCTGCTTCCGCCTTCTTGTTTTTCTCCTGCTTCCACCCTTTGCACTCTTCATTGATCCTGGAAAATATAACACAAGAGGTTGGAGGGGCTGTCTCTTTGGGTGTGGCTGCGCTGCAAACTTAGGAACTGAGAATAGCCTGGTTGCTGGATCAACCCTATGTCCAGCATTCTGCGGTCAACCAGATGCCCACAGGAGGAATCCCACAAGCAGGAGCTGAGGGCAACAGTGGCACCTCTCCCCACTTTCGATTTCTCCTGGTAGCTGGCAGCAAGAAGCATTCCTGCCTTGGACAGAGGAGGGAGAACGTGGCTGCCAACAGCCTTCTCCTCTGCGAGTTTCTCTACTCCTCTTTAGAAGCCATCCAGGTGGGTGGCTATCGCTACTTACGTTGGTTTAATGCAAGTGGAAACAGAAGGAGAGGACCTCCTGATCTAGGATAGCTCATTTGGCAGAGCATGGGACATGGCTTCAAGCCCCATGCAAAAGATTCTTGCATTGCAGGGGGTTGGACTAGATGACCCTCGTGGTCCCTTCCAACTGTACAGTTCTATTATTCTAGTACAGCTTTGGCCAACCTGATGCCCTCCAGATATTTTGGGAGTGCAACTCCTATCAGCCCCAGCCAGCTGGTGTAGTATTTATCTAGTCAACCTCAGTCAACCAAATGGGAAGCAACCAACACAATATGGCGTCAACGGCCCTCTTTCACTCTCGTTCCCCAGCCAGTGGTAGCAAATTCAGGAGGCAGCATGCAATCATGGTAATTGTTAGCTTTATCTTCTAATCCTTGTAAAAGTTGCAGACCCTCCAAGTGTCCCTGTTTTCCAGGGACACTCCCAGATTTACAGAAGCCGTCCCAGTTTCTCATTTGATCCCAGGATGCCCCGCTTTTCCTTAGCACGTCCCTATTTTCAACAGAGAAATGTTGGAGGGTATGGAGTTATGCGACCCTCAAGCCAAGGAGATAAATAACTATATAACCTTTAGAAGACTTCTGAAGGCACGCCTGTATAGCGAAGTGGTTTAATGTTTTGTTACGTTTTTATATATGTTGGAAGTTGCCCAGAGTGGTTGGGGCAACCTAGTTGGATGGGCAGGGGTATAAGTAATAAATTTATTATTATGGAATAGGTAAAGGTAAAGGGACCCCTGACCATTAGGTCCAGTTGCGAACGACTCTGGGGTTGCGGCACTCATCTCGCTTTACTGGCCGAGAGAGCCGGCGTGCAGCTTCCGGGTCATGTGGCCAGCATGACTAAGCCACTTCTGGCGAACCAGAGCAGGGCACGGAAATGCCATTTACCTTCCCGCCGGAGAGGTACCTATTTATCTACTTGCACTTTGATGTGCTTTCGAACTGCTAGGTGGGCAGGAGCAGGGACCGAGCAACGGGAGCTCACCCCGTCGCGGGGTTTCGAACCACTGCCCTTCTGATTGGCTCTGTGGTTTAGACCTCAGTGCCCCCTGTGTCCTAAATTATGGAATAGGACGTTCCTATTTTCATTGGAGAAATGTTGGAGGGCAGGAAGTTGGTGGCCATCGCTACAACTTGTGGCAGCAAATCCCATGGACTCCTCCCCCCAGAAAGGTCCTAGAAATAATAAGAACAAAGGAATAGCCCTGCTAGATCAGGCCAGTGGCCAATCAAATCCAGCATCCTGTTATCTCAGAGGCCAACCAGATGACAGGCTTCCTCTTCCCGAATCCATTGTGTTAATGATCAATGGAAGCGAACACCAGCCAGCCTTACCGGGTCCAATATGTTTGCACCCCAAGAGCCAAGCCACAAAGCAGAGCTGCACAAGTCAAGGCAAAGAACACCCCAGCCAGGATCTTGAACAAGTGGAGGTCAGAGAGCGCTGCAGGCAAACAGAGGTTGAAGTGGGTGAGAAAATAGCTCAGAAGAGGACACTGAGAACCACCCATGGTGGGAGGCTTATCAATAAGCATATTTCTAGCCTAAGATGTAAAGGCAGTGAAAGGAAGGGCAGAAAAGGATATTGTTTGGAGAACCTGCTTCCTCAAACCTTATTAGGAGTGTGTCAAGAAGACTTGTACAGGAAAAAGCCCAGTCTTGAGCTAGCCTGATATTATTGTTTATTAAATTTATATATCGCCCTTCAACCCAGGGTCACAGGGCGGTTTACAACATAAAACAACGGAAAGGAGGTGCTCTGTCCTTCTCACTGAATCAGGCATCCAGCACTGATAACGCAGATATGCTTTTCCTCTGAGAATGTGTGTTAATTTCTGGGCATGTGTAAAGTGGGAATGCCTCTACACAAACCTGTGTGATTTACAGGACGGAGGACTCCACTTTTGCAGGTTCTCCACCGGCTGCTGTTGTTCTGACCAAGCAAAACTCTCTCTGGCATCGCAGTGGTGTGTTGATTGAAGAAGTCCACCGCAAGCCACTTTGCAGTGGAATGGATTCCTTCAGGAGGTTGTGGACTCTCCTCCATTGGAGGTTTTTAAGCAGAGGTTGGATGGCCATCTTTAGCTGAGGTCCAAGGCAGGGGGTTGGACTAGATGGCTCTTGGGGTCCCTTCCAACTCTATGATTCCATCATACAGGACCTCTTGGATTGGGGATTATGAGAAGAGGTCCAGCTGATGGGTGGGTGGTGACCTCAGCCCTGCTTTCTGCAGGAATCGGCTGAAGAATTGAGTCCTCCAAGTTTGTCAGCTGATAGGCAGTGACTTCACGTCTCCTGTCTGGAAGGATCAACTGTGCATTTGAGTTCCCTAAGAGAAACTCAGTCACACAGCTGATCCAGCCTCATCTCTACCTGCCGCACATCTGACGCCACTTACGATGTCTGTATTAGAATTCCTGCTCCGTGATTGCAGTCATGGGATTGTTGTCTATCACATGACAGTATATGTTTTGACTCCACAGAGTGGGAAGTGACGGAGACAGGATGTTTGTGTTACTGTGTTTCCTGAAGTGGGACTATTGTCCTTTGTTCTTTCTCTCTTTGCTGTCTGATGCTAGAGAGAGAGGGAGCCAAGTTGCAGTGCTCCGTGTGTGTTTATATGTAAATAAAAGTAGATTAGCCAAAATGCTGAGTTTTTCACCCGAAATGCGCAAACTCTGCGGATCCCTAAATGTGCCGATGTCTGTTGGCATCAGTCACTGTGATGTTCGGGCTGAAGAAAGGAGGGAGAGAACATGCCAGTCGGGCATGTGTCTCTGCCAGGGTCCTACTCGAGTGTAGGCCAAGCTCCTGACAGCCTGGTGTGAGGCAGGTAGGTGTGGTTTGGGGGAAAACAGCCTTGTGGGTCAGATTTAGCCCATGGGATGGTGGTGGCCACCCCATAGTGTACTGGTTTTTAGAAAACAAATGGACTCCCCACTCCTCTGAAAACCCCACTCATTTCTCCATTTCTGTCTCCCGCCCCCCCCGCATGAGTTCTGCTCACTTTCCGCGCTGAAGTCAACGGTGCTAGTGGTCTTTCCAAATGGGTTGGCAGCCTGGCAGACATAACGCCCTGAATCCTCTGGCGTGACATCTCGGATCTCCACCCTCAGGCTGTTGTAGGAGGGGAACATGGCGAAGCGCAGGCCGGCTGCGGCATGGGAGTGGTTGGTGGCAGCCAGGAGCTGATCTCCTTTGTACAAGGCCAGCAGGGAGCGGGGATGGCTGTCCACCTTGCAGTCGATGATGCCCATCTTCCCGTTTTGGTTGTCCAGGTAGGCACTGATGGCAGGGGTGCTGGGTGCATCTGGATGGGTAAGAACATAGAAAAAAAAGATAGTCCATCTAATCCGGAGGTGTCAAGGACCGGCTGGATGCAGAGGAGTGCTAGGAGGCTGCAGCTGGGGGAACCCCCTAGGGCAGAGGTTTTCAACCTTTTGGAGTCCATGGCTCTCTTGACCAAATACAGGGGTACCTTGGTTCTCAAACTTAATCCATTCCGGAAGACCGTTCCAAAACAAAAGCGTTCCCAAACCAAGGTGTGCTTTCCCATAGAAAGTAATGCAAAATGGATTAATCTGTTCCAGGCTTTTAAAATCAACCCCTAAAACAGGTATTTGAAGAAGTGTGCATGCACATGAAAGCTCGTTCCAAGAATAAACTTAGTTGGTCTCTAAGGTGCTACTGGACATTAAAAAAAAATAATTATATGAATTTTGCTATCTCACAAGACCATTGATCCATAAAATGAAAGCAATAAACAATGTACTGCAGTCACACAATCAATCAATCAATCAATCAATCAGTCGATCAATCAGTAGCTGAACTGGGTTCCACAGAGTCATAAAAACAAAAGGCCGCAAAAACGCAAAATAAATAGCAAAAACAGACAGAGCTCAGTGCAACACTCAAAACGGAAGTGTGGCAATCAAATCGGAAGCGTTAAGACTCAAAACGGAGCACATTTGGCTTCTGAAAAAAGTTCGCAAACTGGAACACTTACTTACTTTGAAACAAATTCCTGTTTTGATTTATTCTTTATTTTTCCTGATAGACCAACTAATTCTGCATATCCTGTCAGCTTTTCAATCCAATCTTGTATAGAGGGAATTTCATTACTCTTCCATTTTGCCGCCATTTTCTGATGGGTCTCAGGTGGCACCGCAGTTTTCCCCAATTCACCCAGAGCCTCTAGGATTCTCCAACCCTGGGAATGCTGTGTCTAGTTCTGGGCACCACAGTTTAATGAGGATATTGACATGCCCTCCTTAAAGCTGGAAGGTGTGCAGAGGAGGGTGGCCAGGATGATCAGAATATCTGGAGGGCATCGGGTTGGCCAAAGCTGTAATTAGAATCATAGAATTATGCAGTTGGAAGGGACCACGAGGGTCATCTAGTCCAACCCCCTGATATGCAGGAATATGCATTTGTCCCATACAGGGATCGAACCAGCAACCTTGGCATTATCAACATCACACTCTAACCAATCACCCAAACAGATGATCATCATCTTCAGATATCTAAAAGGCTGTCACATGGAAGATGGAGCAAGCTTGTTATTTCCTGCTCTGAAGGGTAGAACTCGAACCCATGGCTTCAAGTTACAAGAAAGGAGATTCTGACTAAATTTCAGGAAGAACTTTCTGACAGTAAGATCTGCTCGACGGGCTGAAACGGGCTCCCTCGGGAGGTGGTGGCCTCTCCTTCCTTGGAGGTTTTTAAGCAGAGGTTCATAGAATCATAGAATCATAGAGTTGGAAGAGACCCCAAGGGCCATCGAGTCCAACCCCCTGCCAAGCAGGAAACACCATCAGAGCACTCCTGACATATGGTTGTCAAGCCTCTGCTTAAAGACCTCCAAAGTAGGAGACTCCACCACACTCCTGGGCAGCAAATTCCACTGTCAAACAGCTCTTACTGTCAGGAAGTTCTTCCTAATGTTTAGGTGGAATCTTCTTTCTTGTAGTTTGGATCCATTGCTCCGTGTCCGCTTCTCTGGAGCAGCAGAAAACAACCTTTCTCCCTCCTCTATGTGACATCCTTTTATATATTTGAACATGGCTATCATATCACCCCTTAACCTCCTCTTCTCCAGGCTAAACATGCCCAGCTCCCTTAGCCGTTCCTCATAAGGCATCGTTTCCAGGCCTTTGACCATTTTGGTTGCCCTCCTCTGGACACGTTCCAGTTTGTCAGTGTCCTTCTTGAACTGTGGTGCCCAGAACTGGACACAGTACTCCAGGTGAGGTCTGACCAGAGCAGAATACAGTGGCACTATTACTTCCCTTGATTTGGATGGCCATCTGTCATGGATGCTTGAGCTGAGATTCCTGCACTGCAGGGGGTTGGACTAGATCAGTATTTCCCAACCTTGGGTCTCTAGCTGTTTTGGGACTACAACTCCCATAACCCCTAGCTAGCAGGACCAGTGGTCAGGGATGATGGGAGTTGTAGTCCAAAAATAGCTGGAGACCTGAGATTGGGAAACACTGGACTAGATGACCCTGGGTGCCCTTCCAATGGTACAATTCTATGAATCGGAGGTGGGACAGCCCAGTGGGCTGAGCTGGCCCTGGAGCAGCCTTCACAGATCTCACAAAGACTCACAAACTTACAAAGCACGTTCAGGATGACCAAGGCAGAGGTCACGGTTCCCGTCCTCCCCTCTGCCTGGCAGTGGTACGAGCCAGCATCGTCCCTGGCCACGCCCACCAGGAGGAGGGACCGCTCTGGACCACCCTGGAGCCACTTGCTGTTCTTGTACCACGTGTAGTTCATTTCTCCCGCCGCCTGGCTGACCACCACACAGGTCATGTTGGCCACGGCTCCTTCCTGGACATCGGGAGAGGGCTCAATCGCGACCCTGGCATCTGAGTAGGGAAAAGAGCAAGACAGAAAACAAAATCATTTGTCGCCCTCTGCTTCCTGCATTGGTTACCGCAGGGCTGGATTACTGCAATGCACTGTATGCGAGGCTTTGCTCGTGCCTGATGCGGAAGCTGCAATGGGTGTAGGGTATGGTTACCAGATGTCCCCGTTTCCAGGGGACAGTCCCTGAATTTACAAATCTGTCCCTGGACAAAATCCGTCCCCGGAATGTCCCCGGATTTCATTTAATGTCCCCGGATTTATATTTTAAGTGTTATAGACAGTGGCGTAGCGTGGGTTGTCAGCACCCGGGGCAAGGCAAGTAATTTGCGCCCCCTAACCCCTAACCTGCCGCCGCTGCCAGCTTCTTCTTGCTGCTGCCTGGTCTGGTCTGGTGTTGTGTGGTTCTCTCCCGTGCTCAGCGCTGCGCTGGGCGGCCGCTGCACTGTCCCTCCCCCAGATAGTCCCTCGCGCTCTCTCCGCACTGCACGCCTGGCACCCACCCCCTCCACAGTGGGCGGCGACCCGGCGGCTCGGATCGGATTCGCACAGCCAGCACTGCAGTGAGAGAGAGTGAGTGAGCCAGGTAGGGGCAGAGAGCTGAAAGTGTGAGCGCGCACCCCCCACATGTTGCGCCCGGTGCGGCTGGCCCCCCCTGCACCCCCCACGCTACACCACTGGTTATAGATTTATTAGTAGGGAATGAATGTCGCGTGATTGGTTCAACGGTACAAGACACATCATACGGGGACTTCCGGTGAGGCAAAATGGCGGGCGCCATGGCAGCAAACAGCTCCTGAAGCCAGCCAGAGCCAACTGCACTACCAGGCTGGCTCCGGACTGCTGAGACTGCTGCTGCTGCCACTGCCGAGGGGGAACCGGGGATGCCCGGTGTGTCAGCTGGGGGAACTGCTGACCTCCCCTTGACCCAAATTGAGCCGGGAGTGAGAGCACCCGGCCAACTGCCCAGCGGCTCTCTGGGGCCAGGAAAACCCCAGAGCCGATGCAGGGAGAAGGAGGAGAAGGAGAAGGCAGTGGCGTAGCGTGGGTTGTCAGCACCCGGGGCAAGGCAAGTAATTTGCGCCCCCTAACCCATGGATTTGCGCCCCCTAACCCGTGGATTTGCGCCCCCTAACCCCCAGATGTTGCGCCCGGTGCGCCCGGCCCCCCCTGCACCCCCACGCTACGCCACTGGGAGAAGGGAGAGAGAGAAAGAGGAAGGAGAAAAAAGAGGGGAGCCCTGACCTTGCCACGCCACTGCCGCCTCTGAGGAGGAGAGGTAAGAGAGCACGGACATGTGGCCGAGCCCAGGTCTGACCTGAGCCTACTCCACAGCGGCTAGCGCTCTGAGAGAGCAGGATGGGGCCCAGAGGAAGGCCACGCGACAGAGGAAACCACAGAAGAGAAGATATTACTTCTTCTTTTTGAAAAATAATAATCTTTTTTAAAATAACTCCCCCCCCCCTCTCTCTCTCTCTCTCTCTCTCTTAAAAAAGTGTTCCCGGATTCTTTGAAAAAAATCTTGTAACCTTAGTGTAGGAGGCTGCAGCACCCTTGCTGACAGGAGGGATGCTTTGTAGTCACAGAACAGCGGTGCTCAGAGGTCTGTGTTGGCTGCCCATCTGCTACTGGGCCAAGTTCAAAGTGTTGCTATTAGTATCGAAAGCCCTTAAGTAAAAGGTAAAAAGGTAAAGGACCCCTGGATGGTTATCTTGCTTTCAGGCCAAGGGAGGCAGCGTTTGTCCGGGTCATGGGGCCAGGAGGACTAAACCACTTCTGGCACAATGGGACACTGACGGAAACCAGAGCGCACAGAAATGCCATTTATCTTCCCACCACAACAATACCTATTTATTATTATTATTATTATGTTTTGTGGCATCTGGTGCATCATGCGTAAGCCTCTTCCGCCCCTGTCCTATCCTGTTCTGCCCCCTTCTGGGGCCGAAAGTGGCACGCATGTTGGCAGTCGTGCTTCTGCTGGACACCCATAAAAGGGTCATTCCCCCACATAGGAAGGGGAGAGGGTGGCAGAGAATCACTCACTCTCCACATTGAAGCGCATGGAAGCGGTGGTCTCCCCATAGGTGTTCTTAGCGGAGCATCGGTACTGCCCGTTGTCTTCGAGGCGGAGGTCCTTGATCTCAACTTTCAGGGCGTTGTGGGCTGAGTGGACAATGAGCCGCTGGGTAGGGAGAGTCCCAGAACTGCTGCTGGAAGCCAGGATCACGCCCTCCCTGTACAGGGTGACATCAGAGGGTGGGTGGCTCTCAACCGTACACTCGATGATGGCCTGGCTCCCGGACTGAGTCTCCAGGAAGGAAGTCAGGGAGGGCTGCTTTGGAGCATCTGTGGGGGAGAATTGATGTCACGTGTCAAGATGTTTCTTCACAAGAGGTGGTGGCCTGGCAGCAAGGGCCAGATTTAAACCATGGATACCTGCATTTTTGCATTGCAAGGGAGCTGGACTAGCTAAGGTAAAGGTAAAGGTAAAGGTAAACGGCTCAGGGCCACAATACCTCACAATGCCTCTTTCCATATGAACCTACCCGGATCCTGAGATCATCTTCTGAGGCCCTTCTTCATGTGTCTCTTCCTCGAGAGGTCCGGAGGGTGGCAACACGAGAACAGGGCCCTCTCTGCAGTGGCTCCCCGTCTGTGGAATGCTCTCCCCAGGGAAGTTTGCCTGGTGCCTTCATGATACACCTTTAGGTGCCAGGCAAAAGCATTCCTTTTTAACCAGGCTTATTTACATACTATGCCCTTTTAAAATGTGTTTTCTGGGGGGGCTATTGGTTTGTTGTTTTTATTTTTATTAGATATTTTGTGGCTTTATACCTTGATTTTATTTTGTGAACCACCCTGAGACCCCTGAGTATAGGGCGGTATATAAATTCAATAAATAATAATAAAGGACCCCTGGACGGTTAGGTCCAGTCAAAGGCGACTTTGGGGTGAGATGCTCATCTCGCTTTCAGGCCGAGGGAGCCAGCCTTTGTTCACAGACAGCTTTCTGGGTCATGTGGCCAGTAGGACTAAATCGCGTCTGGTGCAATGGAACACCGTGATGGAAACCAGAGGGCACAGAAATGCCGTTTACCTTCCTGCCGCAGCAGTACCTATTTATCTACTTGCACTGGCATGCTTTCGAACTGCTAGGTTGGCAGGAGCTAGGTTGGTTGAAAACTTTTGAAACACAAAAGAAGAATTTGATTTGAATTGCCAACCTTCTGATAGGGAAGCCCCAAAGGCTCAGTGGTGTAGACCACAGCGCCACCCTTTGGGTCTCTTCCACTTCTTCGATGATTCTATAATTCTAAGTACTGGGTACGTACTGCAAACCTCAGATTGCTTTGTGGAAAGAGTTTCTAGTCCTCACTGAGAATGGGAGAGAAATTTGTTTTGCATTTTTTTAATGTGACCCCCTCCAATTTGCACTTCACTATGAGACATGAAATGCAAGCAGCATTTTAATTTGTACTTCTCTGGATTTTGCAGCGCAGCTATCCAACCAAAGAAGTGTACTGTATATTAAGGGAAAGTGTTCACAAAAATGGATCAGATTAGGAGAAATGGCTTGCAATAAGGCATATGTTAGATCAAACTGGGTGCTAAATATGTGTACTGTATCAGTAGAAATGTATGAAAACTAACCCAAATGGTTGCAGAAATAGACTGAACTGTACCTAAGGAAGGAAGGAAATAGGCTGACAGGCACTTCCATCCCCAAGTCTTCAAAATGTCTCTCAGGACAATCTTGTCTCCGAAATGGAAGTCACAATCAAGTGTTTTTCCCCATGGGGAGAGAGCCCAGATTCCCTCCCTTTCAGATTGTAATCAGAAAGTGCAGAGATTAGCAATAAGAACGCTGAGTTAGTTGTCACTTTAGCTTCTGCCTCCATATTTAAGGCACAAGTCATTCTTTCTTCTTTCCTTTTTGAAAAGTTTTCAAGATTTTTCATAGCAGAAGAATCCCCCTTTCCCAGTTAATGAGCCCTATGTGTCCATTCCTAAAAAGTTCCTCCTGTCCCCTGCTCCACTCAACGTTTTATAAGTTGAAAAACTACCCTGGGAGTTTGGGAGGTGTGGAGGAGGAGAAGGAAAGTAGACTCATGACGGCACAGGTGCTAGCCAATCAGCACTGTGCACAGTGACTCTTCCCTGGCCAAAATGGGTCATTTTAACAGGCTCCAGTGTGCAGATTGCAAGACCAGCCCCATGGTTTAAGGAACATTTCGTAAGTCCACGCACAAACCCATTCCAAAAGGGAATTCTTGCTGTACTCACAGAGCACCCTCAGGGCGGCAGGTGGAGACTTCCTGGTCCCCCTCTCGTTCTGAACTTGGCAGGAGTAGGAGCCCACGTCGCTGGTTGCCACCGCCTGGAAGATGAGGGAGGGGGCCGGGCCCTCAGACAGCCACCTGGAATTCTTGTACCAGGTGTAGACAGCTGTTGATGGGGAGCTTCTGTCTTCACAGACGAGAGAGACCCGATCCCCTTCACGCACCTCTGAGACTGGCTTAATCACAACCCTCGTAGCTGCAAGATGGAGAAGAAGGAAGCTGAAACGGACTGAAGCCACCAGCTCCAACAGGGAATTATTGGCTTCCTTGGCCTGTGCTAAGTATCATTGTTTAATGTACACTAACATGGAAAACAAAAATATACTGTGCCTGTATTGTTTGGAAGCATTCCTTGACACGGTGCAGAAGTAAACAACGAAATTAGCAGCCATGGAATGTAGTGATGGCCGCCAACTTCAATGGCTCTCAAAGAGGATTAGACAAAATGAATGGGGGCCAAGTCTACCAATGGCCACTAGCCACAATGGCTTGTTAGGAGCATCCTACTCTCGTGTAGGACCCTGGCAGAGACACACACCTGGCTGGCATGTTCTCTCCCTCCTGGTAAATCATTCAGGAGCGTCAAAAGCTTTCTTCTGCCCAACCATCACAGCGACTGATGCCAAAAGGCATTGGCACGCTTAGGGATCCTGCAGAGTATTCGCAGTTTGCGTAACAAACTCAGTAGCACAGCATTGTGGCTAATCTACGTTTATTTACATATATTACATATATTGCACATTTTGCCCTTTGTTCCTTCCTCTTTCTCATCAGACAGCAAAGAGAGAAAGAACAAAGGACAATAGTCCCACTTCACGGAACACAGTAACACCAAAACATCCTGTCTCCGTCACTTCCCACCCTGTGGAATGAAAACATACACCGTCATGTGATAGACAACAATCTCATGACTGCAAACACGGAGCAGGAATCTTAACATGGCTGTGCTCTCCTACCACTATTGAATACACCTGTGAAGACCACTTGCTGGAGAATCGCAAGCGGGGAGAAAGATGCTGCACTCAGGTAATGCTTGGGGGCTTTCTATTGGGATACCTGGCTGGCCACAAAACAAAATACTAGACTAGATGGGCTCTCTTGGGTCTGACCTACTTCCCCAGTTACCTAGAGGAGCTGTTGGGGATTGACTTTCTGGGACCTTCTGCCACTGAGATACAACCCTTCCCCAAGCGCCAGGTGTCTTCACTCACTCGCCACTGTGAAGTCTAAGGAGGTGCTGGTCTTGCCAATGCCATTGCTAGCCAGGCACTCGTACGTCCCCTCGTCGTCCAGGCCGACATCTTTGATCTCGAGTCTCAAGGAGTTTGGAGAGGCAGCAGCGCGCAGCCTGTGGTTTGGCGCCCGGCTGGCTTGGAAAGAGCTTGATGCGAGGACTTTGTTGCCTCGGAGGAGGGAGAGCACAGACCCGGGGTTGCTTTCGACAGAGCACACAATGATGGCCAGCATCCCTTTCTGGGTCTCCAGGAAAGACTTCACCCAAGCGTTCCTGGGAGGATCTTCCAGTAGGGGGAAAGAGGAGAGAAATCAGCAGAATCAGGGGACTGAGTTATGCAGCAGTAACAAAAAGATGTGCGTACGCATTCTGGGTTTAAAATGTAGCCAAGCCATTCTTTTTTCCAGTTTTGATCTAAGCAAGTTTTTTTGGGGGGGAGGGGAATGCATTAAAATGCAGCATAGTGTGATTGCATCTTATGCACAGTTAACTTGCGAGATTTCGACTGCTCGAAAATTATGCAAATTAGAAGCATCATACTTGCATTTTTGGTGAGGGGAGGCAGGGGTAGCGTTAAGGGGTCTTTTGCAGGCAGCCCTGTTCAGGGAAGTTTTTAATGTGTGATTTTAGTGTATTTTTTGTTTCTGTGGAAGCCGCTCAGAGTGGCTGGGGAAACCCAGCCAGATGGGCGGGGTACAAATAATAAATTATTATTATTATTATTATTATTATTATTATTATTATTATTATTATTATTATTATTATTGCAGGCCTCAGTTCTCCTGATCCTTATTTATTTATTCCATAGAATTTATGCACAGCTCATAGTCTCAGTGCTGCCTTTGTAGAACTCAACAGGTAGGAGAAGAAAGTTACGTTTGGCTGACTCTGCCTGCCGCTGTCTCTTGCGCCACCTACAGGTGGCCTCCCTTCCTTCTGCTCTATGGGCACCCACCACCACAGAGACTGGGCAACAACAGTTTGTAAATTCAGGGACTTACAGAGGACGTTCAGAGTGCCCAAGGAGGAGTTCCGAACCCTCTCCTGGTTCTTCACTGTGCAGTAGTAGGAGCCAGCATCAGCCACAGTAGCGTGGGGAATTGACAGCATATTCGATGCGCCTTCAGCGTACCACCTGTTGTTTTTATACCAGGTGTAGTGCGGATCGCCAGCTGTATTGCTGTCAGCTGCACAGGTGAGGTTCACTGCATTCCCTTCGAGAACATCCGGAGGAGAAATCCAGATTCTTGCAGCTAAGCAGACCGACCATGGAAGGCAGGAAAACAGAGCTCTGTTAATGGGCAGATCTAAAAAAGGAAGGCTGCTCTGCAATGCAGGAATCTCTTTGGCCAACCTGGGGCTCGAACACCCATGACTTTGAGTGTCAGGAGTTACAATGTCTCTCTCATACAAGACACGGCAAGCTGGCAGGTTAATTAAAAGTAAAGGGACCCCTGACCATTAGGGCCAGTCGTGGCCGACTCTGGGGTTGCGCGCTCATCTCGCTTTATTGGCCGAGGGAGCTGGTGTACAGCTTCCGGGTCAAGTGGCCAGCATGACTAAGCCGCTTCTGGCGAACCAGAGCAGTGCACAGAAACGCCGTTTACCTTCCCGCTGGAGTGGTACCTATTTATCTACTTGCACTTTGTGCTTTCAAACTGCTAGGTGGGCAGGAGCAGGGACCGAGCAACAGGAGCTCACCCCGTCGCGGGGATTTGAACCGCCGACCTTCTGATCGGCAAGTCCTAGGCTCTGTGGTTTAACCCACAGCGCCACCCGCGTCCCTTGGCAGGTTAATTACTCTTAGATTTATTTAGTAATTACACAGTTGCTGCAATCTGAGCTCCACTGGATGAATCAGTTGGTCCCACTGGATGCTGCTGTCTGCGCCAGCAGGATATCCTCCACCTTTTCCCCCACCTCCTGCTGGGCCGACGTTGCCCTAATACCCAGCTCTTCCTCCTGCTCTGAGGAGCCAGCCCCTCCTCCTCTTGAGCCAAATCTAACAGTGGCTGTTGCCCTGCAGCCGGCTTCAACAGCTTGCAATCCAGAGCGTGAAGGACTTACATCACTCTCAAGTTCTGGGCACCACAATTCAAGAAGGACAATGACAAACTGGAACGTGTCCAGAGGAGGGCAACCAAAATGGTCAAAGGCCTGGAAACGATGCCTTATGAGGAACGGCTAAGGGAGCTGGGCATGTTTAGCCTGGAGAAGAGGAGGTTAAGGGGTGATATGATAGCCATGTTCAAATATATAAAAGGATGTCACATAGAGGAGGGAGAAAGGTTGTTTTCTGCTGCTCCAGAGAAGCGGACACAGAGCAATGGATCCAAACTACAAGAAAGAAGATTCCACCTAAACATTAAGAAGAACTTCCTGACAGTAAGAGCTGTTCGACAGTGGAATTTGCTGCCAAGGAGTGTGGTGGAGTCTCCTACTTTGGAGGTCTTTAAGCAGAGGCTTGACAACCATATGTCAGGAGTGCTCTGATGGTGTTTCCTGCTTGGCAGGGGGTTGGACTCAATGGCCCTTGTGGTCTCTTCCAACTCTATGATTCTATGATTCTATGATTCAATGTGGGAAGGAATCAAGTCTCTACTCCCCCCCCCCCCCAGTCTGCCCTCTTTCCTCTCCGGAGTCCTCGCTGTCGCTCTGGGGAGGAACATCCCTGACACTGAGATAAAGAGTCTCATGCTCTACCTGCTGAGCCACCCTTCACACAATCGCACCCCTTCTCCTACTCACTCTCTGCGATGAGCATCACCGAGGAGCTGGCGTTGCCGTGCACATTGCCAGCAAAGCAGAAGTACTCTCCTTCGTCCTCCATCACCACGTGGGAGATCTCCACTCTCAAGCTGTTGTACGAGGCTGATACGCCGACCCGCGGGTTGGGTACCACCATGCCAGAGTTGATGGTGGAGGCCAGGAGCTCACCACCCTTGTAGATGGCCAGCTGGGACTGGGGCTCACTCTGGGTGCTGCAGTGAATGACGGCCACTTGCCTGCCCTGTGTCTGAAGGAAGGAGGTCACCTGAGGTTTCCGAGGCGGATCTGTGCAGGCAGGAGAGAGACGCCAGCTTTAGGGTCGATGGTGGAGACTACCTCCTTTCCAGCTGATTGTTGACTCGGGACAGGCAAATGATTATTACGTTATCCTTTATCGTATTTATAAAACTGCCCTTCCTCAAGAGACCAGGGAGGTTTGCAACAGAAAACACAAAATACTTAATATAATAATAGTAAGGGAGGGGGAGAGAGAGAAAATACCCTCATGTCATCCCTTTAAAAGGCCATAGATTATGAAAAGATTTTGTCTATAAACTCTCAAGGAGACACACAACCGGATTTTTGATCACCTGTAGGCAGTGCCATGGAGGAATCCAGTTTGAAATGGCTTGGAGGTCCCTTGGAGCTTCATTAATGCGTGAACCAGGAATTTTGGATCCACTCCAAACCGATGCCAATGTTTTGGGCTCATTTTGGGCTGTTGTGTGTTGAGAATCCCCACCCTCCAGGGTTGGATTTTAGTGGGGATACCTATGGCCCCTGGTTTGAATATCAGTTACTCCATTTGTGGGGTGGCACAAAACAGCTTTATTGTGTTTTATATATTCTGTAAGCTGCCCAGAGTGGCTGGGGAAACCCAGCCGGATGTGATGGTGGTGGGGTTATAAATAATACAATTGTTTTAATTTTTATTAAAACTCTTGCAAAAGTTTGGCACTGGTTTGGGGTGAATCGGACGGTGTTGGGTTTTGTGGGGGGCACCCATTGCTCCTGGTCTGAGTATGAATTACTCTGTTTCAGGGGGTGGCATGAAATGCAGGGTTCGTGGCACAAAACATCACAAAACTTTGGCATCACTTTGGAGGGGATCCAATTTTCCAGATTTCCAGGGCACATGTTAAGAAATAATAATAATAATAATAATAATAATAATAATAAATTTATTTATACCCCGCCCATCTGGCTGGGTATCCCCAGCCACTCTGGGCGGCTTCCAACAAAATATTAAAATATTAAAATATTAAAATAATGCATCAGACATTAAAAGATTCCCTAAACAGGGCTGCCTTCAGATGTCTTCTAAAAGTCAGATAGTTGTTTTTCTCTTTGACATCTGGTGGGAGGGCGTTCCACAGGGTGGGTGCCACCACCGAGAAGGCCTTTTGCCTGGTTCCCTGTAAATTGGCTTCCCGCAGGGAGGGAACCACCAGAAGGCCCTCGGCGCTGGACCTCATTTTTGTTAATGTTAATGAATCTGTCCCTTGGGATTGGGAAGGATGTGGCATTTCCTCATTGCATGCTTAACGTCTGGCTATCGCCCACCCCAAGCTGACTGAAGGGAGTCTAATCCAAGTTAGGGATGCTACCGGCAAAACACCGGCACTTACAAAAGACAGTTATGCTGATGGCTGGAGAGACGCTGGTGCTGGCCTCATCCAGCGTGTGGGCTTTGCAATGGTAGGATCCAGCGTCGCTGCTGGTGATGGCCTTGAAGGTGAGTGTGCTGGCATCGCTCTCTTGGAGGCGCTTGCTGTTTTTGTACCAGGAGAAGGTGGACTCCTCGGGAGCAGACCCCATCACGTCGCAGCTCAGGGTGAGCGCCTCTCCTTCCAGCAACTCGGGGGATGGCGAAGCCAGAACTCTTGCAGCTGGATTGGGGAAGAAAGTCAGGCATGGGGCTCTTAATCTCAGGGTCATGGGTTCGAGCCCCAGGTTGGGCCAAAGATTCCAACATTGCAGAGGGTTGGACTAGATGACCCCTTCCAATGGAACAAGTCTAGAATTCCAGGAAACTAGGTAACAGGCTTAAATGCAGCAAAGAATGAATGCTCAGGGGATTTATTCATTCATGCAGATATTTCTATACAGTGGTACCTCTGGTTGTGAACGGGATCTGTTCTGGAGGCCCGTTCGCAACATGAAAGGAACGCATCCCGCAGCGGCACGTCTGTGCACGCATGGGTTGCGATTCAGCGCTTGTGCACATGTGCGTGATGTTATCTCGCACGTCTGTGCATGCGCGACTGGCGAAACCCAGAAGTAACCCTTTCCGGTACTTCCGGGTCGCCGTGGGATGCAACATGAAAAAACGCAACATGGAGCAAACGTAACATGTGGTATGACTGTATAGGTAAAGACAAAGGACCCCTGGACATTTAAGTCCAGTCAAAGGTGACTATGGGGTTACGGCGCTCATCTTGCTTTCAGGCCGAGGGAGCTGGCGTTTGTCCACAATCAGCTTTCCGGGTCATGTGGCCGATCAGAAAGTCGGTGGTTCGAATCCCCATGACGGAGTGAGCTCCCGTTGCTCGGTCCCTGCTCCTGCCAACCTAGCAGTTCGAAAGCACGTCAAAGTGCAAGTAGATAAATAGGTACCACTCCAGTGGGAAGGTAAACGGCGTTTCCGTGCGCTGCTCTGGCTCGCCAGAAGCGGCTTAGTCATGCTGGCCACATGGGCCGGAAGCTGTACGCTGGCTCCCTTGGCCAGTAAAGTGAGATGAGTGTGCAACCCCAGAGACGGCCACAACTGGACCTAATGGTCAGTGGTTCCTTTACCTTTACTTTTTTAAGGAGTCTCAAAGTGGCTAACATTCTCCTATTCCTTCCTCCCCTACAACAAACACTCTGTGAGGTGAGTGGGGGTGAGAGACTTCAGAGAAGTGTGACTGGCCCAAGGTCACCCAGCAGCTGCATGTGGAAGAGCGGGGAAGCGAACCCGGTTCACCAGATTACGAGTCCACCGCTCTTAACCACTACACCACACTGGCTCTCCTACATCACACTGAGTGGTGTGGGGGACCCTCCCTCTCCCGAAACTAGGAGATCTGCCCTTATTAGAGAACAAAGTATGTAGAAGAAGAAGAAAAAGAGTTTGGATTTGATATCCCGCCTTTCACTCCCTTTAAGGAGTCTCAAAATGGCCAACAATCTCCTTTCCCTTCCTCCCCCACAACAAACGCTCTGTGAGTTGAGTGGGGCTGAGAGACTTCAAAGAAGTGTGACTGGCCCAAGGTCACCCAGCAGCTGCATGTGGAGGAGCGGGGAAGCGAACCTGGTTCACCAGATTACGAGTCCACCGCTCTTAACCACTACACCACACTTCCTGTTATCGCCCAGGATGTTGTGGGGGCCGGAAAGGGGGAGGATCTGGAGTAGCCAACTGCCCTCCTTGTTGAGAGATGTGGATTTTTGCTTGCAACCAGACGACTGAATAAAAAGGACTATAAATGATAAACTGCTCGTTAATTCTCATCTGTGAAGTTGCCGAAGGGAGGAGAGGACTCTCCACGCCTGGCAATATGGCGGCAACATTGAAATAGACACACGGCTATTATCGGCGCCACAATCGCAGCCTCTCTGCACTCACTCTGCACACGGAAGTACACCAGCCTGGAGCAAGAGCCGTAGGTGTTGGTGGCTGTGACGTTGTAGCTGCCTTCGTCCTGTGGCTCAATGTTTCTCATCTCCACCCGCATGGCATTGGGAGCGGCCGTGATGCTGACCCTCTGGGAGGCTGCGCTGTTCACTGAGCTGCTGGAAGCCACGACTTCACCCCCTTTATACAGGACCAGTTGGGATGGAGGGTTGCTGTCCACTGAACACTGGAAGATGGCGACCCGACCTCTTTCCGTCTCCGCAAAGACTGACGCCCGAGGCTTCCCAGGGGGGTCTGGAACCAGAGGACACACATGTGAGACCCAGGCTTTTAACGAATGAAACCGTGCCAATGTGAAATTATATAATGCGAAATTGCATTATAATTAACAGTGCCATATGTTTTATAGGACTGAAACTTCAGAAGAAACTATAAGAAGTTGGATAATTATATAATGCGAAATTATATAATGCGAAATTATATCTCTTGCTCCGAATGAGTTGCCTGACAACTGATCAGATAATAGCATTTAATTTATGTGATGAAAATGTATAACTTTGAATAGAGAGTGTTTGGCCAATAGTATGTTTTATAGGATTGGAACTATAGAAACTATAGGAAGAAACTATAAGGAGTTGGGAAAGAAAGAGAAATTTGAAGGCATTGGATCGGGAGGAGCAAGGATCAGAGGGAGGGTCCCACCAGGGCTATCTTTCAAGGTTATAGTATCACCTCAGGGAGGTTCATCTGGAGCCTAATACTAATTCTAATACTTTATACCCCACTCATCTGGCTGGGTCTCCTCAGCCCCCTGGGGTGGCTTCCAACAAAGTATTAAAATACAGTGGTCTGTTAAACATTAAAAGCTTCCCTGAACAGGGCTGCCTTCAGATGTCTTCTAAAAGTCTGGTAGTTGTTCTTCTCTTTGACATCTGGTGGGAGGGTGTTCCACAGGGCAGGTGCCACTACCGAGAAGGCCCTCTGCCTGGTTCCCTGGTTCCCTGTTCCCTAGCTTCTCACAGTGAGGGAACCACCAGAAGGACCTCAGAGCTGGACCTCAGTGTCCGGGCAGAACGACAGGGGTGGAGACGCTCCTTCAGCCTTCATTATACATCTTTAGGTGTCAGGCGAAAACTTTCCTCTTCAACCAGGCCTTTGGCTGATGAATATTCTGTGGCCTTTTAAATGTGTTAGTGGGAGTGGGGTTATTGTTTAGTTTAGTCTTAACTATTTATTGTGTGCTTTTATCCTGTATTTTTATCTTGTGAACTCCTCTGAGATCATCGGATGAAGGAGGTATACATATTTAATAAATAAATAAAATAATAATTATTATTATTTTTATATGCACTACAAAACTTGCCTCTCTTCTCTTTCTCAAGGACACGCATAATTTTACAAACATTTATGACGTTGCCTCTTTTTCTAGCATTGCATTTTGTTAGTCTTTAAATCCAAGAGCTGTGGCCCAAAGACAGGTGGGGCAGGTTACAGAGGACATGCTGTTTTCCTACGTGGATGTGATATCCTGGATTATCTCATATGAAATAGATCTGAGAGCAGCTGATTAATTTACAGCCATGAAGCCAGCTGACGGGAGGGAATCGCCTTGCCTACTTTTGCTATATGTATATGAGATTTTTGAGTGAGAGAGTGTTTGCGGGGAAAGACTTCCGGAAGTCTAATTTGATAGCATCTTGAACATGGGTAGGCAAACTAAGGCCCGGGGGCTGGATCCGGGCCAATCGCCTTCTAAATCCAGCCTTCAGATAGTCCAGGAATCAGCATGTTTTTACATGAGTAGAATGTGTCCTTTTATTTAAAATGCATCTCTAGGTTATTTGATCACTGCAGATGGTGACAGCAGGTTCGAAATTAAAAGACGCCTGCTTCTTGGGAGAAAAGCAAATACAAACCTAGACAGCATCTTAAAAAGCAGAGGCATCACCTTGCCAACAAAGGTCCGTATAGTTAAAGCTATGGTTTTCCCAGTAGTGATGTATGGAAGTGAGAGCTGGACCATCAAGAAGGCTGATAGCCAAAAAAATTGATGCTTTTGAATTCTGGTGCTGGAGGAGACTCTTCATTCGGAAGGAAATCAGCCCTGACTGCTCACTGGAAGGACAGATCCCGAAGCTGAGGCTCCAATACTTTGGCCACCTCATGAGAAGAGAAGACTCCCTGGAAAAGACCCTGATGTTGGGAAAGATTGAGGGCACAAGGAGAAGGGGACGGCAGAGGACAAGATAGTGAGACAGTGTTCTCGAAGCTACCAGCATGAGTTTGACCAAACTGTGGGAGGCAGTGGAAGACAGGCGTGCCTGGCGTGCTCCGGTCCAGGGGGTCACAAAGAGTCGGACATGACTAAACGACTAGGTTACTTGTGGGGCCTGCCTGGTGTTTTTACATGAGTAGAACGTGTGCTTTCATTGAAAATGCATCTCTGGGTTATTTGTGGGGCATAGGAATTCATTCATTATTTTTTTAAAAATACAGTCTGGCCCCCCACAAGGTCTGAGGGACAGTGGACCGGCCCCCTGCTGAAAAAGTTTGCTGACCTCTGATCTTGAACAAAACTGCAAAAGGCAGAGACTCTTACACAGCACAGACAGGGTGGCAGCGGTGGAGCTCTTGCTGGCTTTCTCGTTCTCCACTTGGCAGCGATAGTTTCCCGAATCGCCTCTGGACACTCGCTGGAACTCCAGGGAATCCCCACGGGCCTCGGGGAGAGGAAGGCCATCCTTGTACCAGGTGTAGTTGCTGGAGGTGGTGTTATCACTGCTCACCTCGCAGGACAGCTGGACCGCCTCACCTTCACGCACCGCTGAGGACGGGGAGACGGTGATTCTTGCAGCTGGAGGACAGTTGGGCGGGAAATAAAACAGGGGCAATTGTCAGCTGCGATTCCTGCATTTAGCTGTGGTGTGCTTCTTGTGTCCTTGATGCTGGGCACCACCATGAGATCTTTAGATAAAGGGCAGTATATAAACCGCAGAAATAACTAACAACAACAGAAATTGGAAAAAAAGAATTTGTGCCAACGAAAAAGGAATGGCAGGATAAATTATTAGATTATACTGAATTGGCCAGATTAACAGAGACAATTAGGGGACAACCTAGACAAGAATTTAAAAAAGAATGGGGGAAATGCAGAGACTACTTTACCAAACAGTGCCCCAAAATATACACCTGGACTTGTTTCGATTAATTCCTACAGGAGACTTTGCGGTTTTTAAAGTCATAATTAGGAAAAATTGTAATAATCACATATAAAAGAAACAGTATACAAGAAGTAAATAAGGAGGCCATTTACAAGATAAGGGAAATTTTATTTTTATGATATGTTTTCTTTGTGTAAGGGGATAGGAGTTTAATTTTGATATGTTTTAATTGTCAATGGTGGTGGGTTTGTTTGTATGTATGAGCTGTTGTGGATTATGTTGTAAATAAATTTAAAAAGTTTAAACAACAACAACAATTCCTGTATTGCAGGCAGTTGGGTCCCTTCCAACTCTACAAGTCTGTGATTCAGAGGTGAGTGCCTTAAAGGGGAGTAAACCCTAATGGGTTAACACAGATACAGCAGCAATCGATCATAGAAGGGACCCTCAAGGGGCATTGAAATATACTCGGAGTCGAGTGTGGATTTCATGCTCTTTTTTCAGCTCATAGTAGTGAGGAATAGGAGTTCCCCCAAATATCTGCTTTATATACATTATTTACACAATGGGCCCCACGTGATTGGCTAATTCCAGGACTGTAGGCCAATCAGGTTGCGGATTCACTTCCACCAGGAGCTGGATTGGGTGGCTCCTGTGGACCAATCAGACTGCTGCATTCTGGATCCTATTGTTCTAGGACCAATCAGACTGCTGCCTTTTGGATCCTATTCAACTCAGTACATAACATGCCACTTAAGGATGGCAGGTAGGAAGGAAAGAATACCAGGGTCTGAATGTAATATAAAGCGTAACCTCCATTTTTTTTTGGGGGGGGAGGTTTTTGACAACTGGACCGCTAGCTTCTCAAATCTCTGTGACTTACTTTCTGCTGTGAAGTCCATGGAGGCTGTGGATTGTCCATAGCGGTTCTGAGCAGAACACAAGTACTCTCCTTCATCTTCCAGCCTCACGCCCTTGATGGTCACCTTCAGTGTGTTGTATGACTGGATCACGCTCACTCTTGGGTCGGCGGAGGAGTGGGCAATGGTGGTGGACCCGATGAGCGTGTCACCCTTGCGCAGAGTTATCTCGGAGGCTGGTTCGCTGTCAACTGTGCACTGGATGACACCAAGGTGTCCTCCTTGGGCTTCCAGGAAGGACCTCAGCGCCGGCTGCTTGGGGGCATCTTTGGAGTGGAGAACAATCCGTTATAATAATAATAATTTAATAATAATTTATTATTTATACCCTGCCCATCTGGCTGGGTCTCCCCAGTCACCTTGGGCGGCTTCCAACAAAGTATTAAATCCAACCCCCTGCAGTGCAAGAATCAACCACAACCCTTTCCTGGAACAAAGCTAAGTGTCCCATCACCGCTCCACCCACCTTCGTGTTAAGTTGTGGGTGAACATATCAGACGACACAGCGATTCTTCAAACAGCTCTTGTTTATTAAGAGGCCAGAACAGAACTGAACTGAAGGGCTCAGTCAGCCTGCTTATATAGAGCTCCAGTACCACATTACTGTAACAACTTTCTAAAACTATCCAATCAAACTTAACTCTGGCGACGAAGGTGGGATCGATGGACATCAGAGCACAGCCAGATGCAGCCACCCTCTGAACTGAGCTGAATCACTGAACGTCACTTTCGATCATTTCATAGAATCATAGAATCATAGAGTTGGAAGAGACCACAAGGGCCATCGAGTCCAACCCCCTGCCAAGCAGGAAACACCATCAGAGCACTCCTGACATATGGTTGTCAAGCCTCTGCTTAAAGACCTCCAAAGTAGGAGACTCCACCACACTCCTTGGCAGCAAATTCCACTGTCGAACAGCTCTTACTGTCAGGAAGTTCTTCATAATGTTTAGGTGGAATCTTCTTTCTTGCAGTTTGCATCCATTGCTCCGTGTCCGCTTCTCTGGAGCAGCAGAAAACAACCTTTCTCCCTCCTCTATGTGACATCCTTTTATATATTTGAACATGGCTATCATATCACCCCTTAACCTCCTCTTCTCCAGGCTAAACATGCCCAGCTCCCTTAGCCGTTCCTCATAAGGCATCATTTCCAGGCCTTTGACCATTTTGGTTGCCCTCCTCTGGACACGTTCCAGTTTGTCAGTGTCCTTCTTGAACTGTGGTGCCCAGAACTGGACACAGTACTCCAGGTGAGGTCTGACCAGAGCAGAATACAGTTGCACTATTACTTCCCTTGATCTAGATGCTATACTCCTATTGATGCAGCCCAGAATTGCATTGGCTTTTTTAGCTTTGCATAACTATCTACAGTATCCCCCTGCTGGCCCAGGGTGAGAACTTCAGTACATAACACCTTTCCTCTAGCACCACCCACCAGTGACATGCAGGCCCTATAGGGTTCCCATAAGGCAATGTGGCCCTTGGGTCCTCTACCCCTGCTCTAGACCGCTATGGCTCCAGCCACGTTTTATGAGATGGGTCGGATGGGCTACTCACACAAGACGCGCAGGGTGATGGCTGGCGATGTGCTGCTGCCCTTCTCGTTCCGAGCAACGCAGTGGAATGTTCCTGCATCACCGCTGGCCAACGCCGGAAAGACCAGGGAGCTCTCCACCCCCTCCTGCAGCCACTTGGCATTCTTGTACCACGTGTACTTGGTCCCATCTCCCATCTCCAAGGTGGACATGCAGGTCAGGGTGACTCGCTCGCCTTCGGGTAACTCTTGGGAAGGGCTGGCCACCACCCTAGCAGCTGGGAGAAGAGCAAACAGAGACCGTTGATCATAGAATCATAGACTAGAATAGAATTTATTATTTATACCCCGCCCATCTGGCTGGGTTTCCCCAGCCACTCTGGGCGGCTTCCAACAAAGTATTAAAATACAGTGGTCTAAATTTTTCCTTTTTAAAAAAAAATACAGTGGTCTGTTAAACATTAAAAGCTTCCCTAAAGAGGGCTACCTTCAGATGTCTTCTAAAAGTCTGGTAGTTGTTCTTCTCTTTGACATCTGGTGGGAGGGCGTTCCACAGGGCGGGTGCCACTACCAAGAAGGCCTTCTGCCTGGTTCACTGTAACTTGGCTTCTCGCAGTGAGGGAACCGCCAGAAGGCCCTCAGTGCTGGACCTCAGTGTCTGGGCAGAACGATGGGGGTGGAGACGCTCCTTCAGGTGTACTGGGCCGTTTAGGGCTTTCAAGGTCAGCAGTAACACTCTGAATTGTGCTCGGAAATGTTCTGGGAGCCAATGTAGGTCTTTTAGGACCGGTGTTAAGTGGTCTTGGCGGCTGCTCCCAGTCACCAGTCTAGCTGCCGCATTCTGGATTAGTTGTAGTTTCCGGGTCACCTTCAAAGGTAGCCCCACACAGAGCGCATTGCAGGAGTCCAAGTGAGAGATAACCAGAGCATGCACCACTCTGGCGAGACAGTCTGCGGGCATGTAGGGCCTCAGCCTGCGTACCAGATGGAGCTGGTAGACAGCTGCCCTGGATGCAGAATTGACCTGCGCTTCCATGGACAGCTGTGAGTCCAAAATGACTCCCAAGCTGCGCACCTGGTCCTTCAGGGACACAGTTACCCCATTCAGGACCAGGGAGTCCCCCACACCCACCCGCCTCCTGTCCCCTAAAACAGTACTTCTCTCTTGTCAGGATTCAACCTCATAGATGTGGGATGTAAACACAGGAGCAGTCAATGACAACATTCCTAGAGTGTACATGTTAGAACATGGGGAGGGATGTCTGTCCAGCAAGCAGGTAAACTTCCTGGGGACGGACTTCCTCTGCATGTGACCAGAGGTGGGTGTGGCCTCACCTGTGCAGGTAATGACAAAAGCACAGGGCAGGCAGCCATTTCTCTCTCTCTGCCATTTTCCTTCGATGAGGAAGCATCTAAAGATGCCCTCGTGGCTCTCAGCCAAGAGAGGAGATAAGGTCTATCTTGCTATAAGATAGATTCTAAGTGTATGTAACCTTTTTAAGCCTGTCTGCCTTCTGGGATCATATTGTGAACAGAAGACTGTGTTGTGTCTTGTATTTTAAGAGGGAACAAAGGGGAAATTACCAGAGTAATTATTATAGAGGTTCTAGCGAACCTGTGCACACGTTACCGTTGCGAACTTAAAGGGGAATGTATATGAACTCTGCTGATATTTTGGGAACTTGTTAGCACAAGTTGGATAAGGATATAATTAGTCAATATATCCTCTCCTGCACCCCAGAACATTCCCACAATAGAAATGTGGAGTTGGAAGGGACCCCAAGGGTCATCTAGTCCAACCCCCGTGCTGTGCAGAAACCACATCCAACTGGTGAGTGGTGTTGACCAAGCAAAGCTAGAAGGGCAAGCCCTAATCAAGTGGAGATACAAAGAGGTTTCATATTGAGCCGAATCACTGGACTTCGCAGCTGAACAGACTCTGGGGTCTCACTCTGCTCTGCCTGAGAGTCTTTTAACTGGAGATGTTATGTTTTGCAATATAAAAAGACAAAATGCATAACATAATGATATAAAGAACAATACCCCACCACACATTTAAAAGGCCATAGATTGCTGAACAGCCAAAGGCTTGGTTGATGAAGAATGTTTCTTTCCTGGCACCTAAAGATATGGAATGAAGGCGCCAGGTGTGCCTCCCTGGGGAGAGTGTTCCACCAGTGGGGAGCCACAACAGAAAAGGTCCTGTTCTCGTGCTGCCACCCTCTGAACCTTTCGCAGAGCAGACACCCAAAGAAGGGCCTGAGAGGATGATCGCAGGGTCTGGGTTTGTTCACATGGGCTGAGGCGGTCCTTGAGGTGTTGCAGCCCTGAGCCATTTAAGCTTTCATAGGTCATGTCAGGAAACTGACATCAGAGCAACAGGCGAAGGAGAGGCTCTCTGATTCTGCAGGGGAAGGAACAAGCACTAGGGGGAGACGCAGCTTGATGGAGGGGGAAGGAAATCAGCGTAACACCAAGGAGCCAGGAGAGCAAATGGGAGAAGAGGTGGAAGGGCTCCGGGATTCTTCCTTGGAAGTCAGTGAGGAGAGCCCTGGTCCTCCACTACCCACGCCCTCCTTGCGCAGGAGACTCCCGCGCAATGAGAGGCGGAGACGATTGGGAGTCAAGCAACTCTTATGCTGGCAATGGTTTAAGAAACGCCCACAGACAGACTCTGCGAGCGACTGAGGCAGCCACGCTGAGATGGGCTGTGCAGTCAGGACGGTTTAACTCAGGCAGCCAAGCTCCAAAAGGGGACAGTTTACGCACGAGTAACTCCAAACCACTACAGGTCAAAACCAGCACTTTGAATTTGACCCAGAAACTAATTGGCAGCCAGGATTGGATTTATACGCTCGAAGCGGCTTGCTCTGGTGAGCAACCTGGCTGCCAATTTCTGCACCAGCTGAAGTCCCAGAGGCAGCCACACACACACAGCCCATTGCAATAATCTTACTTTGAGCACCGAAGAATCTCGCAGTGGTGGCGTTCCCGTACGCGTTGGAGGCTACACACTGGTACTCGCCCTGGTCTTCTGGAACGACCTTCTGGATTTCCAGCTTCAAAGAGTTGCGTGTGGTGCTGATGCTGATCCGCTGGCTGGGAGCCGAGTGCGAGCTGGTGGTGGCGATCAGCCGCTTGTCCCGGTAAAGGCTCAGGGCGGACTGGGGGTTGCTGTCGACGGTGCAGTAGATGATGGCCAGCTGCCCTTCCTGGGCCTCCTGGAACAAGGAGAGGGAAGGGGCCCTCGGAGGGTCTGTGCAGGAGAAACAAGATCGTTGCATGCACATCTTAGGAGCAGGTACATTTCCAGGTTCGTAGGAGGGCCTCCCCTCCAACTGAACAGAAACGCCGCACTGATCCCAAATTAGGACGGACAAATTGACCACTTTCAGTTTCTCTCGTCTTTTATGTCTCCCTTCTTAAATTCAGTTCTCCACATTTCCATGTTAGCTTGCAAAATATTGCATGCTGCATATGTGGGTGTGCATTTTCTCCTAACACATACATTCTTGCATGCGATTTTCTCTAATATAATGCTTTTTTGTATGTCTTTCCCACTAACATGCGCATGGCTGCGCACACTCTCTGCTCAGGTTTGCACTTTTGGTGGGAGAGGTGTTCTGCAAAATTCTAGGAAGAGAGAATATCAAAAGAGAGCTGCATTTCGGTTTGCGTATTTTCCCAGGAAGTACAAGTTAGATAAGTTTGCATTTCAATAAGGACTGAATTTCTACTCTACCCTGAATCCCAGCTGCCTAAAGTGGCAGGGAATTCCAGAATCGGCTGCAGGGCCAGACGTCCCTCGTCTCACAATTCTAAGGCCTCATCCACACTCACTTTTCCTCTGCTCTTTCCATGCAGGGTCCGTGCTTTAAAGCTCCGTGTCCAAGCTTCCCTTCTCTGGAGCTTTCCCCCAGAAAAACTGCTCTTTAGAGCTCAATTGGAACAAACATCAATCTGCGAAAAACCCAAATTGCTGCCGGCTCTGATTTGGCTTTAAAGAGCAGTTTGCATGGGGGAAATTTTCGGAGAAAAATAGGGAGGGAGAAGGACCTTTGGACACGAAGTGTTAAACTACAGACCTCTGCCCTGAAAAGTGTAGGGCGAAAATGAAGTGTGAATAAGCCCTGTGCATGCTGCTTCCCATTTCAAACTGCCATTTTGCATGTGGATTTCAGGGTTTTAGTAAAAAGCAAACCGAGACCTAAGTTGTCTCCGCAAACCTGACATCTTCCCATCCTTGGCTCAGAGGATGTCAGGCTGGGCAAGGGGCACGCAGAGCTCTGTCTTTCCACACCTCAGTGCCACTTCCTGCCCCACAGAAACCAACACCGGACAATAATCTGCCTAATTGTAGGGCTGGCCCTGCAGATCATCTCTATGGTTGTGACCGACCCTAGGAATACCATATAGGAGCCTGTGTGGTGTTGCTGTTGGACTAGGACCTGGGAGAACAGGGAATAATAATAATAATAATAATAATAATAATAATAATAATAATAATAATTGATTACAACGCCCATCTGGCTGGGCTTCCCAAGCCACTCTGGGCGGCTTCCAACAAAATATTAAAATACCGTAATGCATCAAACATTAAGAGCTTCCCTAAACAGGGCTGCCTTCAGATGTCTTCTAAAAGTCTGGTAGTAGTTGTTCTCTTTGACATCTGGTGGGAGGGCGTTCCACAGGGCGGGCGCCACTACCGAGAAGGCCCTCTGCCTGGTTCCCTGTAACCTCACTTCTCGCAATGAGGGAACTGCCAGAAGGCCCTTGGTGCTGGACCTCAGTGTCCGGGCAGAACGATGGGGGTAGAGACACTCCTTCAGGTATACTGGGCTGAGGCCGTTTAGGGCTTTAAAGGTCAGCACCAACACTTTGAATTGTGCTCGGAAACAAGTCCCCACTCAGTTTGCCAGGAGCCAGACCCAGGGCTGTCTTAAGCATATGCAGCACAGGGGTGCAAAGATCTGCCTGGTGCGCCCCCCCCCCCAGGTTGCCCAGTCCCAGGCATGCAGGGGGGTGGGACTGGATGGCCAGCTGCCTCAGTGTCTCGCTGGCTCGGTTCCCCCTGAACTCGCAGAAGAACCCACTGCGGCGCTCTGACCAACAGACGGGCTCTTCCCCGGACTCAACTCTCGGGCCGCAAACTCTCGGCCTGGCGTCCCTGAGAGCCCGGCGCCCGGGTGCCCCGCACCCTAGCGCCTATGGGTAAGACGGCCCTGGCCAGACCGTATCTCTCTCAGCCTAACCTACCTCACAGAGTCGTCGTGAGGATAAACTAGGGAGGAGGAGAACCAGGTACGCCACCTTGAGCTCTTGGAGGAAAGGTGGGATAGGAATGTAATAATTTAAAAAAATGAATCTTTTAAAGAAATGAAAGGATGGATTAAGGCAAGGGAGTATGTTGATTGCTTCAGAACTATTATTTCTATCTGTATAAAATTCCAGCCAATTTGTTCAGCACCCAATCAAGTGAAAATTGATGGTTTTGTGAATCAGTTCCGTTTTTTTTCATGGGAGTGGGGACATCTGTAAGCGACTGTATTTCATCTCTATGCCAGATGACCCCCATTTAATGCAGGGATTTTGCTACAGGTTGAAAAACATTCCTATCCACTGTTGGAAAGGTTCAGATACAGCAGGAGTGGGGAATTATTATTATTATTATTATTATTATTATTATTATTATTATTATTATTAATGTCCCACCCATCTGGCTGGGTTTCCCCAGCCACTCTGGGCTGCTTCCAACAGAATATTAAAAACACGATAAAACATCAAACATTAAAAACTTCCCTAAACAGGGCTGCCTTCAGATGTTTTCTAAAAGTCAGATAGTTGTTTATTTCCTTGGCATCTGATGGGAGGGTGTTCCTCAGGGAGGGCGCCACTACAGTGGTACCTCTGGTTGTGAACGGGATCCGTTCACAACATGAAAAGAATGCAACCCACAGCGGCCCGCCTGCCGGGCTGCGACTCGCTGCTTCTGCTCATGCGCGTAACGTCATTTTGCGCTTCTGCACATGTGTGAGGAGCGAAACCTGGAAGTAACCCTTTCTAGTACATCTGGGTCGCTGCGGGACGTATCCTGAAAGAACATAACATGAAGGTGACGTAACATGAGGTATGACTGTACTGAGAATGCTTATTAGATGGATTTCCCCTAAATTTATTTCTGAACTTTGAATTTTATTGTCATTCATGTTTTTATACTGTATTTTATGCTGCTTTTACAATTAAGTGTTTTAAATTTGTTGTTAGCCACCCTGAGCCCGGTTTTTGAACTGGGAAGGGCAGGGTATAAATAAAATTTATTATTATTATTATTATTATTATTATTATTATTATTATTATTATGAGAAGGCCCTCTGCCTGGTTCTTTGTAACCTCACTCCTTGCAGGGAGGGAACCGCTAGAAGGCCCTCGGCGCTGGACCTCAGTGTCTGGGCTGAACGATGGGAGTGGAGATGCTCCTTCAGGTCTACTGTATATATATCTGCAGATGCCCCCAGATGCTGTGAGCCACAATTCCCCTATTTGCTGAGCATTAACCATGCTGGCTGGGGCTGATAATGGGGGTTGGAATCCAGCAACCTCTGAGAAACCACAGGTTCCCCATCCCTGATACGAAGTGTGCCCTGAACATGAAGCGCAAGAGGGAACATCAGGAAACTCACAGAAGACGCTCAGGCCAATAGCTTGGGATGTCTCACTCCCTTTGTCATTCTGCACCTTGCAGGAGTAATAGCCAGTGTCTCCCACCGAAACCTCATGGAAGACCAGGATCCGGGCGCTGCCTTCCTTGATCCAGATGTTATTCTTGTACCAGCTGTAGTGGATCTCCTGCTTGTCTTCTCCAGGGACGTCGCAGGTCAGCGTGACCGTCTCCCCTTCCCTGACACTGGAAGAAGGGCTGATGGACAGCACAGCAGCTGGAAGATTAGGGGAGAAGGAACCGTGAGAAAAAGCTAGTTTCAGTAATGCCATACTTGGAATGACCCCGGAATCTTGCAGTACAACCTGCAGTTATATAAGAGTATGTATTTAAAGCAGACGAATAAATGAGTAAGTTAAGTTAATTTGGAATATGCAGAAAATATATAAAAAAGGAACTGCAGAAAGGTGGGGGGGAGCCGATTTTCAAAATGTTGAAATTATTGTAAAGTTATTGAAATGTATAAAATTGAAAACCAGAAATAAAAATGGAATGACCCCGGAATTAATGGCGCTGGTCACACTTCCCCTCCTTCATTGGGTGACACGCCTAGTCAAGGGACAGCAAAGAGCTTTGTAGCTCTATTTACCATGCTCTATTTACCATGCTCTATTTACCATGCTCCATCACCATGCTCCAGCACCCCTGGACACAGAATTGACCTGCGCTTCCATGGACAGCTGTGAGTCCAGAATGACTCCCAGGCTGCACACCTGGTCTTTCAGGGGCACAGTTACCCCATTCATGGTGAATGGACAATATTGCTACCCATCCTGCTGTTCTCCAGATGTTGTGGGACTCAAATTCCCATCATCCCAGCCCAGTGGCCATGCTGGCTGAGGCTGATGGAAGTCTGAAACATCGACAGGCTTGCGTAGCATATTCTACTTAAACCTTGTGGCACATTTGTAATGATTTGCAAGATTCAGCTTATTTTTCTTTAGCCACAGGTCAGTTCTCCATTTGCATGGGTACCACTCAAAACTCCCAAAATAATTTCAGGCATAAGCAAGAGATTAAGCAAAAGCAACAGCTGGACAATTGAAAGCAGAGGCCATATGGGATGGAGCCCACCTTCCCCACACATGCCATCTGCTTAATCTCCTGGATTTAGATCACACATACACCACTTAAAGCAAAGAATCCTTGTTAAGAGATTCTGGGAACCGTAGCTCTTTCAGGGGTAAACTACATTTCCCACAATCCTTTGCTTTAAATGAAGATGCATGTAACTGGCTCAAAAATGAATAAATATGTACACAGATACGTACACCAAAGTCCCTCTCCTTGGTACTCACAGAAAACATAGAGGGTTACCCCTTCGGCCACCCCAGTGCCCACAGAGTTTTCTGCCTCACAGTGGTACAGGCCATAATCCTCACGGGCAGCACTGCTGATGGTTTTAAGTGGCTCGCTTCCGCAGGAGACGCCATCTTTGAACCACCTGTAGGCGGTGACTTCGGGGTTGCTGCTGTCCACAGTGCATGTCAGGGATGCCTCATCGCCCACTCGGATATTCTTGGAGGAGGGATTGAGCGACACTTTCACGCCTTTGGGGGGATCTAAGAGCAAGCGGAAGACTTTGAGACGAAGAACAGGAATGACGGTGGCTCGCTGAGCGCAACATCCATTTTCTTTTTTTTAAAAAAAATATTTTTATTGCTTTTTTCAGATGCAAGTGTAAAGTCAGCATAAAGAAATAACAGTGAAAGAAAAAGAAAAGAAAAAAGAAAGAAAAACAAAATACCATCCATTTTCTTGAGCACTGAATCCATCATAGGGAAATGAAGGCTGTCTTTTCATAAGAAGGTAAGGCCAACAGAATATCTATTCCAGCAACCGGTTCTCACAGTGGCTGACCACATGCCTCTTCTGGGAAACCCAGTAGAGCAGGATTCGAACACAAGAGCAACATTTCCCCCTCCTGTTGCTTCCAGGAACTAGGATCCCAGCTCCTGCCCACCTAACAGTTTGAAAGCACGTCAATGTGCAAGTAGATAAATAGGTACCACTCCAGAGGGAAGGTAAACGGCGTTTCCGTGCACTGCTCTGGTTCGCCAGAAGTGGCTTAGTCATGCTGGCCATGACCCGGAAGCTGTACGCCGGCTCCCTTGGCCAATAAAGCGAGATGAGCACCACAACCCCAGTCGGCCATGACTGGACCTAATGGTCAGGGGTCCCTTTACCTTTTTTACAGGTTGGCAGCCATCACTGTCTTTTCATTATTAGGGTGCTGTATTATTATTATTAATTACAGTGGTGGTAATTATTATTATTATTATTATTATTATTATTATTATTATTATTATTTATACCCTGCCCTCCCCGGCCAGAGCCGGGCTGAGGGCAGCTAACACCAGTAAAATTACAGTAAAAACATAATAGGAAAACAGAAAAAAACCCAATTTAAAATACAGGTTAAAATGCAATTTAAAATGCAGCCTCATTTTAAAAGTAGTCCATAGATCAAAACCATAAGGAGAGGGAAACATAAGGGACAGACTGAGTCCAAACCAAAGGCCAGTGGAACAGCTCTGTCTTGCAGGCCTGCAAGTCAAGTCCTGCAGGGCCCTAGTCTCTTGGGACAGAGCGTTCCACCAAGTCGGGGCCAGTGCTGAAAAGGCCCTGGCCCTAGTTGAGACCAATCCAACCACCTTGCGACCTGGGACCTCCAAAATGTTGTCATTTATGGACCTTAAAGTCCTCCGTGGGGCATACCAGGAGAGGCGGTCCCATAAGTACGTGGGTCCTAGGCCACATAGGGTTTTAAAGGTCAAAACCAGCACCAATGGTAACCTCTGGTTACGAACTTAATTCGTTCCGGAGGTCCGTTCTTAACCTGAAACCGTTCTTAACCTGAGGTACCACTGCCGCCCCTGCACTATTTCTGTTCTCATCCTGAAGCAAAGTTCTTAACCCGAGGTACTACTTCCAGGTTAGTGGAGTCTGTAACCCGAAGTGTTTGCAACCCGAGGTGTTTGTAACCTGAGGTACCACTGTAATTAAACCTGAGGTACCATTCATTGGAAGATCACAGGGCATGTTACAGCATAACCACGCAAAATGGGAACACAAAATGCAAGAAACCCAAGAACTCTGCTCCCACAAACACATCCTTATTATTCATTAAATTTCTTGGAAAGCTACCTGGACCAGAAAGGCAGGGCATAAATGGTTGCTGCTGGCACCCATCTATCTCAAGAGACAATGGAGTATTCACCTCCAGGGGTGAAGTCAAATCACTGTGTTAGCAGCACTCATAGAATCATAGAATCCTAGAGTTGGAAGAGACCACAAGGGCCATGGAGTCCAACCCCCTGCCAAGCAGGAAACACCATCAGAGCACTCCTGACATATGGTTGTCAAGCCTCTGCTTAAAGACCTCCAAAGGAGGAGACTCCACCACACTCCTTGGCAGCAAATTCCACTGTCAAACAGCTCTTACTGTCAGGAAGTTCTTCCTAAGGTTTAGGTGGAATCTTCTTTCTTGTAGTTTGGATCCATTGCTCCGTGTCCGCTTCTCTGGAGCAGCAGAAAACAACCTTTCTCCCTCCTCCATATGACATCCTTTTATATATTTGAACATGGCTATCATATCACCCCTTAACCTCCTCTTCTCCAGGCTAAACATGCCCAGCTCCCTTAACCGTTCCTCATAAGGCATCGTTTCCAGGCCTTTGACCATTTTGGTTGCCCTCCTCTGGACACGTTCCAGTTTGTCAGTGTCCTTCTTGAATTGTGGTGCCCAGAACTGGACACAGTACTCCAGGTGAGGTCTGACCAGAGCAGAATACAGTGGCACTATTACTTCCCTTGATCTAGATGCTATACTCCTATTGATGCAGCCCAGAATTGCATTGGCTTTTTTAGCTGCTGCGTCACTCAAGTGACTTCTCTGGGGAGCAAGCCTGGGCAGGGTGTCTGGAGATTTTGGGCTGCCCAGATGACAAGAACCCCCCCTCCTCACCTCGCTGATGGGGTCCAAAGGAAAACAGAGTAAGACGTTTGGCACCAGCTAGGCTGCAGGAGTTGCCGGAAGAAGGAGCACAAGATGCCATCCAACCATCTTAGGGACTCCACTTATAATTTGTGTTTACTCCTGAGCCTTTTCTTCTCCCAAAGATGTCCCTCAGGGTAGCTGTGGTTTAGGATCAGAGTTCTCTTCTCCTAGAGGGGCCACCTTCCCCGGTTGAGGAGCCTCATCTGCCCCTCACTTCCCTCTTTACAACATGTCCAGAACCGAATTCTTGCCTGTTGGAGCCACTCATGATCTCGTCTGCTCCGTTCGCCAAAGCCTGTCTTCGCATGCAGGGGAAGCCCCTAACTTGTGAAGATAATCAGAACTTACAGGGTTAAACAGTTCTGAGTGACGTCTTACATTCTGAGGCGTGGCTATGTTCACATACGGGAGTGGTTTCTCTGTGTGTGAGTCTTCTTTCGGTTTGACCAAGAGGTGAAAGATGTGTGCTATTTCGCCAGGATGATTTAAGATGTTTTGCTACACGATTAAAGACTGTTGGAGATAAGCAACAAGCCTGCGTACAGTCTGATTTATTACCCACACATTGCAACAGTTTCTACTGCTGCGGAGACTCTGCTGAAGGACGCTGACGGTGAGCTAAGCACAGGAGACCAGTGTGGTGCAGCAGAATGTGCCGGACGCCATCATCAAGCCACATAACTCACTTATTAACAACAATAATAACAACAACCGTTCTGTTCACCTTTCTACACAGGACTTAGACGTACAGTGGTACCACAGGTTAAGTACTTAATTCGTTCTGGAGGTCTGTTCTTAACCTGAAACTGTTCTTAACCTGAAGCACCACTTTAGCTAATGGGGCCTCCCGCTGCCACCGTGCCCCCGAAGCAGGATTTCTGTTCTCATCCTGAAGCAAAGTTCTCAACCCAAGGTACCATTTCTGGGTTAGCGGAGTCTGTAACCTGAAGTGTATGTAACCTGAAGCGTATGTAACCCGAGATACCACTGCACAGTCATACCTCGGGTTGAAGTTGCTTCAGGTTGAGCGTTTTCGGGTTGCGCTCCACGGTGACCCAGAAGTAACAGAACGCGTTACTTCTGGGTTTTGCGGCTCGTGCATGCACAGACGCTCAAAATGACGTCACGCGCATGCCCAGAAGCGGTGAATCGCAACCCACGCAGACGCAGGTTGCGTTCGCTTCAGGATGCGACCGGGGCTCTGGAACGGATCCTGTTTGCATCCAGAGGTACCACTGTAGAACTAATTTATTTGCTGTCACTGATAACTGCCCCTCCTGGCCGCTCCATCCTCCTCACACAGATAAACTCACGTTTCACGTTGAGTGTGATTCTTCCCGTGACCACCTGATCCCCAACAGACACCTCGCAGCTCAGTTCCCGGTTGTGGTCCTTCCAGGACAAGGAAGTGGTCAGGGTTTGCTTCCTGAGTGATGCTGCTGTGTCCAGCTGCAGTGTTTTGGACACAAGCGAGGCTGTCGTGTCGTAGCCAAGCCATCTCATGGAGATGCTGTCATAGGGACAGGTGTAGGGGCTGGAGCAGCTGAAGGACACCTCCATCCCTTCGCGAAGGTCGTCCGGGGAGGCAATGGTGGGAATGTCGACCGAGTCTAAGGAGAAAGGGCAAAAGGATGGGCTTAGCTGAGCAGAATCTTTTGAGTTAGGAAGGATCAACTCTTTGCTCATCTGAAGATCACAGGGCAGTTCACAGCATAAAAATACGAAATAAGAACATAAAACACACAATAAAACACAAACCAACCAACAATATCATATTCGCACAGATACAGATGACTGATTAATTGTCATTTGATTAATTGTAGATAGGAAGAGGGGAAGAGTGACACATAATTATTGGGGTGGGGGGTGGGGGAAACATATGGGCGTGATTTTCAGGTGGGATAAATTACATACCAGAAAATTCAGGTTGCGCTATTAAACCTGATTTGGCATTTTGCAAAAAGGAAAACGACTGGGAAATGAACTGGAAAGTGTAGGATAATTTTTGCTTGATACAACATGGGCTAACCTCCCCGCAGATCAGAAAGGCTGCTCATTAAATAGCCAACTTTGTCTAACCAGCCAATCTGGTTCCAGCCAATCAGGGTGAATGCTCAATAAACACATACCCTCCAACATTTGAAAATAGGGACATTCTGTTCCATGGTGTTGGTGGAGGTGATGATGATGATCATCATCAGAATGTTGCCTCAGCACTCTGGGTGGCTTCCAACGTATATTAAAACTTTTTTTTTTAAAAAAAAACTTCTCTATACAGGGCTGCCTTCAGATGTCTTCTAAAGGTTGTACAGTTACTTATCTCCTTGGCTTGGAGGGTAATTCCGTACCCTCCAACACTTTTCTGATAAAAATAGGGGCATCCTAAGGAAAAGCGTGGCAACAAAGGTCTGTATAGTTAAAGCTATGGTTTTCCCAGTAGTGATGTATGGAAGTGAGAGCTGGACCATCAAGAAGGCTGATTGCCGAAGAGTTGATGCTTTTGAATTATTGTGCTGGAGGAGACTCTTGAGAGTCCCATGGACTGCAAGAAGATCAAACGTTTCCATTCTGAAGGAAATCAGCCCTGAGTGCTCACTGGAAGGACAGATCGTGAAGTTGAGGCTCCAAGACTTTGGCCACCTCATGAGAAGAGAAGACTCTCTGGAAAAGACCCTGAAGTTGGGAAAGATGGAGGGCACAAGGAGAAGGGGACGACGGAGGATGAGATGGTTGGACAGTGCTCTCGAAGCTTCCAGCATGAGTTTGACCAAACTGCGGGAGGCAGTGGAAGACAGGAGGGCCTGGTGTGCTCTGGTCCAGGGGGTCACGAAGAGTCGGACACGACTAAACGACTAAACAACAACAACAAAGGAAAAGCAGGACATTCTGGGATCAAATCAGAAACCAGGACGGCTTCCGTAAATCCAGGATTGTCCCTTGGAGTGTATGTAAACAGGTTGTTTGGAAGGTGACCTAAGGAAGACATCACAGGCTAAAAGCAGTTAGAAATGAACATGCAGAAGTGAATCTCAGCTCAGCTCTTATATCCTCTGTTTTTGAATATGGGACACAGGCTTTCCATTGCAAATATGCTTAAGTTTCAGATTTCAGCTCTAATTAGCTGCTCTTAAGTTTTTTTTGTTGTTGTTGTTTGTTGGAGGAACAGCCTGAGAAATGCCTGGGCTAAAGATAGAATGAGGAACCAAGCAGAGTGCCTGTGTGCTGGGTGTACACTGGGTTGGGAGGACAAATTTGTGCATAAACTCGGTGAATGGTTATCACTGAGGGGAAGCTGGCGATGGGAAGAGAATCAGCTGGAAGGAGACACCCCAACCTGGTTAAACAAAAGGGAATAGAAAGGGATGGTCTGTTTTGCTTAATGTATGTAGGGTTTGGTGTCAGTGTTGCTTGTGCAGGTTCTCTGCTGTTCACTTGTGTTCCTCTAGTGGTGAGAGAGGTTGGAGTTGGCCTAGGGTGTGGCGGTCTTTGTTTTCATGTGTGAGTGGGGTGGGTGGGTGTTTTGGATCAGGTTAGCCATATTGATTTGTATGCTGTTGGTGGATTATTGTCACTGTCCTGTTGGGCTGTGTATGTGATAAAGGGGAGCCATACCAGGGTGAAGGCGTCTTCTTCTGTTTGTCCCCGTGTCAGTTTCAGTTTATTAGTTAATTTTTCTAGTAGGGCTGTTTCCCATACTATTTGGTACCATTGGTCCATGCTTACTCCTGACAGGTCTCTCCAGTGTCTGGTTATGGTGTTTCTGGCTGCTGAAAGTAGGAACATCGCCACCTGACCCCACCCATCTTCCCCCCCTCCATCCTTTTTCTTCCTAATGCCTCAACAAATGAAACTGATTTGTAAAAATGTTACATGGAAAAAATATGAGAGACATTACACATACTTCTGTATATCAAGAAAATCTTTAATAAAGCAAACAAAAAGAAAGAAAGAAAGAAAGAAAGAAAGAAAGAAAGAAAGAAAGAAAAGAAAAGAAAAGGATGGTCTGAATGAGGAGGGAGATAAGAAGCAGCACTAGATCAGGGGTAGCCAACATAGTGCCCGCGGGCGCCAGGCTGCCTGCCTGCACTTCCTCTGGTGCCCATGAAAGGCATCACACTGCAGTCAAAAATCCACAATGTGCAATGGACTGTTTCATTTTCCTTCTCAGTTCCTGGTTTGTGCTGGCTCAGCCTCTCCTACGAACCTCCTCAACAATGTCCACATTTCTTTAACTGCCGGGTCTGGACACCCAACCTCCCTTCCATTCTAAACAGACAATTGAACATAAACGTGTTGGAAGTGTGGGATGTAATCCTCTGGAGCAGTCAAGTACAACATCTCCTGCTTGCCTAGAGTGAACATGCAGGGGAATGTTGGTCCAGCCAGTTGAACTTCCTGTTACACCTGGCTGGAGCATCCTTCCTTCTGCATGTGACTAGTAAGTGGGCATGACCTTTCCAAACCTGGTAGAAAGCCAAGTCACGTAGCCACCTCCCTCTCTCTTCCTTCTTTTTCCTTCTGCATGCTTCCTGCTTCACCTGGTTATCACCTATATGGGGTAAACCTGTTTGTACATACAGTATTTGTAAATTTAAGCCTAAAGCCTGCCTTCAGGGATCACCTGATCGCGAGTAAAACTTCTTTTTGTTACTTTTGAATAAGATTGTTGTGTCTTTATTCTTTTAGGAGGGATCAAAGGGGTCTTATCAGGAATAATAGAACATACAGTGGTATCTCTGATTACGAACACTTCAGGTTACGAGCTCCTCTAACTCGGAAGTAGCTGCTCCTGTTTGCGAACTTTGCCCCAGGATGCAAATGGAAATCGTGCGCCGGAGGCCCCATTAGCAAAAGCGCGCCTCAGGATAAGAATGGTTTCAGCATAAGAACGGACCTCCGGAACGAATTAAGTTCATAACCAGAGGTACCACTGTATTTCTGTTAAATCTTACATCTTTAGTCAGGAAGCTGCTTGGGGATCTGCTAGTGGTTTTTGGCTTTGCATCATGCCGTTCAGAGTTGTATTTGGTACTGGGAGGTGCAAGATAGAGTGATAATTGCATTTTAAAATGGGGTTTCAGAGTTTTTAGGGGTTTTTGAATGTCTTATGTAGATTTTTCAGTTTCATTGTTCTGTACGGGACAATGACAATAAAGATATCGTATCGTATCGTATCGTCCCCAGTACAGTGGTACCTTGGTTTAAGAACAGCTTGGTTTATGAACAACTTGGATTAAGAACGCTGCAAACCCGGAAGTAGGTGTTTTGGTTTGTGAACTTTGCCTTGGAAGCAGAACATGTTCTGCTTCCTGCTGAGTGTGTTCCATTTGTAAATTGAGTCCCCCGCTGCTATGGGAAAGCACGCCTTGGTTTAAGAACGCTTTGGCTTAAGAACGGACTTCCGGAACGAATTAAATTCGTAACTAGAGGTACCACTGTATTTCAGTCTGGGAAAGCCAGCTAGCTGCTGAGTAATAGGGAAATGTATGGAAATGAAAGCTGGACCATAAAGAAGGCTGATCGCTGAAGAATTGATGCTTTTAAATTCTGGTGCTGGAGGAAACTCTTGAGAGCCCCTTGGACTGCAAGAAGATCAAACCTCTCCATTCTGAAGGAAATCAGCCCTGAGTGCTCACTGGAAGGACAGATCCTGAAGCTGAGGCTCCAATACTTTGGCCACCTTATGAGAAGAGAAGACTCCCTGGAAAAGACCCTGGTGTTGGAAAAGATGGAGGGCACAAGGAGAAGGGGACGACAGAGGATGAGTTGGTTGGACAGTGTTCTCGAAGCCACCAGCATGAGTTTCACCAAACTGGGAGGCAGTGGAAGACAGGAGGGCCTAGCGTGCTCTGGTCCAGGGGGTTACAAAGAGTTGGACACAACTAAACGACTAAACAACAACAACAAAGTGAAGAAACTTGCTAACACGAGTTAGGAAGGATAATATTAATCAATATATCCCACAGGAAGAGACCTGCAGCAGGGTCAGGCCAACGGCCCACTTCGTCACAGAGGCCACCCAGATTTCCATGGGAAGCCTGGCAGCAGAATCTGAGCACAACAGATCTCTCCCCGCTTGTGATCAGACTGTGCTTATAGAATTGTAGAGCTGGAAGGAATCCTGAGGTCATCTAATGCAACCCCTGCAATGAGCCAGGCTTGCTCTTTTGTTCACTTTTGTTCACTTTTGTTGCCATCCCTAGTGGCGAGTGTATCTGTGTGCATCTCACATGTGTGCTGCATGCAGTGTGGGTGTACACACTCACACACAAACAGATATATTGGCTGTGCCCATTCCTGGCATGTGGCCCTGACCATCAATACAGCCCTCATGTTGGAAATTTTTTTGGCCAACTGTGCTTTAGGTCAAAGCAGTCCAGCCAATCACAGCCAGGTCCTTCTGCCTGCCCTGCCTCTCTGTGACCTCAGAGCAGCTCAGCCAACCACAATCAGTGAACAGCCTTCACTCCATCACAAATCCCTGATGATAATGGCCTGCAGGTGGCTCAGCTGGTTAGGGCGTGGTGCTGATAAAGCCAAGGTCATGGGTTTGTTCCCGGTAAGGGCAAACCACATATTTCTGCACTGCAGTTTGTTGGACTAGATGTCTCTATGATTCTATAAATGGCTTGGTTAAACAGCAGAGGGGTTTTTCCAGCTTGATACAGTGGTGCGCAGCCTTTCCTAATTTAGTAGCTTCCATTCAGTTGTTTAAAGTTAAAGAACCTTTTAATGAGGGTGAAAGAGGAGAGCACAAAATATGGTCTGAAGCTCAACATCAAAAAAACGAAGACCATGGCCACTGATCCCATCACCTCCTGGCAAATAGAAGGGGAAGAAATGGAGGCGGTGAGAGATTTTTCTTTCTTGGGCTCCATGATTACTGCAGATGGTGACAGCAGCCACAAAATTAAAAGACGCCTGCTTCTTGGGAGAAAAGCAATGACAAACCTAGACAGCATCTTAAAAAGCAGAGACATCACCTTGCCACCAAAGGTCCGTATAGTTCAAGCTATGGTTTTCCCAGTAGTGATGTATGGAAGTGAGAGCTGGACCATCAAGAAGGCTGATTGCCGAAGAATGGATGCTTTTGAATTCTGGTGCTGGAGGAGAATCTTGAGAGTCCCATGGACTGCAAGAAGATCAAACCTCTCCATTCTAAAGGAAATCAGCCCTGAGTGCTCACTGGACGGACAGATCCTGAAGCTGAGGCTCCAAGACTTTGGCCACCTCATGAGAAGAATCCCTGGAAAAGATCCTGATGTTGGGAAAGATGGAGGGCACAAGGAGAAGGGGATGACAGAGGACGAGACGGTGGGACAGTGTTCTCGAAGCTACCAGCATGAGTTTGACCAAACTGGGGGAGGCAGCGGAAGACAGGAGTGCCTGTTGTGCTCTGGTCCAGGGGGTCACGAAGAGGCGGACACGACTAAACGACTAAACAGCAACATTCAGTTGTTTTAAGCCAGGCTTTGCCCTCCAGATGTTCTGCACTCCAGCTCCCTGGCTGATGGGAGTTGTAGTCCAAAACATCTGGAAGGCAGCAGGATGAAGAAGGCTGGCTTAAGCCCTGAGGATGGGTAGGCTTAGCAAAAACAGTCGAGAAATCGGGATGCATCACAAAGCAGACTTTTGTGGGCAGGGAGTGTCTGGGTACTTACCAGTGATGGTTAGATCAACCCCCTTTTGACCGGACCAGCGGTTCCGCTCGCTGATTTCGAACCGGAAAGTGTACTTGCCGGCATCTGCGGTTGTCACACCCCTCAGGAGCAAGGTGCAGTTGCGCTGGAGGGGGTCTCCCAGCAGCTCTGTGCGTCCTTGAAACCCACCCTCAACGCTACCAGGAGTTGCTGAGTGGTAAACCAAAACCTTCTGCCCTGTGTTTTCTTTGTACCAAATGGCCGTGATGCCATTTGGGGCAGCGACGTCGCTGGGGTAGCTGAAGGTGCACGGGATGACGACGCAGGAGTCTTTGACGCTCCTCAAATGTTCGGGGGTCGTGACAGCCCAGGAACCAAAGGCTGCAATAGGAATTATTATTATTTATTTATATCCCACCTTTTCCCCTGAAAGGACTTGTTACTGAAGGGGGAAGGAACGGGTTCTGTGCAGTCAGTCTGAAACGGGACCCAAAATCCTCATTTTTCCTCCTCCAAGGGAGCATTTCTAAAATGCATTAACTTGAGCTCTTGAGTCAATGTATAAACAGAAAGCCAGCTGTATAAACAAGTGCTCAAAGCCCTCTCCTTTATCAGCCCGTGACGGCAATGGATGGCCTTGCCAGTTCCAGTGGAGCAGGGATGGCACGTCTGGGTCTTATCTTACTTCCTGACCACAGTGACGCACAGACCTTGTCAGCCCCCCGGGAACGGCGCCAGGAGGACTCTTAGAATTGGTGACCTTCTTACCCCAAGATAAGGAATACAGGAACTGGAACACCCTTTTATGGTCAAGAGCACAGGAACAGGAACACCCTTTTATGGTTAAGAGTACACGAGCAGGAACATCTGTGATGTCAACTTACATGTATAAGCTTACGTGTTTGGATTCCTGGGGAAGGGGGGAGACGGTGCCTGGAGGATATATATACTGCATGAAATCTCTCATTTCTTTGGGCTTGCTGTGAACTGACCACGCAAGTGCCTTCTGCTATCCGGAGAGCAGAATAAACTCTTTCTCTGAATCAACCTCGGTGTCATTTGACTCCTTCCTCCCTGTTCTGGGAGCAACGCTCACCCTAGGCTACATTTCAGCAATCAGGTTTAGTATTTAGCAAACATACCTTGGGCGACATAACTGGAGAATGCAAAAAGGAAGAAGGGCAAAGGCATAGCCGGTGGGAGCGGCTGATTCAAGGGCAAATTCCTGGAGGGGGAAGCAAAGCAAAGTTCACAGTTAGATTCAAGACCTCACCAAAAGATGAGCACACCTTTGACCAAATGGGCCACGGAATGTGGAATGCCTGTGGCCCACCAGATGCTGTTGGACTACAACTCCCATCATTCCCTGCAATTGGGGCTGGTGGGAGCTGGGGTCTATGAGCATCTCGAAGCCTTCAGGTTCCCTGTCCCTGTTTCAGGGGGAGACACCAAACACTGAACCTGGGACCTTCTTTGTGCAATGCATGTGCTCAGTCTCTGAGCTATGCACTCTCTCAATGTGCTGAATAATAATAATTTATTATTTATTATTTATACCCCACCCATCTGGCTGGGTTTTCCTGGCCACTCTGGGCGGCTTCCAACAAAATATTAAAATACATTAGTCTATTAAACATTAAAAGCTTCCCTAAACAGGGCTGCCTTCAGATGTCTTCTAAAAGTTTGGTAGTTGTTCTCTTTGACATTTGGTGGGAGGGCGTTCCACAGGGCGGGTGTCACTACCAAGAAGGCCCTCTGCCTGGTTCCCTGTAACTTGGCTTCTCGCAGCGAGGGAACCACCAGAAGGACCTCAGCACTGGACCTCAGTGTCTGGGCAGAACGATGGGGGTTGGAGATGCTCCTTCAGGTATACTGGGCTGAGGCTGTTTAGGGCTTTCAAGGTCAGCACCAACACTTTGTATTGGGCTTGGAAACGTACTGGGAGCCAGTGTAGGTCTTTCAAGACCGGTGTTATGTGGTCTCGGTGGCCATTCCCAGTCACCAGTCTAGCTGTCGCATTCTGGATTAATTGTAGTTTCCGGGTCACCTTCAAAGGTAGCCCCACGGAGAGCGCATGGCAGTAGTCCAAGTGGGAGATAACTAGAGCATTCACCACTCTGGCGAGACAGTCCGCAGGCAGGTAGGGTCTCATCCTGTGTACCAAATGGAGCTGAATTGCTGTTTTTGTTGCAATGATGAAGGCGATGTCAGCACTGCCCTTTTGAGTCGTGCCCAGGAGACTGCAAGCCTGCAGGCAGGGAATGCCTTGTTTGTAAAATCTGTCAACAACAACGACCGCAGCAATAATAACGTCACATGCCACCCCAGTTTCTGAGCGGTTAGAGACACCAGGGGTTCCAGGCACTTGCCTAGTGGAGGCTGTCTTTAGGATATCCGGTCTTACATACACTCCAACATTTCTCCAATGAAAACAGGATTGTCCTAAGCAGGTCATTCCAGGATCAAATCAGAAATGAGAATGGCTTATGTAAATCCGGAACTGTCCTTGGAAAATAGAGATACTTGGAGGCTTTCTATATATGCAACCTGAGCATAGGACAGAGGGGCTTGCAACAACAACACCTTAAAATATCTTGCCTCTTCATTAGTCACAGCTTTGGATCCTGCACAGAGCAAGCAGGTCTCTGGGTCTATAGCTTCCTGCCTTCTTCCAGCTCAGCTCACCCACCTACCTAGCAGCTAACTGTGGGAGGCAGTGGAAGACAGGAGTGCCTGGCGTGCTCTGGTCCAGGGGGTCATGAAGAGTCGGACACGACTAAATGACTAAACAACAACAGTGTGCACCCCGGAAATGATCTCTTTCAGCTTCTCTTTCAGGTCCAGGGTTATAAAGACTAGGACTAGCCGCCTGAGAAACAGTTTCTATCCATGTGATTTTGGTTTTAAATGCAGTGTAAGGAGTCTCTATGGGAGTATATTGTATTTAATTATGGGGTATCAGAGTTTTTAGGGGGCTAACCAGGTTGGGATGACTGGGATAGCAGGCTTGTTGGTTTTTGAATGTCTTATGCAGATTTCTCAATGTCGTTGTTCTGTATGGGACAATGACAATTGCCTTCCAGCGTCAATCCTTTTAGGACCAGAGATAGACTTCTGCAAGGAAAATACACGTGTGTGTGTGTGTGTGTGTGTGTGTACGCACGCGCGCAGATGTTAATGGCCATTGGCTGTTGGTTGCTCAAAGGAAACTGAAACCATTAATCCAGATTTTGGATTTCAGAGCCCATCAGAGACAGCCCCACTCTGCATGCCTTGGTCAGGCCCTGTTGCTGCGAGCAGAGGAACTTGGGCTCTGGGGTCAGATGGGTGAGGCTGATCGGAAGAAACGAAACTCATTTGGAAGCTGCTGCCAAGGGCTGAGCTCAGGAAACAGACGGGACGTTTCGAAAGGGAGATGGAGAGCAACGCTCCCCTTCCTCTTCTCCCTGATAGATGTCCCCCGTGCTATTTTTCTAGAAAAAGAAGTGCTGGAACTCACCACGAACGCCTCCCTTGTTCTCTTATAATTGCAATGGCACCCACCTGAGAGGTCCAGCAAGTTCTGGCTGAAAAAACGCCCTGGCCCACTTGCTATTTGGAGGTCTGAGTGGGATGCTCAGGCAAATGGCCAGATGTCACTGGCTTTTGATAGACCTTCCCAGCCCATAGTGCGTCACTGAAACCATAACATGAGGAGGAATAGTTTTGCACTTCTGCTAGTCAGGCCCAGGTCAACAGTTATTCATTATTTTTTAATATGCCACTGTGGGAGCCAACAGAGCTATGTGGCAACAGTTGGAATCCTAGAAGTGTAGTGTTGGACTAGAGTCATCTAGTTGAAACCACTGCCTAGATACGATACGATAATCTTTATTGCTGAAGCCCTACACTGGGAAATCAGGGTTCACATTTCAGGAGAGTTTTTGATGTTCGAATGGATTTATTTATTCTGACATGTGTTTATTACTTATTTATTTAAAAGTAGTTATTTCATTTTTTAAAATCAAGGTGACTTACAACAGAAATGCATAAAACCATTCTATATATATATATATATATATATATATATATATATATATAAAGTTAAAGTTAAAAATGCACCTCAGTTAACCATTATGGAAAGATGTATTCTTAATTGGCTGTCGGAATAGAAAAAAAAATCAGCAGGTGTTTCAGTGCTAAAACAGAAGGTGCCTGCTAAATCTCTGTTGGCAGAATATATCACACTTTTCCTACAAGGAGTTCAAGGTCACATTCATGGTTCTCTCCCTCTCCCATCCCATTTTATCATCACAACAAGCCTGTGAGGTGAGTTAGGCCAAGAAACTCTATCTGATCCCTGGCCACTCAGTGAGCTTTGTGGTTGAGTGGAGATTTGAACCCTGATCTCCCAGGTCCTAGCCTGACCCACTAACCACTAAAGAATACAAGCTCTCTAATACTGTATTTTAGGGATGCGGGTGGCACTGTGGGTTAAAGCACAGAGCCTAGGACTTGCCAATCAGAAGGTCTGCAGCTCAAATCGCTGCAACGGGGTGAGCTCCCGTTGCTCAGTCCCTGCTCCTGCCAACCTAGCAGTTCGAAAGCATGCCAAAAGTTCAAGTAGATAAATAGGTACCGCTCCGGCGGGAAGGTAAACGGTGTTTCCATGTGCTGCTCTGGTTCGCCAGAAGTGGCTTAGTCATGCTGGCCACATGACCCGGAAGCTGTACGCCGGCTGTGGTAAAGCCTTCGCCCCCAACTGCCCCTCCCTCACCTGTCTTTGCTCTCCGGCCAGGACAGGTTTCTTGAGCAGACTGGTTGGCGAAGGTTTACTTTTTTCAGAAACACAGGCCGAAATAACACTGGTAGGGCTGCCACCACTCCCTTTGTTCAGGGGAACCCAGAGCCACAACCCAGGGAGAAGGGTGTGTCCCGTTAACCTGGCAATTCCCCCCCTCCACAAGCTGAATCCACAGACTTGCAGACAGAAATTCTCACGGTAGAGCGTAACTAAGCGGAAGGCTAGGATTTAGCTATTCCCTCGGAAAAGGCAGATACCAAACAGGTTCTTCTTTAAAAATTTATTTTAAAAGAATAACAAAAAACATGTTGAAACCAACAGGCGCATCTTATGAAACTTACAAGCGAAGAAAACAAAAGCATTGTATAGTCTAACTAACTTTACATACTCACAAAGACAAACGGTTAGGATAGTCAATAGTCTTTTCAAGCATCTGCATATTGAGGTTGTTTGGAGATTTCCATTTCAAAAGACGAAACGATGGCTATTAGGTGGATGTTACAGCCGGGCATCTTTGCAGTTGCAGAGCAATGGCAGAGAGCACTCTCAAACAATTCCTTGATCTTTTTATTTACAATTCTTACTTGGCGTCGTAACTTTCTAGCCAATCATAAGTCCTAATTGACCAATTTACTCTTTTGCAGCTGGGTCAATTTTAGGTCTGAACCCCAATCAAAGAATTTTCCTCCCATTTGTGGAAATTAACCAGATCCCCATTCCCAAGCACTTTAAGGACAGATAACCTCACTGAGGGGGGGGGGGGAAGGTTCACACTCCGAAACCCAGGTGTCAGGCCTTTCATTAAATCAAGGATTCCTTTCTTCCCATAAACCTCTCACGCCAAGGAGCCAAATTGTCTGGAGTTTAAAGAAACACAACTCCCTTTTCCCATGGTCCTTGCGGCCGATGAAATACCCACAAGGCCACACTCTTTTACTTGACCAAGGAATGATTTTCTAAATATGTCTACTTTACTACACCGGCTCCCTCGGCCAATAAAGCGAGATGAGCGCCGCAACCCCAGAGTCGGCCACAACTGGACCTAATGGGCAGGGGTCCCTTTACCTTTAATGCTGTATTTTAAAATGAAAAATAGTGCTTGCTGCCAGGGGCGGTGTGTAACAATAACTTCTCCCCCAGGTACCCTAATCCAGAACCCTGAAAACTGGTTTCTCTCTGTGTGTCTGGATTTCCTCCCCCCTTCAGAAGGATAGAAGTGGAAAGTGTTGGACGTGGACCAGAGGGAGACCTCCATGAGTCTCCCTGCTTTGTTTTGAAGCACCAAGTGGCCTTGTTGCACTCTCTCTCAGCCCAACCTACTTCAGTGAGTCCAAAAGGCTGCTTTGTGATCTCGTGGGAGGAAAATGGGATGTGGGTGATATGGGATCAAGTCCTCCTTGCCTATCCATCATTCAAGCTTTTAAATGTTTTTCCATTTCCACTTGGGAATTTTATAGCGTCTGATGGAACATACCAAGCTTTGATTGAGCCGAATAGATTGACATGGCTCTCTCTCTCTCTCTCTCTCTCTCTCTCTCTCTCTCTCTGAGAGAGGGAGGGAGGGAGAGAGAGAGAGGCGTGCAGCCTGGGAGTCATTTTGGACTCACAGCTGTCCGTGGAGGGGCAGGTCAATTCTGTGTCTAGGGCAGCTGTCTACCAGCTCCATCTGGTACGCAGGATGAGACCCTCCCTGCCCGCAGACTGTCTTGCCAGAGTGGTGCATGCGCTAGTTATCTCCCACTTGGACTACTGCAATGCGCTCTACATGGGGCTACCTTTGAAGGTGACCCGGAAACTGCAACTAATCCAGAATGCGGCAGCTAGACTGGTGACTGGGAGCGGCCGCCGAGACCACATCACACCGGTCCTGAAATACCTACATTGGCTCTCAGTATGTTTCCAAGCACAATTCAAAGTGTTGGTGCTGACCTTGAAAGCCCTAAATGGCCTCAAAGGCCCAGTAGACCTGAAGGAGCACCTCCACCCCCATCGTTCAGCCCGGACACTGAGGTCCAGTGCTGAGGGCCTTCTGGTTGTTCCCTCCCTGTGAGAAGCCAGGTTACAGGGAACCAGGCAGAGGGCCTTCTCGGTAGTGGTGCCCTCCCTGTGGAACGCCCTCCCACCAGATGTCAAAGAGAAAAACAACTACCAGACTTTTAGAAGACATCTGAAGGCAGCCCTCTTTAGGGAAGCTTTTAATGTTTAACAGACTACTGTATTTTAATACTCTGTTGGAAGCCGCCCAGAGTGGCTGGGGAAACCCAGCCAGATGGGTGGGGCATAAATAATAAATTCTATTCTATTCTGGGGGAAGCCTGCAAGCAGGATTCGAACACAAGAGCAACTCTCTCATCCTGGTGCTTCCAGCTACTGGCATTCACTACCACCAACCATGGAGGCAGCGCATAGGCATCCTGGCTAGTAACCATGGATAGCCCTCTCCTCATTAAATTGTCTAATCCTCTTTTAAAGCCATCCACGTTGGGGGCTGCCCCTGCCCCCTATGGGAGCACAGGCGCTGAGTTGAGGCCAACATGGTGCTGGGGGGTGAGGTCACATCTCCCAATGTAGTGCAGCCCAGGGCGAAATTCTGCCAGGCCTCTCCAAAGTTGGTGCCAGAATAATAGTGGCAAGAAATGGGAAAAAATGAAATCTTATCAACGATTACAGAGTGGCAAATTATTATGATAGAATACCTGCAACTAGCAAAATCGACTGGAAAAATTAGAGGAATGTCAAACCAAAAGGTATTTAGGGAATGGAAAATATTTAAAGAATACTTGAAAATGTACAGTACAAACAATAAGATGCTTGCAGAAATAGAGTGATACTGTTAACCAAGAATTATCTAAAATATAATAGTGGATTTTATATATCTATATACAAAATAAAATAATATGAATCTCTGCAAGGAATACAGATAATATAAGTATAATGAGAATTATTGGAAGTTACTATTTTAATTTGTTATGTAAGTGTAATATATTGCATTTGTTTATGTTTGTTTTTCTGTCTTTTCTTACTCTTTTTCCATTTGTATCGTCTTTTGTATTATATGTTACGTACATTTGTCTATGTGAAAATTAATAAAGATTTTCTCTATATATAAAAAAGATTGGTGGGGGGCTTAGCCCTGTCCCAGCAGATATTGGGGGTGGGTTGTAGAGGGCTCAGCCCCATGGGGTTGACGTGCCTTTATGGGAGCAAGTGCCATAATTCAACTCTGTGCTGCATGAATAAGTTGTTGTGACACAATTCATAATGTAGAAACACAAAAAACATAATAAAAACAAAAACAACCCAAGAATTCCCCCTTCCCCAGCACATTTTAAAAGGGTATTAGATGTCAGTCAGCCCAAGGCCTGGTTCCTGAGGAACGCTTTTGCCTGGCACCTAAAGGTGTATAATGAAGGTGCCAGGCGAACTTTCCTGGGGAGAGCATTCCACAGACGGGGAGCCACTGCAGAAAAGGCCCTGTTCTCGTGTTATCTGTCCCAAATCTTCCACTCCTCAGTTTCACTGGATGTCTGCAAGTGTTATGAGACGGAGAAAAGCTTTTCCCAATCCACTTTCTCTACGCCATGCAGAATTCTCTAAACTTCCATCGTGTAACCTCTTACTCTGTTTCCCTCTAAACTAAAATGTCCCAAACGCTGCAATCTTCCTTCGTAGCGGAGCTGCTTCATAGCCTTTTCCAAACCTTTTCCAACTCTGCATACTCTCAAATAATCAGTAATGCCCAAGGCGGCTACCAAGTACAAAATAAGCACAACAACAACAACAACAACCAGTAACATGATTGAAACGGGTCTGCCTTGCCTTTTCCCAGAAAGCAGCTCCTCCTGCAACAGATCTCCGCGGTCCTTTGGAACTCTCTGCCACACACAATGGAGCGATGCTGCTTCTGGGCTTCTCAACAGGATGCTGGACCTCAAGGACAAAGCGGTCCAGGAGAATGCAGAACTTCTGGTCTGGGACAGCTTTATCTGCCTCCCCTTTTTGGGAAGTCCCCCATTGTGTCAGCTGTTTTCATTCTGGGCCCAATCACTTAAAACGCTCATCGTTCAGCGCTGATGAGACATCTTGGGAGGGAGGTAGGAGGAGGAGGAGGAAGAAGAAGAAGGGAACAGCCTTCTGGGTTCAGTGCTGGGCACTGCAGTTCAAGATGGATGTGGGTGACAAGTTGGAAAGGATCCAGAGAACAGCAAGAATGATAAACACTTTCTCAAGTCAAAGGAAGCCAGGAGTTTTGGGGGTTTTGCAATTCCACAGAAGCTGGTCTCAGCTGGCTGCTGTCACACAGAGAGAGTTAGGGATGTACTTAAGTTACAGATTAAACATAATCCTCCCTTCTACGGGGGCTTCATTGACCAGATAAGAAGGACCCTGCAGCTGCATCAGGCCAAAGGGTCATCCTGTTTCCCACGGCGGACCCACCAAATGGGAAGCATGCATAGATGAAGGCAAGAGCACCATCCTCTTGATGGCTTTGCAGAAGATTCTGCTGAGAGATATGATGCTTATACCAAGTCACACTGCTGGCCCACTCAGCTAGTATTCCCAAGCTTGGGCCTGTGTCCCTAGGCTTACGGTGTATTGAAATCAATTTCTGTTGCTGGTTTTTGTTGTTGATATATTCCTTGGGTTCTTTTCCTTGTCCTACTTTGAACTTCCTTTAACAGTGTAATGCAGAAATAAAACCCATTGCCTCAGTTTCTCAAGTGCTGCAGTGGCAGAACATTTTTTTGTTTTTGTTAGAGCGTTTATTAATATTCCAATAAGAACATCCAATTAACATGTCAAATCCAATAAAAATGAAAAACTAAAATAAAAAAGAGTCCAATTGTCTTCCAAATTATATCTTAATTTTACGACTTCCTACGGTCTGAATTCCGAAGCATTTTCCAAATCACAGTCCTGCCTCTCATCTCTCATCAGTGTTTTCATAATTCCAGATCAAGATTTTATCCAGGGCAGGGAACATTTGCCGCATGCAGAATGTCCCAGGTTTTCAGTCTCTGATGGGATCTTCAAATAGGATCGGGAGAGCCCCCCCCCCCTACGAAAACCCAGAAGACCACTGCTTCTCCATGCGGCGCATAATCCACGGAATTCCCTCCCACAGGGCAATACAATAATTTGGAACTGTGTGTGAAAAACTAGTAGAAATAATAATACAATGAGTCTAATTGGAAGTCAAATGTGTTTATTTTGTTTTCTTTTTTTCTTTTCCCCTTCTTTCTTTCCCCCCCTCCCCCGTTTCCCACCCCTTTTTCTTCTTCCTTTTCTCTTTTTTTTTTTGTGTGTGCCTCCTTTCTTTGTCTTTCTCTTTTTGATTTGTTACGAAGGAATAAAGAGATAAAAGTGTAATATGAAAACTTCCAGTAAGTCTAAAGTGATGTTGTGTAATTTTTCTACTACTATTTATATATTGTTAAAATCAGTGAATTGTAATGAATTGATGTAACAATTACTGTGGTTTTTCCCCTTTGTTATTGTTGAATTCTAAATAAAGTAGAATTCTTCTCTTAAAAAAAAAAAAAAGGAAGTCCTTCTCACAGGGATGGCCACCAACCTGGATAGCTTTGGAAGAGGATTGTCTAAGTTCATGGAGGAGTAGAGGGGTTAGCGGCTAGTCAGTGCAATTTTTTTAAAAAAGAAAAAGAGGTGCCAGACCTCACCATGAACGCCTCCCTCTTTCACTTAGAATGGCAATGGCACCCACTCGAGAGGTTCCAGAACCACCTGAGAGGTGCCAGAACTCAGTTTCGGCAAGTTCCTCCTGAAAAAAACCCCTGCTACTAGGCATGATGGCTCGGCTCTGCCACAACAGTTGGAGGCGGCAGTGTTTCAGAATGCTAGTTGCTGGAAACCACAGGATAATAATAATATAATAATAATAATTTATTATTTATACTCCGCCCATCTGGCTGGGCTTCCCCAGCCACTCTGGGCAGCTTTCAACAAAATATTAAAATACCATAATGCATCAAACGTTAAAAGCTTCCCTAAACAGGGCTGCCTTCAGATGTCTGATAAAAGTCTGGTAGTTGTTCTTCTCTTTTACATCTGGTGGGAGGGTGTTCCACAGGGAGGGCGCCACTACCGAGAAGACCCTCTGCCTGGTTCCCTGTAACTTGGCTTCTCGCAGCGAGGGAACCGCCAGAAGGCCCTCAGCGCTGGACCTCAGTGTCCAGGCCGAACGATGGAGGTGGAGATGCTCCTTCAGGTATACTGGATACCATATGATGTGTCTTGTGCCATTGAACCAATCACGCAACATTCATTCCCTACTAATAAATCCACAAAACTTAAAATATAAATCCGGGGACATTAAATGAAATCCGGGGACATTCCGGAGACGGATTTTGTCCGGGGACAGGTTTGTAAATCCGGGGACAGTCCCCGGGAAACGTGGAAGTCTGGCAACCATAGTCAAAGAACCAAAACTGATCTCAAGGTTCCGCCCATTTTTTCTGCCATTCAGGTCTTTGGTCTCTGTGCTTTGCTGGACTCAGTGCATTCTTTCACTTTTCTCCAGAGGAAGTAGATGTTGCATTATCAGGAAAAGAAACTGAGCAGATTATCAGATCTTCACGCTTCCGATGTGCAGGAACTGGGCGCTCTTTCGACCCGCTGCTGGTTTCAGCAAGGTCAGCACGTGAAGCCAGCTGAGTCAGCCTCCCCCCTAGATGCCTGCCCCCCCCCCCAGCCTGCACCAGCATGTGATACGAAGGAACCAGAGCAGGAAGTCACAAGTGGCAGGAGAGGAGAGGAAGTGTCGGTGGAAGCATCAACCTCCCGAAAGCCGGTGCTCTCTGGGTGCCCATGGGAGTTGTAGTGCAACGCACCTGGAGGGCGCTAGATCGGGGAAGGCTGCTGCCCCCCTGCAAACCAGGGGGTTGGACTAGATGAATTTTCTGGGTACCTTCCAATTCTGCAGCTCCATGATTTATAAACTGCAGGAGGCTGGCAGGGAGAATGAAGGAATGAAACTCTCTCTGTCTCTCCCCCACCATCACTTGGAAACTCTTTGCATTCCTCTCTGATAAGGGGCAAGGTGTGTTTTCTGTACAGGCATCTTCAGAATCTAAGGCACTCTCTCTTCCAGGAGAGCATTCTGAACTTTGGAACTGAAAGCATCTAAAACATATTGTTGTTGTTGTTTAGTCATTTAGTCGTGTCCGCCTCTTCGTGACCCCCTGGACCAGAGCACGCCAGGCACTCCTGTCTTCCACTGCTTCCCGCAGTTTAGTCAAACTCATGCTGGTAGCTTCGAGAGCACTGTCCCACCATCTTGTCCTCTGTCGTCCCCTTCTCCTTGTGCCCTCCATCTTTCCCAACATCAGGATCTTTTCTGGGGAGTCTTCTCTTCTCATGAGGTGGCCAAAGTCTTGGAGCCTCAGCTTCAGGATCTGCCCTTCCAGTGAGCACTCAGGGCTGATTTCCTTCAGAATGGAGAGGTTGGATCTTCTTGCAGTCCATGGGACTCTCAAGAGTCTCCTCCAGCACCATAATTCAAAAGCATCAATTATTTGGCGATCAGCCTTCTTTATGGTCCAGCTCTCACTTCCATACATCACTACTGGGAAAACCATAGCTTTAACTATAGCAGGGGTCTGCAACCTGTGGCTCCAGAGCCGCATGTGGCTCTTTTAAACCTTTGCCGCGGCTCCGGGGCGGATACTAGCAAGGGGAGGAGGCGCATTGTGCGCCCCGACACTCCCCACTGTGGCAGGCACTGTACTGGCTGTGATGTCGCATGGGGGTGGTGCGTGCGTTAGTCACGCACCGTCCCAACGTCACCTTCCCATCTGCTGTCAGATCAGAGGGCAGCAGCGCGCATGCTTTAAATGTCACAGTGGTTTTGCGGCTCCCAGGTGTGTTTTTTTCTTCGGAAACGGGTCCAAGTGGCTCTTTTTGTCTTAAAGGTTGCAGACCCCTGAACTATAGGGACCTTTGTCAGCAAAGTGATGTCTCTGCTTTTTAAGATGCTGTCTAGGTTTGTCATTGCTTTTCTCCCAAGAAGCAGGCGTCTTTTAATTCTGTGACTGCTGTCACCATCTGCAGTGACAGAGATTTGTTTACCAATTTGCAATCCTAATTACAATATTTGGAATTTTTTGGGGGGCGGCTCCTGCAGGAGGAGGGTGGTGCTCTTTGGCACCCCCTTATCAGCTGGCATCTCCTTAGAGGCAACCAAGGCTCCTCCAGCAACGTCCGAGAGGGGAGGGGACATTCCCAAGCCAGGCTTGCAAGGGAGGCTCGGCTGCCAGGGAAAATATTTACCCACTGTCAGTGAGAGGACATAACTCAGCAGCCAGGAATCTGTGAGGTCAGCGAGACCCTTCCAGCCCAGCGGTGGGTCAGCAGAGCTGAATTCCTCCTCCTGCTTCTCCGTCAAAAGGCTCAAGGCACACCCCTAGGAAGGCAATGGGATATTGCTCATACTTATGTTTCCAGGAGTGTGTTCAGAGCTTTATGCTACCTCAATCTCTGGGCAGCGAGAGACTCCAGGGGTTCCCAACACTTACCCAAGGTTTGGTTTCCTTGCAATGGAGCTCAGCGGAGTCTGCAGTGTCTTTATGATTTATGGTTTTATTTACATACATATAAAACCCGAGCACAAGTTGGAGGGCCTCGCAGCATTAACACCCAGCTCTACTTCTCTTTCAAATCAGAACCAGTGAAGGCGGTGAAGGTCCTGTGTGAGCGACTGGAGAGGGTTGGAGGATGGATGACGGCTAACGGATTGAGGTTGAATCCTGACAAGACAGAAGAAGTGTTTTGGGGGGACGGGGGGGGCAGGTGGGGGGCTCCTTGGTCCTGAATAGGGTAACTTGCCCCTGAAGGACCAGGTGCGCAGCCTGGGAGTCATTTTGGACTCACAGGTGTCCATGGAGGTGCAGGTCAATTCTGTGTCCAGGGCAGCTGTCTCCCAGCTCCATCTGGTATGCAGGATGAGACCCTACCTGCCCGCAGACTGTCTTGCTAGAGTGGTGTATTATCTCCTGCTTGGACTACTGCCATGCGCTCTATGTGGGGCTACCTTTGAAGGTGACCCGGAAACCACAACTAATCCAGAATGCAGCAACACCGGTCTTGAAAGACCTACACTGGCTCCCAGTACATTTCTGAGCACAATTCAAAGTGTTGGTGCTGACCTTTAAAGCCCTAAATGGCCTCGGTCCTGTATACCTGAAGGCGTGTCTCCACCCCCATTGTTCTGCCAGGACACTGAGGTCCAGCTCCGAGGGCCTTCTGGCGGTTCCCTCGCTGCGAGAAGCCACGTTAATGGCAGGGACGCGGACTTATAAAAAATATTGGGGGGGCCCGGGAAAGCTCATGAATAATAAATAAGCTCATGAAAATGCAAATAAAGTGGCGCCGCCTCCTCGTGAGCGAATAGAGGAGAGCGTGCTGCGCCTATTAATCAGCTCCGGAGTGGAAATTGGGTGGAGCTTTTGCTCGGGAGGGAGGGCAGGAGGCATGCAGCCTGACCCTGTGCATTTTGGGCTGGGGGAGGGGCGGCGATGGCGCTCTGCTGGAGGGGCGCCGGAGATTATTGGGGGGGCAAACAAATTTTTGAGGGGGCTCGGGCCCCCTCAAGCCCCATGGAGTCGGCGCCTATGGTTACAGGGAACCAGGCAGAGGGCCTTCTCGGTAGTGGCACCCACCCTATGGAACGCCCTCCCATCAGCTGTCAAAGAGATAAACAACTGCCTGACTTTTAGAAGACATCTGAAGGCAGCCCTGTTCAGGGAAGTTTGTAATGTGTGACATTTTGATGTATTTTTAATCTTTGTTGGAAGCCACCCAGAGTGGCTGGGGAAACCCAGCCTGATGGGCAGGATACAAATAATAAATGATGATGATGATGATGAGGATGATGATGATGCCAACCGTTCCTTCCCAGTGAGCATTCCTTTCTTACACCTTGGTTTTCAAATTCCCTCCTATTCCATCATGCAACATTTTGCTCGGTCCACCTTGGGATGTTTTTTATTCTGTCTCGTCCCCCACTCTTAGCTTCTTATGAAAGTCGTGCCCCCCCCCCATGCAAACCTGTAGAATCCCCCAATCACACCAATCTCTCGCTCTCATTTATCAATGGCCCTGTTTTGGCTCTGTGTCTATTGGAACTCACCACCCGTGCTCGCTATTAAAGGGAGTGCTAGCAACTAATAAATTTGTGCAAATGTCAAGTATTTATTAAAACCACATGGGGAAGAAGGGGAAGAGAAAATTCTCTGAAAGCAGAAAGTCCCGGGTTCGGGTCTTGGTGTCTGCCACTAAAGAAGAACACTGGTGCCAGCGCTGAGAACTGGCTCCATCTGTGATCTTCGAAAGATGCTGCCAGTCAAGGCATGCAGCACTAGTCTGGATGGGCTGGAGATCTGACTTGGCAGGGGACAGCTTTTTCTGTTTATGATTGTTCACCATCTGCAGACAGGATGCTGGACTAAATGGGCCAGGCCATTCAAGGCTGTGTCCATGACTGCCTCCAGTGGGAGTGAGTTCCATAGTTCAACTATGCACTGCACAGTGGCGTAGCGTGGGGGGTGCCAGGGGTGCCGACCGCACCGGGCGCAACATCTGGGGGGGGGCGCGAGTCCAGAGGGAAGGGACAAGTTCCTTCCTCCGCCGGGCTCCCCGCCGCCACCACCAGCCTTGCGCCCTAGCGCGCGCGCCCCCCGCCGTCGCTGTGGCTGCGCTCCGCTCACTGCTCACAGGAGGAGCAGCCGCTGCAGCAGCGCCGACGCCGCCACCGACGCCTGGCCGGGCACGGGCAGCCTCTGCACCCTGCCGCCGCCGCCATCCCCTCGGCCCAGCCACAGGCGGCGGCTGCTTCTGCCTCCATCCTCCTCCGGGCAAGCAGCGTTGTTTGCGCGGCAGCGCCAGCGGCAACTCGCAGGTTAGGGGTTGGGGGGGCGCAAATTACTTGCCTTGCCCCGGGTTAGGGGGCGCAAATTACTTGCGTTGCCCCGGGTGCTGACAACTCACGCTACGCCGCTGGCACTGCATGAAGAGGTCATTTCTTTATCTGTCCTGAAACTTTCAGTGTTCAGCTTCACTGGATGTCTGCGAGTTCTGGCATGGTGAGTGAGGAAGAATAGCTTTTTTTCTATCCTTGATCTATTGGAGGTTTTTAAGCAGAGTTTGGATTGCCATCAGTCAGAGGTGCATTAGCTGTGATTCCTACATTGCAGGGGGTTGGAATGGATGACCCTCAGGGTCCCTTCCAGCTCTACATTTCTAGGATTCTATGACATAATAATAATAATAATAATAATAATAATAATAATAATAATAATAATTTATTTATACCCCGCCCATCTGGCTGGGCTTTCCCAGCCACTCTGGGCGGCTTCCAAAAAAATATTAAAATACTATAATACATCAAAGATTAAAAGCTTCCCTAAACAGGGCTGCCTTCAGATGCCTTCTAAAGGTCTGGTATGTGTTGTTCTCTTTGACATCTGGTGGGAGGGCGTTCCACAGGGAGGGCACCACTACCGAGAAGGCCCTCTGCCTGGTTCCCTGTAACTTGGCTTGTTGCAGGGAGGGAACTGCCAGAAGGCCCTTGGTGCTGGACCTCAGTGTCCGGGCAGAATGATGGGGGTGGAGACGCTCCTTCAGATATACTGGACCAAGGCCGTTTAGGGCTTTAAAGGTCAGCACCAACACATATATCCATGCCATGCATGATTTTGTGAACTTCTGTTGTCTAGTGTCCTTTGCTTCAGGCATCCAAGTATCTAGCAGGGGGTGATTTTGGCACAGCGCTCTGAAATATCTGCTGCCTGGGTTTCTGGTCTTAAAGCCAGCCAGAGAATTCAGAGCTACGGGTTTGTTTCAGGGAGGCCATCACTGCATCTTGCAGCTTCCACGCTTTCTCTCCCCTCCTCCCCTTTCCTGCTTCGCAGAAGAAAAGCCCAGCGTATATTTTAAAAGCCCTTTCCGTATAACACAAAACACGCCTGTAACGTGCCTCTTCCTCCCAGCCCAAACATGTGGAAACTTGATCCGCCCCCCCTTCAGCGGCGTCAAGCCCGCTAATGTGTCTGCAGCTGAGATTTTCCAGGCTGAAAGCTTTCGCGGCAAAGCCCACCTGCACCTTGTTACTGCAGGAACAGGCGGGGGGGGAGGACGGGGACACACTCCTCGGTCCCCCCCCTCCTCACAAAGCGTGTTCTCCAATAAATGAGAGCACGTGTTGCGGTGTGGGCCACCGGGCCAGGCCTCTTGTTGCCAGGCAGGTTAATAGTTGTTGCCTGGCATCATGATTGGGTAACCGGGTTGCTGGGGCCAATTGTATGTTGCAAATTGGGTGGGTGGGACCATAGTCTTTAAATATTGGTGCACTCTTCTTTCTCTTTCTCTTTGCAGAGTGCATCGGATCACCCGCCCGCCTGCCCTCTTTTCCGGTTGACCTTGCTTTGCCTGTCATTGGGTCGTCTGCCTTGGCGCAGGGGCCTAGTAGGAATTTTGCCATTTGGTGATTGGCTGTGCCATTTGGTTTTTGCCTACTACTCAGCAATTCGTCACAACTTGTAAGGTTGCAGTTAGGCATTGGTTATAATATGCTGGTGGTGGAGGGGTCAGGCTGGGCCTGCCCCTCCTATTGCGCTGAAGGGAATTCCGTTAAAGGAATCCTGGGGCTTGCCATGATTTCGTCCAGTCCCTGTTATGGGACCAGGGCCGCCCAATCCCTGTTATGGGAATCCTTGTTATAGGACCGGGCAGGCAAGCTTTCGGGGCATGGGTCCGACGCTTAGCTCAAATGACCCCCAAGTTTGACTTTCTCTTCTACTGGCTACCGATCGGACCTCGGGATGTCAGTTCTGTCCCAGGCGGGGGGACAGATAGTGATAACCAATGTCTAAACAACCACTCACTGATTTTGTATTTTAATAAAGTTGTGGCCAAAATAGTGCCCCAAAACCAAAACTAAAATTACGTGTTATGTGTGAAGTTATTTGAGGGGTGGCCTGGGGACCTACACACGCAATATAGAAACAGCTTTAAGGACGTGGAAAGACAGAGGCGAAAGGAAGGCAAGGGGCGCCGGATATAGGGACGCAAGGCGCTTCAGCCCCCTCTATATTTTGAGGCAGGGGGCCAAGCTCCCCCAATATTGAGGGGGCCGACATCCCCTGCCACCACTGAGAGCCCTCTGCACACCCCAGCCCCTGCCCGGGAGCCGGGAGGGGGCTGGGACGAGCGAGGGCGCATGCCAGGGCGAGAAGGAGGTCGAGCGCAGAGCTGGGGCTCCCCATTTCCCACCTGGGGTGGGACACCTGCAACTCAGAGAGAGACAGCTTGCGGGCCCCTTAATGTGTGTGTGGGGGGGTGTCAGCGCCCTGTGGAAGGGCCCTGGGGGAAGGCAAAATAGGGCATTCTGCAAAGTGCAGAAAGAGATTTTGTTTCCATGATATGAAGCCGCTGGGAGAGATCACCAAGGGGTTTGGGCTGGGTGTCCATCAATATGTGGATGATACCCAGCTCTACCTCTCTTTCAAATCAGAACCAGTGAAGGCGGTGAAGGTCCTGTGTGAGTGTCTGGAGGCGGCTGGAGGATGGATGGCAGCTAACAGATTGAGGTTGAATCCTGACAAGACAGAAGTACTGTTTTGGGGGGACAGGAGGCGGGTGGGTGTGGAGGACTCCCTGTTCCTGAATGGGGTAACTGTGCCCCTGAAGGACCAGGTGTGCAGCCTGGGAGTCATTCTGGACTCACGGCTCTCCATGGAGGCGCAGGTCAATTCTGTGTCCAGGGCAGCTGTTTATCAGCTCCATCTGGTACACAGGATGAGACCCTCCCTGCCTGCAGACTGTCTCGCCAGAGTGGTGCATGCTCTAGTTATCTCCGGCTTCGACTACTGCAATGCACTCTACATGGGGCTACCTTTGAAGGTGACCTGGAAACTACAACTAATCCAGAATGCGGCAGCTAGACTGGTGACTGGGAGTGGCCGCTGAGACCATATTAAAGAGCTATATTGGCTCCCAGTACGTTTCCGAGCAAAATTCAAAGTGTTGGTGCTGAACTTTAAAGCCCTAAACAGCCTTGGCCCAGTATACCTGAAGGAGCGTCTCCACCCCCATCATTCAGCCCAGACACTGAGGTCCAGTTCCAAGGGCCTTCTGGCGGTTCCCTCCCTGTGAGAAGCCAAGTTACAGGGAACCAGGCAGAGGGCCTTCTCAGTGGTGGTGCCCGCACTGTGGAATGCCCTCCCACCAGATGTTAAGGAAATAAACAACCACCTGACTTTCAGAAGACATCTGAAGGCAGCCCTGTTTAGGGAAGTTTTCAATGTTTGTTTTTTTATCTTATTATTATTATTATTATTATTATTATTATTATTATTATTATTATTATTCTGTTGGGAGCCACCCAGAGTGGCTGGGAAAATCCAGCCAGATGAGTGGTGTATAAATAATAAATGATTATTATTATTAAATTATTATTTCTATGGTGGTTCTTCTTGCAATATTTTCCACAAATATAATGTGAGTTGCTTTTTCTAAATGGGGGAGGAGGAGCTTGAAGATGATCGCAGGGGGAGGGGACCCAACATGTTGGTGCAATCCATATAAGGGGGTCCCAAGAATCACCCAAGGGCCACGGATGAGGAACCCAATCAAAAACTGGAAGTGGAGGATTTTACTGTCATTTATTGATTCATGTATATCCTGCCCCCCCTCCCAGGGAGCTCTAAGTGGTTTTCCTCCTCTCCATCTTTGTCCTCGCAATAACCCTGCAATGTAGATGAAGCTGAGAAACTGTGAGAGCCCCAAAGCAGGCTTCATGACTGATTGGGGGATTGGGACCCTGGTCTCCTCATCCAGCACTCTAACAACCTGTAGGCAGAAAAGGATGAGACATAGTTGGGGTCCAATTTACGGTAATCCATGAGAGAAGAGAAGAGAAGAGAAGAGAAGAGAAGAGAAGAGAAGAGAAGAGAAGAGAAGAGAAGAGAAGAGAAGAGAAGAGAAGCTGCTTGCTGCTGCCTGACTCTTGAAAGTTCCCAGAGATTCTTCTGGAGAGTGTTTCCCTCTTCTTCCGCTTCTGGCACGGAGCCCCCCCCCCAAAAAAAGCCCCCTTAATGCCTTTGGCATGTAGCAGGACTTCCTTTCTAACAATGTGTGGGGCTCCCTCCCTCCCACCCCGTTTGGTCGGTAGAAAGGACTTTTCTGAGATCAAACAGACGTAAAGCTCAGAACAGCTGGAGGGTTTTTCTTGTAAGCTTTCCAAAACAGTCCACTTTCCCCTCCGTGTTCTGCCGCCACCCTCGGCCTCCCCTCTTCCTCGGATGGGGCCCGGGTATGGGAATGTGTCATTCCAAAGCTGATTTTTTCTAAAGGAGTTACGGATCGGTGGGAATTGAGACTCGTTGCTGGGGTTCTTCTTCAGAGCAGACCATGGCTGTTAGGATGCCAGCCGCCCGTGAGCTGGGAATGCTAAACTGGTCTGTGTTCCTGCTCTCCATCCCACAAGAGTCAGGGATGGCCACCCAACTTGGATGGCTTTAGAAGAGGATTAGACAAATTTGTGGAAGGGGAGAGGGGTCTCGATGGCTCTCCCTCGACAGCTGGAAGTAGCACTGCTTCTGAATCCCAGTTGCTTTAAGCCACGGGGGCGGAGAAGAAGAAGAGTTTGGATTTGATATCCCGCCTTTCACTCCCTTTAAGGAGTCTCAAAGCGGCTCACATTCTCCTGTTCCTTCCTCCCCCACAACAAACACTCTGTGAGGTGAGTGGGGCTGAGAGACTTCAGAGAAGTGTGACTGGCCCAAGGTCACCCAGCAGCTGCATGTGGAAGAGCGGGGAATTGAACCCAGTTCACCAGATTACGAGTCCACCGCTCTTACCCACTACACCACACGGGAGAGCACTGGTGCTCGGATCCTGCCTTCAGGTTTCCCATAATGGGCATCTGGCTGGCCACTGTGAGAACAGGATGCTGACCCAGCAAGACCCTTCTTATGTTCTTGTTCTTATTCCCTGGCATACCCTCCAACATTCCTCAGATAAAAATACAGTCATACCTCATGTTACGTCCGCTTCATATTATGTTCTTTCAGGTTACGTCCCGCCGTGACCTGGAAGTACTGGAAAGGGTTACTTCTGGGTTGTGCCGCTCGCGCATGCACAGACACACAAAATGACATCGCGCGCATGCACAGAAGTGGTGAATCACAACCTGCGCGTGCGCAGACGCGCCACTGTGGGTTGCGTTTCTTTTCATGTTGCTAACGGGCCTCCGGAACGGATCCCGTTCACAACCAGAGGTACCACCGTACAGTGGAACCTCGAGTTGGGGATGCAATCCATCCCGAAGGCACGTCCGCAGCTCGAAGCGTTCGCATCCAGAAGCACCGCGTCTGTGCGCATGGCATGATTTAACACTTCTGCACATGCATGAGTGGCAAAACCTGGAAGTAACCGTTCCGGTACTTCCAGGTTGCCGCGGGGCACAACTTGAAAAGACGGGACCTGAAAAGGACTCAGCATGAGGTATGACCGTGGGGACCTTTCTCCCTCCCTCCAACTGATCCCCTTCAACACCCCCATTCCCCTCCAGTTGCAGAGCAGAGGGCCTTCTCGGTGGTGGCGCCCGCCCTGTGGAACGCCCTCCCATCAGATGTCAAGGAAATAAACAACTCAGAAGACATCTGAAGGCAGTCCTGTTCAGGGAAGTTTTTAATGACTGCTGCTGTCACTTTTTTATTATTAATATTCTGTTGGGAGCCACCCAGAGTGGCTGGGGAAACCCAGCCAGATGGGCAGGGTATAAATTATTATTATTATTATTATTATTATTATTATTATTATTATTATTATTATTTCCTATCAGATGAAGGGCGAGCTGAGTCCCACCAATGGCTCACAGCCATTGTGACTGTAACCCTCCACTGCCCTGAGAAAACCCCTGGTTACAAACGCTTCTGGTTACACACGCTTTGGGTTACGAGCTCCGCTAACCCGGAAGTAGTTGCTCCTGGTTGTGAACTTTGCCCCAGGATTCGAGCAGACGTCACACGCCAGAGGCGCACGCACAGCAGGAGGCGCCATTAGCGAAAGCGCGCCTCAGGATAAGAATGGTTTCGACTTGAGAACAGGTCTCTGGAACGAATTAAGTTTGTAACCAGAGGTCCCACTGTAATCCTGACTTTTTAAAAAATATTATTATTCTTTGGTAAATTTACAAAAAGAAAAGCACACACCAATAAACAAATTTTAGGCAGGGGCAAGATTAGTATGTGGGTTGGGCCCTTGCAAAGGAGGACAGAATCCTGGGTTTTTCGAGTCGTTCCAGACGCTTGAATCATTCAGAAAGAGGATGTCCAGTCATCCTGGGAAAGTCATGGAGGGCTCAGGCCCCCTCTCCCAAAATGCCTCACCCTGAGAAAGGACCCCCCCTTCCCTTCCTCGGGACACAGTATCTTGATTTTACTTTCAGATCTTTTTCTGTCCTCCTGGGAAGTTAAGGCTCACCCCCCCCCCCGGCAATTCATTTAGCTTCTTATTTGAGATCCCTATCTGTAATATCAGTTCCTTACATCGCAATGTGCACAGGCTTCGTTGGTTCAAATCTAGAGGCAGAACAGATGACAGTTAACAATATGAGATGCATTAGGAAATGGGAACAAGGTGTAATGCTCAGCTTTCAGAAAATCAGAAGGAAAGAGAGCATTTCTAGCTAAGACTTCCTGCATCCTCAGTGCCGTTTATGCAGATGGAGTGAGACAGAGCTCAGCAGCCATTGGCAGCCTTGAGTTCCAAAGACCCCCCAAACTCAACCCCCGGTCTTGTCCCTCAAAAAAAATTCAGTTTTGGAAGCAGGGTTTTCTGAGAAAATTTCGGAGGTGGCTTTCTTTTTCTTGACTCCCTAGGAAAACAAAGGCTATCTTGCGAAAATGCTACCCTTTCCCTAGTTGTTGTTGAGTCGTTTAGTCGTGTCCGACTCTTTGTGACCCCCTGGACCAGAGCACGCCAGGCCCTCCTGTCTTCCACTGCCTCCCGCAGTTTGGTCAAACTCATGCTGGTAGCTTCGAGAACACTGTCCCACCATCTCGTCCTCTGTCGTCCCCTTCTCCTTGTGCCCTCCATCTTTCCCAACATCAGGGTCTTTTCCAGGGAGTCTTCTCTTCTCATGAGGTGGCCAAAGTCTTGGAGCCTCAGCTTCAGGATCTGTCCTTCCAGTGAGCACTCAGGGCTGATTTCCTTCAGAATGGAGAGGTCTGATCTTCTTGCAGTCCATGGGACTCTCAAGAGTCTCCTCCAGCACCAGAATTCAAAAGCATCAACTCTTCAGCGATCAGCCTTCTTTATGGTCCAGCTCTCACTTCCATACATCACTACTGGGAAAACCATTGCTTTAACTATACGGACCTTTGTTGGCAAGGTGATGTCTCTACTTTTTAAGATGCTGTTTCCCTGGTAGTTGTCACCAACACCCCGCTGCCACCATGAGGCCCCAGAATAACATGAGGAGGATTTAATATTTGTTTGTTTTGTGCATTGCTTTTAATCCCACCTTTTCTCTGGGTTCCAGTCCTCTGATGCCCTGAGTTCCTTCCAGTGTTTTGGGTCCTGCCCCCCAGGGACGGTTGGAACATAATGAGGGAGTCGGTGGCGCTGTGGTCTAAACCACTGAGCCTCTTGGGCTTGCCGATCAGAAGGTCAGCGGTTCGAATCCGCGCCATGGGGTGAGCTGTCCCTGCTCCTGCCAACCTAGCAGTTCAAAGGCATGCCAGTGCAGGTAGATAAATAGGTACCACTGTGGCAGGAAGGTAAACGGCGTTTCTGTGCACTTTGGTACTTGTCATGGTGACCCATTGCACCAGAAGCGGTTTAGTCCTGCTGGCTACATGACCCGGAAAGCTGTCTGTGGACAAACACCAGCATGGTCTGAAAGCAAGATGAATGCCACAACCCCAAACTTAGTTGGTCTCTAAGGTGCTACTAGAAGGAATTTTTTTATTATGCTTCGACTACGGCAGACCAACACAGCTACCTACCTGTGACTACAACCCCATAGTTGCCTTTGATGGGACTTAGCCACCCAGGGGTCCTTTACCTAATAGAAGGTTCTGTTGCTGAACTGGCCAGACAATATTCTTCCTAAGATGACAAATAGTCTATAAGGATTGGAGAATTTTTAAAAAATACTTTAAAAATTACAGTATAAAAGGAAACTTCTTGGCAGAATTAGACTGAACCTTGCATTGTATAAATATAAGTTTGTAGGGAAGTTAACAGAAACTATATAAGAAATAGTGCGGTATAAGGTAATCAACAGATAAAGTACAGCAAGACTAATTGGAAGTCACTTTTAATTTCTTGTTTTATAAGTTTTACAATCGTTCACATCACTAGGAGTACAAATGATGTTAGTTATAAGAATTGTGTTGTTTCATATATTACTATTTTCTGTTTGTCAATTTATAGTTTATTTGATTGTATGTTGGTTGGTTGGTTCGTTTGCTTTCCTGGCATGAATGTATCTATTTTAAAACAATAAAGATCTCTCTCTCTCTCTCTCTCTCTCTCTCTCTCACACACACACACACACACACGATTCTTCGTAAGATGATTTCCTTCATTGACCACTTAAGGGTCTTCATCAGCATCCCTCCCCCCCCCCAAAAAAAATTATCTACTTGCACTAGTGTGCTTTTGAACTGCTAGGTTGGCAGGAGCTGGAACAGAGCGACGGGAGCTCACCACCATAGAATGGATCCGAACCGCTGACCTTCTGATTGGCAAGCCCAAGAGGCTCAGTGGTTTAGACCACAGTGCCACCAGCGCCCCCTCCTGTCTAGTACAGCATCCCGTTTTCACAGTGGCCAAGCAGATACTCCAGTGGGAAACCTGTAAGCAGGATTTGAGCACAAGAACTCTCGCCTCCTGTAGTTTCCAGAAACTGGGATTCAGAAGCATCACTGCCTCCATCCTGGCTAGTAACCATTGACAGCTCTCTCCTTCTCCATGAATTTGTCTAATCCTCTTTTAAAGCCACCCAGATTTGTGGCAGTCACTGGCAGTTCCATAGCTTAACTCCTTCCTCCATACCATGTGCAGGAAAAACAACTTACTCCTTAATTTAAAAGAAAACAAAAGAGATTATTGTGGACTTTAGGAAATGTAAATTGAATATTCAGCACTCATTATTGAGGGGAGGTGCGTGGAACAGGTCTCGGTGTTTCGATTTCTGGGAATGGAGTTGAGAGAGGACCTAACCTGGGGAGAAAACAGCAAAGACCTGATGAAGAGAGCACAGCGGAGGTTATACTTCCTGAGAATCCTCCAGAAAAATAATCTCTCAAAGGACCTGTTGTTGGCATTTTACCATTGTACTGTTGAGAGTGTATTAACTTATGGTCTGTGTGTGTGGTTTGGGAGCTGCACGGTCAGGGAAAAAACAATGCTGTCCAGGGTTGTAAAGAAGAGAATAATTGGGTGCACTCTTCCCACCTTGGATCAAATCTACGCTTCCAGATGCCATAAGAAAGCTGCAGAGATAGCACTGGATAGTGCGCACCCCGGAAATGATCTCTTTCAGCTTCTGCCTTCTGGATTACAGGGTTATAAAGACTAGGAATATCCGCCTGAGAAACAGTTTCTATCCAAATGTGATTTGGGTTTTAAACGCAGTGTAAGGTAGTCTCTGTGGGAGTATATTGTATTTAGTTATGAGATATCAGAGTTTTTAGGGGGCTAACCAGGCTGGGATAGCTGAGATAGCAGGCTTGTTGGTTTTTGAATGTCTGATGTAGATTTTTTTCAATTTCGTTGTTCTGTATGGGACAATGACAATAAAGATTATTGTATCGTATGTATTTCTTCTTCCTCACTTTTTTGCCAAATGCTAACAGTCCCTTAGATAAATAGACAGAGACAGATCCCCTTGGGGCCTGATCCAGCTGCGTGATTCTGTGACTGAACCCAGTTTATTAGCAGGTCAGCACCAAAGTTTCCAGCAAAGTCTGCCCTCTTCTCGCACTTTTCCATCAGTTGCTAATGGCTCTGGGCGAGAGTGAAAGGAGAGAGATCTGGAAACAAAAGAGCAGCGAAAGTGAGCGATACGGTAAGGGAGCCTTGATAGAACAAGACATGCCTTAATAGCAAGACACTGTATCCATTTATCCAGCAAAGGGAGCATGGCATCTTCTTGTCCTTCAAGGCTCAGGAGCCTAAATCTTTGTGACAAAGACACAAGGTGCCATTGCTGCTCAAGCCCCCGACTCCCTGGCATTTTGCCGTCTCCGTTTCTCCGGGCCGTGGAGGGACACGGCAAGAGGGAAGGTGGGAGGGATATAATGTCCCTGTCTAATGTGAACACAGTGTTTAAGAGCAAGATTAGGGCAGCCACGTCAGGAACGATCTCCTACGACGAGTGCCAGCGGATGCGGGCAGCTCCCCCGCTGTAAGCTAAGGTGAAGCGGCAACTTCAGATGGCGGGTTTCAGTGCCTCTGGCAGTGGCAGGTGCAGATCTGACCCACAGGGTGCAACCCAGCAGGAGGTTCTCCTGCAAAGACCCCACCCCACTCTTGCCCAGGTCCTGTGTTTCCATGAGGGTCACACAGGGCTCTGAGCAATGGCTGCCGGGATAGCGAGTGGAAGAGGTCTTGCCACTGGGCCTTCCTGCTCTAGGTACCGAATCACAGAATTGTAAAGTTGGAAGGGAACCCAGAGGTCATCTTGTCCAACCCCCTGCCGGGCAGAAATCTAAACTAAAGCATCCATGACAGGTGGCCATCCAACCGGTGCTTAAAAACCTCCTGAGGGAGACTGTTCCACAGTCAAACAGCTCTTACTGTCAGAAAGTTCTTCCTGATACAGTTGTACCTTGGAAGTTGAACGGAGTCCGTTGGACTTCCAAAACATTCGGAAACCAAAGTGCGGCTTCTGATTGGCTGCAGGAAGTTCCTGCAGCCAATCAGAAGCTGCAGAAGCCCCGTCGGATGTTCGGTTTCCAAAATTAGTTTGTAAACCGGAACAGTCACTTCCGGGTTTGCAGCGTTCGGGAGCCAAAACGTTCGAGAACTAAGCTGTTCGAAAACCAAGGTATGGCTGTATTTAGTCAGAATCTCCTTCCTTGTCACTTGAAGCCATGGGTTCGAGTCCTACCCTCCAGACCAGCAGAAAATAAGCTTTTCCCTCTTCCATGTGACAGCCCTTAATATATTTGAAGAGGGCTATCATATCTCCAACAGAGGTCCGTATAGTTAAAGCTGTGGTTTTCCCAGTAGTGATGTATGGAAGTGAGAGCTGGACCATAAAGAAGGCTGATCGCCGAAGAATTGATGCTTTTGAATTATGGTGCTGGAGGAGACTCTTGAGAGTCCCATGGACTGCAAGAAGATCAAACCTATCCATTCTGAAGGAAATCAGCCCTGAGTGCTCACTGGAAGGACAGATCGTGAAGCTGAGGCTCCAATATTTTGGCCACGTCATGAGAAGAGAAGACTCCCTGGAAAAGACCCTGATGTTGGGAAAGATGGAGGGCACAAGGAGAAGGGGACGACAGAGGACGAGATGGTGGGACAGTGTTCTCGAAGCTTCCAGCATGAGTTTGACCAAACTGTGGGAGGCAGTGGAAAACAGGAGGGTCTGGCGTGCTCTGGTCCAGGGGGTCACGAAGAGTCGGACACAACTACACGACTAAACAACATCAACAAATCATATCTCCTCTCAGTCTCCTCTTTTCCAGACTAAACACACTCAGCTCCTTCAACCGTTCCTCATAAGGCTTGGTTTCCAGACCCTTGATCCTCTTGGTTGCCCTATGCACACTTTCTAGCTTGTCAACACCCTTCTTAAATTGTGGGGCCCAGAATTGGACACAGGTTTCCAGGTGTCAGACATCTTGGGGACTTGAGGTCTTGGGTCATAGAACTGAGCACTGATATCCCCCAACTTGTCTCTAAGAGCCAGGTGCTTATCTAATGGGTGTCAGGGAGGGTTTCCTGCCATTACCACTAGAGGGCTCTGTTTGTTAGCAGGATTGCTTTCTCAGCCCCGCCCAGGCTTCTTTTGATTGGGCCCTGATGGGATAAAGGCTTACAGGCCAGCTGGTCCTTTGCTTTCCATTCCTGCTGGCCTGTCTGTACGCATCTGTCAAGGTTTGCTTGATTGGGATGCAGCTGCCCCATGTGGTAAACCACAGAACTACAGGTGGCCACAGTCCCTTCCTGAAGATCCAGTGGAAGTGGGTTCCATAGGTTAACACCACGCTGTGTGAAGGAGGGCTTTCTTTTTCCTGTCCTGAACCTTCCAACATTCAGCTTCGGGTGTCCACAAGTTCTGGTCCTACGAGAGAGCGAAAAAATAAGTTTCTCTATCCAGTTTCTCCAAGCCACACATAATTTTATAAATTTCTATCATGTTGCCTTTTCTCTAAGCTAAAAAGTCCCAAACGCTGCACCCTCCCCTCCCCTCCCCCCCGTAGGGGTATCCCTTCATCACTTTGATCATTTGAGTTGCACTTTTTAGAAACTTTTCCAACTCTACAATATCCTTTTTGAGGTGAGGCAACCAGAACTGGACACAGTTCCAAAGGCGGTCGCATGAACCATTTGTACCCTTCTCTATCCTCCACCAAGGGACAATATTCTCAGTTGATTGAAAAGCATTGAGAAATCTCCCTGTACCCCAGCAGCAATCTGCTGTTCAAGCCAATTGCTAGGATGTACCCGAAACCTGCCTCCTCAGCGGTACACGGGGTCACACCTCTTGCTGCCAAGGGAAATCACATCAGGCAAATGGGAAGACATGTTGAGCTCCCTCTCGGCGCGGCTGGAACAGGGAGCCTTGGAATTAAACCGCTCAGTCAAAACATTAAGGAGCTATTAAAGCATAACACCAAGATGGCAAGGAGACAGGCCCGGCTAAAAGCTTTTTGGCGTCGCGTAGATTGCAGTAATCCCAGGCCTGTTACTGTGCTCAGAAAGGAGACAAGCAGAAGACAAAGACGTAAGAGGCAAGAGAGCGACTGAGAGGAAGAGACGGAGGAGCAGGGAGTGACTGGGTATTTTATGTGCAATTAAAGCACAAATCAACACTAATAAGCATTTACTGATTAGCCTGATTCGTACTCAGCAGCCGATAAGCGCTGCAGAGGAGTTGGCAGCCTGGTTCAGGACACGGCAGTCTGCATCACCTGGAAATCTCTAGAGTGGGCATGCTTTTCTCTGGCAGAGTACAGGATTTTAGGGTTGGAAGGGACCACAAGGGTCATCTAGTCCAACCCCTTGCATATCTGGGCTGCCATTTGCCTGGTAGGACCCCTGTCCCACCCCAGAGTTTGAGGCTTTGTGTCTCCCCATGTAGCCTTTCGTAGAATAAAGCCGCAGGCTTAGTCTGCCTGTGGGGTAATCCAGCTCTGCCCCACAGTTTCTTGAAGATGGTGAATGATACCAAATTAATGCTTCTATTCCTCCCTGAACTTCGGCATGTGCTGGGCCCGGGGATAACTTGTGAAATGCGGTCCAGGACCAGTCCAGAATCCGGAGGTTCTGCTAGGAGTCAGTCCGACAGGGCCAAGGAAGGACCTGAGGCAGGAAACCAGGCTAGGTCAGGCACAGGGTCTAGCCTACAGCAATGTTGCTCCTGCAACCTGGGACGGGGTCTGACAGCCTTTTATCTTTGTCAGGGTGGCGGCTGGTCCTGATCCCCCGGCAACTCACCTCCCCGTTTCGCCCGAAGGCGAGCACTCCTATTGCGAGAACTCAGGTCTCTCCTTCTCTCAGATCTTAGTCTCTGCAGCTCGGGAGATGTCGGTGGGTTACCAGACCCTGGGGCCACCTCAGCCTCCCCTGACCCAACTGGTAGTGGAGCAGCTGTAAGTGATGGCCCAGCTGGAGGCAACGAGGTCTTCCCTGCATCTGGAGCCAGGGCAGGCTCAGGCCCCTGACTCGACCCAGCTGGTGTTTGTTGCAGGGGAACCTGTGCAGACTGGGACTCTTCAGGATCAGGACCCAGAGTTGGTTCAGATGATGCCTGGGGCAAAGGATCCAGTGCGGATTGAGACTCCTCTGGTTCCGAGTCCAAGCCCGAGTCCCAGGCCATCACACTGCAAAGGGTTCTGTCTGAGCACATGTTCTCCTCCAAGGGAGCATTCCTGAGTCACGGGACGCCTGGGGAGGCCGCCCAAAGGCCACACCGACAAGTCGGTCTTTACAATGACCTTGTCCCACTTGGGTTATTTATTCTAGGACCTGGCAAAAGACCTTTCGGAGGGGATTTAGTAACACGGCCTCTATTGTGCAGCAGGAAGTAAACCAGCCCTTCCCAAGCAGGGTGTGTTCAGTCTGCAGTCCACGATTTGGCTCTCGCTCTCTCTCTTTTTAACAACAAATAGCCACAGACATTTTCAGACAAAAACATGCCCCTGGACAAGGCGGGGCAGTGAGGTGAGTGATAAGCAGTGTCCCGGAGGGCAGCCACCACCCTGGGAATTCAGGCTTGCCGGTGGAGGCCTGACCCTGCGGGAAGGTCAGGATCTAGAATGTAACTCGGAACGAGTCAGGAAGGACCTGGAGGGTGTGAGGCCAGCCGTCTCCATTGGGTGGTGCTTGCGTGGCGAGTTCCTGCCCCCCCCCCCATGGAAATAAAGACACATGACACAATTATTAAGGTTAATGGGCTAAATAAGGCCACAACTTTGTTGGTTACAGGTGATGAGCGGTATTGGCTTAGGCATTGGTCCTAACCGACAATATCAGACTCCAGCCCGTCTGCTTGAAGTCCGGGAAGGGTTAACCACCAGTAGGGGGAGTCCTGCTGATGCACATCAACTAGGAAATCCCCCAGGGACGCCGATGGGGGGGTGTCTTAGGCCCCCACCTCCCCAGGCTTCAGACAGGGCCACGCCCCCCCAGAATCCTTTATAGGAATACCCTTCAATATGCGGGGCAGGTGATGGCGCTTCCTCCCCTCTTCCATCTACAGAACAATACCACCGCCAAACCCAGAAAGTTGTGATGATTTGCTACGAGGTAGGCAAAAACCAAGTGGCTGGTGCCAATTTGCCAAGTGGAAAAATTCCTACCAGGGCCCTCAATGGCGACCAACTGAGGTCCATAGCAAGGTCAAACAATGAAAACCTTATAGGGCGGGAGGGTGGGAAACAGGAACAGCTAGTAGGCAGCAAAAGAGGGAGATCCCTGGCCACGCCTGTGTTTAAATTGGGCAGGCCATGCCCCCAAAGCCAGACGATTGGCTGGCCAGGGTGTGACGTGGCCAGGGATTCCCCCAATTGCGTGGGGGCTTGGGCCGTGATGCCTGCAATCCCACCTCCTCTGCAGGGCAGAAGTGGCTTTCTTGGAAGCCCTGATGAAACGCTCTCCCAATCTGTTGAGTCTTTCGTGACATGATGACCTCAACATTTTGCTCTCTTGGAAGCATGCCACTGGAATCTGTCCTAGAATCATAGAACCAGAGGACTTCCAGTGAATGGGAGAGGGGGTCCCACGACGTTCATTCCACTGTCAAACAGCAGCTTCAACCTGGATTGGTCGTAAGTGGGCAGCCAATGCAACTGTTATCATAATGCTATCACATGATCTCGGTTCGGATGCTCCCGTCAGCAATCTGACTGCAGCATTCTGCACCAAACCAGGCCCACATAGAGTGCCTTGCAGCAAACCGATCTTTGTTTGTATTTTTTATGAAAAACTACCTCCTTCTTACATCTTAGATTGAGACGTGAACGGAAACACAATTGTCCTGCAAAATTCGCACATCTCTGAATTTTGTAATGCAGTTCTTTAATGCACAAAAACACAGATGTATTAAGAGGTGTGCATAGATAATGCCAATATGAGTAAAAATAACAGACAGAAATGCATTCCATTGTGGGACAGTGCTTGTAAAAGGCATGTATATTAGTTAAAACAGCATCCAAAAATTCAGAATTTTTACACAGACTTTAAAAAAAAATGCACATGTGGAGAACTGAGAAAACTATGACGTGAGAGAGAAAAAACTTGACAGATTTGCCCATCCTTAACACAGTGGTCTCACTTTCACCTCCGGTAAACAGGTAATATAAGTACCAGCCTTGTTCTGAAAGTCTGCCAAATCTGTTTGGCCAGATGTGACAATGGAACAAAACATAGGAGTTCATATACACACCATGGGGCAAACAATGCTTCTCTTCAACTATTTTGTTTCAGCCCTGTAAGAACAGAAAAAGAAGCTTGCAGGATCAGGCCAAAGGGGGCTCCCCATCTGGTCTGGCATCCTGGTCTCACAGGGGCCAATCAGATGCCCCGACGGACAGCCTGTAAGCAGAACCTGAGTTCAGCAGCGACTCTCCCCTTCTGTGGGTTCCAGCAAACTGCTTCTGACAGTGGCATCCTGGCTAGTAGCCATCAAAAGCCTCCACTGATTTATCCAATCCTCTGCTAAAGCCATCGGTCCAGTATACCTGAAAGAGTGTCTCCATCCCCATTGTGCAGCCCGGACACTGAGGTCCAGCTTCTGGCAGTTCCCTCACGGCAAGAAGTGAGGTTACAGGGAACCAGGCAGAGGGCCTTCTTGGTGGTGGCGCCTGCCCTGTGGAACACCCTCCCATCAGATGTCAAGGAAATAAACAATCTGACTTTCAGAAGACATCTGAAGGCAGTCCTGTTTAGGGAAGTTTTTTTAATGTTTGATGTTTTATCATGTTTTTAATATTCTATTGGGACGCGGGTAGCGCTGTGGATTAAACCACATAGCCTAGGGCTTGCCGATCAGAAGGTCGGCGGTTCGAATCCCTGCGACGGGGTGAGCTCCTGTTTCTCAGTCCCTGCTCCTGCCCACTTGGCAGTTCGAAAGCATGTCAAAGTGCAAGTAGATGAATAGGTACCGCTCCAGTGGGAAGGTAAATGCTGCTGTGGTTCGCCAGAAGTGGCTTAGTCATGCTGGCCACATGACCCAAAAGCTGGCGCTGGCTCCCTTGGCCAGTAAATGAGATGAGCGCCGCAACCCCAGAGTCGGTCACGACTGGACCTAATGGTCAGGGGTCCCTTTACCTTTACCTTTAATATTCTATTGGGTGCTGCCCAGAGTGGATGGGGAAACCCAGCCAGATGGGTGGGGTATAAATAATAAATTATTATTATTATTATTATTATTATTATTATTATTATTATTATTACCCTCTCCGCTCCTGCAATTTCCAGCAACTGGGATTCAAAGGCGTTCCTGCCTCCGACTAGCCATTGTGCTTAGTAACCCTCCATAGCCCATGGGCTAGGTGATAAGTCTCTGGCTAGGTGATGCAGAAGATGCTCTCTGCGTTCTCATCCGTTGCTTCCTATGCACGTTTGCAAACCCCCCTCAAAAAAAAAAAAAAAAAAAGGGAAAAGAAAACAGATCTTGAAAGGCGGGCTATATATGAGACGCAGTTAACCTTTCCCCTCTTTCCTCTCTCTATTTTCCTTGGCCTCCTGCAATTCTCCACCCCAGGCCTCTCTCTCTCGAAGAATCTGCGCTGGGGAAGGGGAGGGTCTTTCCTCCCCCGCCCTCCCCCCCTCCCCACATGTTGTGTCTGCCCTCCACATCTTGCACATTCCTGCAAAGGAATCCAGGGGGGGAGCCTCTCTACGTTTAGAAGGGGGTGGTATGTTTTGGCATGGGCTCCCGCGCTGCCCAGGCAAAGGAGGGAGGTGTTGGGGGTCTCTGTCCCGCAGGGGTGGGGTAGGCTGAGCCTGGGCCCCCCTTCTTCCTCCCACCCCACCGTCCCATGCAGCACATCTGCAGCTGGGCTTGCAATTTGAACGGGAGCCAGGTCTGGGCTGGGCCAGGATAAGGGGGTGGGGAGGAGCGGGAGGCCTGGAGGAAATCGGGAGGAGAGAGACTGAGGACCAAGCAGACCGAAGGACTCTCTCTGGGCATGGTCTTCAGCTTGCGAGGTCCAGAAGAAGAGGTGGCCTCAGGGGAAGCAGGAAGGTCAGCTGGACTTGGGGGGCTTTGTCCCGGCCGCGCCATCTGCGGTTCGCTGGCACCGCCTGTGAAGAAGAGGTGAGCCTCTCTTCTCGGCAAATCCTTTTGGGCGAGAAGAGTTTTGGAAGAAGGCAGTTCTAGAAAGCCATGGGCAATGCCAAGGTTGGGGTCGAGGGTGGCAGCTTGTGGCGAACGAAAGATGCAGGGTGGAAGGAGGTTGGAGATTAGGTGGCATCTCTCCTAGCCCTTCATGCCAGGGGAGGAGAGGGTGGGATGGTGGGTGGGGTGGCCTTGGAGTTGGGGAGGAAAAGGAGTTGGGTCTTAGCCCTGCTCACGCAACCCAGAAGCTTGCTTGCTGGCTGGCTGGCTCCTGGCCTCTGAGCCAGACTTTCTGGGCGAGAGACCACCTCGTAAGGCTGTTGTGAAGATAAACGGAGATACGGGTAGGGTTGTGGGTTACCCAAGACTGCAAAAACCACCCCAAGCAATGTGGGAGGGCCGGGGGACTAGCTTGGGATAAGACGGCAGGTCTTCTTTTACTTACGTATGGATTATCAGGTGCATTAAAAATGAATAAATCTGTTTAACAAAGTTTATACCCTACTTGATTGTAAGAACAACCACCACCCACCAAACCTATTTTGGTTTTTTTTAAGTAAAATATTTGAAATTGTCAATAAAAACAGTGAAAACAGGATTTGGAAACATCTAAAAGATGTTTAAACAGTAGCTAAAACAGGATAAAATGCATGTTGTTGTTGTTGTTGTTATAATTATTTTATTATTTATGCCCCACCCATCTGGCTGGGTTTCCCCAGCCACTCTGGGTGGCTTCCAACAAAATATTAAAATACTGTACAATAGTCTATTAAACATTAAAAGCTTCCCTAAACAGGGCTGCCTTCAGATGTCTTCTAAAAGTCTGGTCGTTGTTCTCTTTGACATCTGGTGGGAGGCTGTTCCTCAGGGCTGGTGCCACCACCAAGAAGGCCCTCTGCCTGGTTCCCTGTAACTTGGCTTCTCACAGTGAGGGAACCGCCAGAAGGCCCTTGGCGCTGGACCTCAGTGTCTGGGCAGAACAATGGGGGTGGAGACGCTCCTTCAGGTATACCGGGCCGAGGCCGTTAAGTTGTTCATGTCTGGGGAGGCTTGCCTAAACCAAAATGTTTTAAGCAGATGCCTAGAGTGGCTGGGGAAACCCAGCTAGATGGGCGGGGTATAAATATATTATTATTATTATTATTATTATTATTATTATTATTATTATTATTAAAGAGTACAGTAAAGGGACCTGCCTGGCGTCAACAGGCCGTGAGTTCCAAAGTGTATGTAGGTGCTGCCTTGCTAACATATTGATTTCTTACAAGTGTGGACGAGTGTGACGTGGCCTCTGTAGCAGGGCCGGTTCCACAGTTCAGAGATGTCACAGAATAATAGAATTGTCAAGTTGGAAGGGACCCTGAGGATCATCTAGTCCAACCTGCCCAGTGCAGAAATATTCAGCATCGCAGGACTGTGCATCTGTCTCATATGGGGCTCAAACCTGCAATATTGGTGTTATCACCACCACTCTCTATCCAACTGAGCTACTGGGGTAAGGCAATCCCATAAGTATTCAGGATTTGAACCCAGGCCTCCCAATCCCCTAATTCAATGCTCTATCTCTCCTTCTTTCCTCCAAGGGGTTCAAGATGCTGAACGCAGCTCCCCAGCTCTGCATTTTATACCCTTAGCAACAATGTGAGGTAATAAGGCCCAGGGGCATCCTGTGAGTTTCACAGCAGAAGAGGAATTTGAACCCAGACCCTCTCAAGTCTCGAGTCCAGCCCTCTAGCCAGCACATTTTATTGTTATCTGCTTATTTGTTTTACGTAAACCACTTGAGATTTTTTTAAAAAAATACATTAAATAAGGAATAAAGAATAAATACACCACACTGGCTCTCGTGAGGTCAGAGCCCTCGGTCCCAATTCCAGGAGTGGACATCTGAAACATCTGGAGTTTCCAGGTTTGGTTAGCTACAAAATATTGGAGAAAACCTTGGACTTGCAGTGGGATCATAACTCTTCTTACCTGGGGGTCAAAATGTTCTACACCTGCTCTATAACAGTGGCATGAAAGTTTCTTCGAATCACGACTTCTCAGTAGTGGGTAAAAGCTTTTCCTGTTGAATATCTACTGGTCAGCAACTGGAAAGGGAACCAGGCAGAAGGACTTCTCAGTGGTGGCTCCCACCTTGTGGATCACCCTCCTATCGAATGTCAAGAAGATGAGTAACTATACAGCTTTTAGAAGATGTCTGAAGGCAGCCCAGTCAGATGGATGGGGAATAACAACAACAACAACAACAACAACAACAACAACAACAACAACAACAACAACAACAACAACAACAACAACAACAACAGGCAGAGGACCCTTGCATAAACATGGGCCAAGAAAAGTTTAAGTTCCCATCTGGGGAATAGTTAAGGGTCGCCCTGGGTATTGGCTGAGGTCTACAGGTCCTCTAGGAACAGATGAACTTATGAGCATGTGAGAGGGGTCAGGGTGGGGCTTTTTTGTTGATTATGATTCCCAAAATTTCTGAGTCTCATCCCTGCATTTGGAAAATAATATAAGAGACGTCCAGTAGGTAAAAAGGGTGGGAACAGCTCTAGGAAGCAAATAAGTGTATACAGGGAAGAATATTGGCCTGAGACAACAGGGACCAATGTATAATTCCCCACCTTCTTTAACCATCCCATGATATTCAGAATCAGGGTTTGGGAAGGGTATATTTCTCCCCACTCACCTTTTCAAGAAGACACACTTGTGTTTAACAGGGAAGATAGTTGTGAAACGAGTAACTGATGATCACAGTCTGGAAAGTGCATTGTAAACACTCCGTATCCCATGGTGCAGTGCTCCCTGACAAATGTCCATGTCCCCGTGGGCTGCTAAAATTTCTTGGTTTAGACTCAAAAGTCTCAAAGAAAAACTTCTTTCTGGGCTCTTGATCTCCATACTTAAACTTGTCCCAAGTTGAGAAAATAAGAGGCCAAACTCATTTTAACCATTCAGGGACTTTGAGTGTGGAACATGGTGGTAGTTCTTCGAAATTAATTTCCCATGAACTGTGCAAGAAAAGGAAGATGGAAGGAGAGCCTGATGAGGAGGAGATCTGGATGTGCCGACCTTTCTTTTCTTCCTCTTACCTCCTGTAAACAGAACAGCCAAAAGATGGAACAAGACCATGAACTGCAAATCTCTAAGCTTCTATTAGCACTTAAGATTGTGGTGACAAACAGTGGAAGAGAGATCCTGTTTGCAGGTTTCCCACGGTCATCTGGCTGTCCGCTGTGAAAAGAGGATGCTGGACTAGATGGGCCATTGGCCTGATCCAGTAGCCAGCGCTTCTTACGTTCTGACCCGCCTTAAACAACAGTATGGATAAGCCCTCAATTTCAGCTTAAACTAGGCTTCTCCAACCTAGCACTCTCCAGATATTTAGGACTACAACTCCCATGAGGCTGCGTTGGCTGGGTCTAATGAAAATTGTAGTCCAAGGCATCAAGTTGGGAGAGGCTTGGGCTGATCCTGCAAACTGCCCTGGGTTTGTTTTTTGTTCGTTTTCACAATGGGCTCGCAGGCTTTAACCATTAGCAAAGTTGGAAAGAAATGCTCTTGAATTCCTGCTCTGCAGAAGTGTTTATTCCGGAATCTAACAAAGGGAGGGTCCCCTGTTCTAAGAATTCGCTATGTTTCTCTCCACCTGCCTCCCCTCAGTCCCTCAGAAGGAACCAACTGGCTGTCCACTTTGGTGACCATGTCTCAATGGGCAAAAATCCAGAAGGTTTCCTGAACTTAGTGGCTCTTGATTTGTTGCCAAAAAATGTGCCACAAGACCCTCCCTCTTGACTAGTCTGCTGTAGGCAACAAATGCTTTCAGTGCTCCTTTATCCAGAAAGCAGGCCGAGTGAGCCAACAGTTTCTCAAGGCTGATTGTGAGAAAAGGCACAATGCTTTGCAGAGCCCTTTTTGCACGCTGAAAACTGCTTCGGAAGCAAATTATGATCGCATCTTGGTGGTTGCTCTCGCTTGGCTTCTGCTCAAAGTTGTATTTTCTCTCTCTCTCTCTTTGCAAGAGGAGGTGCGTGCGGGGACAACGCCACTGCAGCCAATCAAACGCTTGTGGTTCTTTCTGTAGCAGTGCCCTTTGATCCCACAGATGGAAATTATAATCGTATGTATGCTTTGCCTTTTACATCATAGGAAACAAAATACTTTCACTACCAGAAGTCAGGGCAGAGAAGCAAACATATGCAAGGCAGGAGAGAGGGAGAATTCTTGGTGCAATCGCTGGATCGGATGTTCTCTCCATGTTTTAGAAATACTTAAACCCAAATACTGTGTTGGGACTGGTGCGTAGACCGCATACCTTAAATTATTCCTCCATCACAGGGGGTTGGACTTGATGATCCTTGGGGTGCCCATTCCAACACTACAATTCTATGATTCTGTAAGCCCAGAGAAGGATCTCCAGCAATTCCTAAAATGAAAGGTGCCAGTTCTACTTGAGACTCAAAGCTCCTGCCGTGCCTATGAATCCAACTGAGTCAGGGTAATTCTTGTTGAAGAAAATGCACTCTGTATATGCTCAGGGGCCCTTTTCTTCTTATGACCCATGCTCTGACACTCATAAGTGGTTTGAGGGCCACACCTGCTTATACCTTTTGTAATAATATCTCTGTCTGTCATCCTGACGGCCCTCCTTTTTTTTAGTGATCTCTTATTGGATGACTAGTTCAGCAGAAGTTAAAAAGACGAACACCTGAGGATGCTTTGTAAAAGGAAAACCAGGGTCCCAAAGTTTCTTCTCCCCCAGCTTTGCCACCTGATACGTAGCAACACACATTCCCATCTACAAAGTGGGGTGGGGTGGAAATAAGATGGTTAAATCCAGAGTCTAAAAGTAGCATTGCAGAATACTCCAAACCTCCATGTCCCTGAGTTCAGTAATCTTTATGACTGAATTCAGATAAACAATTTATCAAGAAAACCCAAACAATTGCCCGGTCCTTCCATTCAAAAGAAAACCCCCAAAGCAGCTTGCAAATTAAAACCCACACACTGCACTGTATGAAACACTGGCAGCTCTGTAAATAAATTGCCCTTGGTGATGATGATAATCTTACGACTGCTCAGCCGCAAGCTGAGACAAGCCTTGCAGAATCTGAATTACAGCAGCTTAGCTCCAATGGCACATCTGCAATTGCTTTGCTCCTGACCTGCTAGAAACGGCCTGAAAACTCAGATCTAAGGTTTTGTAAGCAAAATGGCCAGCAAGCCTTTCGGGAGATGACTACCTTGGTCAAATCCAAACCATCCGTTTCAATCTATTTCTATAACCACTTTAGCAATCATGGAGAATCCTGGGAACTGCTGTTTGTTAAGGCTGCTGACTGATCTCACGGAGCTGCAGTTTCTGGCACCCACCAGCAAACTACAATTCTCAGGGTTCTCCATGATTGTTCAGTAGTGAAGGTAAAGGTAAAGGTAAAGGAACCCCTGACCGTTAGGTCCAGTCGTGTCCAACTCTGGGGTTGCGGTGCTCATCTCGCTTTATTGGCCGAGGGAGCCGGCGTACAGCTTCCGGGTCATGTGGCCAGCAGGACTAAGCCGCTTCTGGCGAACCAGAGCAGCGCACGGAAACGCCGTTTACCTTCCCACCGGAGTGGTACCTATTTATCTACTTGCACTTTGACGTGCTTTCGAACTGCTAGGTTGGCAGGAGCTGGGACTGAGCAACGGGAGCTCAGCCCGTTGCAGGAATTCGAACCGCCGACCTTCTGATTGGCAAGTCCTAGGCTCTGTGGTTTAACCCACAGCGCCACCCGTGTCCCATAATGATACTTTAAATGGAGAATAGCAAATTTAGAACAGAATAGTGAAAAAAACTAGTAAAAAGGTGAACCAGGGCACTATGAACCAAATATTTTACAAATCGGTTTGGTTCCCTTTATTCTACTCTGATTAGAGAGCTAGTGTAGAGACTGCACTGTGAATCAGGAGGCCCTTGGTTCAGATCTTGCACCTGCCATGAACTCACTAGGTACTGTTAGTCAAACCCACTCTCAGCCTTGATCCTTCCATCTGCAATATGGGAATAATAATCCCGGTTTACTTTATAGGGCTGTTGTTAGGATTAAAACTATAAATGCACTGGAAGCACTTTTAAGATGATGCCTCAAATAGTGGAGGCAGACAGGATGTGTTCAGATGTGAACGGGGATCGCCCCAAAGCCCAAAGTTGGTGGGTTGACAGACTGCCAAATTATGGACCACCTTTAACTTCTCTGCATAAGAACATAATCAGAGGCTGTTTGATCAGGCCAGCATCCCGTCTTGCCCGACCAGCAGCGTAGCGTGGGTTGTCAGCACCCGGGGCAAGGCAAGTAATTTGCGCCCCCTAACCCGGGGCAAGGCAAGTAATTTGCGCCCCCTAACCCCTAACCTCCCGCCACTGCCAGCTTCTTCTTGCTGCTGCCTGGTCTGGTCTGGTGTGGTTCTCTCCCACACTCAGCGCTGCGCTGGGCGACCGCTGCACTGTCCCTCCCCCAGATAGTCCCTCGCTCTCTCTCCGCACCGCACGCCTGGCACCCACCCCCTCCACAGTGGGCAGCGACCCAGCGGCTCGGATTGGATTCGCACAGCCAGCACTGCAGTGAGAGAGAGTGAGTGAGCCAGGTAGGGGCAGAGAGCTGCGAGTGCGAGTGCGCCCCCCCCCCAGATGTTGCGCCCGGTGCGGCTGGCCCCCCCTGCACCCCCCACGCTACGCCACTGTGCCCGACATCCTGTTCTCACAAGGGCCAGGCAGACAAGGCGCTGGCATCAGTTTGATTGGCGCCCCTGGTCTCTAATGCAGAGGGTGTGCTCTTTAAACCAGTTTTAGAGATCTCCGCAGCTGATATCACTGGAGTCATTCTCCATCCCCTTCCCACCCATTCCTGCGTCTCTATTTATAGGCGGCGCAGTTACGGAAATGTGTTCCTGGTCAGGAAGAGCTTGGCAGCTGCAGTTTCAGAATGAGATCTTTCCTCTCGGGACTTCCGGGGTTTGGAGCGGCCCGTTTGGAACACGGGGTGTGGCCCCTCCTCAGATAGTCTGCTCCTGTTGTTTGTGCCCAGTATCTGGCAATCGTTGGCATATTGATTCTGATCATAGAGGCGTGTTTGGTGATAGATCAGCTCCTAGGCAGGGAGGAATGGATGACTGTGCTGATTTCAGTTTCTCTCACAGCCGACTTACACCATGAATTTAAGGCACATCTGATTATTATTATTATTATTATTATTATTATTATTATTATTATTATTAATTTGTACCCTGCCCATCTGGCTGGGTTTCCCCAGCCACTCTGGGTGGCTTCCAACAAAGATTAAAAATACATTAAAATGTCACACATTAAAAACTGATGCACATTTAAAGCACACAATTTCCCCCCAAAGAATCCTGGAAACTGTAGTTTCAGTCACACAGAACTGCAGCACCCTTGGCAAACTACAGGGGGGAATCATGTACTTCAAGTGTGTATTGGATGTGCTTTAAATGTGTGGCTCTGCCGCCTTGTTTTTCTACTCTTCAGTTTGGCTTGCCCCAAGTTCAAGTGGACTTGAACGTTCACACACATTCTTGTTCCTACGTTGGCAAGCAATTTCCCCGAAGGGTATGCACTGTATGCTCAAACTCGGGACAAAAGGGAGAAACGTGCTAAGAGGAAGGCACGCTTGGCAAATCCGCACCGTGGTCAGCTCCCACCCAATGTTCAATTGGTTTCCTGCCCGAAACCAGTGTCCCCAGTGTGGAACCAGAACTGGCCTCCACAGTCACTTACAGACTCACTGTTAAGACCAGGGGTCAGCAAACTTTTTCAGCAGGGGGCCGGTCCACTGTCCCTCAGACCTTGTGGGGGGCCAGACTATATTTTGAAGGGGGGGGGAGAACAAATTCCTATGCCCCACAAATAACCCAGAGACGCATTTTAAATAAAAGGACACATTCTACTCATGTAAAAACACGCTAATTCCCAGACCATCCAAGGGCCGGATTTAGAAGGCGATTGGGCTGCATCCGGCCCCCGGGCCTGAGTTTGCCTACCCATGGTTAAGACCATGTTCATGGAAGACAATCTTACTCAGCTACGAGTGATTGCCAAAGAAGGAGAAGGACCAAATTTTGCGGTCAGTGCACATCCCCACCTGAGACAGATGTTCAATATCACATCTCACCCGCCTTTCGCAATGGCTGCTAATCACCAAAGCCCTTTCCGGTGTGTGTCATATTCCGCTGGACTTCAGTTTGTTACATTTTATATGTTGTTAAAAATATATCTTTCATAAACAATATTCCAAATTAAAACCACGTGATAAAAACATATTTTAGAAGTTAAAAACAGACGTCAATTAGCCTTTGTGGAAATATGTTTCCTTAATTGGCTGCATAGGCCTGGCAGAATAGAAAAATTGTCAGCAGGCATTTAGAATTTAAAACAGAAGGTGCCTTCGAAATCTCTATTTGCAGAGTATTCCACAACTCGGAGGTGATGGCACTAAAGCCTTGGTTTCTTCTTGCTGTCAAACGAGCCTCGCTTGAGGGATGGGCAGAGAAGCTCCTGCAGAAAATCTCAGGAATCGAGCTGGGATGAAAAGGCTCAGGAAATCCCTGGACCCAAGTTGTTCAAGGCTTAATAAATTAAGAGAAGGACCTTGAACCTGGCATGACCGGAAGTGGGCAGCTGTTTTCACAATGGCAACACATGTTGTCAGGCAGGTGACCCCGCCAGCAATTTGGCTGCAGCATTCTGCACCAGCTGGAGCTTCCAAACCAAACCTAAGGATAGCCCCACATAGACCGCCTTGAGGTTACCAACACAAGGAGTCTTCAGACCACTGCAGCCTGAATAGAGCGTTCTGAAATATGCAGTGTATGGAGTGCATGGGCTGTGACCAAAAATAATATGCATTTGCCAGCAAACAACCCATATTGATGGGCTTGGCGTGATGTTGCCTTCTGAGGGCGGGCAGTGGGGTGTTCAGAGAGGTCTGCCAGTATAATGGCATCTCAGCAACATTACCATCCTGAAGGAGCGTCTCCACCCCCATCGTTCAGCCCAGACACTGAGGTTCAGCTCTGAGGGCCTTCTGGTGGTTTCCTCCATGCGAGAAGTGAAGCTACAGGGAACCAGACAGAGGGCCTTCTCAGTAGTGGCACCTGCCCTGTGGAACGCCCTCCTGTCAGGTGTCAAGGAAATAAACAACTATCTGTGCTGGTCCAGGGGGGAGGTTACCGTGGGGCGAGGTCCAGGACCTGAGTCGAGGGTCGGCAGGCAGTCCTCCACGGGCGAAGCGGGGTCCACAGCGAGGAGCCGGGCAAGGACAGGAACTCTGGGGGAACAGGAGTGGGTGCTGGCCGAAACAGCTCTTCAGCGACGTTGCTCCCGCAACCTGGGACTGGGCTGACTGGCCTTTATCTTCTCTGAGGCCAGGGGCAGTCCCAGCCCCCAGGTGACCCGCCTCTCCTGGCCTTAAGGCGAGCACTCCTCCTGGGAGAACTTAGTTCCCTCCGCCTCTCTGCCCTGAGCCTCTGCAGCTCAGGAGAGCCTGCAGGGTTACTGGACCCAGGGGGAGACTCACTTTCCCCTGGCAGGGCTGGGAGAGGCACACCTGTAGGCAATGCGTCCTCAATCGCCTCCGGAGCCAGAGTGGATTCACCTGGTGCCTGCTCCTGAGGATCCGGCACAGGTGCAGGCGCCTCAGAATCAAGGCCCTGCCCCAGCTCAGCCGACCCTGGAGGCGGGGACTCCTGTGCAGGCTGGGATTCCTCCGGTTCAGCCTCTGAATCAGATTCCCAGGCCATCACACTATCTGACTTTTAGAAGACATCTGAAGGCAGCCGTGTTTAGAGACGTTTCTAATGTTTGGTGTTTTATCATGCTTTTAATATTCTGTTGGGAGCCACATAGAGGGGCTGGGGAAACCCAGCCAGATGGGCGGGGTACATATAAATAAATAAATATCATCAGATGCCATGGACTGGCTGGACACAGACAAATGGTGGTAGGAAGGAACCAGCTGAGGAAACGCCAAGGGAACAAGGCTCAGAGCCTGGGGATTGGTGGTGGGACAATGATGAGTGGTCAGATGGAGATGAGAGAGAAGACTAGGAAGAGGAGGTATCAGAAGCTGAAGAGATAACAGGGCTCTGTGAGCAGGGAGACTCTGTGGCAGAGTGTGCTGGTCCCATGGGTTACCCAGGAGGCGAGGTCCAAGTCCAGTCCGTGGTCAAAGGTGCAACGTGGAGGCAGTCCGTAGTAGCAGAAGCTGGGTGCAGGACAGGGAGTCGGGTGAAGTCAGGAACAGGCTTGCAAGCAGGGAGCCAGGGCAGGTCAGGAGCTCTGGCAGGAAAGCAGGACAGGGTTCAGGCAGGAACTAGCAATCAACAATGTTGCTCCCACAACTTGGGACTGGGGCTGGCTGCCGTTTATCTGCCCGGAGGCATAGGGCGGCCCCGATCCTCTGGTGACTCACCTTTCCTGGCCTGAAGGCAAGCACTCCTCCTGTGGGAACTTAGTTCCCTCCACCTCTCTGCCCTGAGCCTCTGTAGCTCAGGAGAGGCTGGAAGGTTACTGGACCCAGAGGCAACCTCCTCTTCCCCTGACGGGGCTGAGAGTGGAGCACCTGCAGGCAATGGGTCCTTCATCACCTCAGGAGCCAGAGCAGACTCTGCTGATGCCTGCACCTGAGGATCCAGCACAGGTGAGGACCCTTCAGGCTCAAGCCCCAGCCCCGGCTCAGCTGGTTCTGGAGGCGGGGAATCCTGTGCAGGCTGGGATCCCTCAGGTTCAGCATCCGAGTCCGAATCCCAGGCCATCACACACAGAGAAGTACAGAACCAGAGGCAGAAGCTGAAGCCGGAGAGGAGGGAGGCCAAGAGGCAGAGAGGAGTCAGGCTGCTGAAGAAGTCAAGGTGTCTCCCCCTCTCTTGTGACCAGCTCCCCTCCCTCTTGGTCTCCCACAACCAGGAGAGGCGTGAAGAAGGTGGAGGAGAGGTTGGCTGCACACAGGCTTGGAAAAAGCCCTGGAAAGGAGGGGACTTAGACAGCTGTGGGGAGATGGGGACTTTCAGTCTGGGCAACTGATGCATGGTGTAAAAATATGTGGAGTTTCGCATTAGCTGGGAAAATAAAGGCTTGGAGAACCCTGAAAAATTCATTGCTGCTTGTTGGGATTTTATCTTATCTGCAAGAAGTAAACACAGGACAACCTCTCCATAGCACAACATGAAATTTGGCTTCCTTGATGGTTCCAAGTACTTCACCCACCTAATATTAAATCATTTTTGTATATGCTGTGTTGCTTTTTTGTACTTCTATTGTTTTTATTAAATTGGTTTGCTTTCTTTACTTCAATAAAATCTTTTTTAAAATAAAATAAAAATCAGAGGGCAATTTGATTGGGATGTTCTGTCTGTCTTTCAGCCAGAAAAGTGATGTGAAGATGTCAACGCTTGTGGAACCAGCAATGCACACTCTCCAAATCGGTAAGAAATACAGGAAGATAATCAGTGATATGGAAAAACTGGGCATATTCAGCCTGGAAAAATAAAAGAAGGTGGTTGGTGGGTGGATGACCTGGGTACCACATTCCAAATCTCTGAAGAGGGTGAAGACAATTTCTCTACTGCCTCAGAGGGCAGTAGACACTAGACCTGGTAATCTTACATTACCTCGCTGTTACTTACCAATGCACCAGGGGGGAGTTCTGTCCAAGGCCAAGGGAAAAGGAAAAATAACACGTTGTTTTTTCAAACATGTTTTGACTTGGCAGCCTTAGCTGTGTTGCATTCCTGAACTTTCTGAGGAATTGATAAGTGTCACTTCTACAACGATGCTGGGCTTGGGGATTTCTGCAGAATAGCCAGAGGCAAAACAGAGACGTTGCTTAGGAGGCAGCCTTCAGAATGTGTTGAGAGACTATTAACCTACCTTCCCACTTACCTATCAGGCTCCTTTCCTTAAAAAAAACACAACTCCAGGCATTTCCATTGGACCTTTTTGCTGGGGGAGCAAAGATGGACAAAGGTTCAAAGCCCTTCTATCTACACTTAGGGTCTTGATCCAGATTGTGGTCTTTGTGTTGGACTTAGAGCAACAGAACAATCTGGCCGTTACAAAGAAATTCTGCCCTTGGTATGCCTTTTTTCCCCTTCTCAGTTTGATTTCCTGGCACCATATTTGTATAAATTAACCATCCCAAAATACAGATGTGCCTTCACACTGGCCAGATTGGATGTGATGCCCTCTGCCGTACTTGAGGGCAGATACCAAAAGATTCCAACTGAGAAACGACTCTGCCCCTGTGGAGATGGCAATCTGGAAACAGTGGCTCATGTTCTCCTGTCCTGTACCCTTTACAAAGATCTGAGGGATGAGATCATCACCCCACTCTTACTTACCATCCCAGGCCGCCCATCTGCGGCCACATTGGTCTTTCTTTTATCAGATCAAAATGATCAGACAACAGCAAAGGTTGCTAGGTTGATCGAGGGTGCAATGAGATTAAGGGCCACTACCTGAACGATAATCTTGGTCCTTTGATTGTCCTTTTTACCCATTGTTGTCTTTTTAATTGTATATATTGTTTGTTTTATGTTGCTATGGCTGTTGGCTAATGCGAATAAAGTTTATCTGTCTGTCTTTGTGTTGGCAGTGTGTGAGACAGAGAGAGAGGGAACCTGCACTCTTGCAGAACTACACAATCAAAATCAGAATTCATGTTGTTGTTGTTGTTGTTTAGTCATTTAGTCATGTCCGCCTCTTTGTGACCCCCTGGACCAGAGCACGCCAGGCACTCCTGCCTTCCACTGCCTCCCACAGCTTGGTCAAACTCATGTTTGTAGCTTCGAGAACACTGTCCCACCATCTCGTCCTCTGTCGTCCCCTTCTCCTTGTGCCCTCCATCTTTCCCAACATCAGGGTCTTTTCCAGGGAGTCTTCTCTTCTCATGAGGTGGCAAAAGTCTTGGAGCCTCAGCTTCACAATCTGTCCTTCCAGTGAGCACTCAGGGCTGATTTCCTTCAGAATGGAGAGGTTTGATCTTCTTGCAGTCCATGGGACTCTCAAGAGTCTCCTCCAGCACCAGAATTCAAAAGCATCAATTCTTTGGCAATCAGCCTTCTTTATGGTCCAGCTCTCACTTCCATACATCACTACTAGGAAAACCATAGCTTTAACCATACAGACCTTTGTTAGAATTCATATGTTTTTTTAAAACCCTCATTTTATATTCTAGCCCGTATAGAATCTCAAATCTGCTCAGAAAGTGTGCAGGAAGCCCTTGCTGATATCTCAGAAGTCAAAGAGGCGTCAAAAATGGATTTCCGTGGGTCAGAGAGTATAAGGCAATAAGCGCTCTGACCTTGCCCCCTCCCCATGATCCGCAAAAGCAGAAAAAAATATCCAAAAGTAAAGAAGTGACACTTATTTGCATATTTTAGGCACCTTGTGGAATTCCTGTGGAAGCAGAGCGCTTCTGGATCATGGCATCTAGCCCAGCCTCCTGTTCTCACTGTGGGAAAAGGGACGCAGGTGGCGCTGTGGTCTAAACCACTGAGCCTCTTGGGCTTGCCGATCAGAAGGTTGGTGGTTCGAATCCCCACGACAGGTTGAGCTCCTGTTGTTCTGTCCCAGCTCCTGCCATCCTAGCAGTTCGAAAGCACGTCAAGTGCAAGTAGATAAATGGGTACTGCTTTGGCGGGAAGGTAAATGGCATCTCCGTGCGCTCTGGCACTCGCCATTGTGATCCATTGCACCAGAAGCGGTTTAGTCCTGCTGGCTACATGACCCGGAAAGCTGTCTGTGGACAAGAGCTGGTTCCCTTGGCCTGAAAGCGAGATGAGTGCCACAACTCAAGCTTAGTTGGTCCCTAAGGTGCTACTAAGGTACTACTCTAAGGTGGCGCTGTGTGTTAAACCACAGAGCCTAGGACTTGCCAATCAAAAGGTCGGCAGTTCAAATCCGCATGACGGGTTGAGCTCCCGTTGCTCAGTCCCTGCTCCTGCCAACCTAGCAGTTCGAAAGCACACCAAAGTGCAAGTAGATAAATAGGTACTGCTCCGGCGGGAAGGTAAACGGTGTTTCCGTGTGCTGCTCTGGTTCGCCAGAAGTGGCTGGTCATGCGTAGACATGCTGGCCACATGACCCAGATGCGGTACGCCGGCTTCCTCGGCCAATAAAGCGAGATGAGTGCAGCAACCCCAGAGTTGGTCATGACTGGACCTAATGGTCAGGGGTCCCTTTACCTTTAAGGTGCTACTGGAAGGATTTTTTAAATTTTGTTTTGACTATGGTAGACTACAACCCCATAGTTGCCTTTGACGGGACTTAACCACCCAGGGGTCCTTTACCTTTCTCCTTTTCTACCTTCTCACTGTGGCCAACCAGCTGCCCCAATGAGAAGCCCAGATCCTCTGACATGAGACGCAGAATTTAGCCACCGTTCTTCATGCAGCACATCATTAAACTGTGGAACTCCCTGCCACAGGATGCAGGGACGGCCGCCAACTGGGATGGCTTTTGGAGAGGATTAGACATATTCATGGAGGAGGAGAGGGCGATGGATGGCTAATAACCATGATGGCTCTGCTGTGCCGCCACAGCTGGAGGTAGCAGGGCTAGAAACCACCAGAGGGGAGAGTGGCTCTTGCGTTCGAATCCTGCTTGCAGGTTTCCCACAGGCACCTGTGAGGACAGGATGCTGGACTAGATCAGCCATTGGCCTAATCCTGCAGTCTCTTCTTATGCCAGTGGCAGTTCCACTTTTCTTGGGGATGTATTTGGATTGCCTGTGTACGTAATTGCCATTCCTTTCGCACAGAGGGCACACTCCTGAGTGTTTCAACTTATCTGCGGCATGATTTATAATTTACACCCGTGATGTTATTGTTTCCTAAGAATTTGTGTACCGTTTTGCGAGGCATCCTGTTTGCTGCGTGAGCTCAGTTCCAGCGGCTTTGATCCCAGAGCAGCTATTTGTTTTCATTTCGGCAGAGTGCCTCTTTCATTTCTTCCCTTCCACCCCCCCCCCCCAATACGCTCAAGTAAGAAGATCTGGGTAAAGAGCCTACTCTGAGAACATGTTGGTTTCATTTCAAAATCCTGGCTGGTTTCTGTCTATTTTTTGTACCAGATGAAATATTAACATGACAGGCACCCGAGACAGAAAAAGCCACTTAGGGAATCGGAGAGAAGGGTCTGGTGTCGTGTCTCTCCAGTCGCTGATTCTTCACAGCGAGAGTTGCTGAGACTAATCTCTGGAGCTGTATTTGGAAAGGGACAAAAAAAACCACCCCATCTTTGACAGGCTCATAAAACCCAAGCCTTTTAAAACAACTCGCTTCTCCAGGCGTTCAGCCAGGAGCTGCGATGGAGTAACTCTCTCAAAAGTTGTCCTTCTCGGGACGTTGGTGGTCTGGGAAGGATAAGAGGGGCCTACTTTAAAGGGATGGTAATGTTTGGTTATACCGTATATAAAGAAAATACTGTCTCTGCCTTTGCAAACCTGGGGCAACCAGAATGATCAAGGAAATGGAGCTACTCCTGTAGGGGAAAAGGTTGAAGTTTGGGGACTTTTTGGAGAAAAAGCGAGTGAGAGGTGACATAATAATAATAATAAATAATAATAATAATAATAATAATAATAATAATAATAATAATAATAATAAATAATTTATTATTTATACCCCACCCATCTGGCTGTGCTTCCCAGCCACTCTGGGCAGCTTCCAACAAAATATTAAAATACAGTAATGCATCAAACATTGAAAGCTTCCCTAAACAGGGCTACCTTCAGATGTCTTCTAAAAGTCTGGTAGTTGTTCTTCTCTTTGACATCTGGTGGGGGGGCGTTCCACAGGGCGGGTGCCACCACCGAGAAGGCCCTCTGCCTGGTTCCATGTAATTTGGCTTCTCGCAGTGAGGGAACCGCCAGAAGGCCCTCGGAGCTGGACCTCAGTGTCCGAGCAGAATGATGGGGGTGAAGATGCTCCTTCAGGTCTACTGGGCCGAGGCCGTTTAGGGCTTTCAAGGTCAGCATCAACACTTTGACTTGTGCTTGGACACGTACTGGGAGCTAATGTAGGTCTTTCAGGACCCGTGTTATGTGGTCTCGGCGGCTGCTCCCAGTCACCAGTGTAGCTGCCGCATATACGTGTCTGGATGAAGTTGGACAGCAAAGGAGTTTTCTCCCTCTCTCATAACACAGGAACTCATGGGCATCAGATGGAGCTGAATGTTGGGAGATTCAGGGCAGACCAAATGAAATATGTGCTCACTCAGAGCAGATAGACTGTGGAACTCCCTGCCACAGGAGGGAGTGATGGCCACCAACTTGAATGGCTTTAGAAGAGGATTAGAGAAATCCATGGAGGAGGAGAGGGCTATCGATGGCTCCTAGCCATGATGGCTCAGTTCTGCCTCCACAGAGACAGCAATGCTCCTGAATTCCAGTTGCTGGAAGCCATGGGAGGTTAGAGGGCTCTTGTGTTCGAATCCTGGTTGCGGGTTTCCCTTTGGGGCACGTGGTTGGGTGTCCCTATTTCCCAGGGACAGTCCTGGATTTACAGAAGCGGTTTCTGAATGTCCCACTTTTCCTTCGGACGTCCCTTTTGTCATCGGAGAAATGTTGGAGGGATACGGAATTAGAGAGGCCATTGGCTTGATCTTGCAGGCTCTTCTCCCGTAGTTTTAGGCTACAGACCCCGTGGGCACTGCCAGGACAGGATGCCAGGCAAGATGGGCGCTTGGCCTGATCCAGCCGCGCTCCTCTTAGGGTGAGGTTTGGCAAGTGCCTGGGCAGACCAGCCTTGCTCAAAGCAGGCCTTGAGATTCGAACCAGTGCCCCCCGGCCCCCTTCCAGCTCTGAGAGAGGCCCTCTCTGCTAGGGGTCTCAGATGCCTTGCAGATAAAGCGACTCTCCTCCTCCACCTCCTCCTCCTCCTCCTCTCCCCTGAACCAACAGCTGGATCCTGTCAGCCAAGAAGCCATACTTCTGGCCTCGAACGGGGCAGCAGTGATGGGGGGGGCAATTAACTCCATCCCCTAATTGGAACCATCTGCGGCGCAGGGGAGTGCGGTCTCTGCGCCGACGGGACGGAGACATGTCTGCCTCATTAAGCGCGCATTGCGTGGGCGAGACGAGGCGTCCAGCACACTCAGGGCTCCAATCCGCACGAACACCACGCATAGCTGTCAACGTCCCCCCCCCTTTTTAAGGGAATTCCCTTATTCCGAATAGGATTCCTCACAAGAAAAGGGAAAAGTTGACAGCAAAGCCAGAGGCGTGTTTGCTTCAGATAGCGTAGAGAACGGCACCCGCCTCTCTTGGGCTGGAGGAGAGTCCCCTTCTTGGAAAATTGCAGTCTGCAACACACACACACACACACACACACACACACACACACACACAGATATCCCTCCTTTTTTCTAGGCTTGAGGTTTCTTAATTGCAGCTTGAGTCCTATTGATTTCAACAGAGCAAAAGAACCAGTTTGCACATTTGGGGCATCCAAGTGGCAAAGACCTTCCTGGCTTAATAATAATAATAATAATAATAATAATAATAATAATAATTTATTTATATCCCGCCCTCCCCAGCCGAAGCTGGGCTCAGAGCGGCTAACAACAGTAAAATAATACAGCATTCTAAAATCTATTCATTCTAAAATCTATTCAAAATCAAATTAATGGCAACCATTGGGCTAGAGTTCTGTGAGGATTACCAAAGGAGGGGGTCAGACTGTGCCTTGGCCAAAGGTAGGCGGAACAGCTCTGTCTTGCAGGCCCTGTGGAAAGATGTCAAGTCCCGCAGGGCTCTAGTCTCTTGTGACAGAGCGTTCCACCAGATCGGGGCCATGGCCGAAAAAGCCCTGGCTCTGGTTGAGGCCAGTCTAACCTCCCTGTGGCCCAGGATCTCCAAGATCACTGCAGATGATGACAGCAGCCACGAGAAAGCTGCAGAGGTAGCGCAGGATAGTGCGCACCCCAGAAATTATCTCTTTCAGCTTCTGCCTTCTGGAAGAAGGTACAGGGTTATAAAGACTAGGACTAGCCACCTGAGAAACAGTTTTATCCAAATGAGATTTTGGTTTTAAACACAGTGTAAGGTAGTCTCTGTGGGAGTATATTGTATTTAATTATGGGGTATCAGACTTTTTAGGGGGTTAACCAGGCTTTTTAGGGGGTTAACCAAGAGAAGAGAAGACTCCCTGGAAAAGACCCTGATGTTGGGAAAGATTGAGGGCACAAGGAGAAGGGGACAACAGAGGACGAGATGGTTGGACAGTGTTCTCAAAGCCACAAACATGAGTCTGACCAAACTGCGGGAGGCAGTGGAAGACAGGAGTGCCTGGCGTGCTCTGGTCCAGGGGGTCACGAAGAGGCGGCCACGACTGAACGACTAAACAACAACAACAACCAGGCTGGGATAGCTGGGATAGCAGGCTTGTTGGGTTTTGAATGTCTGATGTAGATTTTTTCAATTTCCTTGTTCTGTATGGGACAATGACAATAAAGATTATTGTATCATATTGTATCATGGAATGCCCTCCCATCAGATGTCAAGGAGATAAGCAACCATCTGACTTTTAGAAGACATCTGAAGGCAACCCTGTTCAGGGAAATTTTTATGTGTGATGTTTTATTGTGTTTTTAATATTCTGTTGGGAGCCGCCCAGAGTGGCTGGGGAAACCCAGCTAGATGGGTGGGGTATAAATAAATACATTATTATTATTATTATTATTATTATTATTATTATTATTATTATTACTGCTACTACTACTACTATTATTATTAACATCATCCTCATCCCTGGTGGCATCTACAGTTAGGGCTAAAAAGCCCCTGCTGGAGACCTTGGCGTCAGTGTGCAGGCAATACTAAAACGCACATCTTCCTCCCAAACAATCCTGGAAGCTGTAGTTTGCTAAGGGTGGTAGGAACTGTAACTCTGCCGGGGTTAAACTACCCAGATTAGGGGTAGTTTTTAATAAGGGTTAAATTCCCTGGATTCTTTGGAAGAAGTTCATGTGCTTTAAATTGGCATCAAATGTGCTTTAAACGGTGTGGTTCTTCCTAGATCGACCAGTGGGGCTGACTCTGTATCTGTGGCAGCTTCCTTTATTCCTTTCACACTTCCCTTTCAGCCCTGCAAATGAGGAGCCTGAAAGAAAGCAAAGAGCTGATATGCTTAAAAATAAATGCTTCCCTTCCTAGTCACCTCGAGGGAGATTCCCACTCATTCTTGGTGACCAGGACAGGGGCTTTCGCAAACCTACCTATCTCTTCTTATCCGCCAGGTGCAAACGGAGAGCGATCCCGCACCCCATCTCCCCAAAACTCTCCCCGACTCCACAACGAAAGCTGCAACATCGCCCCTCTGACGCCGTCCCAGTCGCCGGTAAGCAGGGAGAATGGCATGCGAACCAAAAACCTACCGAATTCAGAGCAGTGTCCAGGGGAGATTCACAGGCAGGGTGTGAGGGTGATAATCCCTGCCACCCCCATCCAAAATAGCCTAAGTTCAGTCTATTGCCTGCCATGTCTCTTTGAGTATTCATCTGGCCTTGTTTAAAAAGCTGTTGTCACAGCATCTTGTGGCAGTGAGTCCCAGAGGCCACCTGCAGTGTGCGAAACACGTCCTTTTCGCTTGTCTGAAGCCTGCTGCCTACAACAGTTCTCTGTCTCTTTCCCCCTGTCTCCCAGTTTTATTTACTTAGGTGGGAAGCATTTTTTAAAAGTGAAATGTTCAGATTCCTACATCGCAGGGGGTTGATCTAGATGACCCTAGGGGTCTCTTCCAAGTCTACAATGCTAAAGCAATCCTCCACCACCTAGCCTGTGGTGGAACAGTGTGGGATTCCACCATCTCACTCTGAGCAATGGGTTAAGCCAGTCTTGACCATTTGGATGCCCTCCAGAGAGTTTGGACTACAAATCCTATCAGCCCTGGTCTGGGACTGATGGAAGTTGTCGTCCAAATCAATGGGGGAGCAAAGGCACTGCTAAGCCCACAGATTCTTAGTCGGGTGTGGTGAAATTGCCCTCCAGGAACTGAATCCTCTGCCTTCTGTTTCCAGAGGAATGAAATCCGGATGCGCCAAACCACTCCCTTCTCTGTGGTGGTAGCCATTGACTTTGGGACCACGTCCAGCGGCTACGCCTTCAGTTTTGCCAGTGACCCAGAGGCCATCCACATGATGAGGTACGTGGCATTGCTGGGAGGAAGAGTCCTGCGTCACAGGTGGGGTTGGACTAGATGGCCTTTGGGGTCCTCTATGATTCTACGAATACAAGAGGGTCAAAATGAATTCCCTGCCAGCCTCCCCCTGTGTTAAACATTCACCTTCTTAAAATCCCCCTCTGTGAGGTTGAAGGGTGAACTGTCAGGCGGCACAGTATCCAAACCCTATGGCTGGTCGCCAGGAATGGATAAGACAAGGAAAAGTTTTTCCCACTGCTTTTTATTCAATATTCACAGAGAGAGGCTTGGGAATGCCGCCTCTTGGAAGAATGGCGTTGCCCCGAGTGAGTCTCCACCCGCTCTCTCTCTCATGCGCCATCGCTACGTGTGCTGAAAAGTGCATTCCCTTATTCCGAATAGTATTCCTCTCAAGAAAAGGGAAATGTTGACAGCTATGCCTCTGCCTTTGAGCTCTTTGCTCTCCTACTTTCAAGGCCTGCCGGGTTCTGGGAGAGGGAGGGTCTGGAATGCTTTCCAAAGACTCTGCGTCCATCAGCTGTGCTTCTTCCTCGTCCCCTCCCATTATTTCCCAGCTTTCCCCCTCATCTGCCTCTGAGCTGTGACCTCCCTCAAATTCTGAACTGTCGTCTTCTTCCCTGGAAGGGTCAGGCCGGGAAGGCGGTTTCCACCATGCCCAGTCCCTGACATGAATTTTACCTGTACCTGTGCCTTCTCTTGCGGGGGCCCAATTAGTGACACTGCCTTCTGTTAAGAGTTTGTGTGTAATCCTTGGCAACTCCCTTTCCATGGAGGCGCAGGTTACAGCAACAACCAAGGCGACATTTTTCCACCTTTGCCGTATCAAGCAGTTGGTCCCTTACCTTTCCCGCCCTGACCTGGCTACAGTGATCCATGTGACGGTCACCTCCAGGCTTGACTACTGTAATTCGCTCTTGGTGGGGCTGCCCTTGAAACTGTCCCAGAAACTCCAGTGGGTGCAGAATGCTGCAGTAAGGCTCCTCATGGGGTCCCTGCCATGGGAGCATATTCACCCAGTGCTTTTCCAGCTGCACTGGCTCCCGGTGGAGTATAGGGTCAGGTTCAAGGTGCTGGTCTTGACCTTTAAAGCCCTTTGTGGCTTACGGTCCTCGTATTTACGGGATCGCCTCTCCTGGTCTGCCCCGCAGAGGACCTTAAGGTCCATGAATAACCATAGTTTAGAGGTCCCAGGCCCTAAGGAAGCCAGACTATCCTTCACCAGGGCCAGGGCCTTTTCAGTGATGGCTCTGACCTGGTGGAATGCTCTGTCCCATGGACCAGGGCCCTGCAGGATTTAACCTTCTTCCTTTGGGCCTGTAAGACAGAGCTATTCCGCCTGGCCTTTAATTTGAATTCAGCCTGATCTTTTATTTCCCTTCTCTTCCCTCCGCTTCCCCTTTTATGAAGATTACCTGCTCTGAGACCCCACAGCTAATTCTCCCCTGGTCTCCTCACTGGCCCAAGTAGGACCAATTCAGCCAGCTAGTCCTGGGGATTATCTAATGCTTATTAGATGGGTTTTCCCTAAATTGATTTCTGAACTTTGAATTTTATTGTTATTCATGTTTTTATACTGTATTTTATGCTGCTTTTACAATTAAGTGTTTTAAATTTGTTGTTGGCTGCCCTGAGCCCAGTTTTTGAACCGGGAATGGTGGGGTATAAATAAATTATTATTATTATTATTATTATTATTATTATTATTATTATTATTACCTGGGTTTATTGGTGGAGGGCCAACTGCCCTTACAGCTCCCCTGCCTGTGGACACCCTAGTTTTGCAGCAGATTGTGGACCAGTGAGATAAGTGGACTGGGAAGGGGGGGTGCAACCTCTTTCAGTGAGTCTGTGGGCTGAATGGAGGGGCCTGGGCGGACACCACCCAGCCATTGCATCTGTGGTTCCCCACATCCGTTTAGGACACAGACAAGTCAGCCCACTTTCTGATCCCTCCTTCCAGGAAATGGGAAGGCGGAGACCCAGGAGTAGCCCACCAGAAGACCCCCACCAGCCTCCTCCTGACTCCAGACGGCAGTTTCCACAGCTTTGGCTACACCGCCAGGGACTACTACCACGACCTGGATCCCGACGAAGCTCGCGACTGGCTGTACTTTGAGAAGTTCAAAATGAAGATCCACAGCACTAGTGTGAGTTCAGCGGCTGAAGCCTCCTTTGGGGGCCATGCAAGGCACAGTATCCCCGACTGATGGGATATGGAAGCACTTTCAAGGCAGCCCACAAGTTCCTCTCAGACTTAAGGATCAAAATTTGAGCTCACAAGGACTGTTTGAAGGTGGAATGGTCGAGCCCCAGGAGGTTCTGGACTCTCTGTGCTGGGCCGGGGGGGTTAACCCGAGCCACCCGGTCCAGTCCTGAATCCAAGGGTTCCACGAGGAGTCACTCTGACAGGGCCAAGGCAGGAAACCAGGCTAGGTCAGGCACAGGGTATCAGGCAGCTTCCAGCAAGCAGCAACATTGCTCCCGCAACCTGGGGCAGGGTCCGACAGGCTTTTATCTTTGTCGGGGTAGCGGCCGGTCCTGATCCCCTGGTGACTCACCTCCCTGTCTCACCCGAAGGCGAGCACTCGTCCTGTGAGTACTCAGGTCTCTCCTTCTCTCAGACCTCAGTCTCTGAAGCTCGGGAGATGTTGGTGGGTTACTAGATCCAGAGGCCGCCTCAACCTCTCCTGACCCAACCGGTAGTGGAGCAGCTGTAAGGCATCTGGAGCCAGGGCAGGCTCAGGCCCCTGACTCAGCCCAGCTGGTGCTTGTTGCAGGGGAACCTGTGCAGACTGGGACTCTTCAGAATCAGGCCCCAGACTCGGTTCAGATGCCACCTGAGGCAAAGGATCCAGTGCGGACTGAGACTCCTCTGGCTCTGAGTCTGATCCCGAGTCCCAGGCCATCAGAACCTCCTTCCTTGGAGGTTTTTAAGCAGAGGTTGGGTGGCCATCTGTCAGGGATGCTTTAGCTGAGATTCCTGCATTGCAGGGGGTTGGACTAGATGACCCCTGCAATGCAGGGAACCCAGCTAAAGAATCCCGAACAGATGCCCATCCAATCTCTGCTTAAAAACCTCCAGTGAATGGAAGCAATTTGTGTAATTTGTATCCACAAGGCTTCAATCTATTCTGCTGTATTTATTTTGCAAGATGTTTGTTGCATTCTTCGTTGAGAACAACGCAGCAAAAGTGACCTTCAGTTTTCAGTCACCCACAAGCCTCTCCTGGACGCTGGATGCTCTTTATCCAAAATGAAAGCAGCCTCTCTCAGTTGTTTGGTTTTTTTCCTTTCCAAAGAGAGGTGTGATGATTGGTGTTGATATCTCTGAGCTCTCAGAGACAACCAGGAACAAGTTAGGCAGGTTCTGATAACCCGAAGGCAGGAGTTAGTGATTCTAACCTGTTGGTGCACATCTGTTTTGTTAAGAATGCCATGTGAACACTTTGAATTAAGCTACTTAAGAGGAAACCCGTTTGCCTTCAGGGAGATTCTGGCTGTTCCATTGGGCAGATGATATTCCAGGTGATCTTCAAACTCCCATGTGCAATTTGCAGCTGATGGCCTTGTTGGAGTATGGATAGATGCTAAGAGAAGATATATTTATTAGATACTGTCCTTCCTTCCTCATGTTTGTGAGTTCAGCGGAATGGTATCCCTTTCCATCTTAGAAGGGAAGCTTAGATAGATAGTTTTAGCGTTTAAATTTTGTTTGCTTGTTTGTTTTGTTAAAGATTTTCTTGTTTTACAAAAGTGTTTGCAATGTCTCTCTCGTATTTTTTTCCCCATGTAACATTTTAACAAATCAGTTTCATTTGTTGAGACATTGGTAATTCAGGATGCTTTAAGACAGACTGGGTTCTCCTAGCATTACTCCACCTCCCCCTCTTAAAATAACAATCAAAAACAAGGTAAAATTACATTTACTCACTCAGAATACTTCTTGAAGAGTAACAGAGCAGCTTTGCTCAGGCAGGCTGAAAAGGACAATTCGGTTACAAAGACATGCTTAAGACCAGCTTAAAAATGGAGTTGCAATGCCCTTTGGAAACCTGGCAGTCTGTCATGGGGTGGTGGTCTAGGTGGAAGCATGCAGATGGAGAAGGGAATATTTATGAGAGGCTCAAGGGTCCTGTGTATGTCCCCTTGAGGCTAGAAGCCGGCTGGAGTCCAGGTGAGATGTACAGTAACAAGGGGGCAGGGCGTGTCAGTGGGAGAAGATCAGGACCCTGGTCAGTTCCCCGTGGAGAAAGCCTACAAGGGAAGAAGCAAAGGACAAGCTTGCTCCCCTGGATGTCCAAAGACGGGGGCTATTGAATGAACTGAGAGCAATCCATCTCTGTTTCCCTCCTCTTTTGCTAGGACTTAACCATGAAAACCGAACTGGAAGCAGTGAATGGGAAGAAGGTGCAGGCTCTGCAGGTCTTTGCGCATGCTCTCCACTTCTTTAAGCGACAAGCACTGCAGGTAAGGGAAGGGGGGGGAGAGACACGCAGAGGTGCATGTCCGTCATGCAGAGAAGTCACACAGAGGCAAAATTTGGCTGGGCGTGAAATAACTTTCTGCAGCTGTCTGGAGAAGGCATTTGACCGGCTGGTGTTTCTCCTCCACCGTAATAATTTGTTACAGTTTCCTTTTTAGCCTCTCCCACAGTTTCTTCCCCACTCAGAGACCCTCCTTTTGCTAACATTTCTTCTTCACAGACTTGGGGCCCCTGTAGATGGCAGTTCCTTTGCAGGGGTTTTCTGAAACATGTTACTGATGCAATAATAGTGCATTCGAGGTGGGTTTATACACAGGACATCATTCTGCTTCATTAGTTCTTCTGCAGTGCTTCCCCCAATGTTATTGCACTTGTTGGCCTCTGGAGGGGCATCCATGCCCTATATTGCAGCTCACACACCCTCCCCCCCCCAGTTACTTGTGTGCTGCAGTTAGGCTTGGAAAAATCCCTTTGTTGCAACAGAAAGGTTCTTTTCCATTCTAATGCAAGCAGGGAACAGCAAGGTGAGGGAGAGACACTGTGGGATGGGTTTGCAGGCCCCCTGTGCAAGTACACACACACACACACACACACACACACACACACACACACACACGGCTTGGGACAAAAGTAGCCACCTTCTCCCCTGTAAGCTTGCCTGATCACGAAGCTCAAATCAGCTACACAGGCCCTTCTCCAAGCTGAGGTAGGTGCCAACCGGAAAAGCAGCCTTTTCAGTGGTGGCCCCACATCTCCAATATCTCCCTCTCCAAACAGATTTGGGAGGTACCCACAATATGGCAATTCCCAGGGCTGGTGCAGCACTGAAGAGTGACTGGCTTCAGGCAGCACCAGGGAGAGGTGGACGGAGAAGAGAGAAGAATTGGTGTTTGGATGTTGCAGGAGGACCTTGAAGGTGGTGGTCCAAATTGTGTGGAAGAGGCAGCATTTGGGCTCCACTTCAGGCGGCAAAATATCATGGGATGGCCTGGGACATGGCTGCCAGGCAGCTATCTGTGTGTTACCTTGCAACAATCTGCATTCCTTCCAGTTAGAAGTAGCAGTGAATATCAGTGTTTGAAAAAGAAAAAGGTTCTGACCTCCTTTTTACTCCTTTGCCTAGTCCTCAGACCTTAGTTGGCACAAAAGAGTCTTTGAGAAAGAGTATTCTTGCAGAGTATTGCTGCTTTTATTCTTAAAAAGTCTTCTTCTCCAACCACGACCGACAGCATTTACAAACACCAAACACAACCAGCTTTCTACCATCCAATCAACCCAACACTAACATTGACCACTCTATATACAGTGGTGCCTCGCAAGACGAAATTAATCCATTCCGTGAGCCTCTTCGTCTAGCGGTTTTTTCGTCTTGCGAAGCAACCCTATTAGCAGCTTAGCGGATTAGCGCTATTAGCGGATTAGCGGCTATTAAAGGCTTAGCGGATTAGCGGCTAAAAGGCTATTAGCGGCTTAGAAAAAGGGGGGGGAGCGGGGAAAAATCGGAACACTTGCAAGACGTTTTCGTCTTGCGAAGCAAGCCCATAGGGAAAATCGTCTTGCGAAGCAGCTCAAAAACGGAAAACCCTTTTGTCTAGCGGGTTTTCCGTCTTGCGAGGCATTCGTCTTGCGGGGCACCACTGTATACAGGTACAATTTGGTGAAAGGTTGCATGAGTTACTGTAGGCCACTGACTCATGCTGACTTAGTTCTTTTAGCATTAAAGAAACAGCGGCCAATTTTTAGCTGTGACAGTGAATACGTTTGCCTCTCCTTCCTATGGTTGCTCCCTTCCCCCTCCGTTTCTTGGCACCAGTGGAGAGTCAATGCCTCCTTGTGCCTTGCAGGAACTCAAGGACCAGTGCCCAGCCTTGCCAGAGAAAGATGCCATCCGGTGGGTGATCACTGTGCCAGCCATCTGGAAACAGCCTGCCAAGCAGTTTATGAGGGAAGCTGCCTACCTGGTGAGTGAAAAAGCCATTGCTCTTCTTGGCTGCATCAACAGAAGTCTAGTGTCCACATCAAGGGAAGTCATAGTACTGCTCTCTTCTGCCTTGGCCAGACCACACCTGGAGTCCTCCTGTGTCCAGTTCTGGACACCACAATTTGAGAAGGATGTTGACGAGCTGGAATGTGTGCAGAGGAGGGCAAGCAGGATGATCAAGGGTCTGGAAGCCAAGCCTTATGAGGAATGGTTGAAGGAGCTGGGTATGTTTAGCCTGGAAAAGGAGAGACTGCGAGGAGATATGATAGCCATCTTCACATATCTAAAGGGCCGTCACATGGAAGATGGGGCAAGCTTGTTTTCTTGTAGGACATGAACCAATGGCTTCAAGTTACAAGAAAGGGGATTACGACTAAACATTAGAAGATGAGCAATTAAATAGGCCTGAGATGGTATTGTTATAGATGTTGTTGGGTCCAGTGATGGTGTTGTCTGGGTGTATGTGGCAGCAAAGTTAGCATCTGGGTTTATTGCAGGCTCTGGTACCAGTGTCCATGTTAAGTCTGGTTGCTGCATTATTGTGGGCGAGGAGCTGTTTAAGACTGGGTGGCTTTCGGTAGGCAATGAAAGGTCTTCCTCCCATAGCTTGAGAAAGAGAACTGTCATTGTCCAGGAGAGGTTGTAGATCTCTGATGATGCATTGAACTGTTTTAACTTGGGAGCTGTACAGTGGTACCTCGGGTTAAGTACTTACCGTATTTTTTGCACCATAACACTCACTTTTTTCCTCCTAGAAAGTAAGGGGAAATGTTTGTGCGTGTTATGGAGGGAATGCCTACGGGTGGCATGCCTACGGATTTTCCTCCTCTAAAAACTACGTGCGTGTTATGGTCGGGTGCGTGTTATAGAGCGAAAAATACGGTAATTCGTTCCGGAGGTCCCTTCTTAACCTGAAGCACCACTTTAGCTAATGGGGCCTCCTGCTGCCGCCATGCCGCCGGAGCACGATTTCTGTTCTCATCCTGAAGCAAAGTTCTTAACCTGAAGCAAAGTTCTAACCTTATTTCTGGGTTAGAGGAGTCTGTAACCTGAAGCATATGTAACCTGAAGCGTATGTAACCCGAGGTACCGCTGTATGTGATTACTAGTGGTGCTCTGTTATTTTCTCCTTTGGGTCTGTCTTGCAGCAAGACCAAGTGTTTCAGGTCAGGAGTCTGGCGTTCACACAATAAATTCAGGATGTCAGATGCCTGTGAGACTCACGTCCCCCTCTGTGGTTTTGGCTGCCATTGAGCTGTTTTTTCTTTCTTTTTTAAAAAAAGTATGGTTTTCAGTTATATACGGTACATTTCAATAGTTTTGCAGTCATTTTAACATTTCAAAACACGACTTCCTTCCTCCTCTTTGTGTGGTTCCTTAAATTTATTTTTATCATTTCCTGCATATTCTAAATTAACTTAAGTTATTCTTTTATTAAACTACTTTAGTTATATACTCTTGTATAACTGCAGGTTGTAACAATAATCCTGCCAATCTCCTTATCTGTTTACAATTTGTTTGTAGATATTCAATGAACCATTTCCATTCTTTCATAAAAAAAGTTTGTTATCTTGATTTCTTATTTTTCCGGTAAGTTTCGCCATTTCTGCATATTCCATAAGTTTTTGCATCCATTCTTCTTTCCTTAGGACTTCTTCTTCTTTCCATTTTTGGGCAAATAACATTCTTACTGCTGTAATTTGCTCCAATTCAGACCCTCGAAGTGTCCCTATTTTCCAGGGACATCCCTGATTTACATAAGCTGTCCCAAGTTCTGATTTTATCTTGGAATGTCCCCCTTTTCCTTTGTTGTTTAGTCGTTTAGTCGTGTCCGACTCTCCGTGACCCCCTGAACCAGAGCACACCAGGCCCTCCTGTCTTCCCGCAGTTTGGTCAAACTCATGCTGGTAGCTTTGAGAACACTGTCCAACCATCTCGTCCTCTGTCGTCCCCTTCTCCTTGTGCCCTCCATCTTTCCCAACATCAGGGTCTTTTCCAGGGAGTCTTCTCTTCTCATGAGGTGGCCAAAGTCTTGGAGCCTCAGCTTCAGGATCTGTCCTTCCAGTGAGCTCTCAGGGCTGATTTCCTTCAGAATGGAGAGGTTGGATCTTCTTGCAGTCCATGGGACTCTCAAGAGTCTCCTCCAGCACCAGAATTCAAAAGCATCTTCAGCTATAAGCCTTCTTTATGGTCCAGCTCTCACTTCCATGGGGTGGGGGGAATGTTGGAGGGCATGCAAACTGGCTCGCCCTAGTGAATTCTGCACTGCAAATTTCTATGGATGTTAATCACTCCTCCTCTTGCCAGGGGCTCTCCAGAGAGATTTTTGGGCTGTCTCCTGCAACGACTCCTTCCTCCCAGTGACCTCCTTTCTCTTCCTTCCTCCAGGCTGGGCTGGTTCCTTCGGAAAACCCTGAGCAGCTCCTGATCGCGCTGGAGCCGGAAGCGGCCTCCATCTACTGCCGCAAACTCCGCCTCAACCAGCTGATCGACCTGAGCTACAAGCCCCAGGCCAATGGGCTCATGTCGGATCTGCCCATCGACTCCAGCTTCAGGCAGGGTAAGACGCACGGATCCTGCGCTCTGGAGCGAGCAAAAGGGCAGATCACTCTTTATTACTGTGCTTGACTTTGGGCTGTGTCTAAAACTTGCCATTTAGGTTTTCAAACCTTTTTTGTAAACTTAGCATTAGAAATTGTACCTTTGAGTCCTTAATCCTTTATTACTGCGCTTTGCTTCACCTAGGTTGAGCTAGGATTATAATACTTCAGAATTTTTGGGAGTTTTAACCCCCTTTATTGAATTTTGGTCATTTAATGTTTATGATTTTTCTATTTCCTTCTGAGGAAACTGAATAGTTCAGTGAAATGAAGTTTGTAGCCGGCATCCCATTAAGGTTTTGTACTATTCTAGGTTTTTCTAATTTCCTCCTTAAACTTTTTGATCTTTATTATTTAGTTTATTTCTATAAGATAATTAAGGGATGCAGGTGGTGCTGTGGGTTAAACCACAGAGCCTAGGACTTGCCGATCAGAAGGTTGGCGGTTCGAATCCCTGCTATGGGGTGAGCGCCCATTGCTCGGTCCCTGCTCCTGCCAACCTAGCAGTTCGAAAGCACACCAGTGCAAGTAGATAAATAGGCACCGCTCCGGCGGGAAGGTAAACGGCATTTCCGTGCGCTGATCTGGTTCTCCAGAAGCGGCTTAGTCCTGCTGGCCACATGACCCGGAAGCTGTACGCCGGCTCCCTCGGCCAGTAAAGTGAGATGAGCGCCGCAACCCCAGAGTCGGCCACGACTGGACCTAATGGTCACGGGTCCCTTTACCTTTATAAGGTAATTAGTTGATTACTTCTCATTTCAGGGATTTTTTCATTTGTTTTGTGTAAAGACAAGGAGTACCTAGCTTTTAGGGAGCTGCTCCTGCTGAATCAGACCCGTCTAAGGCGATGGCCTTTGGGTGGCTTTGAAAAAGGACTCGTGAAGGTCAAATTGGTTGGTGTCATCTAGGGCAACGCCTTGCAATGCAGGAATCTCAGCTAAAGCAGCCATGGCAGATGACCATCCAATCTCTGCTTTAAAATCCAGGTATGGAGAGTCCATAACCTCCAGAGGTTACAGCTATTGTACCTCCTCTCATCCAGGCTAAAAATACCCAGCTCCTTACGATGTACTTACAGAAATATTGTAAAGAAATGAACACCCTAGCAGGATTAGACTAAACACTTACAATTACCAATAATAATAATTTATTTTTACCCTGCCCTTCTGGCTGAGTTTCCCCAGCCACTCTGGGAGGCTCCCAATCAAGTGTTAAAACAATACAGCGTTAAATATCAAAAACTTCCCTAAACAGGGCTGTCTTTTAAGACATTTTCAGCTTCTGCCTTCTGGGAGAAGGTATAGGGTTATAAAGACCAGGACTAGCCGCCTGAGAAACAGTTTCTACCCATGTGCAATTCTGGTTCTAAACGCAGTATAAGTAGTCTCTATAGTATATTATATTTTAAAATGGGGTTTCAGAGTTTTTAGGGTTTTTGAATGTCTTATGTAGATTTTTCAATTTCATTGTTTTGTATGGGACAATGACAATAAAGATATTGTATCGGAGCGTATCATAAAGATAAGATAGCTGCTTATTTCCTTCACATCTGATGGGAGAGTGTTCCACAGGATGGGCACCACCACCGAGAAGGCCCTCTGCCTGGTTCCCTGTAACCTCACTTCTCGCAATGAGGGAACTGCCAGAAGGCCCTCGGCGCTGGACCTCAGCGTCCGGGTAGAACGATGGGGGTTGAGATGCTCCTTCAGGTATACTGGACAGAGGCCGTTTAGAGCTTTAAAGGTCAGCACCAACACTTTGAATTGTGCTCGGAAACGTACTGGGAGCCAATGTAGGTCTTTCAGGACCGGTGTTATATGGTCCCAGCGGCCACTCCTAGTCACCAGTCTAGCTGCCGCGTTCTGGATTAATTGCAGTTTCCGGGTCACCTTCAAAGGTAGCCCCAGAATAAAGAAAGGACCTAATTTAGAGAATACAGTACTGCGGTATAACCAAAAAGCAGGAAAATTATTATGCAACAAACCAGAAGAGGAAGCGAGGGAAGTTGTAGGGGGGCTGTATTTGAGTTTGGGTTCATATCTGAGATGATGTTCTTGTGATGAAGATAAAAATGTAAAAATCAATAAAAACTATTTAAAAAATAAAATAAAATACCCAGCTCCTTCGACTGTTCCTCATCAGGTTCCATTTCCAGACCCCTGGTCATGTTGGCCACCCTCCTCCGCACACCTTCCAGTTTGTCAACATCCTTCTTAAATTGTGGTGACCTCTTCTTAATTCGGATCGTGACCCTTTTAGCCTCCTTCAATTCCCTCTCGTCGGTGCGGCATCCTCCCTAAATCTGGATGCGCACTAGGCCACTGACTGCATAGGGATGAGAAAGTGTGGAGCAACAGTAGCTGCGGGTATTAAAAGGAAGCACAATCCATATTAAGCCAAGGTGAGATGTGCTGATACCCATGTGGTCAGTTGCCTTTGCAATAATAATAATAATAATAATAATAATAATAATAATAATAATAATTTATTTATATCCCGCCCTCCCCAGCCAAAGCCGGGCTCAGAGCGGCTAACAACAGTAAAATAATACGGCATTCTAAAATCAATTCATTATAAAATCAGTTCAAATCAAATTGATGGCAATCATTGGGCTAGAGTTCTGTGAAGAATTACCAAAGGAGGGGGTCAGGCTTTGCCTTGGCCAAAGGCCTGGTGGAACAGCTCTGTCTCGCAGGCCCTGCAGAAAGATGTCAAGTCCCGCAGGGCCCTAGTCTCTTGTGACAGAGCATTCCACCAGATCGGGGCCACGGCCGAAAAAGCCCTGGCTCTGGTTGAGGCCAGGCTAACCTCCCTGTGGCCCAGGACCTCCAAGATGTTTTTGTTTGAAGACCGTAAGGTCCTCCATGGGACATACCAGGAGAGGCGGTCCCGTAGGTACGGGGGTCCTAGGCTGTATAGGGCTTTAAAGGTTAAAACCAGCACCTTAAACCTGATCCTGTACTCCACCAGGAGCCAGTGTAGCTGGTATTGCACTGGGTGAATGTGATCCCGCAGCGAGGACCCCGTAAGGAGTCTCGCTGCGGCATTCTGCACCCGCTGGAGTTTCTGGGTCAGTCTCAAGGGCAGCCCCACGTAGAGCAATAATCCAGTCTGGAGATGACCGTCCCGTGGATCAGGTCAGGGCAAGAGAGGTAAGGAGCCAACTGCTTAGCTTGGCAGAGATGAAAAAATGCCGCCTTTGTTATAGCTGCAATCTGCGCCTCCATGGAAAGGGAGGTGTCAAAGATTACACCCAAACTCTTAACAGACAGTGCTAGCACTAATTGCGCCCCTGCAAGAGATGGGAGAATATCTTGTGGCAGTGAGTTCCACAGGTGGTGTGTGCATCTTCTACCCAGCTCCACTCTCTTGGGCCGCCTATTCTCTGACGGAGCCGTTTTAAAAACAGTAAGAAAAGGGGGAAAGCATCAAAAGACAGTGGTTTAAATTAAGGTTTCCACACATCTGGTCTTCATTTGATTTTATTAGCAGAACAAACCACAGTTATTAAAGAGCCCGTCTCACTGCAAACAGCTTTGCGGACTCTTCTGCAGCTCTGCCTGTAGGAAGGAGAGCTGAGGGAGCGTTTATTGAGTCCACCAGTGAGTGCCACGCCTGAAGTTTCCAGGATCTGAACCACAGCGCCCCTCGCCTTCTAAGCAGAAGTTATTCAACCCCTCTCTCAGATCAACAGTCTTGGGACCCTTTCTGAACACAAAACTATAGAGATGATCTGCAGGGCCAGCCCTACAATTACCGTAGATTAGAATAGAATAGAATTTGTTATTTATACCCGGCCCATCTGTCTGGGTTTCCCCAGCCACTCTGGGCGGCTTCCAACAGAACACTAAAATACAATAGTCCTTCAAACATTAAAAGCTTCCCTAAACAGGGCTGCCTTCAGATGCCTTCTAAAAGTCAGACAGTTGTTTATCTCCTTGACACCCGGTGGGAGGGAGTTCCACAGGGTGGGGCCACCACCGAGAAGGCCCTCTGCCTGGTTCCCTGAAACTTGGCTTCTCGCAGTGAGGGAACCGCCAGAAGGCCCTCGGAGCTGGACCTCAGTGTCTGGGTAGAACGATGGGGGTGTGGACGCTCCTTCAGGTATACTGGATCAAGCCCGTTTAGGGCTTTAAAGGTCAGCACCATCTCTAAAAGTCAGATAGTTGTTTATTTTCTTGACATCTGATAGGATGTAAAAATACATTAAATTGTCACACATTAAAAACTTCCCTAAACAGGGCTTCCTTCACATGTCTTCTAAATGTCAGGTAGTTGTTGTTCTCTTTGACATCTTATAGGAGGGCGTTCCACAGGGAGGGAGCTGTGTTCGGAAACTCCCTTATTTTGGCTGCTGATCCCTTATTTTCGAGGCTGCTGGTCCCTTATTTTCAAATATGCAAGTTGACAGCTATGTCCCGCACGGATCCCGTTCGCAGCCCGAGCATCCACTGCAATTCTAAAAAAAGGCTTCTGTCTTGAAGCCAAGGGAGGGAAGCCGGAAGCCAGGAGACTCTCAAGAGGGGAATTGTGGGGAAATGGCCTGTTTCCTGAAACCTTGGCCAGGTCAGGGAGCTTCCCTACAGCTGTTTAGCCTTGGGGGGGGGGCGGGGAAGACTTACTGTCCTCAGCCCCACCACGGACCACCTGGCCTGCACTGTGGTGCTGCTTTTACCCAAGGCGCTCCAGATTTTGCTCGTGGTGACTCCAGAACAACTTCAGATTGCTGAGCACTGCTCCTGGACTTCTTGGGAGCATTCCCAATCTCCCCATTTTCTTGCCCAAGCAATTTTTGCAACCATTAGCTGCGATTCCTGCATTGCAAAGGGTTGGACTAAATAACAACAACAACAATAATAATAATAATAATAATAATAATAATAATAATAATAGTTTATCATTTATACCTTGCCCATCTGGCTGGGCTTCCCCAGCCACTCTGGGCAGCTTCCAACAAAATATTAAAATACAGTAATGCACCAAACATTAAAAGCTTCTCTAAACAGGGCTGCCTTCAGATGTCTTCTAAAAGTCTGGTAGTTGTTGTTCTCTTTGACATCTGGTGGGAGGGAGTTCCACTGGGTGGGTGCCACTACCGAGGCAGAGTTCCTGTATTGCAGGGGGTCAGACTAGATGGCCTTTGGGTGCACTTCTGACTCTAGAATCCTAGGACCCTTTGGAGCACTGGGGTTACATCTAAGCTGAACAGCATGAAATGCCAACCCAAGAGTCTGGTTAAAACCATACCTGGACACACACTGCGTTTTCTTTCAGCTTTCAATTATTGTTTACCTTCAACTATAATAATAATAATAATAATAATAATAATAATAATAATAAATAAATAAATAAATAATTTTATTTATACCCTGCCCTCCCCAGCCAAGACTGGGCTTAGGGCAGCTAACAGCAGGTATAAGAACAGTTGATTGAAATACAACTTAAAAACAAGATTAAAGTACAATATTAAAATGCAGCCTCATTTCAGTAGGAACTCAAATCAAAAACTTTGAATGAAAACGTCAAGTCTTCACCAAGGCCAACTATCCAGACTGGTCCTATGTGGGCCAGAAAAAAGCCAGGGAAGTCCCCAAATAGGAGTTCCATCACAGAAGGAGAAAGGAAAAAGGAAATAGGGGAAGGGGATCAAGTGGATTCCAAGCCAAAGGCCAGGTGGAACAACTGTGTCTTACAGGCCAGGCAGAAAGAAACCAGATCCTGCAGGGCCCTGATCTCATGAGACAGAGCGTTCCACCAAGCCAGGGCCAGTGTTGAGAAGGCCCTGCCTCTGGTTGAGGCTAATCTGACTTCCTTAGGGCCCGGGACCTCTAGGGTGTTGCTATTTATGGACCTTAAGGTCCTCTGTGGGGCATATCGGGAGAGGCGGTCCCGTAGGTACAGGGGTCTTAGGTCCCCCGCTGAAGAGTTCAGTGTGACCTGGAAGCTTGCACCTTGTACTTTCGCCTACAACTAGTCCAATTGAAACTCCCTGGGTGACCGTGGGGCAGCGACTCGCTCTCTACCTCTCAGGGTTGATTTGAAGACAACATGGGGAGGTCGCGAGCCGTACGCCACCTTGTGCTGCTTGGAGGAATGGCGGGATATCAAAAAATAATAAATAAAATAAAATAATAGGAGCTGGATAGCTCAGTCAGTTACGAGTGTGGTACTGATAATGCCAAGATTTTAGGTTCAGTCCCTGTGTGGGACAATCGCATATTCCTGCATTGAAGATCCTCAGGCTACATTCTATGGTTATAAAACAAAACAACGAAGGGATTATTCCATTTCCTCTCTCTCTGTGTGTGTGTTTTCCCCATCTTGCTGCTGCCTTACTTTCCGATTCGTCTTCCTGCAGCCCGAGAACAACTCCGCCGTTCCAGACACAGCCGCACCTTCCTGGTCGAGTCCGGGATGGGAGAACTCTGGTCCGAAATGCAGACAGGTAGGAAGAGCCAGTGGGGCAATTCATTCCCCCCCAAAAAAAATCCCCCCATTTTTTATTGATTTTCAAATAATAATAATAATAATAATAATAATAATAATAATAATAATAAATTTTATTTATATCCCGCCCTCCCCAGCCGAAGCCGGGTTCAGGGCGGCTAACAACAATAAAACAGCACAACAGTACAACACAACACAACACTCTAAAATCATTCATTATAAAATTAATTCAAATCAAGCCACTGGCAACCATTGGGCCAGAGCTCCGTGAAGATTGCTGAGGGAGGGAGTCAGACTGTGTCTTGGCCAAAGGCCTGGTGGAACAGCTCTGTCTTGCAGCCCCTGCGGAAAGATGTCAAGTCCCGCAGGGCCCTAGTCTCTTGTGACAGAGCGTTCCACCAGATCGGAGCCACAGCCGAAAAAGCCCTGGCTCTAGTTGAGGCCAGCCTAACTTCTCTGTGGCCTGGGACCCTCAAGATGTTTTTATTTGAAGACCGTAAGTTTCTCTGTGGGGCATACCAGGAGAGGCGGTCCCGTAGGTACGAGGGTCCTAGGCCGTATAGGGCTTTAAAGGTCAAAACCAGCACCTTAAACCTGACCCTGTACTCCACCAGGAGCCAGTGCAGCTGGTATAGCACCAGGTGAATGTGATCTCGCAGTGAAGACCCTGTAAGGAGTCTCGCCGCGGCATTCTGCAAACCAACAAACAAACCTCATTACCTTATTAAAATTGCACTTATTAACATTGTTAGTTGACTTCCTCGTTTCCCCTTGGTTGAATTTCAATGTATATCCTTTTAATGGTTTTCCAAATAAAGTTCTTATAAATTTATCTTGAACAACTAACATCCTTGATTCTTTTCATTTCTAGATTAAACATGTTAATTCTTAACTTGATGTATGTAAAATCCTAAGGCAATCAAGTACCTGCAAGCTTTTTCCAATTAGTTCAACTTAACATATTTAACTAAATAATCATTAAATTTTGTCCATTGTTCCTGATAACCTCCTCCTTCTGGTCGCGGACTCTTCCGGTTAGGTCGGCTAGCTCCAAGAAATCCACCATCTTCATCTGCCATTCTTCCACCGTAGGTAGTTCTTGCATTTTCCACTTTTTAGCTAGTAAAATTCGAGCAGCAGTTGTGGCATACAAAAATAATTTAACATCTTTCTTGGGCAGTTCCAGACCTGTTATTCCAAGAAGAAAGGCCATTATAATGTATATTTCAACATTTTTTTCAACTCATTATAAATCTTTCCCCAGAAGTCTTTCACCTTGGGACAGGTCCACCACATGTGGTAAAAAGTTCTTTTTTTAAATTCATTTTATAACACAACTAAACAACACAAACAGAAAAAACAAACAATGCAAACAAATTCTTGACTTATCCTTATTTTTTCTAAACATTGTTATGTGAGCTTCCCCAAGTCCCCCCTATGTGATTTTTATTTTACCTCATCTTTAGCAGTTTATATATATCATAATTTTAACCATTTTTATCACACTTACTTTAACCATAAAAATCTTCACATTTTATCACTTACAAATAATACTATTTTAAAATACACTATCTTCTACTTCTAACCCTACAGCCTATATCCACTTCCAAAGCTATTATTAACATATTTTTTCAAATATTCCTTAAACTTCTTCCAATCTTCTTCCACCGTCTCTTCTCTCTGGTCTCGGAGTCTTCTGGTCAGTTCAGCAAGTTCCATATAGTCCCATCATCTTCATCTGCCATCCTTCAATAGTTGATAAATCTTGTTTCTTCCAATTCTTCGCTAGTAATATTCTTGCAGCTGTTGTGGCAGACAGAAGACAGTGGGGCAATTCAAAGGCGAGGAAAGGAGGGAAATTCGACTGATTTTTTTAAAAGAAGAATTCAGAAGTCAGCTGGGATGTGTGTATGGAGCGAAATATTCTGCAGTTTGCAGGACTGATGGATTGATTACAGTGGTACCTTGGTTGACAACCTTAATCCATTCCGGAAGTCCGGTCTTAAACCAAAGTGGACTTAAACCAAGACGTGCTTTCCCATAAAGAAAAGAATATCAGGATTAAGGAGTTTCCTTTTTTCTTTTTTTAAATTTATAATTTTTATTGAATTTTCTGTTTTACAATTTAGAATACAGTGGATGCTCGGGTTGCAAACGTGATCCGTGCGGGATGCATGTTCGCAACCCGCAGCAGCGCATCCGCACATGCGCGGGTTGCGATTTGGTGTTTCTGCGCACGCGTGAGCACCAAAACCTGGAAATAACCCGTTCCGGTACTTCCGGGTTTTGGCGGGTCCCTAACCCGGAAAAACGCAACCTGAAGCATCAGGTATGACTGTATTCATTTAAACATCCCTAAAATATCAACAACAGCCTGGTGTGCTCTGGTCCATGGGGTCACGAAGAGTCGGACACGACTAAACAACAACAACAACATATTATTTTCCATTCAGCAGCCTAACAGTCCACAGATAGAAATGTTTTTTAGCCTGTTGGTACGACTGATTATACTTCTATATCTCCTGCCCGAGGCTGGAAGATTAAAGTGGTGCTGGCTGAGGTGTGAATCATCCCTGGGAATTTTTCTCGCCCTCCTAAGGCAACGATCCCTTGCGATGTCATCTAGCTGGCTCAGGGGGAAAGCCCATGATGTCATGCGCTGTGTTCGCCACCCTCTGTTAAGACTTCCCTTCTTCTCTTTCCAGGGCTCATTCTGCATAACATAAATCCCTGTATATTTTTTTATAAACGAAACCATTCAGTATTCCATTGTTGCATCCATCAAAACTTCATTTTGCATTAGAACTCTTGCAGCTGTTGTCGCATACATCTGGACCCGCCTTCCTTGGAGGTTTCTCAGCAGAGGTCGGAGGGCCATCTGTCATGGATGCTTCAGCTGAGATTTCTGCCTTGCACGGGGGTTGGACTAGATGACCCTCAGGTATCCCTTCCAACTCTATGATTCTGTGATTCCTTTCCCGAACCTGGCATCACACCTTCTTTCCTTCATCCCGCAGGGGACCGCTACATCGTGGCCGACTGTGGCGGAGGGACCGTTGATCTGACTGTGCACCAGATTGAACAGCCACAGGGGACCCTCAAGGAGCTCTACAAAGCGTCAGGTGAGGGGGGTGCTGGGGAGAGTCCACAGAGCAAGGCCACCTGCAAGGAGGTCCAGGGCTGTAGGTGGAGGAGTAAAGGTAAACTTATCTCATTCACACTTTCCGAAACCCTGTGGAATCTGAAACACAGAATTCATACTTCTCCGAATTTTGCAATGCAGTTCTCCGACAAAACAATGCGTGCAAGAATGCACGTGACTGTGGTAAAGCGTGGCTAAAACTGCATATAACTATGGTAAGGAGAGCATGGGAAAGAAATCTGCTAATGAAAACGACATTAAGAAGTTCTTCATACGGGGGGGAAATTGCTTTGCAGAAATGTGCAAACAGTTGTACCTTGGAAGTCGAACGGAAGTCTACTTCCAAAATGTTTGAAAACCAAATCACAGCTTCTGATTGGCTGCAAGAAGCTCCTGCAGCCAATCAGAAGCCGTGGAAGCCCCGTTGGACATTTGGGTTCCAAAAAAATGTTCGCAAACCAGAACAGTCACTGTTTTCAGGAGCCAAAACGTCCGAGTTCCAAGGCGTTCGGGACCCAAGGTACAACTGTATTTTGCAAAATTCCACACAAACATGACTACAGCCCTGAACTTTCACGTAAGCTGGGCAGTTTTGCAGCTTTGAAAGGCGGCTGGGCTTGTTTGTTTCCCACCCAGCTATTTGGCTAGAACGGCCATTCCTGGGTTTCCAGGGTTGTTTGAAGCTGGCCTCCCCTTTTGGTGTTCTGATGTTAGAGTTCCACCTAGTGGCTGAAACTGAAATAGCAAGCAAGAAGCGAAATAAGAAGGAAAATCAAAGCCTTTATTTGAAGGTGGAAATGCAAATGTCTGGGACTCACTGCATTCTTCAGATAGGTTGTTCATATTTGTAACAACAGCTTAAGGAAGTGCATTCCTCAGCTCAGGGGGCCACCCCAGACATGCCCTGACCTTTGGGAGAACAACAAACAATACAAGCAACATGCAGACCAGTATACTAGATAGCACTGTAATTCTTATTGCATAATATACATGATTTAGTAACAAAAACAAAATGTGTGCACTTGTAAATTCTCCAATATATTTGAAATCAATAGAACACATGTCAGTCAATCTTTGAAAGTCCGCAAAAGTATAATAAGTCTATAGTTGAAACAAAGTAATAGATGCTATCCTGTGGGCTAAGCGGGAAAACTTTTTTTAGGCGTTCATGGTGCCAAAGTAGTAGGTGAATAGCAACGGACAGAGATCCCGGATAATTTGACTGTTTCGCTGGAATCTTCTTCAGCACAAACCATAGATTAGAAAAAGGCACAAGGAGCAGTGGTCATGTGGATATGTAATATGTTATTAACTTACTTACTTTCAAAGATTGACAGACGTGTGTTCAATTGATTTCAAATATATTGGAGAATTTACAAGTGCACACATTTTGTTTTTGTTACTAAATCAGGTATATTATACAATAAGAATTACAGTGTTGCCTAGTATACTGGTCTGCGTGTTGCTTGTACTGTTTGTTGTGTTAAGTTTGCACCACAGGGGTTTGTTGTTCTGTATTGTTGATGTACCCTGACCTTTGGGAGGGCAGAAAACAGAGAGAGACTAGCTTCTCTTAGGCCCTGAAAGCCCCATATCCTTCATGCCATTATTATTATTATTATTATTATTATTATTATTATTAGCCCACCTTTTTCCTCCAAGGAGCTCAAGAAGGCACACATGGTTTCCCATCTCCTCATTCTGTCCCACAACAAAGTACAGTGGTGCCTCGCAAGACGGAAAGAATCCGTTCTGTGATTCTCTTCGTCTAGCGGTTTTTTCGTCTTGCGAAGCAAGACCATTGACGGATTAGCGGATTAGCGCTATTAGCGGCTTTTAGCGGCTCATCTGCTGATCGGATCAGCTGATAATGGCTTAGCGGCTTAGAAAAGGGGGGGGGAACCAGCAGGAACTCGCAAGACATTGTCGTCTTGCGAAGCAAGCCCATAGGAGATTCGTTTTGCGAAGCACCTCCAAAACGGAAAACTCTTTCGTCTAGCGAGTTTTCCGTCTTGTGAGGCATTCGTCTTGCGGGGCACCACTGTAGTGGCAAAGTAGGCTAGGCTGAGAGACATCCCAAGGTCCCAACCAGCAAACTGCACTGCCAAGCGGGAATTCGAACCCTGGCCTCTGAAGCCTTAGTTTGACACGCTAGCCACTGTGCCGCGCTGCCCCTCTCCCTTGCTCCTTTGACCTTGCCTCTCCCGTCGCTGCCTTCCAGGAGGTCCTTATGGGGCCGTGGGGGTGGACTTGGCCTTTGAGAAACTTCTCTGCCAGATCTTTGGCGAGGACTTCATCGCCACCTTCAAGGCCAAGCGCCCGGCGGCCTGGGTCGACCTGACCATCGCGTTCGAGGCCCGCAAGCGGACGGCTGCCCCACACCGCGCCAACTCCCTCAACATCTCCCTGCCCTTCTCCTTCATCGACTTTTACCGGAAGCACCGGGGACAGAACGTGGAGACGGCTCTGAAGCGCAGCAGGTGAGGCTCCCAGAGGGTTGGATGAAAATGGGGGTTGGACTATATAATAATAATAATAATAATAATAATAATAATAATAATAATAATAATAATTTATTATTTGTACCCCGCCCATCTGGCTGGGTTTCCCCAGCCACTCTGGGCGGCTTCCAACAAAGATGAAAAATACACTAAAATGTCACATATTAAAAACTTCCCTGAACAGGGCTGCCTTCAGATGTCTTCTGAATGTCAGGTAGTTGTTTATCGCTTTGACATCTGATGGGAGGGCGTTCCACAGGGCGGGCGCCACTACCGAGAAGGCCCTCTGCCTGGTTCCCTGTAACTTGGCCTCTTGCAGTGAGGGAACCGCCAGAAGGCCCTCAGCGCTGGACCTCAGTGTCCGGGCAGAATGATGGGGGTGGAGACGCTCCTTCAGGTATACTGGGCCGAGGCTGTTTAGGGCTTTAAAGGTCAGCACCAACACTTTGAATTGTGCTCGGAAACATACTGGGAGCCAATGTAGGTCTTTCAAGACCGGTGTTATATGGTCTCGGCGGCCGCTCCCAGTCACCAGTCTAGCTGCCGCATTCTGGATTAGTTGTAGTTTCCGGGTCACCTTCAAAGGTAGCCCCACGTAGAGTGCTTTGCAATAGTTCAAGTGAGAGATAACCAGAGCATGCACCACTCTGGCGAGACAGTCTGCAGGCAGATAGGGTCTCAGCCTACGTACCAGATGGAGCTAGTAAACAGCTGCCCTGGACACAGATTTGACCTGTGCCTCCATGGACAGCTGTGAGTCCAAAATGACTCCCAGGCTGCGCACCTGGTCCTTCAGGGGCACAGTTACCCCATTCAGGACCAGGGAATCCTCCACACCTGCCCACCTCCTGTCCCCCAAAAACAGTACTTCTGTCTTGTCAGAATTCAACCTCAATCTGTTAGCCGCCATCCAGGGACTAGATGACCCTTGGGTCCCTCCCCACTCTCGGACGACCTTGGCCCTGGCAGGGATAAAAGGATCACAATTCCACTGCCCCACCCCAAATTCTTTCCCCTTTTGTTAAAAATTTGAGGCTTTCTTTCAGTAGAACTCCATTAGGGCAGTGTAGATTGGACACTGCAATTAGACTAAAACAGCATAAAATGAAGCAGAAAGATTGAATGGTCTCAGGATCTCGGACATACTATCTGTTATGTACTGAAGTTCTCACCCTGGGCCAGCAAGGGGATACTGTAGATAGTTTTCACTCAGGTCCACATATGCAAATGAGGGATCAAAAGTGACGTTCAGTGATTGGATAGTTACAGAAAGTGGTTACTGTTGCATTCTAGTGGAGCTCCATATAAGCAGGCTGGCTGAACCCTTCAGTTCAGTTCAGTTCTGTTCTGACCTGTGAATAAACAAGAGCTGTCTGAAGAATCGCTGTGTCGTCTGATATGTTCACCCACAACTTAACACTACCCATCTAGAGCAATGGGAGAAACTCTGGCGAGAGGATATACGATTTAAGAAAATTTTGTAAAGATGTTCTATAGGTGGTACTTAACGCCAGTTAAGTTGGCAAAGATATATAAATTGAAACCCAACCTCTGTTGGAGATGTGGTGGAGAAATAGGAACAACAATACATATGTGGTGGAGGTGTGAGGAAATTAAGAAATTTTGGATAGTAGTACATGAAGAACTAAAGAAGATGTTGAAAATATCAATAACAAAGAAACCAGAGTCATATCTTCTTGGATTGATAGATGAAGAGATACTACGGGGGGGGGGGGGGGAGAGAATTTATCTATATGCAAGTACAGCTGCTAGAATAGTGATTGCTGCTAGGTGGAAGTCACAAACTATACCCACAAAGGAGGAATGGATTTGTAAACTTAATGAATATTTAATTGTGGCAAAATTAACTGCTATAATAAGACATCAGTCGAATCAAAAATTTAAAAAGGAGTGGAAATGTTTTGATGAATATATGGCAAAATATTGCTGGGGGGAAAAGATACGCTAATATGCCTAGATTAAAATGTGAAGTACTAGATGGAAGAAAAATTAGTAAGGAAAGATAACAAGACTATATAGATGATTTGAGAAGACTGTAGAATGGAAAGATTATTGTAAATTGTATAATGTGGAGGAAATCGAGTGGGGGGTAGAGGGAAGTGGGAGGAGGGAGAAAAGAATAATATGATATATTGAGAAAATAGAAATGTAATGGGGAGGAAATGGTGTTGGTTTTGGTACACCTGTATTGTAATGTAATATGTGAAAACCAATAAATAAATAAATAGCAAAAAAACCACGAAAAATAAAATAAAAATAAAAATGTATAAGTAATCTCTTTTCTGGCATCTCCAGCGTGAACCTGGTGAAGTGGTCCTCGCAAGGGATGCTGCGCATGTCCTCTGAAGCCATGAATGAGCTCTTCCAGCCAACCATCAGCCAGATTATCACACATATCGGTGAGTCCCCCAGTTGGAGAGCTCGGCTGTGTGCAGAAACTCGAGCTGGGTGCCAACCTTCTTCCTCCTGTGGGCAATGCCCTGAAATGGGCAAAAGGGAAAAAAAGTGTGTCAGTTTGTGAGTGTGGATAGCTTCGTTGGTAGAGAATGAACCGCTTAAACTTAGTGTTGCGAGTTCGAGTCCTGCACTGGGCAAACGTTTCCTGCGTTGCAGGGGATGGACCAGATTATCCTCAGGGTCCCGTCTGATTCTATATTTGTATTATTTTGCTGGTCAGTTCCACCAACTTGTAGCCTGATCCTGAGGACGGCCACAAGGTCCAAGTGTGGGACTCCCAAGATCCCCCTGGCCTGTGGTCTTGCTGCCCTCCAAGTGTCCTTCTTTTTCAGGGACAGTCTCGGACTTACAGAAGCCACCCCGGTTTCTGATTTGATCCCATAATGTCCCACTTGGACCTCCCTATTTTCATCAGAGATCTGTTGGTGGGTATGGAGTTATGCGACCCACAAGCCAAGGCAATAAATAACTATACAACCTTTAGAAGACACTTTTAGAAGGCAGTCTTGTATAGGGAAGGCGGTTTTTTAATGTTTAATGCTTTATTATATATTTATATAAGGGACGCAGGTGGCACTGTGGGTTAAACCACAGGGCCTAGGACTTGCCGATCAGAAGGTCGGTGCTTCGAATCCCCGCAACGGGGTGAGCTCCTGTTGCTCGGTCCCTGCTCCTGCCAACCTAGCAGTTCGAAAGCACATCAAGTGCAAGTAGATAAATAGGTACCACTCCGGCGGGAAGGTAAACGGCGTTTCCGTGCGCTGCTCTGGTTCGCCAGAAGTGGCTTAGTCATGCTGGCCACATGACCCGCCAGCTCCCTCGGCCAATAAAGCGAGATGAGCACTGCAACCAGAGAGTCGGCCACAACTGGACCTAATGGTCAGGGGTCCCTTTACCTTTATATGTTTATATCCAGTGGTAGTCTCGAACTTAATCCGTTCCGGGAGTCCGTTTGGCTCCCAAAACCGTTCGAAAACCAAGATGTGGCTTCCGATTGGCTGCAGGAGCTCCCTGCACTCAAGCGGAAACCGCGTCGGACGTTCAGCTTCCAAAAAATGTCCACAAACAGGAACACTTACTTCTGAGTTTGCGGCGTTCAGGAGTCGATTTGTTCAGCAACTCAGCCATTTCAGAACCAAGGCACCAATGTATGTTGGAAGCTGCCCAGTCGGATGGTTTCATACAAGTAATAAAATTATTATTTTCATGGAACAGGACATTCCAATTTTCACCAGAGAAACATTGGAGGGTATGCAGTTGGGGGCAGCAATGTTTCTGAATCCCAGTTGCTGGAAACTGCAGGAGCAGAGAGAGGTCTTGTGTTCAAATCCTGCTTGCTGGTTTCCCACAGACATCTGGCTGGCCTCTTAGGTTCTTTCTGCTGACAGTGAGCATACCTGACAGGTGTGGAGGGTCAGAAAAGCCTCAGCTCTTCCCCGAAGCCTTGTACTGTTTTGGGGGGACAGGAGGCAGGTTGGTGTGGGGGACTCCCTGTTCCTGAATGGGGCAACTGTGCCCCTGAAGGACCAGGTGCGCAGCCTGGGAGTCATTCTGGACTCACAGCTGTCCATGGAGGCGTAGGTCGATTCTGTGTCCAGGGCAGCTGTCTCCCAGCTCCATCTGGTACGCAGGATGAGACCCTCCCTGCCCACCGACTGTCTGGCCAGAGTGGTGCATGCTCTGGTTAAATCCTGCTTGGACTACTGTCATGCGCTCTACGTGGGGCTACCTTTGAAGGTGACCCGGAAACTACAACTAATCCAGAATGCGGCAGCTAGACTGGTGACTGGGAGTGGCTGCTGGGACCCCATAACACCAGTCTTGAAAGACCTACACTGCCTCCCAGTACGTTTACGAGCACAATTCAAAGTGTTGGTGCTGACCTTCAAAGCCCTAAACGGCCTCGGTCCAGTATATCTGAAGGAGTGTCTCCACCCCCATCGTTCTGCCTGGACACTGAGGTCCAGTGCCGAGGGCCTTCTGGCGGTTTCCTCCCTGTGAGAAGCCAAGTTACAGGGAACCAGGCAGAGGGCCTTCTCGGTGGTGGCATCCTCCCACCAGATGTCAAAGAGAACAACTACCAGACTTTTAGAAGACATCTGAAGGCAGCCCTGTTTAGGGAACCTTTTAATGTTTAATAGGTTATTGAATTTTAGTGTTCTGTTGGAAGCCACCCAGAGTGGCTGGGGAAACCCAGCCAGATGGGCTGGGTATTATTATTATTATTATTATTATTATTATTATTATTATTATTATTATTATTATTGACAGTTACTGGCTCCAAAATGGAACCTTGCCAAGTTTTTCCACCATCCTTTTGACCCCTGTGGCCTCTCCACCTCCCTCCACTGCCCCCTCTCTCCCTTCAGGTGACCTCATGAAGAAGCCGGAAGTCAAAGGTATCAAGTTCCTCTTCCTGGTGGGAGGTTTTGCTGAGTCCTCGATGCTGCAGCACGCGGTCCAGTCGGCCTTCAGCGCCGTCTGCCGGGTCATCATCCCGCAGGACGTGGGCCTGACCATCCTGAAAGGCGCGGTGCTCTTCGGCCTGGACCCCACCATCGTCCGCGTGAGGCGCTCCCCTCTGACCTACGGCGTGGGGGTGCTCAACAAGTTCGTGGAGGGCAAGCACCCCAGGGAGAAGCTGCTGGTCAAGGAAGGGAAGAATTGGTGCACCGACATCTTTGAGAAGTTTGTCTCCGTGGACCAGTCCGTGGCGCTGGGCGAGGTGGTGCAGAGGAGCTACTGCCCTGCGCGGGTCGGGCAGCGGAAGATCATCATCAACATCTACTGCTGTGGCACCGACGACGTGGTCTACATCACCGACCCCGGGGTCAGGAAATGCGGTACCATCAGCCTGGACCTGGATGAGTTGGAGGAGCCCAGCTCTCCGAAGAAGAGCCGGAGGGAGATCCGAGCCAGCATGCAGTTTGGAGACACAGAGATCAAGGTGGCAGCCATGGACGTCCAGACATCAAAGACCGTGAGAGCTTCTATCGATTTCCTTTCCAACTGATGCCCTGGACATTTGAGGCCTTGGAGGAGGAAGAAGAAGGGGTTTGGCTAAGGTCTTTCTCCTCCTCTCCTCTGTGGATTTTTCTGGTTGAGTCATGTCAGAGTTGGGAAGAAATTCAGCACAGGTCAGGTTCCAGAAACACGTCCTCTTCGCTTCAACTCGCCAAAGAAAGGCAAGCTGGAATACCAGGTGGACCCTTTCATCTTTCCCATCATTAGTCTTGGTCTTTGGTGGTGGCAACTGGACCACAGTCATATATTATCTTCTCAGGACTCTAGAAGAGAGCAGAGGGGTGGGCAGCTTTGCAGGCCAGCAGTAAAAAACTCCAAAGAGAGAAATTCCGCAGAAGAGGTTGGTCCCATAACCTTCCCTTCCATTTCCCTTCAGGTTTTGGAGAGACAATTTTGCGTGCAATGATGGGCCTTGCAGATGGAATGGTCCAGGATGCAGCAGCAGCCCTTCATTCAAGACCATAATTTAACTAGTGGGGAGTTGGAAATTTCACCTAGCAGTGTCACCATAGGAAGATGAAATACAATACAGTGGTACCTCGGGTTAAGTACTTAATTCGTTACGGAGGTCCGTTCTTAACCTGAAACTGTTCTTAACCTGAAGCACCACTTTAGCTAATGGGGCCTCCTGCTGCCGCCGCACCGCTGAAGCCCGATTTCTGTTCTCATCCTGAAGCAAAGTTCTTAACCTGAAGCACTACTTCTGGGTTAGCGGAGTCTGTAACCTGAAGCGTATGTAACCTGAAGCATATGTAACCCGAGGTACCACTGTATCCACATTCCACTCCATGCAACTCCCCCACTCCTAGAATTGCCATATTTCAACTAGGACATTCCGGAAAACCCCAAAGTTGTTAAGCTGCTGCTGCTGCTGCTGCTTCTTCTTTACAAAAACACCAAAAAACACAGCAATTTTTCAATTGTCTGGCCTAAGATCTAGGACAAAGCGACGCCTTCTGGAAACATGAAGTGTTTACATAATAATATCCTTAAATATTATTGGGTTCACACACACACACACACACACACACACACAAATGAAGCATCTCAGGACACAAGGTGTTGGATAATTAAGACAACTTCACGAGCAAAAAATAGAAAGGTTCTGTGCTTTTGCATGGGGAACGGGACGGACATTTAAGCTAACGGTAAATAACAATGTATGTCTGAAGCATGTATATTTGGACCTACCTTCCATTTTAGAGGAAGACTGGCATGGCTTTATCTGGGTCTCCCCAACCTCTGTCTTGGACTGCCAATCCCATCGGCAGCATCACACTGGGTACCAGTGTGAACAGCAGGTGGAGCAGATTCTCTACTTATCCTGCCTTAATCCACATAAAAGCCCAGCTCAGCTCCCACCAACCTGCCCAGAGCGGAGGGGCGAGATTCATTCAGCTGGGGGCAAGGGGAGAGGCTGGTCACTAGGGCAATGTTTTGCCTGCTCCCCCAAACCCAAAGCTGTAGCCCAGCCATCTTGAGCCCCTCGGAGCTATATTTGCTTTTTAGAAGTCTTATCAGTGAGCAGCTCATTGTAGGTCCTTTCAGTCTAGTTCTCTTGATGTAAGCAGAACTGGAGAAGAGGGGCGGAAATCACAGGTATATCTAGGTCATGGGTGGGCAAACTAAGGCCCGGGGGCTGGATCTGGCCCAATCGCCGTCTAAATCTGGCCCACGGACGGTCCAGGAATCAGTGTGTTTTTACATGAGTAGAATGTGTCCTTTTATTTAAAAGGCATCTCTGGGTTATTTGTGGAGCATACAAATTTGTTCGTATTCTTTTTCAAAATATAGTCTGGCCCCCCCACAAGGTCTGACAGTGGACTGGCCCCCTGTTGAAATAGTTTGCTGACCCCTGTTTTAGGTTTGGCCTCCTGGAAATGGGAGTTTTTTTCCAAGTGTCCAGCTTGTCTCTTCAGAGTCTTGGCTTTTAAACAACTGATGCTCAAGTCTTGAGAACTGCTAGTGTCCACTGCATCTTTGCAAAGGACGGGGAGGAAATCAGAATAAATTGACTGCCTCCAGTGACACCCCACCCTCAACAGCTCAGAGTCCCTTTAGCCGGCCTGCTCACTGCTCCACCAACCCTCTGTTGCTCTCCAACTAGCCAGGCAGGATTGCACCATTCTCTGGCTGAATAAACTGTCCACATCACCACCCTGCCCCTTCCAAACTGCGATAAAAAGCTTTTCTGGCCTGTCCTTTGAGCCTCTGTCCTGCCTTCTTAATGCTTGTAATATGCCGCTTTGTAGGAACCCACCCAAAATTTTATTTTTCTATATTGTGTATAAACCCGCACTCTCACTCTCTCTTTCTCTCCCTCGGGAGAATGGGTGGACATTCATGAGCTTGTTGCGGCCAATGTGGCTTTATTAGAGAAAAATAAACGGAAGTGATTTTTGCTTTCTTCTTCTGCGAGATGAGTGTTTGGGGCCCAGGTGTGAGTGAACATGGAGGCTTCAGCTGTGATTCCCCTTTGGGGGGGGTGTTCCTTCCAACTCTACAATTCCTTGGTCAGGCAGAAGGAATGCTTGGCAGGCAGATCTGCTCTTGGCTTCCTGAACCGCAGAACTCGAAGACTGGAAGGTACCCAAGGGTCATCTAGTCCAACCCCCTGAAATGAAGGAACTGCAGTTAAAGGATCCCCTTTTTGCTGTGGAAAATGTTCTGCTTCACAGATTAATTAGTAACGGTAAATGTCAATTACAAATGTTAGACAAGCTGGCAATTTCATTCCCCCCCCCCCCTTTAGATCACTATAAGGCATTTCTGATTTCTCTAAGTGAGCCCGTTCAAATTTCCTGGAAAACCCACATCGCTGCCTGGGATCATTCTTCAGACACTGCCATCGCCTTGAAAAGATTCAAGGTTTACGAAAGAAACCTTACCGTGGGTTTTGTAATGTAAAATTTAGACAAATGGCTGCATAGTTAGCTACCCCTCTGGTTTCCAGTCTGCAGCACATTGTGAAAGGATTCATATCTCCTAGTAGAAGCTTAAAGTTTTGCATCAATATGACAAAAATTCTAATCTCAGCGATGAGAAGATGTATAATCTCTTGGACCGCTTCCAATTTTATTTGAACATATATTAAAAGGTAAGGGACACGGATGGCGCTGTGGGTTAAACCACAGAGCCTAGGGCTTGCCAATCAGAAGGTCGGCGGTTCGAGTCCCCGCGACGGGGTGAGCTCCTGTTGCTCGGTCCCTGCTCCTGCCAACCTAGCAGTTCGAAAGCACGTCAAAGTGAAGGTAGATAAATAGGTACCGCTCCGGCGAGAAGGGAAACGGCGTTTCCGTGCGCTGCTCTGGTTCGCCAGAAGAGGCTTAGTCATGCTGGCCACATGACCTGGAAGCTGTACGCCGGCTCCCTCGGCCAGTAAAGCGAGATGAGCGCCGCAACCCCAGAGTCGGTCACGACTGGACCTAATGGTCAGGAGTCCCTTTAACTTTCATATTAAAAGGTTCCGTCACATTTTGAAAGATGCATTTCCCCCTGATCGCTGGCCGTCCCAGAGAGCTTCTCACACGCCCTTTGTTGCCCAACTGCATCACAACAGCCCTGCTTTCCATGGGTCTAACTCTCCAGGAATTGCTGCCACCCTCCCACTTACTCCTGCAGTCCTAGGAGAGAGAGAACCTGGAATGCACTAAAGCAATTATTTTTAAAGTGGTTCTGGCCCCAGCACTCCTCTGCTCAATCTGTACCTGTGCTTACCTGCCATGGAACAGCAGTAATGTTTGATGTTGGATGTCTTAATTTGTTAGAAGCTGCCCAGAGTGGCAGGGGCAACCTTGTCAGATGAGTGGCATATAAATAGATAAACAATTATTATTATTTTTATTATTATTTTATTATTATTATTGAAATATACTCAGAGTCGCAAAGTGATTTCATGCTCTTTATTCAGCTCATAGTGGTGAGGAGGAATGAATGAAAGTCCCCTCACAGTATCTGCTTTATATACATTATTTACACAATGGGCTGCACATGATTGGCTAATTCCAGAATTCTACTGTAAGCCAATCAGGTTGTGGATTCACTATCTGGAGCAGGATTGGGTGGTTCCTGCCAACCAATCATACTGCTGCATTGTTCTAGGACCAAACAGACTGCTGCAGTTTGGATCCTATTCAACTCAGTACATAACAATTATTATTATTATTATTATTAAAATTAAATTTAAAAAAGGAACTGCAGTTAAACGATCCCCAGCAGATGAGCTAAAAGGATGCGGGGAGAGGATGGCTGGGGAAGACTTTCCATTGCTGGGGAGCATCCATCATCCAGAGGGAGTTTGGCTTGGCGGGCCAGCAATTTGCAGAAAAGCAATTTCACACATACAGGAGGGATTCTGGGGCAGTGAAACGACACCAGTCAACTGAATTCTGCTGGATGGATGGGGAATAACAACAGGTAAAACGACTTGCTTTCTTGCTGCCTGACCCTGAACAAGCCAGACTAGGGGTCCCCCAAGTTTTAGAGGCCACGGCCGTCTTGGTTCTGCGTCCCCAGGGCCTCCACTACAAAAAGCATGATCCGGAATAGCAGTTTGCAGAACCCCTCGAGGAAGATAATCGCGCACAGTAAAATTCTGAAACCACAACCATTAATTGCAACATTTATTCCAAGACCAATTGAAGCCAGTTTGCTTATTTCAGCAAACTAGATGTGCGTATAGTTTTAATTATTCTGCTAAGGATAAGCTGTTTTGCAGTGTTCGCATGTTTCTATGTTTTAGCAATTCTTGGTTTTTATCTGTAAGCCGTCTTGAACCCCGTCAGGGAAGAAGGCAAGGTATAAATAAATATCCAAGAGTAATAGATGACCCAGCGATACCGGCTTTTCAAGGTCTGCTAATCATGCCCCCTCGCCTTATTTATTTAATGTGTACGCTGTCCTTCATCTGTAAATCTCAGGACGGCTCGCAACATAAAAATAAAATATAAAACGCAAAATGCATGATTAAAACAAGGGGGAAACCACACACCCTCCCACCTGCAGGGGGCAGTGCCACCCAGTTTGGGGAACCTAGACAAGGCTCCAGAAGAGACGCTGGACTGCGCTCCAGCCTGTAGGTGGCAGCAGAGCATCTCATGGCCTCCCACCCACAAGATTCAGACTTTGCCAATGGGGTGCCCCCTTCAGGCACTTTGTGGTACTGATGGGAGCACAGCCTGATGGGAGTTGTACTCCTCCTGGAAGGCCACAGGCTGGGGGTAGCCGGGTGCAGAGGACAAAAGACCTCACTGCAAAAGAGAAAACTTAAAACCCCAACCACATCCCCAGTCATTCCACACAGGACAGCAGAGGAGGTTTTTTTGTTCCAACTGAAGTTTATTGTTTTCCTTTAGAGATTTTTTTGCTTTTAAAAAACCCAAAAAACACACAAGTTTATTTGAATATATATATATATATATATATATATATATATTTATGTATATATGTATATAGGCACATAAAAAAACCCATTGGTTTCTTTCTTAACTATATCACATTCCTGGTCTTTGTACTATGAATCTTTTTTGAAAAAAAGAAAAAAAGTGAGAGAGAAAAGAGAATGGTTAAGAAAACACATCTGGGAGAGGAAGCGCCATGTTTAAAGACAAGGCTCCAACAAGTGAACAGAACATCTGCAGTTCTCCAGATGTTGATGGGCTTCAGCTCTCAGCAGCCTGAGACAGCGTGGCCCAATGGTTAGGGACAATGGGAGTTCAGCAACACTGGAGGGGTGCCCACCTCAGACAGATGAAACAGGGGTCAGCCATGAGTTTTGGGTCTCATCCTGCGCCCTCACCTCCCTGCTGCTCCAGAAGGGCTGCTCCTGAGAGGGCAGTGGTCTAGTTATGGGGCTGCTGAGGCAGGAGCACATCAGACTGCCTCCCTTCTACCGCTGGAGCAGATTTTTTTATTTCAAAAACAGGAGATTCTGCTGCAGGTAGTGGAAAACTTAAAATAACATTTAAAAGAGAAGGGAGAAGTAAAAAATCTAGCACATCGGTCTGTGGCAGCCTCGCTCCCTGAAGAGCTACTTTTCCAGTTGCAGGGGACCGCTTTGGGGTTGGGGGGCGAAATCCAAAAGTCAAAGCTCTTCAACCTGCCCTCTTAAGCCACGCCGTGGGTAGATTTCACTAGGAAATGCAACTCATTCCTTTCGTGTCGGGAGCGCAGGGTCCGAATCTTGAAGATGAAAAAGGCGTTGAAAAGCAAACAAGGAAGGAAGAGAGAACAAAACACATGTTTTCTGTGACGCGGGGGTTTCAAGACACCGTATGGCTTGCAAGAAGAAGAGATTCGCTCGGGGCATCTCTGGAAAGGCAACGGAGGGTTCAAGCCTCGGGAAGGAACAAACCTTCCCAGGCTACAGCAAAGCAGAAACAGGAGTTTTTTTTGTGGGGGGAGAGAGACACTCTTGCAGGGAAACCGGGCAACTTTTTCCTCCTTTGGGGGCTGCCCCATCTTTACCGTAATAATGGGCTGCCTTGTTTGGCTCTGCCAGAGGCTGAGCTGCCTGGGGGAACCTTCCCAGGAAAGTACCGCCTTGAAGGCTTGTTTGCCCTGAGGATGGGGAAGTGGGAGGCGAAAGAAAATAAGAGCACCCAAGCCAAAGGCAGGGCGGCTGTGTAAAATTGGTCCCCAGCAACTGATGCAGCCCTACGTCAGCCTCACAGAGCAGGCGCTCTCCAGGTGCTTTGGACTAGAACTCCCATCAGCCGGGAGTTGCCATCCTAAAACATCAAGAGGGCACTGGCTTGGCAAAGGCTCTCTAACTAATCCTGACCTATCTATAGCAAGGCAGGGAAACCTTAAGTTATCTGAATGCCTGGAGGAGCACAGATTTCTCTTCCTCCGAGCAGCCAGCCGAAACAGCTGTTCGGGAGCAGCCACTTGCTGGCTGTTTTGAGATGGCTGCTGGTCTCAGCCGAACAGCTGATGCGATCGGCCACTGCGCAACTTGGGAAACTGAGCCTTGCGAAAGGGCGGCCGCGGGAAACGCTTTTGCAGGCAGCGAGACGATGCTAAAACCTGGAGGAAAATCAACACACACACACACAACTGGTCTCTGGGGGTCCCCCGCGCATGTGCACCCACTTGCAGAAATTGGGGTGCGCACGGTCTTTCGGACAAAAAGCCACACATCCACAGACGCAGTTTGAAGGCCGGAGAGACGGCTCTCGCCTTTAGCCACAGAACCGCCTTTTTGAAACTGGCGGGAGGGTGGGGGGTGGGGTTAAGCGCAGCACCCCCAAAAACCCACAAGACAAGCGCCATGGGGGCAGGCACGAAACAAGCACGATCTGCGTCAGGCAGCCAGCGAACGGTTGGGGTGGGCATTCTCGTTTCAAGCTCTTTATAACCGGAAAATATTTATACATAGAAAACCCTTTGAAGGACGAGCGGGGTTCGAAGAAGAGGAGGAGGAGGAGGAAGAGGAGGTGGTGGGTTGGGGGGCAGGCCTAGTCAAAGCCGTGCCACTCACTCTGCTCCGAGTCGTACTCCGCCTCGGCCCCGATACACTTCACCCCTTCCAGAAGCATGGGGGTGCCGTGGTGGCGGTCTGCAAGGCAAAGCAGAGAGGTAGTGAAGTTAGGAAATTTCAGTAGACAAATTTTGGTCAAGCTGAAGAAAAGCACTATGGGAAAACCAAAGGCCAAAGGATTTATGGGAAATGTATATCTGTTGCTTTAACTAACTGACTCTGGGAGTGTGAATACTTATCTCATGCATCTGCAGGAAGGAAAACTTCCAGTTGATTAGTGGTGATTTAACACCTGGTTACTAAGTGCTGCCCCTGTGTGAATCAGGGCTATCAAGCCTCATTACAGGAGAAAGGAGGATCTGCTGTGTCTCTGAGAAATTTGGGAGGAACCCTTTGATCCCAAGGTCTTAGAAATAAACAAGCTTCAGCTGTCACAGGCTGAGTTATTATCCAACTAGGTGACCATTGGTAAATTTTGAATTACCGTATTTTTCGCCCTATAGGGCGCACCGGCCCATAGGGCGCACCTAGTTTGGGGGGGGGGGGTAAAGGAAAAAAAAAGCCCGAGCTTCCCCTGACCCCAGCCCCCAGAACAGGCTACTATCCGCAAGCCTTGGGAGCCCGGCGGGAACTCCCGTCGGTCTCCCCCGGTTGCGGATATCTGCCCGAAGCCCGGGGCGCGCTCCGCTGCGCTCCCCGGGTTTTGGGCTGCAGGCTGCTGTCCGCAAGCCTCGGGAGCCGGAGGGAACTCCCGCGGGCTCCCAAGGCTTGCAGATAGCTTCCTGAAGCCTGGAGAGCGAGAGGGGTCAGTGCGCACCAACTCCTCTCGTTCTCCAGGCTTCAGCGAAAGCCTGCATTCGCCCCATAGGACGCACACACATTTCCCCTTCATTTTTGGAGGGGAAAAAGTGCGTCCTATAGGGCGAAAAATACGGTAATCAGAAATTCTGATTGGTCCTTGGTTACACGTGGGGTCTTAAGGATAAAAAGCTTAGGAAAGGAGCATACATCCATCCGCCCTTCTGCCAGATTTACCACCATGCTGGCAGTCGTCATTCATGTGCGTGTTCTTTGTGATGAAGAATTCCTATTGTCTTCTTGAGATGTGGATTCAGCGAACTGTCTTAACTTTTCTTGTGTTCTCCTTTTTGTAAGTACATTTAGCTAGCGATGCTTTACAATGTTGTTATTTTCCTTTCTGAACCATATAGGAGATGTGCCTACTTTTAAGTATGTTTAATCTTGTTTTTTAAATAAATTTTAAACGGCGGATTTTCCTATTTTGTTCTGTGTGCCTTTCTGGGGAAAGTCTGAATCCAAAGTCTGACCACTTAGCCTCCTACTGAACCTGTTGAATTTCTGCCTTTAATTTATGGAACCTGTTGAATTTCTGCCTGCAATTTGTGGTAAAGCAATGCAGGGTGGGGCAGCTGGCAACAAGGAAGAGTAACCTTCTCCCTTGGGTTAATCTTCTGGGCTATCCCCGGACAAGGGAGTGGTGGCAGCAACTACCCCTTCTCTTGTGTTTTGTCCTGAAAAGTAAATGCTGTGACACCACCTTCCCTCTCTTAGCCGGGTCTCGCTGGATTGTAGGACAGAAGAGGAAGGTGGGTGTGCCGCAGCATTACTACAGGCAGCGTTGGAGAAAGAAAGAAAGACTGCTGGGGGGGGGGCTAAGGGGAGACAGGACCCACCTCCTAATTCTGTCCCGTTATGCAAGGCAGCGGCAGCCAGAAAGCAGAGAGGAAACTGTTGAGGCGACTCGCGCAAGCGAGCCAAGCTGCACAGGGAAGGGTTTAGGGAAGCTTTTAATGTTTGATGTATTACGGTATTTTAATATTTTGTTGGAAGCTGCCCAGAGTGGCTGGGGAAGCCCAGCCAGATGGGCAGGGTATAAATAATAAATTATTATTATTATTATTATTATCATTACAGTGGTGCCCCGCAAGACGAATGCCTCGCAAGACCGAAAACTCGCTAGACGAAAGAGTTTTCCGTTTTGGAGGTGCTTCGCAAAACGAATCTCCTATGGGCTTGCTTCGCAAGACGACAATGTCTTGCGAGTTCCTGCTGGTCCCCCCCCCTTTTTCTAAGCCTTTAAGCCGCTTATCAGCTGATCCGATCAGCAGATAAGCCTCTAAAAGCCGCTAATCCGCTAATCCTTCAATGGACTTGCTTCGCAAAACGAAAAAAACCGCTAGACGAAGAGAATCACAGAACGGATTCTTTTCGTCTTGCGAGGCACCACTGTATTATAAACGGTCTCCAAAAATCGTCGGTAGGCAGAACTAACTTTCATGCCTTTTGTAAAAGAAATGTTATTATGGGTAGCTGGGAAATAACTTCATGCCCCCACCTCGAGGGGGCAGTTATAGCCATCATGAAACCCAATTCCCTTTTGTTATTTCATCTCCTTTCCTGCGCTTATTAAAAACGGTGCCAGTCATTTCGCCCTCTGCAATCTTTGCTTTGATCTCCTGCAGTCAAGGGATGGAGAGCAGCGTTCAGGGTCCTTATCGCTGACACCCCCGCCTCCAGCAAACACTCATTAACCCGAGAGATAAATATCCCAACACACAGCAAGTGAGTTTAATTTCCTGAGCAGTGGAGGCTCTGCGCCAGAGGAGGATATTAATTCGGGGATATATGGGCTCAGATGCCGAAAGGTGGCATGTCCCAGGGGCACCCGGCCGGTGTGTGGTGCAGTTAAACAGGAGATTTATGCGGTGAAATGGGGGGGGGGAGCCAGGGCTGACCCACTTACACTTGCTGCGAGAGGATGTCTAAGGATCCCGTGCAACATCACAGCAGAATAGAATAGAATAGAATAGAATAGAATAGAATAGAATAGAATAGAATAGAATAGAATTTATTATTTATACCCTGCCCATCTGGCTGGGTTTCCCCAGCCACTCTGGGCAGCGTCCAACAAAGTATTAAAATTCAGTGGTCTGTTAAACATTAAAAGCTTCCCTAAACAGGGCTGCCTTCAGATGTCTTCTAAAAGTCTGGTAGTTGTTCTTCTCTTTGACATCTGGTGGGAGGGCGTTCCACAGGGCGGGTGCCACCACCGAGAAGGCCCTCTGCCTGGTTCCCTGTAACTTGGCTTCTCGCAGCAAGGGTACTGCCAGAAGGCCCTCGGCGCTGGACCTCAGTGTCCGGGCAGAACGATGGGGGTGGAGACGCTCCTTCAGGTATACAGGACCGAGGCCATTTAGGGCTTTAAAGGTCAGCACTAACACTTTGAATTGTGCTCGGAAACATACTGGGAGCCAATGTAGGTCTTTCAAGACCAGTGTTATGTGGTCTCAGCGGCCGCTCCCAGTCACAAGTCTAGCTGCCGCATTCTGGAATAGTTGTAGTTTCCGGGTCACCTCCAAAGGGAGCCCCACATAGAGCGCATTGAAGTAGTCCAAGCAGATAGCAGGACTGTCTGTGCACAGCCAAAGAGCTGAATTTTCTCACCACAAAATTGCTACGATTTTGTACCACAAAAAAGTCACAAAATCACAGAACTGCAGGGGACCCAAAGGGTTATCCAGTCCAACCCCCTGCAATGCGGGATTCACAGCTGAAGGGTCCCAGAAAAGTTGGTCATCCAGAGATGTGCAAAGCTCAGGATGGATTGTGGCAAAGGGGACACTTAACCAGGAACATAAGAAGAGCTGGTTGCTGGATCAGGCCAATGGCTCACCTAGTCCAGCAACCTCTTCTCATACTGGCCAAACAGATGGGAAACCCGCAAGCAGGATTCGAACACAAGAGCAACTCTCCCCTCCTGCGGTTTCCAGCAAGTGGGACTCAGAAGCACTGTGAAAGGAGTGAGCTCAATCGCACCAGGCCATTTGGAGCCGATTCTTTATTAGCGAAAGAAGGATCTGCACAGGAGAGTCAGGCCTAATGAGCGCAGCAACTCATCTCTGGCAGGTCTGCCCCCATGAAGCAGTTGCTGAGACTGAAGGTCCCTGATTCCCCACAGCTGCCTAAGTCCCCTCCTCTCCAGGGTTTCCCCCAGGCAATCGGAGACTGTGCCTACCTGGGAGATGGGAGCTTATCTCAGCAGGAGGGTGAGATACCCATGAGTCTTCCTCAGCCAGACTGCCTCTTGGTCTCCCTCCTCTCCTGCTTCATCTTCTGCCACTGAGTCGGGACTGCTCTCTGCCACCGACTCTCCCCGCTCACCGAGCCCTGTTACCTCTTCATCTTCCGACAATCCCCTCTTCCCAGTCTTCTCCTTCTGGCCACTTGTCATCGTCCCATCACCACTCCCCTGGCTCTGAGCCTTCTTCGCCTGGGAGTTCCCTTGGGGGTTCCCTAGCTGGTGTCCCCCCCCCCACTCCTATTGTCCAAGCAGTCCATGACACATTACTGCCTCTAGAGCACAGCCATTCTGACCGCCAGCAATGGACAGCCTCTCTCCTCCATGAATTTGCCCTGCCTCCTTTCAAAGTTGGCAGCCACCGTTGTTTCCTGAGGCAGGGAGTTCCACAGTTTAAGTATGTGCTGCGTGAAGGAGTAATAGTAAGTAATAGTAATTTATTATTTGTACCCCGCCCATCTGACTGGGTTTCCCCAGCCACTCTGAGTGGCTTCCAACGAAGATTAAAAATACATTAAAATGTCACACATTAAAAACTTCCCTGAACAGGGCTGCCTTCAGATGTCTTCTAAATGTCATATACCGGTAGTTGTTTATATCTCTTTGACATCTGATGGGAGGGCGTTCCACAGGGCGGGCGCCACTACCGAGAAGGCCCTCTGCCTGGTTCCCTGTAACCTCACTTCTCGCAGCAAGGGAACCACCAGAAGGCCCTTGGAGTTGGACCTCAGTGTCCGGGCTGAACGATGGGGGTGGAGACGCTCCTTCGGGTATACAGGACTGAGGCCGTTTAGGGCTTTCAAGGTCAGCACCAACACTTTGAATTGTGCTCAGAAACGTACTGGGAGCCAATGGAGGACTTTCTCTTTTGTGGAAAAGTGGTGGGAGTCTTCAGGTCCTCCAACGGCTTCCACAGCCCCCCCAAAAAATGTAGGCTTGAGGAACGTGGACACTTACCCATCACCCTGGCTTGCACGACCACCTTGACGGAGACTTTGTCATTGGTCTGGCTGTGCAGCACCATCTCCTCCCGGAGGACCCCTTCTTTGTGGGCGGTGTACTCGCATTTGATGTTGTAACCTGAGCGGCAGGGGGGAGACAAGAGTGGCAGGCGTCATCATACAACACCCCCGCAAGGATCACAGAAACGGCAGGCAAAGAGGCAGAGGGAAGCGTTTCCTTGACACGGCAGGTCATTAACCCGGGGAACTCCCTGCCACTGTTACGCAGAAGCTCAGCTCAGCTGCAACTCTGCACATGCCCTGGGACTAGACGACTAGGCTTTGATTTTGCTTCAGGCAAAAAACTGCAGTGGTACCGCAATGTCAGAAAGGAAGCACGCAGGTATAGAACCCAGGCGCAACTGGCAGATATAGTTAAAGGACTGAGTCCTAAGTATTGGCATTGTGGTCAAGAGTTAGGGGTATATGCACATATGTGGTGGGAGTGTATTTGTGTAAAGGAATATTGGCAAAAGATTATAAAGGTTATTTCTGATGTATTTTCAGGTTAAGATGGAAGTCAATAGAGAAATGCTTATCTAGGAATACTGGGGAATAGTAAAACAGAAAAGAAAGAGCCATTCTCTGTTAATAATTCATTCTCGAATTGCCCCCCCCCTTAAAAATAATTGCCCCCCTGTAGGGCATGTGCCCCACCTTGGGAACCACGGATTTATATCGTACCCCTTTCCTCCAAAGAGCTCATGTTGTCATGCGTAATTATAATAATGAGGCTGGTGATGATAACACCAATAATTTTATTACCGTCGTACCTCGGAAGTCAAACGGAATCCGTTCCGGAAGTCCGTTCAACTTCCAAAATGTTTGGAAACCAAAGCACGGTTTATGATTGGCTGCAGGAACCTCCTGCAGCCAATCAGAAGCCCCGTCGGATGTTCGGCTTCCAAAAATAGTTCACAAACTTGAAATGTCACTTTCAGGTTGCAACGTTCGAGAGCCAAAACGTTTGAGAACTAAGCTGCTCGAAAACTAAGGTACGTCTGTATTTGTACCCCACTCATCTGACTGGGCTTCCCCAGCCACTCTGGGCAGCTTCCAACATAATAATAATAATAATAATAATAATAATAATAATAATAATAATAATTTATTTATACCCCGCCCATCTGGCTGGGCTTCCCCAGCCACGCTGGGCGGCTTCCAACAAAATATTAAAATACAGTAATGCATTAAACATTAAAAGCTTACCTAAACGTATATGAAAACACAATGAAACATTAAACAATGGTTTAAACACGGCGCTCCCCCCCATTTAATCCACACAACAACCCTGGGAGATAGGTTAGGCTCAGAGAGGCAGGGACTGGCCAGAGCTCACACCCAGCAAGCTTCACGTCAGGATTCGAACCCGAGTCTCTTCCCAGGTCCTCACCCGGCACCCTTAACTGATGCTACAGCGCTCTGGTCAAAGCGGCAGATCCAGGCCGACCCCCCCTCACCCAAATTACAGACCCCGTTTCTACAGAGAGAGAAAGGGGGGGCGCCTCTTCTAGCTGATACAGGTGCAAAGCCAGGTGCCTTTCCTAAAAAGCTGTCATTTTTTATAAAATATGCTTGCTAATTCAAGCACTCGCTCCACATAGGCGGGGAGGGGGGCATGATTGGGCAAGACGCCCCCCCCCCACTTCCAGCAATAGGAAAAAATGACACACACACACACCCTCAAGCTTTTCTGCAAAGCAAAACCTTTTATATTTTTTTGTCACCGGTAATAATTTCGCTTGACTCAGAGGAAGATAAACACAGCCATTCATCTGGGGAGGGGCGTAATAATTTGGTGCATTCAAGGGGTGGGGGGGAAGGTTTCCAACGATCAGGAAAAATGCCTAATTTCCGCACCTGAACAATGGCGGGACTCGCTGGGCGTGGGAACAGCGCTTTGAAATTTTTCACAAATGACTCGCCTCCTACGTGTTAAATCGGCAAAGCTGGAGGGGTGTACTTAAAACTATAAGCCATTAAAGAAGACATTAATTTGGGGAGCGGGGTTTGCCTAAAGATAGAGGCAGGCTTTCAATAGGTACCTGAGGTTTGGAATATAGAGGTCTTTGGTAGAGGGAAGGATCTCACCATAATTGGTTATTGCACCTTATATGATGTGGGTTTTTTAATAAACCAAACCTAGCTTTTCCTACTGGCATGTTAAAAAGTCCAGGGAATTTTTTATATTGGGACGAATTGCCTTTGGGCAGCTACCAGCTATTCAATTTACCCCTACGCTCAAAGAGAGCAGTTCCTTCGTCTCCTTCAAGCCTTCTACTCTCCTCCTGTGTGCTAAACCTTGCACTCATAGGGTATAAGACCCCCTTGCCAGGGGAATTTAAATGGTAATGGGGGTCCTGCAGCCGCCAACTCACACCAGCCCCCATCTTCCAGGCCAGGGATTCTGGGTGGTGGGAGTGCATAGCATTGCAGAGTTGGAAGGGATCACATTCACCCAGTGCTATACCAACTGCACTGGCTCCCTGTGGAGTACAGGGTCAGGTTTAAGGTGCTGGTTTTGACCTTTAAAACCCTATGCGACCTAGGACCCTCATACCTACGGGACCGCCTCTCCTGGTATGCCCTGTGGAGGACCTTAAGGTCCACAAATGGCAACACTTTGGAGGTCCCAGGTAGCAAGATGGTTAGATTGGTTTCAACTAGCACCAGGGCCTTTTCAGTACTGGCCCCGACTTGGTGGAACGCTCTGTCCCAAGAGACCAGGGCCCTGTGGGACTTGACATCTTTCCGCAGGGCCTGCAAGACAGAGCTGTTCCGCCTGGCCTTTGCTTTGGACTCAATCTGACCCTTCTGTTTCCCTCCCCTTATGGGTTTGATCTGTGGGCTACTTTTAAAATGAGGCTGCATTTTAACCTGTATTTTAAATTGGGTGTTTTTTCTCTATTATGTTTTTATAGTAATTTTACTGGTGTTAGCCGCCCTCAGCCCGGCTCTGGCTGGGGAGGGTGGGGTATAAATAAAAAATATTATTATCATCATCATCATCATCATCATCATCATCACCATCATCATCATGCAATGCAGGAATCTCAGCTTGAGCATCCATGACAAATGGCCACCCAACTTCTGTTTAAAACCCCCCAAGGATGGAGAGTCTACCACCTTCCAAGGGAGTCCGTTCCACTGTCAAACATCTCTTACTGTCAGAAAGTTATTCCTGCTGTTGAGTCGCAAACATGGAAAAAAAATACACAACTGCAATGTAAGGAAATAAAAAATAAAAGCACACAACCAACCTCAACACCTTCCACATCCATCACAGCAAGATCTAAAATAAAGACAGCAAACAAACTCTCCTTGCTTGGAGGTTTTTAAGCAGAGGTTGGGTGGCGGACGCTTTAGCTGAGATTCCTTCATTGTGGGGGGTTGGACTGGACGACTCTGGTGGTCCCTTCCAACTTGGTGATTCTATGAAACAAAACACCCCAGCCCAGAAGTCTGCCCTTTATCATCTTGGTTGCCCTCCTCTGCACAGCTTGTCAATGTTAGGAGCGTCCTACTCTCGTGTAGGACCCTGGCAGAGACACATGCCCAGCTGGCATGTTCTCTCCCTCCTGGCTGATCGTTCGGGAGCATCAAATCTTTCTTCTGCCTGAACATCACAGCAACTGATGCCAAAAGGCATTAGCACGCTTAGGGATCCTGCAGAGTATTCACAGTTTGCGTAACAAATTCAGTAGCACAGCATTTTGGCTAATACAGTCATACCTTGGCTTACAGACGCTTCAGGTTGCGCGTTTTCGTGTTACGGATGCGCCGAAACCCGGAAGTACCGGAACAGGTTACTTCCGTGCTTTGATGCTCACGCATTGAAAAAAGTCATACTTTGTGCATGTGCAGAAGCGCCAAATCGCAACCCGCACTTGCAGACTTGGTGCTGCGGGTTGCGAATGCTGCAGGTTATGAACGTGCTTCCCGCACGGATCACACTCGCAACCCAAGCATCCACTGTATGGACTTAACAGTCAATATCCTCCTTAAACGGTGGCACTCAGAACTGGACACGGTACCCCAGAATAGAGTCAGAATACAGAGAGGAACTATTGCTTCCTGTAATCTGGACACTAGACTTCTGCGAGACTTCTGCGGACGCAGCCTTTATTCGCAGTAGACTTTTTCTGCTGCATCACACTACTGACTGTCGCAAGCCGTAATTACAGGAACATGCCCATCGTCAGGACGGATGGGGTGCCTGCGGAGGAGAATGTACGTATCGCAAAGGACATTTACGGGGTGCCCCATCGGCGCATCTCGATCCCTTGCTTGGCAGGCCAGAAGGACCCTCCCCAGCCTCGGAGGAGCTGGCTGCCAGCCTGGAGCTGTTGCCACCAGGAGGGGTGCCCAACTACAGCCTTGCGCCATCTCCAAAATGGGGGGGGGGGTGGATGGAGAAAGGCGTTGCCGCCTGCTGCAAGCCAGCCTTCTGAAAAGGGCAGCGCATCACCGAGAAAAGTATTCCTGGCACGTCCGGAACACTCTGCAGAAGATCAATGCCTTGACTCAAATGCCAGAGGGCTGCCTCTCTGTGCCAATCAGATGTAGCCCTGTGTGGCAGGTGAAATGTACGGCGCACCCTTAATCCATCTCTTGCCGGCCCGGCAGAAGGGGTGGAAATGCATGCGCTTTGTTTTCCTGCTGCAAGAAGCCACAGGGCGGGGGGGAGGCAGCCAAGGAAAACTGCAAAGAGATAAAAGGAGCAGCAATGTTTGAATCACTGCATAGTAGAGGTGGAAGGGGCCAGAGGGGGCATCTATTCTAGTCCCACCCCCAGCAGTTTGAGTTCAGGAGTCGGAGGGGGCTCTTCCTTGCTCCCCCTTTCAGAAAAAATAGGCACACTGCCCAGACTCCCCCCCCCCCCCGGGAGGCTGCCTCTGTGACTTCACCGCCGGAGGCACACTCCATTGTCTCTCGAGGCAGACAGATGCCAGCTTCTTTACGCTGCATACAGCTAAACCGTGGAACTTGCTGCCACAGGAGGCATTGATGGGCACTGACTTTGTTGTTGTTTAGTCGTTTAGTCATGTCCGACTCTTCGTGACCCCCTGGACCAGAGCATGCCAGGCACTCCTGTCTTCCACTGCCTCCTGCAGTTTGGTCAAACTCATGCTGGTAGCTTCGAGAACACTGTCCCACCATCTCGTCCTCTGTCGTCCCCTTCTCCTTGTGCCCTCCATCTTTCCCAACATCAGGGTCTTTTCCAGGGAGTCTTCTCTTCTCATGAGGTGGCCAGAGTACAGTCATACCTCGGTTGAATGTGCTTCAGGTTGAGCGTTCGCAAGTTACGCTCTGCGGCAACCCGGAAGTAACGGAGCGTGTTACTTCCGGGTTTCGCCGCTCGCACATGCGCAGACGCTCAAAATGACGTCATGTGCATGTGCGGAAGCGGCAAAACGCGACCCACGCACGCACAGTCGCGTCTTACGTTCTATTCAGGATGCAAACAGGGCTCCGGAACAGAGCCCATTCGCATCCCGAGGTACTACTGTATTGGAGCCTCAGCTCCAGGATCTGTCCTTCCAGTGAGCACTCAGGGCTGATTTCCTTCAGAATGGAGAAGTTTGATCTTCTTGCAGTCCAGGGGACTCTCAAGAGTCTCCGACTTGGATGGTTTTAAAAGTGGCTCAGACACATTCTTGGAAGGGATGGGTACTCACGGCTCCTAGCCATGCTTTGCCCTCCACAGTCCGAGGCGGCAATGCTTCTGAAACCAAAGGAGCAGACAGCGCTCTGGGTTCGAGTCCTGCTTGCGGGTTTCCCACCGGGGCAAGCGCTCAGCCACAGTGAGAACAGGATGCTGAACTACACAGCCCACCAGCCTGATCCAGGAGACCCCTCTTATGTTCTTCAAACGCCTGGAGGGCACCAGGTTGGCGAAGGCTTCTCTGAGAACACCTCTGGCAGCGACTCTTTCAGGGAATGAGAAGCCTGGGAGGGGTGGCTGTGTTTAGCGGCTGTGAGCTGCTGGGTGCATCTCAACATGCCGCCAAATTCCCTGTCATCACAATCCTCTTCCATGTAGCGTATCATTAGTCACCCTCCGAGGCTAAATATAAAAACAAACTCATTGCACAGAAGCCAGAAGGCTTCACAATCTTGAATCCTTCTACCCCGTTTGAGTCACGACTGAAGAGAAACCTCCACAAATGGAAGCGTCTCCTGTTTTCTCAACAAATGCATTCTCCCAGCGCAAGACGTCCACTCGTTTTTCTAGGGGGTAATTGGGAAATAAGCAAAGCGGGAATCGGCATATAGGTTAGGGCTGCAATCCAATCAGGTTTTTCGGGACATAGCTGGCATCCGGGCGGAATTTTCGGAAGTTGATTAAAATATCGGGGGGGGGGGAGGACGGGACTGGGAGTGTGGCAGCTCATATCAAAAGTGTTGATTTTGGGGGTGAATTTCTGAAAAGTAGCTAAAAAACTTGAATATTTTGCAAAAAAAACCAACAACCCTAAACCCCAAAACCCAACAACTTTTGTGGCCTAAACAGGGCTGCCTTCAGATGTCTTCTAAGAGTCTGGTAGTTGTTGTTCTCTTTGACATCTGGTGGGAGGGCATTCCACAGGGCGGGTGCCACCACCGAGAAGGCCCTCTGCCTGGTTCCCTGTAACTTGGCTTCTCGCAGTGAGGGAACCGCCAGAAGGCCCTCGGCGCTGGACCTCTTGATCTAATCTTTTATCATGTTACACTTTCATGGGGTCCCTTGCAGACATTGCTGCTTGCTTCCTGTATAGGGAAGGGGGTGTTAAAAAGAAAATGTTTAATGCTTTATAATGTTTTTATATGTTTTGGAAACCGCCCAGAGTGGATGGGGCAACCCAGTTAGATGGGCGGGTTATAAATGATAAAATTATTATTATTCTTTCTAAAAAGAAGACCCCAGAAGGGAACCAGCCTCCGATATCTGCCCTTTCCACTCATATACTCAACATGACTTGGCTGGAGAAGTGTATTGCAACGTTGAGAGATGCAAAAGTTTCGAAGGAGGGACGCACCTTGCATCTTGTTTTGTGAAGAGCCGATTATGTAAGGCCCACCTTTCCACGCAAATCGAATCGAATTCGTCACCCCTTCGTGAGTTACACAGAATAATAGTAACTTTTTTAGCTATACCCTTGCCCATCTGACTGGGTTTCCCCAGCCACTCTGGGCGGCTTCCAGTACATATTTTAAAAGATGCACTGAATCAGAAGGCAGATGGGTTCTGCTCTGCCACACTGGGACTGTGTGTGTTTTTGCGCGTGAAAACAAGGCAAGGCCCCAACAGCTGAATCATTCATTCGGTTTGTTTAAAGGTGGAGGCAAAGACTGAAAAAACGAAGGCACAAAGGACAGAAAATAGAGGCGATCACAACCAGAGGCTGGAAGAAATACGTTCAAAAGAAAACACTGAGTCTATACTGGCTGGGGCTGATGGGAGTTGTAGTTCAACAACATCAGGAGGGCACCGGAATGGCAAGGGTAGCTTGACACCTTTAGGTAAAGGTAAAGGGGCCCCTGACCACTAGGTCCAGTCATGACCGACTCTGGGGTTGCGGCGCTCATCTCGCTTTACTGGCCAAGGGAGCCAGCGTACAGCTTCCGGGTCATGTGGCCAGCACGACTAAGCCGCTTCTGGCGAACCAGAGCAGTGCACGGAAACGCCGTTTACCTTTCCGCCGGAGCGGTACCTATTTATCTACTTGCACTTCGCGCTTTCGAACTGCTAGGTTGGCAGGAGCAGGGACCGAACAATGGGAGCTCACCCCATCGCAGGGATTCGAACCGCCAACCTGATCGGCAAGCCCTAGGCTCTGTGGTTTAACCCACAGCGCCACTCGCATCCCCCTTTACACCCTTAAAGGACGATGTGTGGCAGGCATGTCCAACAGGTAGGTCGTGATCTACTTTGACTCCCCTAAAAAAAAAGCTCCACAACTTTTCACTGCACCCCTAAAAAATGGGGCTTTCCTTCCTAACAAAAGCTCAACAACTTTGACCTGAACCCCCAAAAAGGAGGTAGATCACTGCCAGTTTTTAACTCTGTGAGTAGATCACAAGTCTCTTGGGAGTTGGCTACTCCTGATGTATGGTATTGCCTTCCCGAATCTGACTGTGCCCCCTCCTGCCTAGATCCAAACAGTCAGCCATTGGCCTCGAAAACAAATCCCTTCCACCCTCCAGAAAAGGCCACCTGAGCATCTCTTGATGGCTCTTCCAGGTGCAGACAGGAATACCAAGAACTACTCAACAACACAATCCCCTTGGCCTTGTCTGGCGCAAACCACCAGGTACCCCTAGCTGAGCAAAATGCACGATAAAGCATAAAAACGTAATTTGAGGCTTCGACAAGGACTAGAACCCCCAGGCGCCTTTTATCTGATTTGGCCATCTTTTGTGACTCACACAGCGGAACCGTCATTTTCGAGGCAGCCCTCGTCGCAAGGCCTGGCAAATCCAGAACGAGACCTGATAATCTGACAGCGCTGATCGTCTCATTCTTTTAACCCGTGTGCACTCATCCTGCACTCCTCTTTTATGGATTTGCTTTTAACCTTTTGCTTTTTGTCTGTTGCTCTAATTGTTCTCTCTGTTTTATGCCCTTTATAAAACAAAGCAGAAAGCTTTACAATAAAAAGATAGCAAGCAACACAACCCCCTTGCACACAGCATCAGGTGCCCCTCCCTGAGCAAAATGTGCAATTTGCATAACGGCAAAGCCGGCCCCATATATTTTGGCAAGAGAAAATGGAAGGGGAGAGCAAGCGAGAGAAAATCAGCCGAGTGACTGATTACTCCACAGAGATCTGGCAATTCCAGAGGGGCTGGAAGAGCACGTCTTGTGCACTTCTGGGATCACAACACATCCAACCTGCCACGGATGACGCAGCCGACGCCACAGCAAAGATTGCAGAAATGATCTAATTATCCAATTCTGTGCAGAGAGCGGACCTGCACCCTGTTTCTGCCGCTGCAACAGCAGGGAGAGATGCGAGACGAGCCGCTTTGCCAGCAGCTGCAGAGAGTAAACATGCAAACCGATGACTCATCTTGTCACATTAAAACTTGCGCACCAAAGTGGCCTTCCTTTCGCGGCGCACGGCAAGATCCCTTGATAATCAGAAGCATCTCAAGGAAATTGGGTTCGGAAAGACAGTTTTGCAGAGCACAAATCGCTAGATGGCTCTGCGCTGCCTCCATGGTTTGAGGCAGCAATGATTCTGAATCCCAGTTGCTGGAGATTTCTTCTTTTTCCCATTCCAGTGGGAAAAAGGGAGAGTTGCTATAGTGCTCGGATCCCTCTTGTGGGTTTCCTACAGTTGGCCACTCTGAGAATGGGATGCTGGACTACATGGGCCAATGGTCTCATCCAGTAGCCTCTTCTTATGTTCTTAGACCCAAAAGAGTAGTCTTCCCCAACCAGATGTTTTCGGCTGCTGCTCCAAGCTGTGCTGGCTGGGGGCGATAGGAGCTATAGCCCCAAACATCTGGAAGGCAGCAGGATGCTACAAAGGAACTATAATAATATAATAATAATAATAATAAAAATAATAAATTTATATCCCACCCTCCCCAGCTGAAGCCGGGCTCAGAGTGGCTATCAACAATAAAAGTAACACAGCATTCTAAAATCAATTCATTCTAAAATCAATTCAAAATCAAATTAATGGCAACCATTGGGCTAGAGTTCTGTGAGGATTACCAAAGGAGGGGGTCAGACTGTGCCTTGGCCAAAGGCCTGGTGGAACAGCTCCATCTTGCAGGCCCTGCAGAAAGATGTGAAGCCCCGCAGGGCCCTAGTCTCTTGTGACAGAGCGTTCCACCAGATCGGGGCCACGGCCGAAAAAGCCCTGGCTCTGGCTGAGGCCAGCCTAACCTCCCTGTGGCCCGGGAGACCAGGCTCAGGGCGGCTAACACCAAGTATAAAAACAATTGATTAAAATACAACTTAAAAAACAAGATTAAAATACAACATTGAAATACAGCCTCATTTCAGTAGGAACTCAAATCAAAAACTATTGGGGGGATGAAAACGTCAAGTCTTCACCAAGGCGAACTATCCAGACTGGTCCTACGTGGGCCAGAAAAAAGCCAGGGAAGTCCCCAAATAGGAGTTCCATCACAGAAGGAGAAAGGAAAAAGGAAGTGGGGGAAGGGATCAAGTTGATTCCAAGCCAAAGGCCAGGTGGAACAACTCTGACTTCCAGGCCCTGCGGAAAGAAATCAGATCCTGCAGGGCCCTGGTCTCATGAGACAGAGCGTTCCACCAGGCTGGGGCCAGTGTTGAAAAGGCCTTGGCTCTGGTTGAGGCTAATCTAACTTCCTTAGGGCCTGGGACCTCTAGGGTGTTGCTATTTATGGAAACTTAAGGTCCTCCCTACGGCATACCGGGAGAGGCGGACACGTAGGTACGAGGGTCCTAGGCCACATAGGGCTTTGAAGATCAAAACCAGCACCTTAAACCTGACCCTGTTGTCCACCAGGAGCCAGTGCAGCTGGAAAAACCCCGTGAGGACCCTGTGAGGAGCCTTGCTGCAGCCTTCTGCACCCGCTGGAGTTTCTGGAACAGCTTCAAGGGCAGCCCCACGTAGAGCGAATTACAGAAGGCCCTCGGAGCTGGACCTCAGTGTCTGGGCTGAACGATGGGGGTAGAGACGCACACCTGCCACCCCCACAAACCCCGACCTACACCCTGCTTCAAGCGAGAGATAATCCCAAACAGGAAGACAAGGTTCTTCCTTCCCAGCCGTATTCTGCAGGCCAGCCTGCGCTTCCCAGATCAAACCTCCCTCGCATTCCACCCGGCTGGAGAAAACAACAGGCACCTGATCGCTCACATCCATCATCGTGTCCCTTCACAGCTTTTGTAGAGGCTGCATGTTTCCTGCATCCGGTCTCCTGGGGGCACAGCATGCCCCAAATCGTAGGCTTCAACAGAGCAACACAACTTCTCATTGAGGAGAAGTAAGAAACCCAGCTGTGTCTCTCTTGCAAAATGCCAAAGAAAGCGAATCTTGTGTTGTTCCTCCCCAGGAAGAGGCGTGCGAGAGCAACCCGTAGGACATAATGTCCTGGGGATAACAGTTTGCAATGTGGGAGGTTGCAAACCATCTGAAAGGCCCCCAAACCTGTTGTGAGCAGAGTCAGGCCTCTTAGGAAGTTGCCTTATAGCCAGGTTGCCTTGGTCTGGAAACCCAGCCTTATGAGGAGCGCTTGAAGGAGCTGGGTATGTTTTGCCTGGAAAAGAGGAGGCTGAGCGGAGATAGAAGAACCATCTTCAAGTATCTCAAGGGAAGATTGGGGGGGGGGGGTAGGACTCAAACCAGTCAATTCAAGTTACAGTGGTACCTCGGGTTAAGAACTTAATTCGTTCTGGAGGTCCGTTCTTAACCTGAATGAATTAATTTTATTATTACGGTCACAGACCAGTTCCGGGTCACTTACAATATCAGGAAAATCATAAAATACAACAGGAATACATTGAATTGCAATTAGGTACAACAGAGACAAATCAGATATAGCGGCAGTTAAAAAAATATATATTAAATCTTGATCACTGAAATATAACCTAAAAATATCATTTATAAAACCTTAATCATTTTGGTAGTACAGCTTGTTCCCTAAGTTTTATGGCAGTCGCACAGAATTTGGCCACCCTGAGCGTGATCTCCAGATCCTTGTCCTTTACCAGGAGTTTTAGACATTGAAGTTCGGACCCATTTGGAGATTTTTGTATAACAAGAGTGATAAATACTGAGCGTATATCCCCGTAGAAACAGCAGTGTAACAAGACATGAGAGACAGTTTCTACCTCCATCAAGCCGCAGGGGCAGACTCGTTCCACGTCCAGTTTACCCTCGAATCTGCCCTGCAATGAGGCAGATGGTAGCACATTTAATCTAGCCAGGGTAAATGACTGTCTGTATTTGAGTATTGTTCTTAACCTGAAACTGTTCTTAACCTGAAGCACCACTTTAGCTAATGGGGCCTCCTGCTGCCGCCGCCGGAGCACGATTTCTGTTCTCATCCTGAAGCAAAGTTCTTAAGCCGAGGCACTATTTCTGGGTTAGCGGAGTCTGTAACCTGAAGCGTATGTAACCTGAGATACCACAGTACAAGAAAGGAGATTCCGACAGAACATCAGGAAGAACTTTCAACAGTGAAACAGTTTCCCTCAGAAGGTGATGGAATCGCCTTGCTTGGAGGATTTTAAGCAGAGGTTGGACGGCCACCTGCCATGGATGCTTGAGCTGAGATTTCTGCACTGCAGGGGGTTGGACTAGATGACCTTTGGGTCTCCTCCAACTCTGAGATTCTGTGAGGTATGGACACCCTCTTCTTAGAGTGGCCAGCCAGATGCCCATGAGGGGAAGCCCGCAAGGAAAATCCAAGAACAAGAACACACTCCCCACTTGTGATTCCCAGCGTTCCCTCTGACCGAGTCAGACCATTGGTCAGCACTGCCTATACCAGTGGCTCCCAATTCTTTTCAGGGCACCGCCTGCTTGGCTCCAGGAACTCATCCCCAGTGCCCTGCTCCATCTTATAAACCGCTCTCAAGTTGCCTCTTGCCTTTTCTGCAAAGTAGGAAGTCCCAGAGAGGAATCGCTCCACCTCCTTGGTCATTTTAGCAGTGGCGTAGCGTGGGGGGTGCAGGGGGGGCGGCCGCACTGGGCGCAACATCTGGGGGTTAGGGTTAGGGGGCGCAAATCCATGGGTTAGGGGGCGCAAATTACTTGCCTTGCCCCGGGTGCTGACAACCCACGCTACGCCACTGCATTTTAGTAGCTGTTTCCCAGGTTGCACTGAGCCTTTTTGAGCTACACAACATCCCTTTTGAGGCAAGGCAGTCAGAACGGTACCTTGTATATTCTAAACGCAATTGCAGCACAGATTCGTACAGAGGGAAAGTCAGAACCAAGAGGGGAAACACTGGGTGTGTGTGTGTGTGTGTGTGTGTGTGTGTGTGTGTGTGTGTGTTTTTAAGAGGATCAATAAAACAGGTGGAAGAAGACTGGAAGAAGTTTAAGGAATATTTGAAAAAATATGTTAATATTTAAATCTTAGAATAGCTTTGGAACTGGATTTGGGCTGTAGGGTTAGAAGTAGAAGACAGTGTATTTTAAAATAGCATTACAGTGGTACCCCGCAAGACGAATGCCTCGCAAGACGGAAAACCCGCAAGACGAAAGGGTTTTCTGTTTTGGAGGCGCTTCGCAAGACGAATTTCCCTATGGGCTTGCATCGCAAGACGAAAGCCCATAGGGAAATGCTGGCGGTCGGGAGCAAAGACTTTCACCCACAGCCGGCCTTCAGAAGAGGACCTCTTCTGAAGGCCGGCGGGGGGCAAAAGTCTTTGCTCCCCCCCGCCTGCCTTCCCCACCCCCGCCGGCCCCAGGCGATCTTAAAATGCTGGCGGGCGGGAGCGAAGCGTTCGCTGCTGACCCCCAGCATTTTAAAATCTCCCCGTGTCCCGGGGAGGTTTTAAAATGCTGGGGGTCGGGAGCGAAGCGCTGCCGACCCCCAGCATTTTAAAATCTCCCCATGTCCCGGGAAGGTTTTAAAATGCTGGGGGTCGGCAGCGCTTCGCTCCCGACCCCCAGCATTTTAAAACGCTGTTCCGAAGGGGGGGGCGGGGACACCTGCCCCAGCCGCCCCACTTCGGAAAGCTGTTCCGAAGCGGGGAGGGGGGGCGGGGACACCCGCCCCAGGCGCCCCACTTCGGAACGTTGTTCCGAAGCGGGGAAGGGGGGCGGGGACACCCGCCCCAGCCGCCCCACTTCGGAAAGCTGTTCCGAAGCGGGGAGGGGGGCGGGGACACCCGCCCCAGCCGCCCCACTTCGGAAAGCTGTTCCGAAGCGGGGAGGGGGGGCGGGGACACCCGCCCCAGCCGCCCCACTTCGGAAAGCTGTTCCGAAGCGGGGAGGGGGGGCGGGGACACCCGCCCCAGCCGCCCCACTTCGGAAAGCTGTTCTGAAGCGGGGAGGGGGGGCGGGGACACCTGCCCCAGCCGCCCCACTTCGGAAAGCTGTTCCGAAGCGGGGCGGGGGCGGGAACACCTTCTGAAGGCGGGCAGGGGGCGAAAGTCTTTGTCCCCCCTGCCTGCCTTCCCAGGGGCTTTTAAATCGCCCCTGACAGCGGAGAAGTCCTCCGCTGTCCCAGGGTTTTTTAAAATGCTGGGGGTGGGAAGAAAAGCCCTTGTCCCCCCCCCCCACAGCCTTCAGAAGAGGTCCGGGGACAGACTGTCCCCGGACCTGGTCTGAAGGCGGTTTCCCTAGGAACGCATTAATTGATTTTCAATGCATTCCTATGGGAAACCGTGCATCGCAAGACGAAAAAACCGCAAGACGAAGAGACTTGCGGAACGAATTAATTTCGTCTTGCGAGGCACCACTGTATTTGTAAGTGATAAAATGTGAAGATTTTTATGGTTAAAGTAAGTGCGATTAAAAAAATGGTTAGAAATTATGATATATGCAAACTGCTAAAGATGAGGCAAAATGAAAATCAGATAGGGGGGACTTGGGAAAGCTCACCTAACAAGGTTTAGAAAAAAATAAGGATAATACAAGAATCTGTTTGTGTTGTTTGTTTTTCTGTTTGTGTTGTTTATTGGTGTTATAAAATGATATTTTTTTAAAAAAATAACACAAAACAAAACAGGGTTTTCAGGACATAAGGAAGAGCATTTTAAGAAACGGAGAATCTCAAAACCACAGGAAAGGGTCCCCATCATCTCACAGTGCGGAAGGTGTTGCAAGGCAGAAAGACCTTACCTTCCTTTGCAGGCACTATGCTGGTCACGCGGAGATTCAGGTTGGCCAGCTGAGCAGCACAGACATCGTGCCCCAGCCGCTGCACAAAGGGCAGGTGGAAGGTGATCTCGTACTTGTGCAGGATCTTCAAGAACCCAACCTGGAGAAGGAGAAGGGGCAAGAGAACCAAGGTAGCACTGTAATAATAATAATAATAATTGCACAAGTGCATTGCCGCAAACTCAGAAGTGACAGGAAGGGGGAGGGCGCTCCACAAGATGACCCAGAATGCAACCCCCACACAAATCAGGGGGTGTCTAATGCCATTATAATATTGTCAAGTTATACTTCAAATTCCTTTCCTTATACAGTGGTACCTCGGGTTAAGTACAGTGGTGCCTCGCAAGACGAAAAGAATCCGTTCTGTGATTCTCTTCGTCTAGCGGTTTTTTCGTCTTGCGAAGCAAGCCCATTGACGGATTAGCGGATTAGCGCTATTAGAGGCTTTTAGCGGCTTATCTGCTGATCGGATCAGCTGATAAACGGCTTAGCGGCTTAGAAAAAGGGAGGGGAAGAAAAAAACCCAGCAGGAACTCGCAAGACATTTTCGTCTTGCGAAGCAAGCCCATAGGAAATTCATTTTGCGAAGCACCTCCAAAATGGAAAACTCTTTCGTCTAGCGAGTTTTCCGTCTTGCGAGGCATTCGTCTTGCGGGGCACCACTGTACTTAATTAGTTCTGGAGGTCCATTCTTAACCTGAAACTGTTCTTAACCTGAGGTACCACCTTAGCTAATGGGGCCTCCCGCTGCCGCTGCCATCCCACCACAGTACGATTTCTGTTCTCATCCTGAAGCAAAGTTCTTAACCCGAGGTAATATTTCTGGGTTAGCGGAGCCTGTAACCTGAAGCATCTGTAACCTGAGGTACCACTGTAATCCCTAGAGTGGAGTCTGCCTTTTTCACAGCCCCCCCCCCCCCACACAGTGGGTCCACACCTTCATCGAGCTATCTTCATCGAGCCCCCAAGGTCTCATTCCTGGTCCATCACCGCCAGTTCAGACCCCATGGGTGAATATGCAAAATTAAGATTAATTACCCTGCATCGCTGTGCCCTCATTGACATGAAACTGCATTTCCTGCTTTTCCACCCATTCGTTCCGTTTGGAGATTCCCTTCTAGAGCTCTCCACAATCTCTTTTTGTTTTAACGGCCCTGAAGAACTCAGCAACAATTTATCCTGACGCACAATGTTTTCAGGGACACCCACACAGCAGTTGGCTGTCAACCCTCTGCGACTCATGCACACCAATGTTTTCTGCGGCACCCCCGCAAAACACCACCGTCAACAAAACACCGTCGTCTCATACAAATCTGGATTTTACCATTTCCACTGACTTTTCTTCCTGATTGGATTTTCAGGGGAAACGGTGAACCGGGATTAAACCGGGGCGTGCGGTTTGCGTTATACGGGACGGCCTTTTGCTGAAGGCCATTGGCAAGACGTTTACGCCCAGATTTGAGGCCCCTGATGAAACAGGCGGACTGGAAACAGGGTCAGCGTGAGAGCCAGCCTGGGAGGGTGTAAGGCTGGCAGCCCTCCCTGCTTGCCTCTGAGCGGAAACAACTCACCCGGTTATGGCAGGTGGAGAGGGCTGGATGCACGGCACATTAGGCGTAATCGCGCAATTACATCCGAAAGGCAGAAATTAGGCATAATTTATATAATTGCTTCAAGCGCAGAGCTTGGCTTCCCAGGGCAAATGATTTGAGGCAGCAAGAAAGGGGATGAAGACGTCTTGGGCTGCGGAAAGACTCACACGGTCCTTTTTTTAAAAAAAAAAAAAACGGAACGGCAGGCAATGAGAACACAAAGTACATTGGAGCCTCCGGATACGAATTAAATTCGTTCCGGGGGTCCGTCCACAACCCGAAAAGTCCATCGGCAGAGGCGCCGCTACTGCGCACAAGCGCAGCGCAATTGAGCACTTCTGCGCACGGTGCTCAGATCGCTTCTGCGAATGCGTGCGCAGTTTGCAGCGTTCATAAACCGAAAGTTACGTATCCAGAGTGGTACATAACTAGAGGGACCACTGTAGTGCCAATGGGAGCTGTAGCCCTAAATATGTGGAGGGCACCAAACTGGCAAAGAAGGGGCATCTTTAGCCAGGAACCCCCAACGGTGGGCCCTGAGGATCATCTAGTCTAACCCCCTCCTCTGCAGAATTATGCAGCTGTCCCTTACAGGGATCGAACCTGCAACCTTGGCGTTATCAGTGCCATGCTCTAACCAACTGAGCTATCCAGACATAGGATGTGAATCAGACGCAGGCCTGGTTAAGGCCGCTGAAAGCTGGTTCCTGCATAAAAAGTCCGGAAACCAAGGCTTTTGAGGAAGGGCTGAAGGAGTTGGGAGTGTTTAGATTGGAAAAGTGGAGACGGAGAGGAAATAGGACAGGCATCTTCAAATATCTGAAGGGCTAGACCCATGGAAGATGGAGCAAGCTGGCTTTCTGCTGCTCCAGAGGACCCAAATCAATGGATTCAAATTACAGCAGTGCCTCAGATTTCGAACAGCTTAGTTCCCTAATAACTCAGAACCCAAACACTGCAAACCCGGAAGTAGGTGTCCCGGTTTTCAAACTTTGTCCCGGAAGCTGATCATGCTCCTGCGCAGGACATTTGAGTCCCCCGCATAGTAATTAAGGCTTATTTGCTCCCGTTTCTACCCTTAAGCGGCAAATTTAAGTCATCCCTCCCCCAACCCTAATTAAGGCTTATTTGCTCCCGTTTTACCCTTAAGCAGCAAATTTTAGTCCGTCCCCCCCCCCCATCATAATTAAAGCCTTCCACTTCTGATTGCAATGTTCTGAGGTGATATTCAGTGCGTTTGTTTTTGCTATTTCTTGCGTCTTTGTTTGTGTGGCTTTTTCATTTTTGTGCCTATGGCTTGTTTTTCGTTTTATGATCGATTGATTGATTGTGTGACTGCGGAAATGGATAAAAGCCCCCCATCCAAACAATGACTATAATCAGCGCAGGTAAGAAAAAAAAATAAGTTTTTAAGTTTAATTATCTACAATAATGTCATATTTATTTTATAGCACAGAACATTTGATTATTGCTTTCATTTTATGGAACAATGGTCTTGTTAGATAGTAAAATCCATGTTAAATTGCTGTTTTAGGGGTTGTTTTTATAAGTCTGGAATAGATTCATCTGTTTTGCATTACTTTCTATGGGAAAGCGCACCTTGGTTTTGGAACGCTTTGGTTTTGGAATGGACTGCCGGGACGGATTAAGTCTGAGAACCAAGGTAGACAAAAGGAGATTCAGACTAAATGGTAGGAAGAACTCTCTGACGGCAAGAGAAGACTGACAGTAAATAAGACTGAATGCCCGTGGGTGGGTGGAAGATGGCAGGCTCTCCTTCACTGGAGAGGTTGGCTGGGCATCTGTCCAGGATTCTTTGGCTGCAGGTTCTTTTGCAAGGGGTTGGACTAGATGTCCACTGGCGGTCCCTTCCAACTATTTTATGGTTCTATGGCTGGGACCAGGGCGGTTGGGTCCTCCATTTCCTAACGAGACACTCAAAGCATGTACAAATAATAAATAATTAATAATAATAATAATAATAATAATAATAAATTTTGTTTATACCCCGCCCTCCCGCCCAGTAAAAACATAATGGGGGGGGACCCGATTTAAAATACAGGTTAAGATGCAATTTTAAAATGCAGCCTCATTTTAAAAGTAGCCCATAGATCAAGACCATAAGGGGAGGGAAACATAAGGGTCAGACTGAGTCCAAACCAAAGGCCAGGTGGAACAGCTCTGTCTTGCAGGCCCTGTGGAAAGATGTCAAGTCCCTCAAGACACAAAAGCACCTCTCTGCTCTGAGCCGGATGTGGCAAGAGCCAGACCAGGAGCAAAAATCTCTCTCTCTCTCTCTCTCTCTCTCTCTCTCTCTCATGATACCAGATTCACACAGTTTCCTGCTCCAAGTATGAAGAAGCAAAGATGAGGCGGGCGAAAACCGCTCTGCAAATGTCCCAAAACATTTCCAGCTGCACGTCGGCAGCCGTTAAGCTGCACCAGCCTGGCTGCTTTCGCAGTTTCTTTGATCACGGCGAGGCCTTAATGTGTTAGCAATGGCGCGCATCAGTAAATGAGATTCGGTGCCTGAAAAGAGCCCAGAAGGGGGGGTGGCGGGGGGGGAGAGTAATCTGGGCGACTCGTTGGAAAGCAGATCTGCTTCTGCAGAAACGCCTCCGTCCAGGTTGAGAAAGTGGCTGAAGACTAAAAGCAGTTTAATAATAATAATAATAAGATGTACTTCACAGGCCTTCCCAATAAATGCTTTGCTGCGATAATACTTAGGTCTGCTTAATAATAGCCTTGATGAAGGGAGCGCTGCACTCAAGCAGCCCAGATCCTGGCCAAGTCAAGCGTCATTTTGCAACCGGCGTAGATCACACACTCCATACGGCAAGGGACTCTAGCTCAGTGGGCAGAGCAGGTGTCTGGCATGCTGGTGGCCCCGGGTTCAGTCCTAGCATCTCCAGTTTAAAACCTCACTTCGCTTAAGACTGAGGAAAGCCACTAACTCTCAGAGCAGATAAAGTCGGCATGAACAGGCAACATGCTAAATAAACCATAGTTTAGCAAGCTGTGGGGGGAGTTCAGAATCTTTTGTTTCGCTTTCGGCAAGCCACAGTTTCCTGTGCTATCGAAACCCAGAACAATGGCCATCTAACTGTGGTTAGTTAACAGGCTTCAGAAACTGTGAAATGGCACTGGCCTGCTTTAAGCTAACCACAATTAAGGACAGGCTGTCTGTCAATCTGGGCCACATGACGAATCACAGTTAACTCAGGAGGAGGGGACTAGGCTGATTCACTTCTCTCTGCCATGGTTTAGGGTGGCGCTTCAAGGCAGCCTAGCCTAACCTGGGGCTTCCTATGTCCATCATAAAAAGAAATCAGTGGCATTGTGCGGAGAGATAACTCAAGTGTTTTGAACACAGGAGGCCCCAGGCTGAACACACAGAACCTCTGGCTAAAAATAATAATTTAATATTTATACCCCACCCATCTGGCTGGGCTTCCCCAGCCACTCTGGGCAGTTTCCAACAAAATATTAAAATACAGTAATGCATCAAACATTAAAAGCTTCCCTAAACAGGGCTGCCTTCAGATGTCTTTTAAAAATAGGGTAGCTGCTTATTTCCTTGACATCTGGTGTCAAAGAAGCTGGTAAAATGCGGTCTTGACTATGCTACCACTCAGTGGATTTGTAACTGGCTGACTGACCGAACCCAAAGGGTGCTCATCAATGGTTCCTCTTCATCCTGGAGAAGAGTGACTAGTGGGGTGCCACAGGGTTCTGTCTTGGGCCCGGTCTTATTCAACATCTTTATCAACGACTTGGATGATGGACTCAAGGGCATCCTGATCAAATTTGCAGATGACACCAAACTGGGAGGGGTGGCTAACACCCCAGAGGACAGGATCACACTTCAAAACGACCTTGACAGATTAGAAAACTGGGCCAAAACAAACAAGATGAATTTTAACAGGGAGAAATGTAAAGTATTGCACTTGGGGGGGGGGGGAAATGAGAGGCACAAATACAAGATGGGTGACACCTGGCTTGAGAGCAGTACATGTGAAAAGGATCTAGGAGTCTTGGTTGACCACAAACTTGACATGAGCCAACAGTGTGACGCGGCAGCTAAAAAAGCCAATGCAATTATGGGATGCATCAATAGGAGTATAGCATCTAGATCAAGGGAAGTAATAGTGCCACTGTATTCTGCTCTGGTCAGACCTCACCTGGAGTACTGTGTCCAGTTCTGGGCACCACAATTCAAGAAGGACACTGACAAACTGGAACGTGTCCAGAGGAGGGCAACCAAAATGGTCAAAGGCCTGGAAACGATGCCTTATGAGGAACGGCTAAGGGAGCTGGGCATGTTTAGCCTGGAGAAGAGGAGGTTAAGGGGTGATATGATAGCCATGTTCAAATATATAAAAGGATGTCACATAGAGGAGGGAGAAAGGTTCTTTTCTGCTGCTCCAGAGAAGCGGACACGGAGCAATGGATCCAAACTACGAGAAAGAAGATTCCACCTAAACATTAGGAAGAACTTCCTGACAGTAAGAGCTGTTCGACGGTGGAATTTGCTGCCAAGGAGTGTGGTGGAGTCTCCTACTTTGGAGGTCTTTAAGCAGAGGCTTGACAACCATATGTCAGGAGTGCTCTGATGGTGTTTCCTGCTTGGCAGGGGGTTGGACGCAATGGCCCTTGTGGTCTCTTCCAACTCTATGATTCTATGATTCTAAGATTCTATGGTGGAAGGGCGTTCCACAGGGTGGGTGCCACTACCGAGAAGGCCCTCTGCCTGGTTCCCTGTAACTTGGTTTCTCGCAGTGAGGGAACCGCCAGAAGGCCCTTGGCGCTGGACCTCAGTGTCCGGGCAGAACGATGGGGGTGGAGACGCTCCTTCAGCAAAAAAGGGAATTTGGAGAGTGGTGCTTGAAACAACTACTGGTCCTATGGACTTGGAGAGCAGCTGGCTACCCAAACAGGGCCACCTGTCTTCTTTGACCACTGGCCAATTTAGGTGGGGTTGATGGGAGCCAAGGAATTCAAAAATATCTGGAGGGCCACAGGTCCCGCTCCCCCAACCCACCACCAAAAAGTCCTCCAATAAAGGCAGCTTCGTAGTTGTGCCAGCAGGCAAGATCTATACCGATAAATATTTCAGTGCCCTTGAAACGGCATTTAATCCTGCCTGAGACAGAATAGTATCTGAAATGGCTTTCTCTGAGCAGAAGGAAATTAAGATCGAAAGCTCTGGGACTGGGGGGCTGAGAGGGATTGTAACCTTAAAACACACACCCAACAACCAAGTGAAAAAGCCCATCCTCCGTACGTTACTGGAGAACTAGAGAGCAAGGAATGAGATAATGCCCAGCAACTAGCTCCAATTTCGCTTTTTCCACCCTGTTGGTTTCACGCCTAGCAAGGGAAGAATAAGAACACAGAGGCGGAAGAGGCTGCTGTAATCAGGCTGTTCCTGGAATGAAACTTGGATAATTGGTTTTTATGTCCAAAATGCCAGAAGTAATTAGGCTTGGCTGGAGTGCCGCACAGATAAAAATGGGAAGGCCTGGCAGAGAAGGGGGAAAAGGGAGCTTGATGCCATCTCGTAATTGCAGTCCTCCCAAAAATGCTGCAAGTCAAGCAGCTTCAGCCTCATCAGCTCGCAGGCAGGGCCACGACTCCCCAAAACTCTGGTGTCAGCGGGCGCGGGACTTTGAGGAGACGCTCTGCCCATGCTCAGAGACACGTGGAAGCTCAAAGACCGAAGACAGTTCTGAGATTTGAGTTCCTTTAGCTAGGCATGCGCATTTGTGTGTGTGTGTGTGCCATACAAACTCCCAGCTGCCTCTGAAGGCAGATTTGGCCAGGGCTGAGAGGAGATGTACTCTAACAATACTCTATTCTGTCTTGATCCAGACCACACCTGGAATATCCTGTCCAATTCTGGGCACCACAATTTAAGAAGGATGTTGACAAGTTGGAAGGTGTGCAGAGGAGGGCAGCCAAGATGATCAAGGGTCTAGAAACCAGACCTTATGAGGAACGGTTGAAGGAGCTGGGTGCGTTTAGCCGGGAAAAGAGGAAACTGGGAGGAGATATGATTGTTGTTGTTTAGTTGTTTAGTCGTGTCCGCCTCTTCGTGACCCCCTGGACCAGAGCATGCCAGGCACTCCTGTCTTCCACTGCATCCCGCAGTTTGGTCAAACTCATGCTGGTAGCTTCAAGAACACTGTCCAACCATCTTGTCTTCTGTCGTCCCCTTCTCCTTGTGCCCTCCATCTTTCCCAACATCAGGGTCTTTTCCAGGGAGTCTTCTCTTCTCATGAGGTGGCCAAAGTCTTGGAGCCTCAGCTTCAGGATCTGCCCTTCCAGTGAGCACTCAGGGCTGATTTACTTCAGAATGGATCGGTTTGATCTTCTTGCAGTCCATGGGACTCTCAAGAGTCTCCTCCAGCACCAGAATTCAAAAGCATCCATTCTTTGGCTATCAGCCTTCTTTATGGTCCAGCTGATAGCCATCTTCAAATATGTGAAGGGCTGTCGCATGGAAGGGGGAGCAAGTTTATTTTCCCCTGCTCTGGAGGGTAGGACTCGAACCCATGGCTTCAGGGTTACATCAGGAAGAACTTTCTGACAGTAAAGGCCATTAGACAGTGGAGCAGGCTCCCACAGGAAGTTGTAGACTCTCCTTCGTTGGAGGTTTATGAGCAGAGGTTGGGTGTCCATCTGTCCTGGGTGCTTTAGCTGAGATTCCTGCACTGCAGGGGGTTGGGCTGGATGACCCTTGGGCTAGATGACCATCCAACTCTACAATTCTATGATTCTGTGAACATCTGGAAGGCCAGAGGTGAGCTACCTGTGATGCAACAGATGTTGTGGGTTGCCCACTGTATGCGAAAGCTTATTCTTCTCAGTCGTGAAAAGTGAGGAGGGGGTGAGCACACTGGGCCGTAGCACCCCAAAACTTGGTTGTGTGATTTTACCAGGGAAACCACAGCTTGCTGCTAAGTCTGAACCAGGCCAAAGACTCCATCTATGGCTGCTCTGAGAGCGGGAAACGTAATAGGAATTAGAAGGGCCCCACACTGCAAAAGGGACGCGGGTGGCGCTGTGGGTTAAACCACAGAGCCTAGGACTTGCTGATCAGAAGGTTGGCGGTTCGAATCCCCGCGACGGGGTGAGCTCCTGTTGCTCGGTCCCTGCTCCTGCCCACCTAGCAGTTCGAAAGCACGTCAAAGTGCAAGTAGATAAATAGGTACCACTCCGGCGGGAAGGTAAACGGCGCTTCCGTGCGCTGGTCTGGTTCACCAGAAGCGGCTTAGTCATGCTGGCCACATGACCTGGAAGCTGTACGCCAGCTCCCTCAGCCTATAGAGCAAGATGAGTGCCACAACCCCAGAGTCAGCCACGACTGGACCTAATGGTCAGGGGTCCCTTTACCTTTACACTGCAAAAACCACCTATCCTCAATCACTCCCACTGGGTTTGCTCGCAAAACCAGGTGCTGTGGAAGGAAGGGACCCCCACACCTGACAAAGCAACGCCACATGCCAGGCGACAGATCTCTCCGCACATCTGGCTTTCCCCCAGCCCGACATGCAACGGCTCTCCCTCCCGTCTCTTCCCCAGAAGTCATTTTGCTCCAGGGGGACATAATATTGGCAAGAGAATGAAAACAAGAGGGACAGCTGCTTCCAGAATGGGATCTGAAGTTCTTGGCAGTGGGATGGGATGGGGGGGGGGGCTCCTTGAAGTCTACACTGAGGACTTAATTACTGTTAATTTTAAAAAAACAAAAGCCACAGGCTGATTCCCTTTTGCAGGAAGGAAACAGCCATTGCGGGCATCTGGAGCAGCTGGGAGACAGTGGTGTGTGTGAAAAGAATGGGGGAAGCAGGCGCCTGCGCATGGATTAAGTCTCACAGTGGGAACCCCAAAACAGGGGTGGCCAAAGTGGTGCCCTCGCGGTGTTTATTTTATCGATCCCAGTGTGAGAGCATCTTAGCCAGGGGGTTTGGCACCAGGAGTTCCGTGTGTACAGGAAAACTGTGCACATCCGACCCCTTAGCTAGTGGGAGAAGCCAGGGATTCTCGTGGGTATTCATGCGCCGTCGTGAAATCTCACGAGAGCATCCCAGAGCCAGCGCATTGAGCAGGCCTTGAGCCCCGCCCTGAAGCAAGGCTCCTAGACTCTCCGTTTTGAAGCTTTCTGCACGACACAAACCTCCTGCTCTGCTGTGTCTCAACATCCTCCGACACCCGCAGTGAAAATAATACATGTGAAACTCAGAAAATTTGAATATCATGGAAAAGTTCATTTATTTCAGTAATTCAACTTAAAAGGTTAGTTTCACCTTTTAAGTTGAATTACTGAAATAAATGAACTTTTCCACAATATTCTAATTTTCCGAGTTTCACCTGTATATAATAATAATAATTTATTATTTCTACCCCACCCATCTGGCTGGGTTTCCCCAGCCACTCTGGGCGGCTTCCAACCGAATATTAAAAACAATACAGCGTCAGACATTAAAAACCTCCCTAAACAGGGCCGCCTTCAGTTGTCTTTTAAAAGTAAAATAGTTTTTTATTGCCCCTGCTTCAAGAGTTACAAAGAACTGGATGCTCTTCGTCTCCTGACAATTTGCTAGCCAAAGCAGGAAAAGGAAGCAGGGGAAGTCCTGGTAAATTGGTGCTAATTTGGGTAAGCTCTGAGTCAACAGCAACTAAGCCACCAACGCTACCAGGCTGAAAATCTTGCCTGATCCCCTTTGCTTGGACGGCTTCCAAGCGCCAAGGGCAAAAGCGAATTAAACCAGTAATTCCCTGAGCTACGAAAAGGACTTGCTAATTTCAATATGCTATCATCAAGGCAGGATCTGGACACATAGGGTTTATATATAGCTCGCCCTTCCTGGAAAGAGCTTTGTTGGGAGCGAGGGTCCCCTCTGGGAACCTGGAAGGATCTCAGTTATAGGGGCCAAAGAATAAAGTCGAGAGAGGAAAAACCTCTTGCAGAAAGTTCATTAGAAACACGGGGTGCGATGCTAGACACAGAAGAGTTTGGAATCCAGAACAGCTCAGCGTTATGCTGCTGCTAGGTTTGTGGAGTTTAAAAAGCGTAACAATGGGAAAAGTTAGTAATATTGTTAACAGATTAGATAAAAAAATGGATAAGCTGAAAGAAAAAGAGATTGACATTGGGAACCAGAGGGCGGTGGAAAGTCTAGGGCTTCTGAGAATCCTAAATGTGATGGTGTGTAAATTGAAATATGTTATGTAAAACTCAATAATTTTTATTTTATTTTTTAAAAGTGTGTTCCTAGTCCTCACTAATACTACTACTAATAATTTTTTATTTACACCCCGCCCTTCCCGGTTCAGAAAACCGGGCTCAGGGAGGCTAACAACAAATTTAAAACACTTAATTGTAGAAGCAGAATAAAATAAAGTATAAAATACAGTATTAAAAAAGAATAACAATAAAATTCAAAGTTCAGAAATCAACTTGGGGTAAACCCATCTAATAAGCATTAGATAGTCACCAGGGCTAGCTGGCTGAATTAGTCCTAAATGGGCCAGCGAGGAGGCCAGAGGAGAATTAGCTGTGGGGTCTCAGAGCAGGTAATCTTCATAAAAGGGGAGGGAAGAGAAGAGAAGGGAAATAAATAAACAAATACATACATACATACATACATACATACATACATACATACATACTGCGCAGATAGGGACACCAGCATACAGACAGGGTTTCTGGTAGGCGGGGGACTATGTATGGAAGTAAGAGCTGGACCATAAAGAAGAATGGATGTTTTTGAATTATGGTGCTGGAGGAGACTCTTGAGACTCCCATGGACTACAAGAAGATCAAACCTCTCCATTCTGAAGGAAATCAGCTCTGAGTGCTCACTGGAAGGACAGATCCTGAAGCTGAGGCTCCAAGACTTTGGCCACCTCATGAGAAGAGAAGACTCCCTGGAAAAGACCCTGATGTTGGGAAAGATGGAGGGCACAAGGAGAAGGGGACGACAGAGGACGAGATGGTGGGACAGTGTTCTTGAAGCTACCAGCATGAGTTTGACAAACTGCGGGAGGCAGTGGAAGACAGGAGTGCCTGGCGTGCTCTGGTCCAGGGGGTCACAAAGAGTCGGACACGACTAAACAACAACATGATGGGGGCACCAACATGCAGTCCCGATCTCTAGACTCCAGATGCGCAGACGCTTGGCCTACTAGTAAGGTAAAGGTAAAGGGACCCCTGACCATTAGGTCCAGTTGTGGCCGACTCTGGGGTTGCGGCGCTCATCTCACTTCATTGGCCGAGGGAGCCGGCGTACAGCTTCCGGGTCATGTGGCCAGCATGACTAAGCCACTTCTGGCGAACCAGAGCAGCGCATGAAAATGCCGTTTACCTTCCCGCCACAGCGGTACTTATTTATCTACTAGCACTTCGTGTTTTCAAGCTGCTAAGTTGGCAGGAGCAGGGACCGAGCAACAGGAGCTGACCCCGTCGCGGGGATTCGAACTGCCGACCTTCTGATCGGCAAGTCCTAGGCTGTGTGGTTTAACCCACAGCGCCACCCGCATCCCAACTAGTAGTACATGTGAAATGGATCTAGGGGTCTCAGTGGACATAAGTCAACAGTGCGCTCTTACCTTCACCAAGAAACTGCCGTCTTTCTCCTGGGTGACCATGACCACGGAGTCGTGGAGCTTTTCGTCAAAGTGGACATGGCTGGAAGTCCCCTCTGCCGGTTGAGGCGGGGCGAAGCGGACACCTCCCACTTTGGACTTGGTGCCTAGAGGAGACACATCAAAGCCAAACAGGGATCAGGTGCCAATTTCAGGACGAGGAATCCACTAGCAACGTTAGACAGAAGTTGGAGCTGCTGATTCGCAGCTGGCTTGGTCTGGTGAACACGGAGACACGGGGAGAGCCTGCAGGATCAGGCCCACCTAACCAGCATCCTGTTCTCACAGTGAATAACCAGATGCCCCAACAGGATTGTACAACAATAAGTAACCAAAGAATTAAACCCCTGTGTTGCAAACAAATATCAGTAATATCCAAGACAACACGATGACCGAGTACAACAATGCAATATCAATATAAACTCTTTATATAATCTAGACTTCTGTTTATTTGGTTCTACGTTTTCAAGAGAAACCACCAAGAGTACACATTTTGTGACTTTCAGAGATTTGTAACACTTCTGTTTATTTGGTTTTGTAGAGAGTGCATATTTCATATATTTCATATTGTTCAATGTTCCGTATAGATTATATAAAGAGTTTACAGTGGTACCTTGGGTTACATACGCTTCAGGTTACATACGCTTCAGGTTACAGACTCCGCTAGCCCAGAAATAGTGCTTCAGGTTAAGAACTTTGCTTCAGGATGAGAACAGAAATCGTGCGGCGGCAGCAGGAGGCCCCATTAGCTAAAGTGGTGCTTCAGGTTAAGAACAGTTTCAGGTTAAGTACGGACCTCCAGAGCGAATTAAGTACTTAACCCGAGGTACCACTGTATATTGATATTGCTTTGTTGGACTTGGTCATCATGTTGCCTTGGATATTACCAATAGGAGTGTAAGCAGGATTTGAGCGCAAGAGCCCCTCTTCTCCCGTGGTTTCCGACAACTGGCGTTCAGCAGCATGGCTGCCTCCAACTGCGAAGACATAGCACAGGCATAATGGCTGGTAGCCATCAAGTGGCAGTGAGTTCCACAGTTCAACTATGTGCTGAGTAAAGAAAGGCTTTCTTTTATCTGTCCTGAACCTTCCAATATTAGGTGTCCACGAGCTCTAGCGTTACGAGAGGGGGAGAAAAGTCCATCCGCCTTCTCAACGGCTTGCATAATTAAAAAAATGTCTGCCATGCTGCCTCTTACTCGCCTTCTCTCAAAATTAAAAAGCCCAGCCTTTCCTCGTAGGGGGTTGCTCCATCCCTCTGATCATTTTGGGCACCCTTTTTTGAACCTTTTCCAACTCTACGATATCCCTTTGGCAACCAGAACTGCACAAAGTATTCCAAATGCAGCCGCACTATGGATGGCAGCTAACAGAATGAGGTTGAATCCTGACAAGACAGAAGTACTGTTTTTGGGGGACAGGGGGCGGGCAGGTGTGGAGGACTCCCTGGTCCTGAATCAGGCAACTGTGCCCCTGAAGGACCAGGTGCGCAGCCTGGGAGTCATTAAGAACTATAGTTGTCCATGGACGCTGTCAGGGCTGCCGCCCAGTCCCAGCTCACATAGGACCAAGTCAGCCAGCGTTCAGTTTCAAAGAGTCTTTATTGGATTACAGGTTCCATTTCCAAACTGCAACGTGCAGCCCTACTTCTTCTAGGTCAGAACGACGAAGACCCGTCTGAGTCTCCGCCTCTAGCGCACCAGCTTAATACCCTAGCCTTGCTCCACCTCCTGCGCCTTTCCTTCCGTCTCTGGGTCCTCCTGCCCCCCTGGGTCTCTCCTTTCCTACTCTCTTCTGACGCGGACCCCCCTGACCCTTCCGCCTCCTTGCGGCGGGCTTTGGGACCCGGCTCACTCTCTGGGCTGCTGACTGCGCCAGCTTCCGTTACATTTGAACTTGGCGCGCGCGCCCAACTCTCCACTTTCCTCTTGATCGTTTCCTCGCTCCCCGAGGTGGGCGTGACTACTCCTGACTCATGCCCTCTCTCCTTCTGAAAGTCTCCGGAGCCCGATATCTGGTCCCCTTTCTCCCCGCTGCTCCCGGCTGGGAACGTGGGTCCCGATCTCCAACTGCTGCTTTCTGATCCCTCTCTGGACCCTTCTTCCTGGGGTGTCCCCCTGCTCTCCCCCCTTGCTCTGGCTGCTGGCGCTCCCTTCTGGGAATCCTCGGACTCGCTAGACAGGCTCGGTGATCTCGGGTCGTCATCCCCACTCATCCTTCCTTCGTATTCCTCCCCCTCGCTCTCTGTCTCCTCCCTTCTCTGCGTCTCTGCTCCTGAACCCCTGACATCCATCCCCCCCTCGAAGCCCCCCCTTCCCCCCTCCCCGCTTTCAAGGGTGGTTGGTGGGTGCTCCGTCATCACGGGAGTGAATGTCGGATACAGTTCGCTCCCCGTTGCTGGCCGCCAACTGAAGACCTCCGAGTCTTCCTCCCTGCGTTCGTCAACGGTGGTCTCCTCCGCCTCCATCTCGGTGCCGCCGTGCTCGAAACCAAGGTCCTCCCCGCAAACGTCCATGTCCGTCTCTGCGTCTGTCGCTGGACCTGGTGTCTCCTGCCACTTCCGGCGCCACTGCTCCTCTGGCCGATCGTCCCACCAATACGAGTTGTCGGACGTCGAACCCTCCGGTGACCCCTCTGGGGAACGTGTGCGCGGTGCGGGTTCCCCTTCCGAGTCGAAGCCATGGAACGTGCTGGAGGAAAGCGTGGGCGTGAACAACCAGTCGTCGAAGAAGCCCGCTGGCATAGGTCTGTGTGGGAAAAGGGCATGAAACTCATCCTTGAGCAGGGGTTCCTCCAAGGCGTAGTCCGGCACCCAGCTATTAGTACTGGCCCGGGTGCCCTCCCTTGCTAGTAGATATTCTACTCCGTCTTCCCCCCATCTGGAGTCCAAAATCTCCGTGACTTCGTTGATGGGGTCCTGCTGTGGCAATCTTCCCACCTCCGTCCGCTCCGGAGACTGACTCGGTGCCGTTCCTGGTTCCTGGAACCTGTGCGGTGCCCTGTAGGGAGTGAGCACCGACCTGTGGAACACCGGATGCATCCTGGAACCCTCTGGTAGCACCAGCCAGAAAGCCACCGGGTTGATCTGCGCTTCGACTCGGTATGGACCGAGTTGCTTGTGCCCTAGCTTCCTCTTGGCTAACGATCGGGTCGGCACCGCGTGGGCTGCCAACCAGACCCAGTCTCCCACTCGGATCTCCTCGCCAACTCGCCTGTGCTTGTCAGCTTGGACCTTGTATGCGTGCTTCGCCAGCTCCAGCTGCCGTCTGAGTTGATCGTGGACCTCTTGCAACTCAGATGCGAAAGCGTCCGCCGTCTGTGGTTCCCCTTCCCCCACTCTGTCCAGTCCCGGGAAGGTTCTGGGATTCCTCCCATTGTTGGCGAAGAACGGCGTCACCCCTGTGGATACGTGTTTCGTGTTGTTGTAGGCGAATTCGGCGAGCGGCAGGTAATCCACCCACGTCGCAGGCTGTTGATTGGCATAGCATCTCAGGTACTGCTGCATGATGGCATTGACCCTCTCCGCTTGCCCGTTGGTCTGCGGGTGCCTTGCCGATGTCAGGTTGATCTTGACGTTCAGGAAGCCCATCAGCTTTTGCCAGAAATTCGAGATGAACTGGCGTCCGCGGTCGGACAGTATAGACCGCGGCAGCCCGTGCACTTTGAACACGTGATCTATGAACAATTTGGCTGTTTGTTCTGCCGTGGCCACCTTCGCACACGGTATGAAATGTGCCATCTTGGTGAACAAGTCCACCACCACTAGTACAGCTGTCTTGCCTCTCGAGCTGGGTAGATCCGTGACAAAGTCCAGGGCCACTCTCTCCCATGGTTCAAACGGCGTTTGCAGCGGTTCCAGCAGTCCCGCCGGTGGTTTGTGCACCGGCTTGGCCCTCTGGCAGGTGTCGCACCTCGCGACGTAGTCCGCGACTTCCCCCCTCAGTCTGGGCCACCAAAAGTCTCTTGCGACCAATTCCACCGTTTTTTCTGTGCCAAAGTGCCCGGCCGTGGGTGCGTCGTGCAGCTGCTGCAGTACCCGGGCGCGAAGTTCGTCTCCCGGCACGTAGACGGCCCCTTTACGTAAGAGCAAGCCGTCTCGTATCTGGAACTCGTCGCCCTTCGCCGTGCCCTTGTGCACCTCTGCCATCTTCGCCTGCGCGAATGAGTCGTCCGTCAACGCCCTTCGCACCGCATCCAGGTCTACTGTGGCTGAAGCGCACGCCCACGCTGTTGGCGCGAAGATGTGCATGGCCGCCGCTGGCGTCGCCTCTTCGAGGTACTGCGGTTTTCGGGACAGGGCATCCGCCATGATGTTGGTGTCGCCCGGGACGTACTCAATTCGGAAATTGAAGTCAGCAAAGAACTCCGCCCAACGGATCTGCCTCTGGTTCAGGAACCGAGCCGTGCGCCAGTGCTCCAGATTCTTGTGGTCCGTGCAGACCTGCACCGTGTGCTTGGCGCCGATCAGGAAGTGCCTCCACGCCTTGAAAGCTGCATGAATGGCAAGCAGCTCCCTATCCCAGATGGTGTAGTTCTGCTCCGACTTGCTGAGCTTTCTGGAGTAGAACGCCCCCGGCCTCCAGACCCCCTGCGGGTCCTCCTGCAGCAGTACCGCTCCCACTGCTCTATCGGACGCGTCTGTCTCCACCCTCAGCGGTCTGCTGGGGTCGATATGCAGCAGTTGCTCTTCCGACGCGAAGAGATGCTTGAGTGTCTGAAAGGACCGCTCCGCCTGCTCCGTCCAGATGAATTTCTTTTTCTTGGAGCTTAGCGTGTCCGTAATAGCTGCCGTCTGCATCGCGAACCCCTTGATAAACTTGCGATAGAAATTGGCGAATCCGACAAACCTCTGGACCTCTTTCCGGTTGCGCGGGCTCTTCCAATCCAACACCGCACGAACCTTGGCGCTGTCCATGGCTAGCCCCTTGTCCGACAGCTTGTAACCCAAGAAATCCACCTCCGTCGTGTCGAACTGGCACTTCTCCAGTTTGGCGTACAGTCTATGCTGCTGCAGCCTCTTCAGCACCTCCCGAACGTCCTGGTCGTGTGCTTGCTGCGAGTCAGAGAATATCAGGATGTCATCCAGAAAGCAGACGCACTTCTTGTAGAGGAGTCCCGCCAACACGTGATGCATAAAAGCTTGAAAACAGTGAGAACCGTTTTGCAAACCAAACGGCATCACTCTGTATTCGTAGGTGCCCAGAGGCGTGAACATGGCTGTCTTCCACTCATCGCCCTCCCTCATGCGGATGAGATTGTACGCTCCTCGCAGGTCCAACTTGGTGAACACGCGTCCCTTGCGCACCGTCGCCAGCAGGTCGTCAATCCTGGGCATAGGGAAATCGGAGGGCTTGGTCATTCTGTTTAAGAGGCGGTAATCCACGACCAATCTTTTTTGGGGCGTGTCCTTTTTCTTCACGAAGAAAACAGGACTGCCCCCTACTGCGCTGGACTCCCGGATGAAACCGCGCTGCAAATTGTGATCGATGAACTGTTTGAGTTCCTGTAGTTCGTCCTCAGACATGGAATATAGCTTCCCCTTCGGCAGCGTCGCCCCTGGCAGGAGGTCAATCTTGCAGTCATATTGCCTGTGCGGTGGTAGCTTGTCTGCCTCTTTCTCGCAGAAGACCTCCAGAAAGTCCGCGTATTTGTGGGGAACTGCTTGCAACGTTCCCAACTGCAGTTGTGAGTCCTCCTCCTCCCCCTCCTGCCTGGGCAGGATGCAGTGTTCTGCGCAGTAAGAGGAGCCGAAGATCAGCTGTCTCTGGTACCAAGCCAGCGTTGGACTGTGCCTGTCCAGCCAACTCATGCCCAGCACAATGGGCGTGTCCGACAGTCGGGTGACATTAAAACTGATGACTTCCCTGTGGTTACCAAGTTGCATCACCATTGGTGGCGTCTGCTTCACCACCTGCCCCCCTAGCAACTCTCTGCCATCCACTGTGACGACTTGCAGGGGCAGAGTGGCAGGCAGCAGCTTTATAGCGTGCTGCTCCACAAAATCCTGTGCTATAAAGTCTGCGTTGCTTCCAGAATCCACAGAAAGCGGCACTTCGATGGTGACTCCATTGGGTAGCTGGAGAGACGCTGTGAGTTGCACTACTGGTTTGGGTGGGAGGGGGTCCGTGGGTTGCAATATCGCTGGGGACTGCTTCACTGATGCGTCTGGCTGGGCCCCAGTGCCTCTGTCTCCAGCCAGACATCGTCGTTTCCCTGCTGAGCTTCGCTGCATTGCGTGGCCACTTTCACCGTTGCGGAGGCTGCAGTGTGCTTGGAGCTCCTCTGGGGACACTCTTTCGCCAAGTGTTGAGGGCTCTCGCATATGTAACACTTCCTGGTCCCTCTAGGAGGTTTAGTCTTGACTGCTGTCGGTGCAGAGGCTCTGCTAGCTGACTGAGCCCTGGCGCCTCCCACTTCCATAGGTTCCACTCCCCCTCCTGGCGGAGGTGTGGATTGCGCACGCGCTGCTTCCCTTGGAACGAAAGAGAAACTTCTCGCTGCTTCGCGCCCTCCACGTCCTTCATCTCTGCACCATGGACGTTCTTCCAGCCTCACCCCCACAGTCAGCGCCCTTTGGACCACCTCCTGCGTGCTTCGGGGCCTCTCCCCCCTCGCAATTTCATCCTTCACAGCAGAGCTGAGACCCTCCCAGAACAGGTCCCTGACTGGGGGCGAGTCCCGGTCCCATTCCAATGCACTGACCAGCGCAAAAAAGCGGGTGTGGTACTGCCGGACGCTCGCCCTCCCTTGTTTCAGTCCATGAATCTCCCGCCGGGCAAGATCCACATCAATGGTAGACAAAAAACATGCATCCATCGCTTTGATAAAGGCATCTGCACTCTGAAGCGCCGGATCTTTATCCCTCCACAAATTGCGCAGCCACGCTTTCGCATCCCCATGCAAATGGGACAGTATAAACCCCACTTTCTCTTGCTCATCTCTAAAGTCTTTTGCCAGCAGTTGCAGTGCGCACATCACATCTGCTCGAAAGTTGGGGTACTGTTGTAAATTCCCATCGAAGTGAGCCACCAGCCCTCCTGCTCTCCGTGCCAACCCAACCCCCTCCGGTCTGGGTCCTGGCTGCCCATGCTTAACCCATGCTTCAAACCTGGCGTGGAGATCTCGGTAGGCGGCTGCCGCATCCTCCTCCCTTTTCTTGGATGCCAGTACCTCCGCATTCAATTGGGTAACTGCCTGTTGCAGCGCTGAAACTTTCTCTGCTTCCGTCATCTTTGCCAACCGTCGTGAGCTTGCTCCCACACACCGATCCCCTCCTCCAGCTGCTTCTGTCTCCGCTGCGAGGTATCAGGTGTCAGAAGCTTTTGAGACGGGTCTTACTGTCAGGGCTGCCGCCCAGTCCCAGCTCACATAGGACCAAGTCAGCCAGCGTTCAGTTTCAAAGAGTCTTTATTGGATTACAGGTTCCATTTCCAAACTGCAACGTGCAGCCCTACTTCTTCTAGGTCAGAACGACGAAGACCCATCTGAGTCTCCGCCTCTAGCGCACCAGCTTAATACCCTAGCCTTGCTCCACCTCCTGCGCCTTTCCTTCCGTCTCTGGGTCCTCCTGCCCCCCTGGGTCTCTCCTTTCCTACTCTCTTCTGACGCGGACCCCCCTGACCCTTCCGCCTCCTTGCGGCGGGCTTTGGGACCCGGCTCACTCTCTGGGCTGCTGACTGCGCCAGCTTCCGTTACATTTGAACTTGGCGCGCGCGCCCAACTCTCCACTTTCCTCTTGATCGTTTCCTCGCTCCCCGAGGTGGGCGTGACTACTCCTGACTCATGCCCTCTCTCCTTCTGAAAGTCTCCGGAGCCCGATATCTGGTCCCCTTTCTCCCCGCTGCTCCCGGCTGGGAACGTGGGTCCCGATCTCCAACTGCTGCTTTCTGATCCCTCTCTGGACCCTTCTTCCTGGGGTGTCCCCCTGCTCTCCCCCCTTGCTCTGGCTGCTGGCGCTCCCTTCTGGGAATCCTCGGACTCGCTAGACAGGCTCGGTGATCTCGGGTCGTCATCCCCACTCATCCTTCCTTCGTATTCCTCCCCCTCGCTCTCTGTCTCCTCCCTTCTCTGCGTCTCTGCTCCTGAACCCCTGACAGACGCGCAGGTTAATTCTGTGTCCAGGGCAGCTGTTTAGCAGCTCCATCTGGTATGCAGGATGAGACCCTTCCTGCCCGCGAACTGTCTCTCCAGAGTGGTGCATGCTCTGGTTATCTCCCCCCTTGGACTACTGCAATGTGAGAGCCAGTATGTTGTAGTGGTTAAGAGTGGTAGACTCGTAATCCAGTGAACCGGGTTCGCATCTCCACTCCTCAATAAGGTATACTATTCATAGTATCAAATTATAAATTTCAATGGAAGTTCGTTCAACAAATGAACAACCAGAAGACCCAGTGGATCAGATCATTCCTTAGTCAGTTCATGCATAAGGTCCATCTGTATAATGGTGCCTATTCCATCTGTCGGTTCGTAAAGTCCAAAAAGTCCACATGAAAGGTTGTTACAGTTCCACAAAATCCTTAAACAGAGACTAGACAAGGATTTCCATAATATTGGCCTTGTTTCGCCGTCCTGGGCTTCATCAGTACTTAAAGCTCTAAGTAATGCAAATAAATACAATATCATGATCTCACACATTTTACAACAAAAATAATATAAACATGCATGAACTGACTAAAGAATGATCTGATCCACTGGGTCTTCTGCTTTGTCCGTTTGTTGAACTTTATGAGTTACTTCTGTTGAAATTTATAATTTGATACTATGAATAGTATACCTTATTTATCTAAGAACACAGCCGGTTTCGTCTCGCGTGTTTATTGGGCTTGCTATCAACAGGCAACAGCTGCAGCTCTCAGTGACAACAATGCACCAAATGGCAGAGATAAGTTTGGTGCTCAGGAGACGGTGAAAAGGGTGCATGGTTCGACTGATGAGGAGAGGCGTGTCAAATGGAAACGATCCAGCTCTTCCTTTTGCAGAGGCTTTCTGCCAAGGAAACTTATTTATAAATGTTTCCAGGGAGCCCGCTTTGGATAAGCACCTCCACTATGAAGAAGACAAAGACAAAGACAAAGAAGAGGACAAAGACAGCGAAGAAGACAAAGAGACAAAGGAAGAAGACAAAGACATTTTCTAATGGAACAAATTATATTTTTTAAAATATGTTTATTTTGAAGATGCACATTTTAAAAAGCCTGCCTGGCGTTTCCACACCTGAGCACCGACAATAAACCGTTAGCCTAGGTCCTAAACTGCCTTACCCAGCCTGATCGCCTCTACAGCCAAGCCTGTTAAGATTCCCCCATCCCCCAAACCAACCCAGCAAGCAGCACTCACAGCCCGTATCAGCCCATCACACAGTTGTTTTCTTTTAAAAATGTGGAAAAGTTCAGAGTGATGGGTCACTGCGTATCTGATCGACGGAAAACATGATATTGGGCAGGTGCTTAAAAAACAAAAGGTCAGGGACACGAGCCCCAGCAAGCTCAGACATGAAGGCGGTGCCGATAGCTGGAGGGTGAGGGCTGCATAGCTGTGGACGAGTCCTCTCCACCCCCAGGGTGGGGTTCAGCATTAGCACAGCATTGAGCCCAGCCACCTGGAAGCAACCTTTCCATCAGGCTGCACCAAAGGCAGAGGCCAGCTGCCCTTAGCTCTCCTGTATCTGATCCCAAGCAAGAGCCATTCCATCAGGCTCCCCTGAACTGTTTCCAGCCTAGCTGCTCGCTGCAAGAGCTCTGTAACCTGAAGCACAGGTACCCTAAATTTGCTCTTTCCCCCATTCTCCTCCCTCCTTGTTGCCTTTTCCTTTTATGCTGCGTCTGTTAAAACTGTAGGAATAGGGGCAGGCCTGTTTTTCACCAAGCTTGAAATCCCCTTTCAGTTTTCTCCATGCCACGAACCACATCATAAACTCCTGTCGTATCCCCAAGAATGTGCTCTATGGGGAGCTGGCTTCTGGCACCAGGCCCAACTCTGTGACACAAAGATGTCTGCAAAAGTGGCATGGAGGCTGGCGACATCAACCACACCGTGTGGAAATCCCTTTGCAGACAACTGCAGTGCCTGAAGACAGACCGTTAGGTCGTGCATCTGTAGCAGTGACCAGAGGAGAAATGACCACTGGAAGGAGCACAGAGAGAAGAAATGCCTTGGTTATGGTTACCAGATTTTTTTCAATGAATCCCGGGACCCCCCCTTTTTTTTTTGACGCTGAGTAGCAACAGGGAGTCAGTAGTGGGGATGGTGAGGTGCAAAGCCCTTCTTTCGCACCGTGAAACATAAAATGGACAGCATTTTTAAAAAATTGGGCAACAGCCGCCCGTCCGCGACTCCCGACCCTCCCCTGATCAGTCAAAACAAAGGGGGAAGGAGGCAGGAGATCTGTACCGCTGGACATCCCCAGTTCCCCTTTGGCAGCGGCAGCGGCAATCAGCAGCCCGGAGTATCGGCAGCCCAGAAGTATCGGCAAGGAAAAATGGCAGGCGCCATGGCAGCAGGCAGCTCCTGGAGCCAGCCAGAGCCAACTGCGCTACCAGGCTGGCTCCGGGCTGCTGAGACTGCCACTGCCACAGGGGACATATTTGAAAATCTGGGGACATTCCAGAGATGGAATTTGTCCGGGGACAGATTTGCAAATCCGGGGACTGTCCCCGGGAACCAGGGACATCTGGTAACCCTAGCCTTTGTGCATCTGCAGCAGCACAACTAGATGCCTTCACCTGCCCCGGCTGCAACAAAACATGTCTCTCCCCTGTTGGTCTCTGCAGCCACAGCAGGCGCTGCAACTCTCCAACTGATTGACCTCACCCCCAAAGGAGCCCTCCTCTTTTGTCTCTCAACAATATCATGTGGCCTCTTACCTTTTCTCTAAACCAGTGTTTCCCAAACTCAGGTCTCCAGCTATTTTTTGGACTACAACTCCCATCATCCCTGGATACAGTACCAGTGGTCAGGGATGATGGGAATTGTAGTTCTGAAACAGCTGGAGACCCACGTTGGGGAAACCTTGCTCTAAACTAAAAAGGCCCTAGAGGAGCCGCTCCATCCCTTTGTGGGGCATCTGGGGGCACCAGTGACAGAGGAAGAATATGAGGCTGCGGGTTCAGCAGATACAAGACACAGCAGTCGTTTATTTCAGCAGCCAAATGCTTCCTCTACCTTGCTCACTGTAATCAGCAATGCAGACAGTTTAGAAGCAAAGCAATTCACTATTTATTGACTGTACTTATAAGCCCATCCTTTTTCTGCAAGGAGCTCATCCAAGGTTCTCCCCCATAATTTAATAATAATAATTTCTATTAATTGTACTCCGACTATCAGAGCGGGTTGCCCCAGAGACTCTGGGCAGCTTCCAACAGATATAAGAACATCATCAAACAACATCAAACCTTAAAAAGCTTCCCTATACAGGGCTGCCTTCAGAGGTCTTCTAAAAGGTATATAGCTACTCAACTCCTTGACATCTGATGGGAGGGTGTTCGAGGTGGGTGCCACCACTGAGAAGGCCCTGTGCCTGGTTTAATCCCAACAACACTGCAAAGTAGGTTAAGCTGCAAGGCAGTGGACTGGCAGCCCAAGGTCACAGCCAGTGAGAGTCATGGCTGAGCCAGGATCTGAACCCTGGTCGCCCAGGTCCTGGTCTGACACTCTTAACCACTACTCCAACCTACTCACGACAGCAAGCAAGTATGTGAACATGGATCTCCCAGCTGGCTGTTTACTACTACACCTTTCTCTCCTAACCTCGCATTAATGTCTGAGTAAGAAAAGGATTCCTGACTCCCCGGTTGTTCAGCAATTGCAACAGAAATGACTCACCCACTGACAGTATATCATAGCTGGAATGAAGAAAGTTGGGGGGGAAGCACAGACCACGTTTATTGGGGGGGGGGGGTGAGGGCTGGGCTCCCTTCAGTTCTGGTCCTCAAAATCACTCCTGTGCTGAAAATTATTGAACCCTAAGCATACGTCTTTCTATACCAGACGCCAGTTGGTGGAATTCAGGGTCCCAATAAAATACAGTGCAATAAAAAAGCATATCTTGCAATGGCTGAAGTCCCCTCCAGAGCTGATGAGTTTACAATTATGCCCCAGGCAGGACGACTAACTTCTAGGAGGCTTACCTCCTCCTGTCCAGCAAGGTTTTCCGCGTCCCCCTCCCAGGTCAAAGTACATGGACTTGCCTTTCCAGAAACTCCTGTCCAGCAAAGGAGGAGGAGGAAAGAGGAGGGTGGGTAGCACATTCCAAATTCTGCCCATTAGCCACGGATCAGCCACTGAGGCTGCAATCATGGGACTGTAGAGTTGGAAGGGAACCCCAGCGGTCATCCATCCCAACCCCCCTGCAATGCAATCCTACATGAACCTCCCTCTGCCCCACTGAACTCAAGAAGCCCCTTACCTCTGAAGAGACAAGGAGATACAGTGGTACCTTGGTTCCTGAACAGCTTAGCTGTCGAACAAACCTGCTCCCAAACACCGAAAACCCAGAAGTGTGTGTTCCGGTTTCCAAATGTTTTTCGGAAGCCGAACGTCCGACAAGGCAGGAAACTCCTGCAGCCAATCGGAAGCCGCGTCTTGGTTTTTGAATGGTTTCAGGAGTCTTCCTGAACGGATTAAGTTCGAGAACCAAGGTTCAAATAAGGCCAAATAATGGGGGTTGAGGCCATTGGGAGCTGGGGGAGAAAAGGGTGGTTAACACAGAGAGGTTTCGGCAGTGGAAGGCAGGAGAATTAGAAGCACCGATTCTTAGGAGACTCCAGACGTCTGCTAATATTTTTTTTTGCAAAAAGGCAGGCGTGCCTTGCAAAGCTGCAGAGCTGGTCTGTTGAGGCATCTGTTCACTGAGTTTATAAGCACATAAGAATGTGAGAAGGGTCTGCTGGATGAAGCCAATGGCCCGTCTAGTGCAGCATGCTGTTCTCACAATGGCCAGCCAGGAAACCAGTAAGCAGGATTCGTGCACAAGAGCTATTCTCCCCTCCTGTGGCTTCTAGCATCTGGGATTCAGAAGCATTGAAGCCTCTGACTGTGGAGCTGTTTTATATCTATCATGGCTAGTAGCCATCAATAGCCGTCTCCTCCTCTAGGAATCTCTCTACTCCCCTTTTAAGGCCATCCAGGTTGGGGCCACCACCACCTGTGGGGCAGTGAGCTGCACAGTTTCACCATGTGTTGAATGCAGAAGCATTCCTTTCTTCCAAGGAGCTCAGGGGCTATCCAGTCTTAGACCCTCCAACGACCCTGCGAGGAAGGCAAGCCTGAGACGCAGCCCTCTGCCCACCAAGCCAGAGACAGTACTGATTTGAACCCGTCCCCAGTTCAGGCAGTCACGGCGCTGCCTTCTGCACCAAACTGGCTCAAACCCCTTTCATTCAGGTTTTTGCTGCGGCATGCGGATTTTCCTCGCCGGAGACGTTCTGAACCGATTTGCATCCGCTTTCTGAAACGGATTATTAAAGGGAGGCAAGGACTGAATACAAAACACAGAAAGGCAGGCAGACATGGAGCAAAAGATTCGAGCCACTCGGCCAGGTATTTCAGCCAGCTCCGTTCTGTATGTTTGGGACACAACAGCCCCCCTGCCCAAGAACAGCTCCACTGCCCTTTGATGGGCACAAGGCTTATTTACAAAGAATGTTATTCCCTCACCTTTCCTACCTCCGGGTGCAGTGATGGATGTTCATTTGGGCATATCACAACCAAAAAGGCTCAAGACAGAATTTGTGAGACGTCGGCATAGCACAGCCTTTGCACAGCACAACCTGGAGCAATGCCATGGTTTTGGACTACAGTGGTACCTCAGGTTACAGACGCTTCAGGTTACAGACTCCGCTAACCCAGAAATATTACCTCGGGTTAAGAACTTTGCTTCAGGATGAGAACAGAAATCGTGCAGTAGCGGTGGGGCAGCAGCGGGAGGCCCCATTAGCTAAAGTGGTGCTTCAGGTTAAGAACAGTTTCAGGTGAAGAACGGACCTCCGGAACGAATTAAGTACTTAACCTGAGGTACCACTGTACGACTCCCAGAAGCCCCAGCCAGCACAGCAGTCGTAGTCCAAAAGCTCTGGAGGGCACTGGGTTAGTGTGGGCAGGAATTTTGTCCAGCACAGGACCACCGCAGCCTCCGCAAACTTGCAAAAGGGAACACATAATGTTTCAAGTGCAATCCTGATCGTTTGTGCTCAGACTGCTCTGCATCGTCTCTGCGTCCTGTGCCTCCCTGCAAGGTAGGCCTGCGCTGGCTGATAGGAGATGGGATCCAAAAAAGTTGGAGGGCACCAGGTTGGCGAACTCTGTGCTAACAACCCTCCAGGTTGCAGGCTGAGGGACTGCAGCTGCCTGGACTTGGCCTGATCCAGCAGGGAAGCTCTGGAATTCAAACTAAGAGCAAGGAACCCTGCACTCGAGGAACATGCCTGACGGAAGGGCCAAAGCAGTCCAAGACCACCCAGGATGCTCAGGTCGCCGTGGCAACGGGCATCCAGCCCCACTCGGGTACCACACACCGGCCACTCACCCTTGTTTGCAGTCGCCATTTGACCCAGGGAGAAGTTCCTCCGGCTCGCTCTGCGTCGAACTTCGGCCAGCCCTGTCAGCGAGGGGCCATGCTCCGAGGGGGTGCAGCGGGCTGCCTCTGAAGACAAAGAGGGGGTGCACAAAGGGGAGCAGGAGAGGGGGAAGAAGACAGGCAGGTTGAGCCACAGTTAAAAGACTTCTCTCTCCCGACAAAAGATCTTGCACAGGGTAGGGAACCGCCTTGCCCAAACAGTTCTCCGAAGCGTTCCCTCTGGGTCCTAAGGGCTGACATGTCCAAGCCCATACCAACAATTTTCTTCATGGGGGGGGGGGGCGTGAAGAGGAGGAGGAGTGGGCAAGCAGGCTAAGCGTCCTTAGGGAAGTGAACCGTCAACCCCAATCGCAGATTCCGTGACCCACATGCGAAAAGACAAAATGAGCTCAGGACAAAAGCTAACACACTCCTATAGCCCCCTTCCCCCTGGGAATTGCAGAGAGTTTTCCACAAGCAAATATTCAGAAGGCCGGTTTGCAGGAACTGGACCTTGACTAAAGCCTAAGGTTACCATACGTCCCCGTTTCCCGGGGATAGTCCTCGGATTTACAAATCAGTCCCTGTACAAAATCCATTGGAGTTCAAAATTGTCGCCGGATTCATTGAAAAAAATCTGGTCACCTTACTATAGCAGCACCAGCCTTTGGAACTCCCTGCCACTGCATATTGAGGTAGGTACCAACTCTACCATTTCCTTTGCAAACTCTTCCTCCCTTTTTCTTTTTGCAAGCCTTTTAAAGGCTTGGAAGTTTCTAATCCCATCCAGTTTCTCTCCACTGGGACTGAAATTGTTTGTTTGTTTGTTTTGCAAAGCTTTACTGTTGGTTTTTTAAATTATTCTTCTTAATAACAAACATATGTTTTTGTGGGAAGCAACTCGTAGGCACCTCCTCTCGGTCCCATCAGCATCAGAAGCAAGGCTGGTGGTGCCACGAGACACGAAATTCCCTCTTCTCAAGCGAGGTCAGGCTTGACCATCTCCTCACTTTTTTTCCACCATCCTGCTCAGACAAGCCTTTGGGAACTGACATGTAGACCAGGGTCTCCCAAACTTCAGTCTCCAAGTTTCTGGACTACAAATCCTATCACCCCAAGCTAGCAGGTCCGGTGGTAAGGGATGATGGGAACTGTACCCCCAAAACAGCTGGGAAACCTTGGTCTAGACCAAGCTGATCGTCAGGCTACTATCAGGGCGAACTGGATTTTAATAGCTGGTTCTAAATTTATTACCTGTAATCTCATAAAATTTATACACTGCTTGTTTGTAAAAAAAAAAAAAATCAACTCTCAAAGCGGTTTATGAAAGACAAAATCAAGTGGGTAGGAATCCTATTTTGGAACATACAGAAGTTAAAATACTAAAACAGATTCACATTGCCGCAACTTTCTAAGTCTCTGGGTGGACTTGTCCAAATAACAACAACAACAACAACAACAACAACAATAATAATAATAATTTATTTATACCCCGCCCATCTGGCTGGGTTTCCCCAGCCACTCTGGGTGGCTTCCAACAAAACACTAAAATACAATAACCTATTAAACATTAAAAGCTTCCCTAAACAGAGCTGCCTGTTTAGAATGTCTTCATCACGGCACCAAAAATAATACAGTGATGGTGCCCCCTTGATATCAATAGGCAGGGAGTTCCAAAGTGCCATATTAAAAGATGGGTTTATGACAAATGCGGAATGAGTATTATGGGGCACCTGTAGCAGGGCCAATTCCTCCGACCGAAGAGGCCGAGTGGGCGTCTGTGAGGTAAGGTGATCTCACAGGTAAACTGGTCCCCAGTTGTTAGGGGCTTTATATGCGAATAACAGCACTTCGAACTTGGCCTGGTAGCAGATGGGCAGCCAGTACAGATCTGTGAGCACAGGAGTTATACACTGGCAACACCTCCCTCCTGTCAGCAATCGTGCTGCAGCATTCTGCACCCACCGAAGCTTCCGGGTGAAGCGTGAGAGAACCCCCACATAAATGGGTTTTGATGCTTTTAATTATTGCTTTTCAGCTGGTTTGTTCTTACAGCTTTGCATTTTATAATGTCTCTAAGTGTTGTTAGCTGCCTTGCAGAAGTTGTCCGGAAGCTGGCAGAATCTCCTTCCTTGTGGTTTTTGATAGAAACGTTGGATGGCCACCTGTCAGGGATTCTGGAGTGGTGGTCCCCACGTGGCAGTGGGTTGGGCTAGATGACCGCTGGGGAGCCCCCCCCAGCTCTACAATTCTATGATCCGAATGCCAACATGGGGGAAAGGCAGGCTATAAATACATTCATACCTCTTGTTACGTTCGGTTCAGGTTACGTCTTTTCAGGTTGCGTCCCGTGGCAACCCAGAAGTACCAGAAAGGGTTACTTCCGGGTTTCGCAGCTCGCGCATGTGCAGATGTGCAAAATGTCACGCGCATGCGCAGAAACGGCAAATTGTGACCCACGTGTGCACAGGCGCAGGTTGCAAACGGGGCTCCGGAACGGATCCCGTTCGCAACCAGAAGTACCACTGTACAGTAAACAAGAATAATCGAATAAAGGGCATGCGCACTGCCGCCGATTCGAACGCTCAGGAATGCCGGCCCATCACCAGCCCCTGAGCTCATAAACATAAATCTCATTAGCACGCTTTCGTTCCCCGTTTTCTCCAGAGCCTCTTGAGCCCCGAACAGGTTGTGCAAGATGCCGGCACGCCTGGGACCTTGGTGTCAATTGTAGAGATAGATGTGCCAGATATAAAAATAGAGCTCTCTTTGAAGTTCTCACCTCCTCCTTGGCTTCTGAACGTATTATCTTACAGAGCCTTTGCATCAACAGCATCCCAGTTCTTAGACCCATTTTTAAAAGAAATGTGAAGGGGCAGGAACAGAAACACGGGAGCGGCAGAGTCTCGAGAGCTCAGCAAAAGAAAGAAAACCATGAAGCAAAACGACAGAGCGAGACCAAGAATGCAATGCACCCTGCAGCCATTGCCAACTTGGTGCCCCTCAGATGTTCTGGACTTCTTCATGAAAGTGCTTCTTCCTGCATGCGCCGTTAAACTATGGAACTCATAGGGATGGCCATAAAACCTAGATGGGTTTAAAAATCAAGCAAATTCATGGAGGGCAAGGGCTACTGAGCCACGTTAGAAACTGAGATATGAAAGCTAGGAGCTTAATGGCACCTTAAACCGAGGTTATGGGCGCAACAATGAAATGGGCGCTTTTAATAACAAGAATGCAAAGCTGAAAATGAATGAACTGCAGCTAAAATATTATGCTCGTTTTTCACATGGTCTAGTCCAGGGGTGCCCAGCTTCCAAGAGACTGCGATATATTCCAACTAAAAATAAAAAAAACTGGCAGTAATATGACCATTGTATTGACCAAAGTTGTTGAGCTTTTCGGTGGTAGCACTGATCAGACGCGGGTGGCGCTGTGGGTTAAACCATTGAGCCTCTTGGGCTTGCCGATCGGAAGGTCGGCGGTTCGAATCCCTGCGACTGGCGGGAAGGTAAACGGTGTTTCTGTGCGCTGCTCTGGTTCGCCAGAAGCGGCTTAGTCATGCTGCCCACATGACCTGGAAGCTGTATGCCGGCTCCCTTGGCCAGTAAAGCGAGATGAGCGCCGCAACCCCAGAGTCAGCCACGACTCTAATGGTCAGGGGTCCCTTTACTGGTTGTTGAGTTGTTGAGAGGAGGAAGAAGCAAAGCTGTTGAGCAATTTTTTATTTTTGAAAAAGTGGTTGGGGGTCCCAGGATCGACCAGGATCAACCAGGGGAACATCCTGCAATCGACCAGTAGATTGTGATCGACCTGTTGGACAGCCCCGGCCTAGACCTTCCCCTTCTCTAACTTCTGCAGTCTTCAGAGAGCAGAAGCACTGAGGCAGAAAAAGGTCATCCTTTCCTTCCACGCTGCAGTTTTAATCTCAAATCTTAGGCCCAGTCCTGCGCCCAGAGCTCAGAAACTGATTGCACTATTGACATTTCCCATCGCAAAATGCGCCGAGAACAATGGGAATTACGGACGTTGCCTTTGAGGGCTACTAGACGGGGTAGCTCAGTTGGTAGAGCATGAGACGATTAATCTCAAGGTCGTGGGTTCAAATCCCGTGTTGGGGAAAAGATGACTGTAGCTGCATGTTTGCTGTTTTAAATCAAGTTATATAATACTAATAATTTATTATTTATACCCCACCCATCTGGCTGGGTTCCCCCAGCCACTCTGGGTGGCTTCCAACTGAATATTAAAAACAAGACAGTGTCAGACATAAAAAACTTCCCTAAACAGGGCCACCTTCAGGTGTCTTTTAAAAGTAAAATGGTTGTTTATTGCCTTGACATCTGATGGGAGGGCATTCCACAGGGCAGGCGCCACCACCGAGAAGGCCCTCTGCCTGGTTCCCTGTAACCTTACTTCTAGCAAGGAGGGAACCGCCAGAAGGCCCTCGGTGCTGGACCTCAGTGTCTGGGCTGAACGATGGGGGTGGAGACACTCCTTCAGGTCTACTGGACCAAGGCCGTTTAGGGCTTTAAAGGTCAGCACCAACACTTTGAATTGTGCTCGGAAACATCCTGGGAGCCAATGTAGGTCTTGCAGGACCGGTGTTATGTGGTCCCAGCAGCCACTCCAAGTCACCAGTCTAGCTGCCGCATTCTGGATTAGTTGCAGTTTCTGGGTCACCTTCAAAGGTAGCCCCACATAGAGCACATTGCAGTAGTCCAAGCGGGAGATAACCAGAGCATGCACCACTCTGGCGAGACAGTTTGCGGGCAGGGAGGGTCTCATCCTGTGTACCAGATGGAGCTGGGAGACAGCTGCCCTGGACACAGAATTGACCTGCGCCTCCATGGACAGCTGTGAGTCCAGAATGACTCCCTGCTGTGAACAAGAATTATATGCAGATCTGCTACAAATCACCCAGAGATCCACCAGCAGATCCCAGCCTACCCTGAGCCCATTCCCAGTCCAGGAGCACCTGGGGAGGGAGCCCTGAGCACACTCCAATCTGGATCCCATCATCCCCTCCAGCGATTTGGCAGAACCACCAGGCCCTGGGCCAACTTCTCCCCCAGCCTGGGAGCATCTGGTTCTGCTCATCCTCTAGAGGAGGAGATGTCCTTTTAAAGCACATCAGGCCAAAATTTCCTTCGGAGCTGAATTGGGAAGCAACTTCCAAATGGGCCCCTGTGTCAGTCTCTAGCAGAAAACAAAGAATCACGTCGCAGCACCTTTTCTTAAAAAATAGCCAATTTATTTGCAATGAAAGGAGATTCCGTCTAAACGTTAGGAAGAACTTCCTGGCAGTGAGAGCCGTGTCTGGTTTTCAAATAGAGGCTGGAGTGCCGTCTCTCAGGGATTATTTAGCTGCAATTCTTACACTTCAGGGGGGGTTGCACAAGATGACACTTGGGGTCCCTTCTAACGCTACGGACGTGAAAGATTTAACTAGGAATTATGAGCCTCAGAAGTAAAGAGCGTGGGCATGTGCAGAGTGCACGTCCCCCACCATGAGGACCCTCTGAATTAGGAAGGTGATTCCGTTATGCAACAATAGTCCTTATTTTATTCAAATTCTACGATTTCTAGTAATGATGAATGATGATTAGCAAATGTTGATTATAGAATCATAGAAGTGTAGAGCAGCAGCCCCTCAGATATTTGAAGCTGGCTCTCAAATCTCCTCTTAGCCTCCTCTTTTCTAGGCTAAAGATACCCAGCTCCTTCGACCGTTCCTAATAAGGGTTGGTTTCCAGACCCTGGGTCAACTTGGTTGCCCTCCCCTGAACACGTTTCTTGACTTTTGATTACATTTACGTTCCTAAAAAACTTGGGTTGGTGTCGACAACAACTTTATGAGCTCATCAATAAATATTTATTTATTTATTTATTTTTATTTTTATTATTATTATTATTATTATTATTATTGTGTCACTGCTCACCCTAGTAATAGGGTTGTCAAATTTGCAGATGACACAACCGTGATTGGGCTCATCTCTGAAAGGGAGGGTGAAACGGACTATAGAGATGAGGTGGAGCGGCTGACAGAGTGGTGCAGAGCTAACAACTTGCTCATAAATACAAGGAAGACAAAGGAGCTTGTGGTGGACTTCAGGAGACAGAAGAGCAACGTCCAGCCACTTTTGATTGATGGGGTCTGTGTGGAGAGGGTAACAACGTTCAGATTTTTGGGCATTAAATTACAAGAGGATCTGTCCTGGAGTGTCAACACAAGGGGGCTTGTGAAGAAGGCGCAGCAGAGACTGTACTTTTTGAGAATACTAAGGAAAAACCATCTTCCGCAGAAACTGCTGCTTGCCTTCTATCACTGTGCCATTGAGAGCGTGCTCACTTATGGCTTATGTGTGTGGTACGGAAGCTGTACTACCCAGGACAGGATGGGGTTGTGCAGGGTTGTTAAGGCAGCAGAGAGCATTGTTGGCTGCCCACTCTCCACCTTAGAGCAGATTTATGCCACAAGGTGCCATAGGAAGGCACTGGACATAGTAAAAGATCCATCGCATCCTGGTCACTGTCTCTTCGAGCTCCTGCTGTCGGGACGGAGATACAGGACGATGAAGACAAGAACGAGCCGTCTTAAGAACAGCTTCTTCTCCAGAGTGATCTCGGCCCTGAATGGGAAGCCTGGACTTTGAAAGTCATCTAATCTTCCTTGCTGTTTTATACTGTATTGTTTTAATTAGTGTTTTTATAGTTGATTTGATTTTGTGTGGAGTGCCCTACCTGGGTGGATGGAGCAGCCAAGTAATTTCGTTGTCCCCGAGAGGGGGCAATGACAAAAAAGATATTATTATTATTATTATTATTATTATTATTATTATTATTATTATTATTATTATTATTATTATCAAGGGGCCGATGAACTCTAACGTCTGAGGAACCCTTTCTGGGAGTCAGAAAGTCCTGTGGAACAAAGAACCTGCAAGCAGAAAAAATTCCTCTGCCAAGAATTAACTGATTGCAAGTTTCTTCAGTATCCCTGAAGGAGTGTCTCCACCCCCATCATTCAGCCCACACGCTGAGGTCCAGCGCTGAAGGCCATTCCACCCCCACCCCAAAAAGTCTTAAAAGCAGGTTTGGGAGTTGAGTTGGCACGGGAACATCAAACTAAGGGTTCTGTTGGTGGGGGGTGAATGAAAAGAGGTTCACAGAACGATGATGATGATTGGGAAAATGCAGAATGGGAAGTTCTCTCTCTTTCTAGGGCATTATTATTATTATTATTATTATTATTATTTTATTAACCCAGCCAGTCTGGGCGGCTCCCAACAGAATATTAATACTAATAATAAAAGCGACAAAACATGAATTCACACAGGCTTTTACAGTAGTGTTTTAAATCGGGGCTGTTCTCATGCCATCTGTTACAATAGGGTGGGTGGTGGGTACATTTTCTTTTCTTTATTTTAACTATGATATATTGCATTTTCAGGAATGCAACCACATAAAATTAAAAGGAAGGGCTCCAGAAGACTGAACTCAGGGAGCTTGCTCTAAATAAAGCGCTGTTTGCTTTGTTCCTTGAAAGAGTTTTGGGTTTTGTTTTTCCCCCCATCAAGAAAAGAATGGATCTCCAGTCTACTGTCAGCAGTATGTCTACATTCCCTTTTTTCCCCGAAACCATCCCTACCTGCCATTCAGTAATTTTACTGGCAAGACTCAGGAAGCTCACCCCCCACGGCCTTCAAACAGATGGATGTCTGACTGAGAAATGGAGATGGGAGGAGGGGAGGGAGAAATCGAAGAAATATCCATTTTTTTTCCAGGCAGAGAGGACTATAGCTCAGAGACACAGCAGCTGCTTGGCTTGCAGAATGCCTCAGGTTCAATCCCTGGACATCAAGTGATGCAGAGCGGAAAATTTATTTATTTATTCAGGCTTGACAGCTTCACCGTTCTTAGCTCTTTCTTCCTTGCATTCAGGAAACAAGCAAGCTAAATCAGATCACTCTCATTTTTATTTTATTTTGAACACAAGAGGGAAATGATCCTAATCTGCACAGGAAAACCCCCTCCAGAAAACCCACATGGGTGTCTGACACTGGCCATTGCTTGCTAACTGAGACCCTGGACCAGGGGTCAGCAAACTTTTTCAGCAGGGGGCTGGTCCACCGTCCCTCAGACCTTGTGGGGGGCCGGACTATTTTTTTTTGGGGGGGGGGGGAGAAATGAATGGATTCCTATGCACCACAAATAACCCAGAGGTGCATTTTAAATAAAAGCACACATTCTACTCATGTAAAAACACACTGATTCCCGGACCACCCGCAGGTCGGATTGAGAAGGCGATTGGGCCAGATCCGGCCTCCGGGCCTTAGTTTGCCTACCCAACACTGTATAAGGGCAGCATCACATATGGCTCAAATCCTGAATTCAGAAGAGCTCAAGGTGAATCGAGGGCAGGAGAAGCCTACTCAGAGTAGGTGCAGAAAAGTGAGGAGGAGGGATCCCAAAGACCTGAAATCAAGGTGAACTGTAGACATGTTCTTTGTGTTATCATCACATGTGCATTTTATGCACAGAGGAATAATAATAATAATAATAATAATTTTTATTTATACCCCGCCCTCCCCAGCAGGAGCTGGGCTCAGGGCGGCTAACACCAGTAAAATTACAGTAAAATTTTAATATGGGGAAAAACACCAATTTAAAATACAGGTTAAAATGAAGACACATTTTAAAAGTAGCCCATAGATCAAGACCATAAGGGGAGGGAAACAGAAGGGTCAGACTGAGTCCGACTCAAAGGCCAGGCGGAACAGCTCCATCTTGCAGGCCCTGCGGAAAGATGTCAAGTCCCGCAGGGCCCTGGTCTCTTGTGACAGAGTGTTCCACCATGTCGGGGCCAGTGCTGAAAAGGCCCTGGTCCTAGTTGAGACCAATCTAACCACCTTGCGACTTGGGATCTCCAAAGTGTTGTCATTTGTGGACCTTAAGGTCCTCCGTGGGGCATACCAGGAGAGGCGGTCCCATAAGTACGTGGGTCCTAGGCCGTATAGGGCTTTAAAACACAGGGAATAAAAACAAACCACATTTCTAGCATTCCCAAAAATGGCAGAGCAAAATAGATTGTTTGTGCTTGGGAGGGAGGGAGGGAATGAACCTACAGGGAAAGGATTGTGCTAACTGAGGGTTTTATGGGATTAGCAAGAAAAGGAAGGGATTAGGGGAAATCACCTTGGAGGCAAAGGCTGCAATCCTAGAGGCAGGCTTACCTTCAAGAAGCCCCCATTGCACGCAAAGGGAACCACATCCGAGTCAACACCCTATAGGGTTGCCCCACTAGGCTGCAATTTGACCCCCACTATCCACTGGTCAGAATGGGGCTCACTTTCAAGGAAATATATGGAGCACCGGGTTGCAAATTTGTGGAGGAGAGGATGGCTATGGGTGGCTCCCAGCCACGATGGCGCTGCTCTTGCTTCCACAGGAGGGGAGAGGGATCTTGCGTCGGGGTCCTCCTTGCTGGTTTCCCACAATGGACACCTGGTTGACCCCTGTGATAACAGGAGGCTGGAGGGGATGGGCCACTGGGCTGATTTGAGCACAAGACCAGCCCTGTCCTGTCCTGTGGTTTCCAGAAAGAGGTATTCAGAAGCATTTCTGCCTCCGACTGACCGTGGAGGCAGCTCAAATGGGCATAAGGGCAATCGTATTTATGGGACCGCCTCTCCTGGTCTGCCCTGCAGAGGACCTTAAGGTCCATGAATAATCATAGTTTTTAGAGGTCCCGGGCCCTAAGGAAGTCAGACTATCCTCCACCAGGGCCAGGGCCTTCTCAGTGATGGCGTTTTTTCAGTGCCTTCTAAAAGCATTCCTGTTTAGACAAGCTTAAAGGTAAAGGGACCCCTGACCATTAGGTCCAGTTGTGGCTGACTCTGGGGTTGCGGCGCTCATCTCGCTTTACTGGCCGAGGGAGCCGGCGCACAGCTTCCAGGTCATGTGGCCAGCATGACTAAGCCGCTTCTGGCGAACCAGAGCAGCACACAGATACGCCGTTTACCTTCCCGCCGGAGCGGTACCTATTTATCTACTTGCACTTTGACGTGCTTTCAAACTGCAAGGTTGGCAGGAGCAGGGACCGAGCAACGGGAGCTCACCCCGTCACGGGGATTCAAACCGCCGACCTTCTGATCGGCAAGTCCTAGGCTCTGTGGTTTAACCCACAGCGCCACCCGCGTCCCTCTAGACAAGCTTGCCCGGATATTTAATCTGCTCTTCGTTTATTGAAAGTTTTAAAACTGTTTTGAGCTTACTAGTATTTTAACGAAGACAGGGGTGCCTGGCGTGCTCTGGTCCAGGGGGTCACGAAGAGTCGGACACGACTAAACGACTAAACAACAACAACAGTATTTTAACTTTTCGAAGGTCTTAAATGGCCTATTCTCCTTACAACCTTCCCTGCACCTGATGATCTGAGATGTGCGAAGGCAGGTGGTTGTGGTTTGGGGGAAACGGGCCAAATTAGATCTCCGGTTGGGCCAAATTAGAGCCGCGGGCCACAGACTCACCACCACGACAGCTCAAACTTGACTTCGTGTACCTGGGTTTTTAAAAAAACAAATGGGGCAACTCTGTGTGTTTGCTGTCTCTCCAACAGCTGCCTTCCTCCATCTTACTACGCTGAACACTAAATAGATTTCTCTCCCCCCCGCCCTTTCCCTCCTCGTGGAAATATTATTTACCGAGCCCATTTCCATTAGGAAGGGAGCTCTTTAAAAGCTGAAACACCCCAGGGCTTGGCTCTCAGCCGCCAGACTTTATATATAATGCCTTTTTCACTAACCACATCCCTCTGCCAAAATGGTGCAGACATACGGGGTTATAGCCGTTGCTGTGCTTTCGCCGCTTCGTGCGTTGAAAGATCACAGCCATTTCACCTGCTCCCCTCCTCGCTGAATGTGTCATCCAGGCTAGGCTTTGGGGGGGGGGGCTTTCTGTTTGGTCTGTGCTTGCTTCGCAGGGAACGCAATGGCTGCAGCTGCCGCAGCGCCACAAATCCTGGCACAGCCCTGGAAGCCACCGAGACAATTAACAGAACTGGGTCTACGTGGTGCGTGTAAAATCTCAAGAACTGCGTGGATGATGGAGCAGCTACCCTGCAAAGAAACGTCGCAGTGTTTGGGATATTTGAGCTTAGAGAAGAGGCCATAGGAGGTGACATGACAGCCGCTTATAAAATTACATGTGGCATAATAGTAATAATTTATTATTTATACCCCGCCCATCTGGCTGGGCTTCCCCAGCCACTGGGCGGCTTCCAGCAGAATATTAAAATATAGTAATGCATCAAACATTAAAAGCTTCCCTAAAGAGGGCTGACTTCAGATGTCTTCTAAAAGTCAGATAGTTGTTGTTCTCTTTGACATCTGGGAGGGCGTTCAACAGGGCGAGCGCCACCACCAAGAAGGCCCTCTGCCTGGTTCCCTGTAATCTCACTTCTCGCAATGAGGGAACCGCCAGAAGGCCCTCGGCGCTGGACCTCAGTGTCCGGGCAGAACGATGGGGGTGGAAACGCTCCTTCAGGTCTACTGGGTCGAAGCCGTTTAGGGCTTCAAATGTCAGCACCAATACTTTGAATTGTGCTCGGAAATGTACTGGGAGCTAATGCAGATCTCTCAGGACCGGTGTGATGTGGTCTCGGCGGCCACTCCTAGTCACCAGTCTGGCTGCCACATTCTGGATTAGTTGTAGTTTCCGGGTCACCTTCAAAGGTAGCCCCACGGAGAGCGCATGGCAGTAGTCCAAGCGGGAGATAACCAGAGCCTTCACCACTCTGGAGAGACAGTCTGTGGCCAGGTAGGGTCTCATCCTGTGTACCAGATGGAGCTGGGAGACAGCTGCCCTGGACACAGAATTGACCTGCTCCTCCATGGACAGCTGGGAGTCCAAAATGCATTGGAAGATGCATTGGAAGATTCGGGACACAGAAAAGGAAGCTCTTCTTTCACGCAGCGACTGGTTAAACTGTGGAACTCCCTCCCACAGGATGCCGCAATGGCTAGTAATCCGGGTGGCTTTAAAAGAGGATTAGGCAAATTCATGGAGGAGGAGAGGGCTCTTGTGTTCGAATCCTGCTTGCGAGTTTTTCACCGGGGCATGTGGTTGGCCACTGTGAGAACAGGATGCTGGACTGAAAGGGCCATTGGCCTGATCCTGCAAGCTCCCTCTTTTGTCCTTATGATAACCAAATATCATAACTGAGCATTGGGTTTTGTTATGGTCCTTCTCTATTCTGAACTGGTTAAAGCCCACCTGGAGTCCTGTGTCCACTTCTGGGCATCACAATTTAAGAAGGTTAAAAGTGCATCCCATCCCCAACTGTCCAGTTTTCTATGTACTTTCAGGACAACTAGACAAATTGGTGTTTATCTCCCTAGGAAAACCAAGAACAAATTGGCCAGCTTCCACCCTGTGTGTGCTGTTAGCATTCAATATAGCAGAAAGGAATTATTTTCCAAACAGTAACTAAACTGCTCTGTTAAACTAAAAATAAAAATCCAACTCTATACTTTTTTTGAGAGCAATTGCATCCTACTCACTGGGGCAAGATTCTGAGCAATAACCTTTCTGGGATTTTTGCATTGGGAGTCTTTGCTAGAAAATTTCCCTCTGCAGAATTAGAATAATTTGCATTGGGAACTGGCCTCATCTGGAAATCTGTAAATGAAGCGAGGTATCAAACTTTGTACGATGAAAGACAAGCTGCGAACCTTTATGTATTCAGCAAATATTATATCCAACACTGAACAGTGATTCTGAATATTGACTACTGTTTCGTAGAATTCTTCGTCAGCATCTGACATGAGCGCTGTTCCATAGCATTTGATATTTTCATTTATATACATTCATTCGAAATAATATGGGTTTATGAAGCAATTCTATATCTTCCCACCACGCTGGCGAAGAATTCTACGAAACAGTAGTCAATACAGTGGTACCTCGGGTTACGTATGCTTCAGGTTACAGACTCCGCTAACCCAGAAATAGGATGAGGAAAGAAATCGTGCTGCGGCAGCGCAGCAGCAGTGGGAGGCCCCATTAGCTAAAGTGGTGCCTCAGGTTAAGAACAGTTTCAGGTTAAGAACAGACCTCCAGAATGAATTAAGTACTTAACCCAAGGTACCACTGTATCCGCAATCACTGTTCAGTGCTGGACATCATAGTTGCCGAATACACAAAGCTTCACAGCTTGCCTTTCATCGTGCAAAGTCTGGTCCCTCGCTTCATTTAAAGATTTTCAGAGACTTTGAGACTAAAGATCTCATTTTGTACTTGTTATGGTTTGAAGGAATTCTATAAAGATTGTCTATCGCGTATGTACATGGTCATCGTGTTGCCTAGGCATTGTTGACCACCCAGCTGTAGGTCAGAGAATCTCAGAATTGTAGAGCTGGAAGGGGTCCCACGGGTCATCTAGACCAGCCCCCTGCCATGCAGAATTCCTGTCCCTGGGTGGACTTGAACCACCAACCTTCTGGTGAACAGCCATGCAAACTGACCCACTGAGTCACTGGGGGGATAGTCTAGCATCCTGTTCTCTCAGTGGCCAATCACATCCCTGTGGGAAACTCAAGAGCAGGACCTGAATTCAAGATTACTGTATTCTCCCCACTAACAATTCCCAGTGGAGGGCATTCAGAGGCCTAATTCTCCATGAATTTGCCCAATCCTCTTTCGAAACCACCTAGGGTCTTGCTAGCACTGCCTCCTGTGGCAGGGAGTTCCACAGTTTAACTGCACGCTGCGTGAGGAAGTATTTTGTCTTGCCTGCCATGAAATCTTCCAGCGCTGAGCTTTGTTGGAGGTCCGTGAGTTTTACCAACGTGGAAAAATGTTACCCTGGCACAAACTTTAAAAGATAAACAGAGAAATGTTAAGTGCAAGGAGCAGCCCTCAGCTGTACCCAAAAATTTCACGCCAGTCAAATAAGCCCAATGAAACTTCTGGCAAAGAGCTCCATGTCTTTGGGGTGGAAATAGAATTTAAATCCCAATAATTCATTCCCCCTTTGTACCAATTCCTGTAGCCAACACAAAGAAAGTATTAAAGATTCCATGCCTTCTGTCTTCGAAAAGAGCTTACAGATTTAGAGGGTACAAGTTCCCAGCTTCCTTCCATATCAGAAAGTTATCCTTTTCAAAAGGAGATTTTGAAAAATCCATTTTGCCCGCTGCTTAGCATTCAGAGCAGCCCCTAACAGGATCAAGCTGCTAGATTTCCGTCATCGGCAGCAGAACCATGAAAGCCTGCTCTGCACACACACACAGCCGAGTTTATTTAGGGTACTAATTTGTCTTGCAGAGACAGTGTGGGAGAATTTAATCGCTGCCTTCCAACCGTCAGCGGCAGACCGAATCCTGCCCTGTCTCATGCAGCTGGCACCAAGCCAAGCACGATAATCTTGTCCCCGTCGTGTTGGGGTGCAGGGAATGTTGTGCATTACTGTACTTGGGAAACGTAAGCAGAAACGGCAGCCCCCACCTGCCCCACCAAATCCTCTATTTCCCACGTAGGCAGGGAACCCAGGGGTGGCAGGGCCTGGCACCAGCCAGACAAGAGACGTCAAAGGACAACCGTCTTCCAAAAGGCAGCAAAGGGTGCAGGTTGCATGCTTGCCTTGGCGCTGCGCATGACGTCATGCAAAATGTATGGGGATTTTGAAGCCATGCGGCTGAACGGAGCAGGGAGAGAGCAGGGTTAGAAACTCATCAATATATAAGCTGGGAGAGAAATTGCTCCTTAAACTAAGGTTACAGTCACCAAAACAGTCTAGCTGCCATTATGGGGCCAGACACCTCCAATGTCTTATCTTTCAAATGATGTACTGACTGTGATTGATTCTCAGTTAAACATCTGGTTAGATCAGAGGGCAGCCTTCAGCCAGGTTAAGAGCTTTGAGAACTTAAAGAAGAAAAAATCACTTGGAACAGGGACAGCCCACATATAGTGGAACCTCGGTTCTCGAAGTCGAACGTTTCGGCTTTCGAACACCGAAAACCCGGAAGTAATTGCTTCAGTTTTTGAAGAAGAAGAAGAAGAAGAAGAAGAGGAGGAGTTTGGATTTGATATCCCACTTTATCACTACCCTAAGGAGTCTCAAAGCGGCTAACATTCTCCTTTCCCTTCCTTCCCCACAACAAACACTCTGTGAGGTGAGTGGGGCTGAGAGACTTCACAGAAGTGTGACTGGCCCAAGGTCACCCAGCAGCTGCATGTGGAGGAGCGGAGACGCGAACCCGGTTCCCCAGATTACGAGTCCACTGCTCTTAACCACTACACCACACTGGCTTGGAACGCTTTTCAGAAGCCGAACGGTCTTCTGGAACGGATTCCATTCGAAAACTGAGCTTCTACCATATTGGCCTATTCCAACCTCTTTTTATTAATGTTCATACGAACCATTCATAACGCAGGAATATTCTTCACAACTGTGAGCAGGACAATGGGGAAGGGGTAAGTGAAGGCAAGCTGCAACAATTCACCATAACGTTGTTCACTGCTCCTGCTCAGGCTGCACAGAGAATGAATTTCCAGTTCCTGAAAATCTTTCTGATTGTGCAGGTAAACGATAACTGATAGGATTCTACAGGATGGGGTATCAGTGTATTAAAAGAGTCAAGATGCAAGGATCCACAGGCATGCATCTCCAGGTGATGGAGACATCAGGCGCCATCGTGACGCCCGGGCATCTTCACCTGCTCGCAAGTGGCCGATAGCCAAGTGCAAAATGCGCCTGGCAAATTTCGAACACTGCCTCCAGGTGTCGTTGGACTCCGATTCCTGTCACCCCAATCACTGACCATAGGTCCTGTGGATGTTGGGAGTTGGAGTCCAGTTGAGAGTCCCATGGACTGCAAGAAGATCAAACCTCTCCATTCTGAAGGAAATCAGCCCTGGGTGCTCACTGGAAGGACAGATCGTGAAGCTGAGGCTCCAAGACTTTGGCCACCTCATGAGAAGAGAAGACTCCCTGGAAAAGACCCTGATGTTGGGAAAGATGGAGGGCACAAGGAGAAGGGGACGACAGAGGACGAGATGGTGGGACAGTGTTCTCAAAGGTGCCAGCATGAGTTTGACCAAATTGCAGGAGGCAGTGGAAGACAGGAGTGCCTGGCGTGCTCCGGTCCAGGGGGTCACGAAGAGTCGGACACAACTAAACAACTAAACAACAACAATATATGCAGGGCCACAGATTCCACTCCCCTATTCTCAAGAGTGATCTAAGTTAGCATGTCTACTTACTTGCATTTAGTAAGCCAACGGAAAAACTTGGAAACTCACCTAATAATATCTTGATTAAACTTTTATTTGCAATTGCACCCTTTTGTTGTTTACCTTACGAAATGGAATATTTCCTGTGGGAAAGATTAAATAACTGAGAGGGAGGGAGGGTAAAGTTCTGCCCCACTTGGCTGCACATTATACCTATTTTAGAGCAGGACATCCAGTTTAGAAAGTCAGATATATGTTAACACCCGACTCTGCAGAGGGAAGCTTTTCCTGGGACCGCCCCCCCCCCGCCCCCCAGATCACAGCATGTATGGACTGTTTTTTATTAAGCCATGCACCACCATCGATGCAAACACGGAACGCCATTCCCGAAGAGAAAGGTCCCTGCCTCAAGGAGCTTGCAAAAGTTTTGAATTGAGAAAAGGCGCAGCTGCCGCCCTCATCAAACCTTCAAAGTTCGAAGAAGGTTTCCAGGCATGTCGTCGTCGCTTCCGTTGCCGCGGCAACAGCATCGTCTCACTTCCATCCATCAGGATGCAAAAAAAGGCAACTTCGCACATGAGGAATGCTTTTCCTTGCACAAAGGGGAGGCAAGGGCTCCAGAAACCAAAAACATCTCACCGAAAGTCCACTGTCTCACTGTCAGACCCCTTCCCTTCCCCAGGGCTACAACTGTTTTGCACAAAGTCACGGCAACTTGGGCTTTCAGAGGATCTCCTGGGTGCTGTGGCTTTTCCAGTCGCCAAGGCCATGTTAAAATAGGCTGTGGGACATAGACTGCCAGGAACTCATCTCAGTTGTGGGGGGAAAAATGTTCCCCTCTTTATTTTCGAGTCTCCTGGGCGCAGGAATTTAACCTTAATTATTTACCATTTTTGTTTAACCCACAAGAAAGAAGGGCTTTTTGGCTGGCTAGGTTCAATTGTCTCCTTCATGGATCACTGCCTTGCCGTGGCGAAGGGGCTTGAATAACTCAGAGAAGCTATGAGCTATGCTGTGCAGGGCCACCCAAGATGGACCGGTCATAGTGGAGAGTTTTGACCAAATGTGATCCACATGGAGCAGGAACCGGCAAGCCACTCCAGTATCCCTACCAAGAAAACTCCATGGAAAAAGACAACAGGCAGATAAAAGTTATGACACTGGAAGATGAGCCCCTCAGATCGGAAGGCGTCCAACATGCTACTGAGGAAGAGCGGAGGACAAGTACAAGTAGAGCGGAGGACAAGTACAAGTAGATTGATTCAGAGCTGATGAAGTGGCTGGGCCAAAGGCGAAAGGACGCTCAGTTGCAGATATGCCTGGAAGCGAAAGGAAAGTCTAATGCTGTACAGAAAAATATTGCATAGGAACCTGGAATGTAAGAACCATGAACCTTGATAAGGGGACGACAGAGGACAAGATGGTTGGACAGTGTTTTCGAAGCTACAAACATGAGTTTGACCAAACTGCGGGAGGCAGTGGAAGACAGGAGGGCCTGGCGTGCTCTGGTCCATGGAGTCACGAAGAGGCAGACACGACTAAACAACAAGGTTCAATTGTAATCCTTCTATCCTCCTTTGGGGTAGGTTTGCGGGTATGGCAGAAGGAGATAGGATCTGTCCATGTGTTGCTCACCTGGTGAAAACTCTAGCTCACATGGCCCTTAAATGTAAAATATATTTGGAAACAAGAAGAATTACCGACAAATGGAGAATGAAGTTGATGGACTATGCAGAATTAGACAAATTAACAGGAAGGATTTGAAACCTGCAGGATCAGAGATTCTTAGAAGACTGGAGTAAATATATGAACTATTTGGAAAGTAATTGTGATGAACAGGTTACGCTAGTTGGACTGCAAGAAGTTCTGTAAGGTGGATTATTTTAAATACTGCACGTAAGACTATGAAGAGAATTATAGTTAAGGACAATTAAATGTAATATAGAAATTAAGAAATGCAGAATAAGTGATAAAGAACGGAAAATCATCAGAGGTGTTGACGGAAGTCTAAAATATTGTATAAGATGAGAAAATGTATTGTATGACTGTTGGAACTGATATGTTAAAAAAATCAATAAAAATATATTTAAAAAAATAAATAAATGTAAAATATATTATGATCTCCTCCAACAATTCTTAGACCACCTATGTATCCCAACATGGAAACCAGGGACAGAGGTTATACGCTTCTTATTACAGGGGAGAGACCAGGAGCTCACCAAAACAGTAGCCAAGTTCCTCTATTTGATTTTCTGTCGCCCTAGTACGCTACAGGATCTTGCCCTTGCTGGAGACCCACAAAGGTGAAATAGATTACTCGCCTCTTCTTCCCTTTGGCAAATGACTGTACCGTGGAAATGGCGACGAGATCGCATTGGCCTATTTATTCTGTAAGGGATGCCAATAAAGGTTTGATGATGATGATGATGAAAGTCCACACCCTTGCATGCCTCTGGCAGAATAAAGGAACTCAGCCGAGACAGAGGCGAGGCAAGCGCCAAGCTCTGCGGACGGAGCAAACCCTAAAATGAAAAGGACCTGCTCCATTTATTTGGCACAGAAAGATAAAGGAGGTTATTCTGTTTCCAGCTCTTCAACAAGGTCACCTGGGGGGGGGAAGGTTTTCTATAAAAATAATCTAGTTTTAATGTCCTCCCCTTGCACACAGGCTGCTGTTTTTGACGCTGGAGACTGAGAAGAAGGACAAGGAGAAGGAATTTTAGCTACAGTGGTGCCCCGCAAGACGAATGCCTCGCAAGACGGAAAACCCGCTAGATGAAAGGGTTTTCCGTTTTGGAGGTGCTTCGCAAAACGAATTTCCTATGGGCTTGCTTCGCAAGACGACAATGCCTTGCGAGTTCCTGCGGGGTTTTTTCCTCCCCCCTTTTTTCTAAGCCGCTTATCAGCTGATCCGATAAGATGATAAGCTGCTAAAAGCCGCTAATCCGCTAATCCGTCAATGGGCTTGCTTCGCAAGACGAAAAAACCGCTAGACGAAGAGAATCACAGAACGGATTCTTTTCGTCTTGCGAGGCACCACTGTATTAACCATCAAACCTTGACAGCTCAGTTGGTAGAGCCTAAGACCCTTAATCTCAGGGTTGTGGATTTGAGAACCACGTCGGGCAAAGGGGTCCTAAGGGGGTTGGGTGAGACGATCCTTGTGGTCCCTTCCAACAATTCTATGACTGTATGAAACTGAAGGGTGAGACACTGGTCACAGAACTGCAGTGTTGGAAGCAAAGCAGGAGTCACAACTGATCCCAGCAGGCCTGATGGATATAGACTCCCTGGCTCGATTCGGAGGCGGACTTCCCAAGGAGTCAATTACAAACACTATCATGTCCACTTTCTATGTGACTAGCATATTTTTTGCTCCATAAGACACACTTTTTTCCTCCTAAAAAGTAAGGGGAAATGTCTGTGCGTCTTATGCGTAGTCCCTGGAGCAGAATTGCCCAGGGGCGAAAAGCAGATCGTGGGTTTTTTTTAAAAAAGAAAGAAGGAAAGGGGTGTTGAAACGAAGCTGCTGAGCAGCTGATCGGCAAGCGATCAGGAGGGAGATAAGGGACACTAGCGATAAAGGAGGCTGCTTAGGAGGGGGAAGGTAAAAGCCCATGGGTCCTCAGGATTTTTGCTTTGGGTCACCCCAAACTCACCATCAGATCACATTGCATGTCCATGGCTACAGCCTGCACCAAAAAAATCACGCGTCCACTGTTTCATGAGGCCGCAATAGTGCAAAAACGTGGTTACAAAGCACTGATCCACATGGATCCTCAGGATTTTTGCACTGGGCTACGCCAAACTCACAGTCAAATCACATATCATGTCTGTGGCCACAGCATGAACCACCAAAATCATACACCCACTGTTTCATTCAGAATATTTTTTCTCTTGTTTTCCTCCTCTAAAAACTAGTCGCATCTTATGGAGCGAAAAATATGGTAAATTTTGTAGGGCTAGATGACCCTTGGCATCCCTTCCAACTCTACCCTTCTATGACTCCCAGAACACAGATTTCTCGTGTGAGCTAGACAGAAATTTCACACCCAGAAAGCACCGACGGTGCACAGACCCCTTGCTCCTGTTGCAAATATGTTTGCTCTTGCCTCCGAAGGCGATTCCCTCTTTAGCAGCCAGTGCATTCTGGGCTGTTCCCCGGCGGAGAATAAAAATTACAGAGGCGAACAGAGAGAGCCTGGCAAGGAAGGGAACCGGGGTTTGTTTCCCTTTAAAATAAATTAAAGCCAATGTTTGGCTCAGCTCTTGGGCGAAGACATCCCAGCCAGATCTCCGGCGAAGATTCAGGAGGCGGAGAGGACAAAGGCAACATCAGCAACAACCGGCTGGCAGCCGGCTCATCGGCTGCAGAGGCTGGCACAGCGCCCGCCCTGGCACACCCTCGCCTGCATAGGGTGCACTCTGATTGCAAGATCTCCCACCCTTTCCTTTTCTGTCTTGGCAGAAGCCCATGGCGGACGGCTTCTGGGACCCACCAGGACGCGAAGGGGCAAAAACCAGCCACTTTGGCGAATTTAAAGGAAGAAGAGGCAGAAGAAGCTAGCTTCCTGGACAAGGAAATCTATCAATGGATATTAGCCACAACAACCACAACAACACAAAGCCTCCTGTTGAGATACAGTATACCTGTAAATACCATGGAAAGGTCACTTTGGCACTGCTAATGCGGTGGTTTGACTTGACCCCTGGAGGCAAACTCCATTGTCTCTCAAGACAGACAGGTGCCAATCAACCAACCAGGGTCTGGATGTTTTAGGTATCACAAACACTAGATACTTGCCCTTAAAAAAGGAAGCTGGGCACCTGGAGAGTGTTTATTTATTTTATTCCATTTCCATCCCAACTCCTCCTCCTAGGAGCTCAAGGTGGGGTACAGGGGTCTCGCCTCCCACATTTAACCCTCAGGCTGAGAGGCAGCGACTTGGCCCAAGGTCACCCAGTGAGCTTAATAATAAATAATAATAATAATAATAATAATAAAATTTTATTTATATCCCGCCCTCCCCAGCCAAAGCCAGGCTCAGAGCGGCTAACAACAATAAAAGTAAAACATCATTCTAAAATCAATTCATTTTAAAATCAATTCAAAATCAAATTAATGGCAACCATTGGGCTAGAGTTCTGTGAGGATTACCAAAGGCTTCACGGCCAAGTAGGGATTTGAACCCAGCTCTCCCACGTCCTAGCCAGACACTCTAACCACTACACCACCACTGCCCCTTAGGGTTCATGCAGCACACACACACACACACACCCCGCATCCTCTGTCCCTACCCAAGGTGGCTGTGCTGGTTAACGTGAGCCATTCCCACACCCCTGGAGTCAGGCGAAAGAGCTCAGAAGAAAGCTTATAGATACCTAGGGTTGGAAGGGAACCCCAGGGGTCATCCAGCCCAACCCTCTGCAATGTCATAGCTAAAGGATCCCTGGCAGGTGGCCACCCAACCTCTGCTTAAAAACCTCCACAATCCTATGAGGGAGCTGCTTCCACTGACGAAGAGCCCTTACCATCAGATAGTTCTTCCATTTTAAAACTAAAGTCCCCCTACCCAGCACACAACGGATTTATCCTTCTGCAAGGGATAAGGGGAACTGACCGTCGCTGTTTGCCAGGCTCTTAGCGTAGAGGGAAAGAAGGCCACTCTATGTGCTCAAGAGATCATGCCTAGCGATGCCAGAACTATGATATTCCAGCAGAGAGAGAGAGAAGGCGGGGGAGAAACCACCATGTCTAACTGGCCCCAACTTTATTTCCAAAAATATGCATGTAACAGTATGTCATATATATGTACAGTGGTACCTCTGGTTGCGAACGGGATCCGTTCCAGAGGCCCGTTCGCAACATTAAAAGAACACAACCCGCAGTGATGCATCTGCGAACGCGTGGGTTGCGATTCGCTGCTTCTGCACATGATGTCATTTTGCGCTTCTGGGCTTGCGCGAGCGGCAAAACCCGGAAGTAACCCTTTCCGGTACTTCCGGGTCACCACGGGGCGTAACCTGAAAGAACGTAACGTGAAGTGGACGTAACATGAGGTATGACTGTATACACACAAACACAACCAGCAAGCAGTGTTTGAAATTAGCCAGGCGCATTTTGCGACCAAGTGACGGTGCCTGGGCGCCAAGATGATGCCTGACATCTCCACCCTTTGGGGATCCTTGGATCTTGACTGTTTTCCCACACAAAGACCCCATCCTGTAGAATTCTACCGGTTATATCAGGCCTGATGAGTAATAATAATAATAATTTATTATTTGTACCCCGCCCATCTGACTGGGTTTCCCCAGCCACTCTGGGCAGCTTCCAACAAAGATGAAAAATACACTAAAATGTCACATATTAAAAACTTCCCTGAATAGGGCTGCCTTCAGATGTCTTCTGAATGTCAGGTAGTTGTTTATCGCTTTGACATCTGCTGGGAGGGCGTTCCACAGGGTGGGTGCCACTACCGAGAAGGCCCTCTGCCTGGTTCCCTGTAACTTGGCCTCTCGCAGGGAGGGAACCGCCAGAAGGCCCTCGGTGCTGGACCTCAGTGTCCGGGTAGAACGATGGGGGTGGAGACGCTCCTTCAGATATACTGGACCAAGGCCGTTTAGGGCTTTAAAGGTCAGCACCAACACTTTGAATTGTGCTCGGAAACGTACTGGAAGCCAATGTAGGTCTTTCAAGACCAGTGTTATATGGTCTTGATGAGGAATGGTCGAGGGAGCTGGAGAAGAGAAGATATGACGAAGAGATGTGAGGGCCATCTTCAACTATCTAAAGGGCTGTCACGTGAAAGATTGAGCAAACAGGTGGATTCCAACGACCAGGGAAAAGATTCTGATTGAGTATCAGGAAGGACTTCCTGAAGGCAAGAGCCATTCAACCTCCTTTTTTAGAGGTTTTTAACCAGAGGTTGGGTGGCCGTCTGTCAGGGATGCTTCAGCTGAGATTCGTGCATTGCAAGGGGTTGGAATGGATGACCCTCGGTACCCCAACTCTCCTATTCTATGACTGCAAGTGTGTCTACACATCGTGGGAAAAGCTTCCTCTCTTTCGAACCGCTTTCGGCTCTCTTCAAACCAATCACCTGTCTGTGGGCCAAATCTAACAGGAGTTTTGTAACACAATCAGGGAAGGAAAAAGATGTTCGGCGACATAAAGAGACGGCGTTAACCAGATCTGGACTGCAGCCAAGTCTGGTATACATGACCTTGTGGATATAGTTACAGAGCTGGGGTGGACGCACAGTGCTATGCAGAAACAGGAGTGACCCCATCCCCTCGGTGGGGGGAATGCTCTGCAGGCAACATAGATAAGATTATTTTTCACACACAGAGGAAAGGACGACTCCTACCCTCACAGACGAACTGCCCCACGTCGCTCGGGTCTGAAGAGGAAAAGTGGGAACAGGTGGTAAACACAGAATAAGGCAGGTATCAGGAAGTGTTGATAGAACAGCTGGAGAAGCAGGGGAGAGGGTCAGAAAATTTAGAGGATCAGAGAATTGTAGAGTTGGAAGGGGCATCTAGTCCTGCAATTACCCCTGCAATTAACTATACACTGCTCTAAAGAAAAACCCCAAAAAAACCACTATACACTGCTCTGTATTGTATTCATTGTGGGTCAGGTCACCCCACCTGGTCATCTACAGAGATCACGCAACGGGCTCACCTTGGGCGAAAGATTGCATGTTTATTTATTTACCGTATTTTTCGCCCCATAAGACGCACCGGCCCATAAGACGCACCTAGATTTTGGGGGGGGAAATAAAGGAAAAAAATTTTATTTCCCCCCCCCAGGTGCGCTGCGCTACACCAGGAGCTTGGGGCGTGCGGAGCTCAGCGCGCCCCAAGCTTCTGCGTGCCGGCAAGCAGTCCGCTAGCCCTGGGAGAGCCGCGGGGCTCTCCCAGGGCTAGCGGATCGCTGCGCTATACCAGGAGCTTGGGGCGTGCTGAGCTCAGCGCGCCCCAAGCTTCTAGGTGCGCGCAAGCAGTCCGCTGCCGCCCCAAGCCTCGCGCACCCGGCAGGAGGTCCCATCGGGTGCGCGAGGCTTGGGGCGGCAGCGGACTGCTTGCGCGCACCTAGAAGCTAGCAGTCCGCTGCCGCCCCAAGCCTCGCGCACCCGGCAGGAGGTCCCACCGGGTGCGCGAGGCTTGGGGCGGCAGCGGACTGCTTGCGCGCACCTAGAAGCTTGGGGCGCGCTGAGCTCAGCAGGTGGGCCCTCCTGCCGGGTGCGCGAGGCTTGGGGCGGCAGCGGACTGCTTGCGCGCACCTAGAAGCTTGGGGCGCGCTGAGCTCAGCGCGCCCCAAGCTTCTAGGTGCGCGCAAGCAGTCCGCTAGCCTTGGGAGAGCCGCGGGGCTCTCCCAGGGCTAGCGGATCGCTGCGCTACACCAGGAGCTTGGGGCGTGCTGAGCTCAGCGCGCCCCAAGCTTCTAGGTGCGCGCAAGCAGTCCGCTGCCGCCCCAAGCCTCGCGCATCCGGTGGGACCTCCTGCCGGGCGCGCGAGGCTTGCAGGCATTCACCCCATAAGACGCACCCCGATTTCCTCTTCATTTTTGGAGAGGAAAAAGTGCGTCTTATGGGGCGAAAAATACGGTAATTTTAAAAAATTCATATGCCGCTTGATTGTAAACAAAACACCCTCCAAGTGGTGTTTACAAAATACAGTCAAACCTCGGTTTTCGAACGTCTCGGATGCCAAATGTTTCAGAAGCCGAACGCCAAAAACTCAGAAGTGAAAGCTTCCATTTTTGAACGCGCCTCAGAAGTGGAACGGCTTCCGAGGCTCGTTTCTCAATTTCCCCCATTGGACTTGCTGACAGCCCTTTGATCCTCAGTTTTCAAACGTTTCAGAAGCTGAACGGACTTTAAGAATGGATTACATTTGAAAACCCGAGGTTCCACTGTATAAAACATTGAAATCAGGACATACTGGCAACTCTGCTTTAAAACATACAAAAGTTAACAATACTAAAACAGATTAAAATTCCCTCAACTTTCTAAGCGTCAGGACAGGCTTGTCTAAATAAGAATGCTATTTAGCAGGCACCGAAAAAAGTACAGTGAAGTCACCATCTTGATCTCAATTGGCAGGGAGTTCCAAAGTTTATGCGCTGCTAGACTAAACGACCGAGAGCTTACTGATCACAGTGGTTGAGGGTGCACGTGTGGGTTTTGGTGATCTTGCCCCGGGGGGGTGGGGTCAAAACGCATTTGGTGTCCAGGGAGGAAGCATCCATTCTTTGTCTAGGCATTGTTATGGGTAAATGAAATCATCTATCAGTGTTATTTGGGTAATTTTACCCCAGTTATGGTGCTGGAGGAGACTCTTGAGAGTCCCGTGGACTGCAAGAAGATCCAACCTCTCCATTCTGAAGGAAATCAGCCCTGAGTGCTCACTGGAAGGACAGATCCTGAAGCTGAGGCTCCAAGACTTTGGCCACCTCATGAGAAGAGAAGACTCCCTGGAAAAGACCCTGATGTTGGGACGACCGAAGACGAGATGGTTGGACAGTGTTCTCGAAGCTACCAGCATGAGTTTGACCAAACTGCGGGTGGTAGTGGAAGACAGGAGTGCCTGGCGTGCTCTGGTCCAGGGGGTCACGAAGAGTCGGACACGACTAAACAACAACCACCCCATTCTATGTTCTACGTTCAGACCATTTTGTTGGCTCAAAGTTTAATTTTACTCTTGGGCACTTTTTGGCAGCATTCACGCACCTTTTTTGTTCCGAGACAAGGTGCACATGGAGACATTTGCATGCAGCAATGCTACACGCAAGCAAGCAGCCCACGGCTGCAAACAACACATGCCACCAAGCCCAAACAGCCATCGCTGGTTTCTTTCCATTTCCCACTTTGTGCATGAAAATGCAGAATGTGTAAAGCAGGCCTTGGCCTGTAGAAACACGAGTCCTTGTAGCAGCACCTCAAAGAGCTCGCTGGCATAAGCTTTCCTCCCACCCACCCCAGAGAGCCTGACCCACTGCCCCAGAAGCTCAGAGGCGTCTCCTAACAACGGACCCCCCCCCAACCAGCTTCTCTGCATTTTCCACTCATATCTTCCGCTTCTGCCTCCATTTTCTGCCTCCCAGGATCTTCGTCAACTAGAACTGTCGGCTGATTAAAGGATTTTTAGACTGCCAACTAAAAAACTGCTTGGCTTCCAGACGTCCCCAAGCTGGTGCCCTTCGTGTATTTTGGACAAAAGCCCCAACCAACACAGGCAGCTTAATATATTTGAGCACATTTGTGTATAACACAAAACCTCTTCGGAATTAGTTGTTAAACTGCCTCTCATTGGCCTGGATCACCCAAGACACGAAAACATGCTTTATTAAGCTATGATTTCCTAAAGGCGTGTCTTAGGATTATGTGTGAATTTTACCTGACAACTTAACTATGGTATGTTTACTGCCCACAAACCACCATTTGAAGATATGGTTTGTTTTTGGCTGACAAATCTTTACTTTAAACAGCTGCTTTGAGTTATGTGCCAGTCCAACATCCTTCCTTAACCATGGTTTGTTCAGTAACCCTGTCCAAAACAAAGCTACAAAGGCATGAAGGAAAAGCAGATGGACAACTAGTCATTACTTTGGAGAAAGAATGGTCCTTTTTTAAATAAAATGCTAGCCGTTAAACAAACCATGGCTTAGAATTATGTGTGAACCAGGCCAATAAAGCAAAGATCGTCTTTAATATTTTTCTTCCTCTCACCTCCCGTACAGTTCAAAAAAGGACCAAAATAACATATAAATACAAGAAGTATGGCCTTAAGGCTCAACTACACTAAGATCTGATCATGCCAATTAATCAACTGATGCTTTTTTCCACTTCATTTGCCGATTAAAACTTGTTATGTGAAATCAGTCTTCTCTTCGTGCCATATTGCAGTACCAAAACAAAACAAAGGAACTGCTTGTTAAAAACAAAGGTGTTAATTGATTGATTCTCCCACCCAAATCAGCCAGAATTTCACAGGAATATCACAGCCTATAAAATGCATTTGGGGCAGAGAGAAATGAAGCATTCTCTCTCTCTATCCTCACCACCACTAGGTCTTTTCCTGCCTTTTCCTACCCTCTCTGTGCCAACCTGGCCCCCCTACAAATATCTCCCCAAAGGCAAAGACAGGAGTCCGGAGCAAGGAGCAGGCAAGAGATCAAAGAGGAGCAGGAATCAAAACCAGCAGGAATTTTGCTCAGAGGTAGGAGCCCAGGCAAATGGGTTTGGGCAGAAAGGCACTGTGGTGTCCAAGGCTGTATTGCACCAAACACAGTGTCACTGGGAAAGGGGCAAAGGGGAGCAGGTTCGTGGGCAAGGGAGCCACTCATCGCTCACTGTACGCCTTCCTACTTGTTGTTGTTTTTTTATAAGATATTTATTAAGATTTTCAAAATATTACAAAATAAAAATAGAAAAAAGGAAAATACAAAATAAAAATAATTAAAAACAACTCAGTCTTTCCATTACTTATTTTTCATTATCTTGTTTCCCGGACCTCCTCACGCCTCCCTTTTTTGTATTCCAATTCAGTTTATTGGTTCAGCAAATCCTTCCCCTCTTTGTTTATCCTAATCTTTAATCTTAAAATATTGTAACATTAAATCTTTACCTATTAGTAATCCATTTTTCATATTCCCTTATAGTATTGCAGCTAAAAACCACTTAGTTTCTATCCAACATCATTCTAACATTCATTAATTTTACAATATTTCTGTAAATAGTCTTTAAATTTCTTCCAATCTTCTTCCACGACTCTTCTCCCTGGTCTCGGATTCTGCCAGTTGTACGTCTGCCTACTTGAAGCAGGAGGCGGCAAAAAGTTGATAATATATCAGGAAAAAGGCAGGCAGCACATGGCAGGGAGTATGGAACAGCTCCCAGAAAGCTGTTAAGAGATGCAGCAGCTGCAGAAAAGGGAAATGTTTGGACTATAGGATGGGTGGTTAGGGTGAAAGAGAGGAAGAGGAATATACAGGTGCTCCCCTCCATCTTGTGCAACCCCCCCGAACCCCCTTTCCAAAGTCATTGCCTAGCTCTAGCTCACACTGAGGTCCCTGTATTAAACAACACAATCTAAACCAGGGCTTGCAGTAATTTCATTGTCCCCGAGAGGGGGCAATGACAATAAAGTTATTATTATTATTATTATTATTATTATTATTATTATTATTATTATTATCTTCTAAAGCCCCAAGATCCATCAAGCATAGCTTGACGCAAGGGAAGCAGACTCGGAATTAAAAACAAGTTTGAGTCAAAGAGCTTCCTATGAGCACCAGAATCTGATGGTGTCCGCGGATTTTCCGCAAAAAAAAAAAGCAATTCCGAGATTCCTTCATCTCAGAAGCACAATTTGGGGCAGGAGGGTTGGCGTTTTGCTGGTGTGCTTAAACCATCGGGTCGCCAGAAATCCCATTGCAAAATCAACCAGAGATCTGCTAGTAGAGTGGCTGGGGAACCGCAGCCAGATGGGTGGGGTATAAATAATAAAATAATAATAATAATAATAATGCAGATCTGCACCCCCTGATCAAGAAGCAACCACTCTGCCCCTGGCACCTGGTTCTACGGATTTTGGGCAAAACACCTTCTCAAGAAGCCTGGCAAGAGAAACTGGAAGAAAATGGAGGGCACCTGGTACCATGGTAGTGCTATGAGGAAGAGGGGGAGAGGAGGGAAAACAGGGGTGCTGGAAGCAGAAAGCGGGCACAAGAGACCCCCCCATCCCACCCTCTGTGCGCCCCCTTTTATTGGCCATGTGGCAAACTGCCGGTGGGAGGGAAAGGTTGAGGAGGCAGGAGGCTGGCTGGATCAGGAGGGCAGGTGTACACCTTAGATATACCCTACCACTAGTAATAATAATATTATAATAATTTATTATTTATACCCCGCCCATCTGGCTGGGCTTCCCCAGCCACTCTGGGCGGCTTCCAACAAAATATTAAAATACAGTAATGCATCAACAACCTCAGATATGCAGATGACACAACCTTGATGGCAGAAAGTGAGGAGGAATTAAAGAACCTTTTAATGAGGGTGAAAGAGGAGAGCGCAAGATATGGTCTGAAGCTCAACATCAAAAAAACGAAGATCATGGCCACTGGTCCCATCACCTCCTGGCTAATAGAAGGGGAAGAAATGGAGGAAGTGAGAGATTTGACTTTTTGGGCTCCATGATCACTGCAGATGGTGACAGCAGTCACGAAATTAAAAGACGCCTGCTTCTTGGGAGAAAAGCAATGGCAAACCTAGACAGCATCTTAAAAAGCAGAGACATCACCTTGCCAACAAAGGTCCGTATAGTTAAAGCCATGGTTTTCCATGGTGATGTATGGAAGTGAGAGCTGGACCATAAAGAAGGCTGATCGCCAAAGAATTGATGCTTTTGAATTCTAGTGCTGGAGGAGACTCTTGAGAGTCCCATGGACTGCAAGAAGATCAAACCTCTCCATTCTGAAGGAAATCAGCCCTGAGTGCTCACTAGAAGGACAGATCCTGAAGCTGAGGCTCCAAGACTTTGGCCACCTCCTGAGAAGAGAAGACTCCCTGGAAAAGACCCTGATGTTGGGAAAGATGGAGGGCACAAGGAGAAGGGGACGACAGAGGACGAGATGGTTGGACAGTGTTCTCGAAGCTACCAGCATGAGTTTGACCAAACTGCGGGAGGCAGTTGAAGACAGGAGTGCCTGGCGTGCTCTGGTCCAGGGGGTCATGAAGAGTTGGACACGACTAAACAAAAAACAAACAGGGCTGCCTTTAGATGTCTAGTGCAATCACAAAGGGTGCTGTGGTACCCAGAAGACTGCTCTGTTTATTGTAGGACCCGCTTGCGAAGGCTCACAATCTCCCCACAATAACATCACATGGCGAGGTACCTTGGATGCATCTTCGTGGAGAAGGCAGAGCATCCATTTAACAAAGGAAGGAACACTTTGGGGAGTTTGTCAGGGGGAAACGACCAGCGCCAGAGAGCAGCATAGCTTTCTAGTTTAAAAAGAAAACAAGCAAGCCTAACAGCAGGTGTGAGAGAGAGAGTTGTACTGCAACCTGCCCTGGAACCTTAGGGCAAAGAGCAGGTAATAAACAAATTAATAATAGTAATAGTCAGTGCTTTTTTTCCCCTATAAAAAAATGTTTAGGGATGCTCTCATTAAATCACCATTTTATAGTTCAAATCAGGGGAAATAAATACAGTAAATGGACATAAGTACAAATATTCACAAAATGTTTAGGAATACGTGTACCCCCGGAGAAAAAAACTGGTAATACTAATAATAATTTTTTATTATTTATATCCCGCCCTCCCCAGCCGAAGTCAGGCTCAGAGCGGCTAACAACAGTAAAATAATACAAGATTCTAAAATCATTTCATTATAAAATCAGTTCATATAGTAGTAATAACAGTAGCATAAATACAGAGGCTTAAAGCTGCATTAGGAAGCACGGGGAAGAGCTAGAGAAAGGAGGAATCACAACGGCAGGCGCTAGCAGGATCCAACCTAGTTATCCCCCTCCCTTTATAATAAAAACACACATACAAAAAACCTTGTAAAGACAAAACGAGACCAGGGTCCTCTGAAACACGTGGCTGCTGTCAGGTCGCCCCTTAGCCTTGATACTCAACCCCCCCCATAAAAAACCCCCACAAATCAAACTTTGATTGCAAACTCCTGCGGGGCAGAGATCCTTTTCCCAGACGCTTATTGCTACCGTTACCCCTTAATAGCGCAGGCACGTGAACGCTCGCGCTCCAAGGCAGCTGAACGTGTGAATGAGCAGACACGTGAACGCTCGACATCCACGGCAGCTGAACGTGTGAATGCGATCGGGGGCGAGCAAGGGGTTGGGTGCACTCACGGCTGGGGCGGCGGAGGGGTCGGCGGCGTGGCCGGCCGCGTCCTTCCTGCTCGAGCCTCTCTCCCACCCGGAGAACCCGAGCTCGGAGACGCCCCGCCCTCGCCGCCGCTCATTGGCGCGGGCAACAAAGAGGGCGAGGCTCTTCCCGATTGGCCGCAGCAGGGAGGCCCTTCGGCCAATGGCGGGCGGGGGAACGGGGCGGCGGGGGCGGGGCGAGAGGGCGGGGCGGGGGCGGGGCGGACCGCCCTTTAGAACGCGGGGCGGGGCCGAGGCGGGAAAGGCTCGGCCAATGGCAAAGGCGGGAAATGTTGCAGGGCGGGGCGGGGCCGTTCGCGTGTGCGGCTGCACGTGGGAATGGAGCGCGCGGGGTGCGAAAAGGACAATACAGTACAACAACCCCTGACTCCTTTCCGCGTTGATCTGCCGGCCGGGAGCGTCCCCGCTCTGTTACTGCACCTTCTGCCGCAGGGCGCTTCGCGGGGTCCAAAGAAAGCCAGGCTGGATAAGTCAGTTGTTGTTGCTGTTGTTGTTGTATATTTTATCATCGGGGGTTGTTTGAGCAGGAACATGGGGGAACTGAGTTCTCCCTTGCCTTTTCTAAATTAAATAATTCCTCCACCAACACCACCCGGAAGAGCTGAAACAGGATATGCACCCGATGCCTGAGCCAAAAATCCACCTATAATAATAATAATAATTAAATAAAAAATAATATATTTTATTTATACCCCACCCTCAGGGCGTCTGAACACCAATAAAATCACAGTAAAAACATAGAATCATAGAATCATAGAGTTGGAAGAGTTACAGATAGGTAGCCGTGTTGGTCTGCCATAGTCAAAATAAAAAAAATTTCCTTCCAGTAGCACCTTAAAGACCAACTAAGTTAGTTCTTGGTATGAGCTTTCATGTGCAAGCACACTTCTTCAGATACACACATGTATATCTGAAGAAGGTGCTACTGGAAGGGAAAAAATTTTATTTTGAGAGTTGGAAGAGACCACAAGGGCCATCAAGTCCAACCCCCTGCCAAGCAGGAAACACCATCAGAGCACTCTTGACATATGGTTGTCAAGCCTCTGCTTAAAGACCTCCAGAGAAGGAGATTCCACCACACTCCTTGGCAGCAAATTCCACTGTCAAACAGCTCTTACTGTCAGGAAGCTCTTCCTAATGTTTAGGTGGAATCTTCTTTCTTGTAGTTTGGATCCATTGCTCCATGTCCGCTTCTCTGGAGCAGCAGAAAACAACCTTTCTCCCTCCTCTATGTGACATCCTTTTCTATATTTGAACATGGCTATCATATCACCCCTTAACCTCCTCTTCTCCAGGCTAAACATGCCCAGCTCCCTTAGCCGTTCCTCATAAGGCATCGTTTCCAGGCCTTTGACCATTTTGGTTGCCCTCCTCTGGACACGTTCCAGTTTGTCAGTGTCCTTCTTGAACTGTGGTGCCCAGAACTGGACACAGTACTCCAGGTGAGGTCTGACCAGAGCAGAATACAGTGGCACTATTACTTCCCTTTATCTAGATGCTATACTCCTATTGATGCAGCCCAGAATTGCATTGGCTTTTTTAGCTGCCGCATCACACTGTTGGCACTGTTGGCTCATGTCAAAGCATAATAGGGGGGAAAGGAAAAAACAACAACCCCAATTTAAAATACAGGTTAAAATGCAATTTAAAATACAGTCTCATTTTAAAAGTAGCCAATAAATCCAAGACCATAAGGGGAGGGAAGCATAAGGGTCAGACTGAGTCCAAACCAAAGGCCAGGTGGAGCAGCTCTGTCTTGCAGGCCCTGAAGAAAGATGTCAAGTCCCGCAGGGCCCTGGTCTCTTGTGGCAGAGCGTTCCACCAAGTCGGGGCCAGTGCTGAAAAGGCCCCACTATATCTGTAGTGGCCATTTCTAATTCAGATCGTTATCTGCTTGAGCTTATTCATCACACATTTAGTCGCTGCATGAACCTTGTGAGTTCCTCCACCTTTTTTCCAGAAAAAGCGCTGTTTATTACGGTATTATTACTACCAATTTTGTCATTTATTAAATTTGCATACTGCCCTTCTTCCATAGATCTCAGAATGGTTCACAGCATAAAAATATAAGATGTAAACACAAAATGCACACACACACACCCGGCTCCATACGCATCATTCCAGCAGCTAAACCTGCAACCTTAGCACTGTAAACATCACACTCAGTTGGTTAAACTGAGCTATGGCAAGCAAGACCTAAGAACCAGCAGAGGTGCCCCTGAAGGACCAGGTGCGCAGCCTGGGAGTCATTTTGGACTCACGGCTGACCATGGAGGCGCAGGTCAATTCTGTGTCCAGGGCAGCTGTCTCCCAGCTCCATCTGGTACACAGGCTGAGACCCTCCCTGCCCGCAGACTGTCTCGTTAGAGTGGTGCATGCTCTGGTTATCTCTCGCTTGGACTTCAATGCGCTCTATGTGGGGCTACCTTTGAGGACTGGTGACTGGGAGCGGCCGCGAGACCACCTCCATCGTTCTTCCCGGACACTGAGGTCCAGCTCTGAGGGCCTTCTGGCGGTTCCCTCACTGTGAGAAGCCAAGTTACAGGGAACTAGGCAGAGGGCCTTCTCGGTGGTGGCGCCTGCCCTGTGGAACGCCCTCCCACCAGATGTCAAAGAGAAAAATAACTACCAAACTTTAAGAACACATCTGAAGGCAGCCCTGTTTAGGGAAGCTTTTAATGTTTAATAGGTTATTGTATTTTAGTGTTTTGTTGGAAGCCGCCCAGTGTGGCTGGAGAGGCCCAGCAAGATGGGCGGGGTATAAATAATAAATTATTGTTATTATTATTATTATTATTATATGGGGGAATAATCCCAGTGCTTCTGCTGGCTGAGAGCTAGCAAAGCAGTCCTAGCTAGAAGCTAGTCCAACAAAGAAGGAAGTGAAAAAGAGAGAGGTGTGCTGCGTGACTCCTTTTGTTACCTGGACAGGTAAGGTCATGCCCACCTATCACATGCAAAAGGAAGGATGATCCAGCCAGGAAGAACAGGAAGTTTCGACTGGCTGGACCAAACATTCCCTCGCATGTCTTCTCTAGCATTACAAGGAATGTTGTACTTGACTGCTCCCAGTGTTGGTTTCTATTTCCCTTACTGAGCAGCAAAATGCTTGTCACAAGACAATGTTTACATTCCACAGTTCAGAGTTACTGTTGAGTTCCCATGGGAATGGGAGACTGGATGTGACGTACACTGGTTTCCTGTTTTTCAGTGTTCTCTTGGTTTCTTGGATTACTGCAATGCGCTCTACGTGGGGCTACCTTTGAAGGTGACCCGGAAACTACAACTAATCCAGAACGCGGCAGCTAGACTGGTGACTGGGAGCGACTGCAGAGACCACATCACACCGGTCTTGAAAGACCTACATTGGCTCCCAGTACGTTTCCGAGCACAATTCAAAGTGTTGGTGCTGACCTTTAAAGCCCTAAACGGCCTTGGTCCAGTATATCTGAAGGAGCGTCTCCACCCCCATCGTTCTACCCGGACACTGAGGTCCAGCACCGAGGGCCTTCTGGCGGTTCCCTCACTGCAAGAAGCCAAGTTACAGGGAACCAGGCAGAGGGCCTTCTCGGTAGTGGCACCCTCCCTGTGGAACACCCTCCCACCAGATGTCAAAGTGAACAACAACTACCAGGCTTTTAGAAGACATCTGAAGACAGCCATGTTTAGGGAAGCTTTTAATGTTTGATGTATTATAGTATTTTAATATTTTTTTGGAAGCCGCCCATCTGGCTGGGCTTCCCAGCCAGATATATAAATAATAATTTATTATTATTATTATTATTATTATTATTATTATTATTATTATTCTTTGTGTCGAGAGGAGTTGCTTCTCTGCTCTCACAGAGGCAAGATGTGTGTTTGTTTGCTCTCAGCATAGCTTGTAAATAAACTTCAGCATGTGGCACATTACCTGCTTATCCTTTTGTTGCGGGACTACACTCTGCTGGGGCTCAAGATAAGACGAGCCTGTACCAGCTCCAGATGGGCCAGAGCTGGTCAAATCTCACACCCAGTGGGTTACCATAAGTCCCATAGCTTTAGCTGTGACCCCTGCATTGAAGGGGTTGGACTCGATGACCTCAGGCTTCCTTCCAACTCTACCGTTCCAATTAGTCTATAAAAATGCCCCCATGTCAAGCGTTGTTGTGACGACGGTCTGCCTCTGCAGCCAGTCACCGAAATGTGCTTTGTGCAACCACATGCCACCCCACCACACTTGGGAAAATAAATTTGTCTCCCAGAAGCGGCAAGGAGCGATCTGTTTTCTGCTCCCGGCAGCCCAGAATAACTTGGGTAATCTCATCAGAATCCATAATTCACTAATGGATGGTCTGTAGCTGAGAGAGGGGTCTTGTTTCTTCGTCCCATTAGTCATTGACAGCCTTGGTCTCCAGCTTCCTTTGCTGGGCCCGATTTCTTTGCCCTTCACGGGGAGCCAGGAGGTTGGGTTTCGCCATGGTGCCTCCCCAGAGATCAAGGAACACAGAGCAAATGAGATGATATGAGAGACAATCTATGGGAGCAAATGGCACCTGGGGTTCTGGAAACAAGGCTCCAGTCACGCAGAAGGCAGAAATCAGGATGATGTTCCCTCGTCACCCTGGGGGAAAGTGATAAGTAGGGTGCTGCAGGGTTCTCTTCTGGACCCATTGTTCGGCGTCTTTATAAATAATTTGGACAAAGGAATTGAGGGGATGCTCATCAAATCTGACAATGATACCAAACTCGGAGGGATAGCTAATGCCTCAGAAGACAGAATCGGGGTTCAAGATGACGGTAACAGATTGGAGAGCCGGGACCAAACTAACAAAATGAGGAATGGCAGATGAAGATGATGGACTTTTGGAGCTGGCCGACCTGACTAGAAGAACCCGCGATCAGAAAGAAGAGGCGACACAAGAGGACTGGATGAAATTTAAAGAATATTTAGCTAAATATTGTGGTATAAGATAAATAGAAAATCCTTGGATATATCAAATAGGCTTAGGGGTAGAATAGGAAAAGGTGTTAGTAAGTATTAAGGATTAGAATAATACTAAAGGAGAAGAGGTTAGTAAATGAAAGGAGTTAATATTATTAGAAATAGGAATTTGGAGAGCTGTTATAAAAGTGATATAATGAAATTCAGTTAGAGGGGATTCGAGGAAGTCACCTATTAATGGGAAGAAGTTGGGTGCTAGAAGAACAAATCTTTTTTGTATGTGTTTAGTTTATTGCTATGTTAGCTTTGTTGAGTGTTTTTATGTTTTTATCTGTTTATGTGATGTTGAAAACGTTGAAAATCAATTTTAAAAAATTGAGGAAAAAACAAACTAGCAAAATGAATTTCAACAGGGACAAATGCAAAGTTGTACACCGAGGAAGGAAGAACCAGCTGCACAAATATAAGATGGCGGACACCTGGTTTGCCAGTAGTACATGTGAAACTGTTCTAGGGGTCGTAGTAGACCAGTAGCTTAGCATAGGTCAACAGTGTGATGATGCAGCAGCAGCGGCAACAGCAAAAAATAAACAAAAGCTAATGCTATTCTAGGTAAAAGGTACAGGACCCCTGGATGGTTAAGTCCTGTCAAAGGTGACTATGGGGTTGTGGCGCTCATCTCGCTTTCAGACTGAAGGAGCCAGCGTTTGTCCACAGACAGCTTTCCGGGTCATGTGGCCAGCAGGACTAAGCCGCTATTGGCGCACGGAGGACCGTGATGAGTGCCAGAGCGTATAGAAACACCATTTTCCTTCCCCCCCCCCCAGCGGTACCTATTTACTTGCACTGGCATGCTTTCGAACTGCTAGGTTGGCAGGAGCAGGGACCAAGCAACGGGAGCTCACCCCGTCATGTGGATTCGAAACTCCGACCTTCTGATCAGCAAGCCCAAGAGGCTCAGTGGTTTAGACCACAGCACCACCCGTGTCCCTCTATTCTATAATGCTATTCTCGGCTGCATCAACAGAAGTTTAGTGCTCAGTGAAGAAATAGTCCCACTCTATTGGCCTTGGTCAGACCCCACCTAGAGTCCAGTGTCCAGTTCTGGGCACCACAATCTAAGAAGGATGTTGGCCAGCTGGAAGGTGTTGCAGAGGAGGGCAACGAAGACAAACAAGGGTCAGGTAACCAAGCCATATGAGGAACGGTTGAAGGAGCTGGGTATGTTTAGCTTTGCCAGCCTACGATTCCCAGCAACAGGCATTCAGAGGCATGACGCCTCTGGCAGTGGGGGGAGAACATGCCCATTGTGGCTAGTATCCATTGATAGCATTCTCCCCGTGCATTTGCCTAAAGCATCGAGAGAGCCCTAGCTTGGGAGTGCTGTTCCAAAGTCCTTTGGGGCCCTCTCCCTGCTGCTAGAGTGCTCCAAATAAAAGAGAGGAGGAACGAGAAGGATTAACTGTTTTAATGCTGAAAGATCTTCAGACAAGCCCCTATGCAAAGAAACAACACGATTGTACAGAAACCCCGGCCAGTGATGACCCAACGCTACCCAGATGCAACATTAGCTTCACCATAATCGAAAAGTGATTGATTAAAAGCAACTGATCAGAACGCCTGCTCCATCGGTGGGAGGGTCTGGTCGTCCACGCCACCATTTTCACATCAGAACTGGGCCACGGGTGCCCGTCTTGTGTCTTCTCTAGACAGCATCTCCTGAGCAAATGCTCAAGCGTGCCTTCATCGTCGTTGGGGCGTGGCATGGTGCCAGCCTTCCCCCATCCCTTGTGCCACGTTCCTTTTTCTGCATGGCATAAGGAAATGTGGCGTCCGCCTCTGAGAGCCCGGGGCAGCAGCCACGGTGGAATGGCATGTTTTGAAGAAGGTTGGCTTGTCTCTTCAAGTTCTGTGTCCTGGGCTGCAACAGTCACAAAGGCCTGGTGGGGAAAATCCACAGGCGCCATTTTCACCAAGCAAAACAATAGCTATGATGTGAATTGCTCACTAGATGCCTGAGGACAATAGGAAGCGGGACATCTCCTCCAGCTTCCTGGGGCGCTAGGAGAAGGCCCCATGGTTTAGGCCATGGGGTGCCCCTTCAAACGGTTTGGGACTACTGCTCCCATCATCCCTGATCACTGGTCCATGTGATGGGAGCTGGGGTCAAACAGCACCGCGTTGGCAACCCCTGAATTCAACCCTCCCTTGCAACAGCGGGGCAGGTGCAGGCACCTCTAGAAGATTCTGAGATCTGCATGGCAGTTCCTGAGATCTATTGTGTCGGAAGGAGAGGTCATTATGGGAGCTAAACACGGAGAGCCTACTCCAGAGTCCACGTGGCAAGCTTGGAATCTTACACAGTATTGAGCAGTGAAGCCCACGCAGAATTATGTACAGAGGTCTGTTGGAGGCTGTGTGCAGGGTCTGCTGGCGCCATAAATGAAGCTTGCTGCAAAAAAATTCTGCACACCCCCGTATGATGGGCAGGTCCTGAGGTCAATAAGAGAGAATGTTGGAGGTCTGCAAGATCAGACTGAATTGCATCCAGCAAGGGCCAAATAATAGAACTCAGAAAGAACAATGTTCGGTTCTGTTTGGACTGAAATTCATTGGATGCAAACGCCCAGCCTTCCTTAGTGGCCTGGCATATGTGAAGATTTAGCACAAAAACCCAAGAGTAAAAAACAGGGCTTGCAAGGTAAAAGGACATCCCGGGTGGTGTTCCCGAGCTCTCACAAAACCTCCCACCTGATAGGTCTAGATTTGGAGGGTAAGGCAAATGACTTTTCTCCTATCGCCAAGGACGGTCTCCTTTGCCCACCAATCTTCAAATAATATAGCCGTCGGTTTATGCTTTCCGAGCCACGACCGACCCGCCAGCTGTCATCCAAAACATCTGGGGGGGGCACCAGGTTGGCAAAGCTTGGCTTTGGGCAGCAGAAGCTGCCGTCTTTCATTTTGGCAAAAAAAAAAAAAGGAAGTTGACTTAAAAAGAGAACGGGATTTAAAAAATAAAATAAAATTGGGGAACCGATGTTCAAAACACAGGTCTGCAACTAACTTATCAAGCGGAAGTCACGACGCGTCTTTGCTGCATCTGCAGATTCCACTTTTGTGCAAGAGCCCCATTTGCCGGCTGGGGTTTGCAACCCCAACCGTTTTCTTTCACAGCTGGGATTTGCATGCCCTTTGCCACAGAGGCACAGAGTGCAGTTGTGCAAAAGCTTTCACGGGCACCAACAGGGTTCAAGGGGTGACCCACCCCCTATTTAATGCACGAGGTGCCTGCCCCTCACTGCAGAAAAAGTGGGGTCTGTGGGGGAACCGTTCCATCTGCACATCTGCAGCACTGGGAGCAGGGAGGTGAAGAGACAGAAGAAGAAGCCAAAACTATCGCCCCACAAAGCTGAAAACAATGCTGGAGAGAGAGAAGACCCACAGAAGGAGATTGGATCCTGATTGCCGCATCACCCACAAAGGCCTGAGGCTCTTCTCAGAACTACATTTCCCGGGGGAATGCACCAGCAGGATCCCCCCTGAGGGATGTTATGTGCACCCTGAAACTACAGTTTCTCCTCAACAGAAAGTCACAGAGCTCAAGGCTCCTGGCGGAACGCCCTGTTGCTCCATCCACAGCCCTCAGAGCCTTTGAGATGTTCCAGTGCCACCTGCAAGCGCAAGGACTTGGGAGAGAGTGGGCAAGGCACAGAGGCATGCCTGGACCTAGTCACCAGGTGAGGAGGCGGCAAGCAGGGCGTCCAAGGCAACAGCGAAGCTGCAAGCCCATTTCCTAGACTGTTGCTGAGTGGGGAACTCTCAAGCGAGGGCTGGTTTTGGAGAGCCCAAGTGGGAGCTCTCATCCCTGAGCAGCAGAGCCTCCTGTACCAGGGCAGTCTACCCCTTGGATGTGGACCAGCAAGAGGGTTGGGGAGAATTGAGGGCACGTCCTCCTGGCCTGGCACCTCTTGGCTGACTCCTTTTTTTTCACCCCATCTCTGGCCTCTGGGCATCGGTGAGGCCATCTGCCCGCGCCAGCCAGACTTGGGACCTCTGCCAGCCTTTGTTGCTCTGACGTCTCAGCCTGCCTGGAGCCTGAAAGCAGCTGTTCGCAAAGGAAGAGGTGGCAGGAAAGAGAGAAAGAGAGAGAGACAGAGAGAGAGAGAGAGAGAGAGAGAGAGAGAGAGAGAGAGAAGGCCTGGCCATCTGAAAAAATCATCTGATGGGCACCAGAGAGGGGAACCCGAGACGGCACCTTCACTTCCGCCTCTGCTCCGCCTGCTGCAGGCGGCAGGTGAGGTCATCGATCCGGACGTTCTTCAGGTGCAAGAGATGCTCCAAGCGGCGGACCTTCATCTGAAGGATCTGGACCAGGGAAGAGACAGAGAGAGGTAGATTTCGAAGGGTAGCCCCAGCAGCTCCTGGTGGAGAGGAAAGAGACCCAGGGCCCTGAGGCAGCCACAACCAGCATCCTGTGGCAGGGAGTTCCTCGGGTGGTGCGTGTGGCTAACAGCCTCAGACACGTCTGTCCAGACTAACCCTGCCCACCTGTAGAAACAGGCAGAAGGGGCGCTGTTGCAAGTGCCACATAATGCCCATTCTGCTGCAATAGGAACTGGGATCTTTAAGTCTGTTGGCACCTGACACTTCAGGTCCCTTCCAACTGGGTGGCTCTGTGAGGCTGAGGAAGGGCAGGGCTAAAGTTCAGGTGGGGGAGATGAACTTCCCCTCATCGCCTCTCTCACCTGCACCATCTCCTGCGAGGCCAGAAGGGCTTGTTCCCTCTCTGCTAAGTGGAGTCGGAGGTTGGCGTCCGTTTGCAGAGGCACCGTGTAGCTCTGGTGTCCTTTGGGCCCCCTGGAGACAAGGAAAATAATAATAATAATAATAATAATAATAATAATAATAATAATAATAATAATAATAATTTATTTGTACCCCGCCCATCTGGCTGGGTTTCCCCAGCCACTCTGGGCGGCTTCCATAGAAACAAAAAATACAGTAAAATATCACAGATTAAAAGCTTCCCTGAACAGGGCTGCCTTCAGATGTCTTCTAAATGTCAGGTAGTTATTCATCGCTTTGACATCTGAAGAGAGGGTGTTCCACAGGGCGGGCGCCACTACCGAGAAGGCCCTCTGCCTGGTTCCCTGTAGTTGTGATAGCTGCGCAGCCTGCATTCGCTCCATAAGACGCACACACATTTCCCCTTACTTTTTAGGAGGGGGAAAGTGTGTCTTATAGAGCGAAAAATATGGTAAGGAATGTTGCATTTGACTGCACCGATTCTAGTCCTCATGGTTGCTAAGACTGTTTTGCCCAATGACTTCATGTCAGGGAATGCATGGTAACCGGCCTGGTGCTTCATGAGGGTCTCTGCCTGTATCCCTCCGGGGCGACTCACCTGACACCTGAGCTCCATCCCTCCCGTTTCATCGCTGATGGGAATCCGTGGCATATCCCCCCACTCCCCGTGTGCCAGCTTTGCCTGGCACAAATCCTCCTCGGTGCCCTTGATCTGTGTGCCACGCGAGGCCTCTCTGTCCACAAGCATTAGGGCCAGGAGTTCTGGAGATCACAGTGGTGCAAAAACCTGGGGTTCCTACCCAAAACGCGCGCGCGCGCGCACACACACACACTTGAACTTAAGAGCAGCCAGGTACTTTACCAGGTCAAAGCAAAAGCCCAGATTTGGTGCCGGTCTTCAGCTAGTCTGCCACTAATCCTGGAGGCTCCATTTAGCTATCCCAGTTTGCAGCAGAGCTCGCCAATGTGGCGCCCCCAGATGTGGGTGAACTACAACCTCCCCACTCCTCCTCCCTGGCTGGCTGGCTGCCGGCGCTGATGAGTGCTGCGAGTCCGGCAATATCAGTGTGGTCTAGTGGTTAGAGTGCCTGGCTTTGGGGACCTGGGAGGCCGGGGTTCAAATCCCTGCTCAGCTCGCTGTGGCCGCTCGCCACCTCTCAGCCTACCTCCCAGGGCTGTTTGTGGGGATAAGATGGGGAGGGAGGGGTGGGAGTTGAGCGGTGGTCAAATATGCCTGGAGGGCGCTATGTTGGGGAAGCTGGGCAAAGGACACAGACAGGGCGGCACTGAGGCTGCCGCAGGGCTCAGGTGAAAGAAAGAACCAAGAGGATTTCCACCGGGCTGCCCAACCTGGTGGACCTGCTCCTTAAACTGTGGAACTCCCTGCCACAAGAGGCAGTGATGGCAGGGTAATAATAATAATAATAATAATAATAATAATAATAATAATAATAATAATATTTGCTTGCAGCTGTACTGCCAGCCCTGCCAAGACAGGTTTTCCCTAACTGCCAGTAATTCTTTTCTTTTTTAAATTACCTTTCCAACCCAGGAGAGTCCTGGGTGCTGTTGGGTTTGGGCTTTGAAGTGACGCCTGTAAAATGTGAAACAGAGACTGTAATGAGAGGCGTGTAGGACCTCCAAAATCCCCACCCCGCAATGAAACCAGAATTCAACAGAGACTGTATTTATAGCTATCTATACCTTTATATGACTTTTTAAAAAATAAAATAAAAATCCCATGAGAATTTATTATTTATTGATCCATCTTATTAGGGAAGGTCCACAGCTCAGTGATGGAACATCTGCTGTGCATGCAGAATGTCCCGGGTTCAGTCCCTGTTGGCATCTCCGGGCAGGGCTGAGAGAGACTCCTGCCCGAAATCCTGGACATCTGCTGCCAGTCAGTGTAGACAATACTGTGATGGATGGTGTCAGGGTTCGGGGAAGTGGCTTCCTCCCTACCTTTGGCCGTGGATAAGCAGAACAAAGCAAAAATAGTCTCTTACCATTTAAAGAGATTCTAATGATCACAGCGAAAGAGCAAAGAGTCCGTTCTCGGAGTAAAGGTGCTCCCAGTTAAGGTTTACACCCACTTCCCCCCCGAGTCACTTCCTCGTCTTGCAACCTGATCTCGCATCCACCGTGCCTTCTGTGCAGCCACCTTATCTAATCTCCTTGACCTTTGTCAGGAGTGCGTGCAGGAGCCAGGCCCTGTGACCAATAGGACTTTGTAGGACTGGAGCCTTCCTAAGTTTGTTCTGGAGAGGCAAGGTGTGGCCGATTGGTAACTCATAGCACCTGGTGGCAAGAGCTGGGAAGGGATACAAGGTCAGCATTTCCCTTTGGCTCTTTGCCACAGCAACACGTTCCCTGCCTTGCTGCGTTTGACTCCTTGCGTCTTGATCCTCGGACCCTTGACTTCGTGACTCCTTGCTTCTTGATCCTCGGACCCTTGGCTTTGTGACTCCTTGCTTCTCGCCCCTTGGACCCTTGACTTTGTGAATCCCTGCTTCTCGACCCTCAGACCCCTGACTTCGAGACTGACTGCTTCTCGACCCTTGGACCCTTGACTTTGTGACTCCTTGCTTCTCGACCTTCGTGACTCCTTGCTTCCTGACCCTCGGACCCCTGACTTTGTGACTCCTTACTTCTTGATCCTTGGACCCCTGACTTCATGACTCCTGGCTTCCTGACCCTCGGACCCTTGTCTTCTTGACTCCCAGCTCTCTGACCCTCGGACTCTTGGCTTTCTGACTCCTGGCTTCTGGGCTCTCCTTCCTGCTCCCACCCCGCCATCTTGCCCCGCCTGACATCCCCAGCCGGGACTTTGATCACCCGGGAACCGGACCATGACAACCTTGGACTGAGCGGCTGGACACCTTCCAGCGAACCGGAGTCTGTTAATTCTCTCCCCCCCCCCCCCGGTTCTCCTCCTCCTAGCTGTTCACCACCCAGTTCTTCCCAACTTTTGTCTTCTGAACTATGCCCCTCTGTGAACCACAGTTCCAAATCTATGCTGCCCCACTGCTCCTGGGGAGATTCAGGATCCTGGTCAGGAGCAGGCTTCCACCATTCCTCATCAGTGCAGCCCTCCTCAGCACGGTTCCTGACGGATGGATCCTGTTCCTTCCTGCATTTCGGTGACTGATTTAGGAAAAAGATGCACACACAGCTTAATAATAAATAATGGCTATGGCTGGTTGGCATCTGTCTGGCTCAGGAGGCAATGGAGGAGGGTGTCTTTGAGGGTGAAGTTGCAGTACCTCCTGGGGCTGTGTGAAAATTTTATAATAATAAATAGACCCTCTTAGCTATGTGCATAAACATCCCTGTAGGAGGATAGGCTGCCACTTTGTACAGCAGTCATATCTCAGGTTACAGACGCTTCAGGTTGCGTTTTTTCAGGTTACGGACGCGCCGAAACCCAGAAGTATCAGAACGGGTTACTTCCAGGTTTCGGCGGGTGCGCATGTGCAGGAACGCTAAATTGCACTTTGTGCATGCACAGAAGTGCCAAATTGCACCCCACGCATGCGCAGACGCACCGCTGCGGGTTGCGAACGTGCATCCCGCACGGATCACGTTCGCAACCCGAGCATCCACTGTACTGAGTCAGACCTCTGGGTCCTCTGGCTCAGTATGGCTTACACCAGGGGTCGCCAACGTGCGGCCCATGGGCCGGATGCAGCCCACGAAGACCGTTTTACCGGCCCACGAGCCGCCCCTGAACCGAGCCGCCCACTTGGCGAGTCCCGAGCGCGCTGCGCTAAACCAGCGCGGTGCGGGGACTTGCCGAGTGGCGCCGGAAATCACTTCTGCGCACATGTAGATACTGGAAATCGCATCTGCGCATGTCCAGACGCCGAAAATTGCTTCTATGCAGGTGTGATTTTCGGCGTCTGGGCATGCGCAGTAGCGATTTTTGGCATCACAGACATGCACAGATGCGATTTTCAGCATCGCACTGCGCCAGTCTGGCCCACAAACTATCTCTGTGGGAGTGATCCAGCCCATGGCCGGCAAACCTTGCCGACCCCTGGCTTACACTGACTGGCAGCAAGTCTCCTCCAGGGCTTAGGACTGGGGTAACTCACTTGGTGGAGCTGGAGACTCTTAACCACAGGTTTGGGGGTTCGAGCCCCACGTTGGGCAAAAGATTCCTGCATTGGACTGGAGGATCCCTTCCAACTCTAGTTGTTGTTGTTAAAATGTGTATGCCGCCCTTCATCCCAAGATCACAGCGTGGTTCAGGGCAGAAAAACACAAATGAGAACCCAAAATGCATAATAAGACAGGAACAAACCAATAACCGACAGACACATTTAAAAGCTGGGTGTTGGAAGGTTCGGGACAGGCAAAAGGAAGCCCTTCTTCATGCAGTGCAGAGTTAATCTATGGAACTCCCTGCCACAGGAGGCAATAATGGCCACCAACTTGGATGGCTTTCAAAGGTTAGACAAAATCATGGAGGAGGACAGCTGTCAATCACTACCAGCCATGATAGTTACGCTCTGCCTCCATAGCCAGAGGCAGCAGTGCTTCTGAATACCAACTGCTGGGAACCACAAAGGTGGTCTTGTGTTCGAATCCTGATTGCCAGTTTCCCACAGGCAATCCCACAGGTCGGCCCCTGTGAGAACAGGATGCTGGACTAGATTACTCATTGGTCTGATCCAGCAGCCGGCTCTTCTGACGTTCTGGCCTGATCCAGCATTGATCCTTTGTTGTTGTTTAGTCATTTATGAAGCTCAACATCAAAAAAACACTAAGATCGTGGCCACTGGGCCCATCACCAACTGGCAAATAGAAGGGGAAGAAATGGAGGCAGTGAGAGATTTGACTTTCTTGGGCTCCATGATCACTGCAGATGGTGACAGCAGTCACGAAATTAAAAGACGCCTGCTTCTCGTGAGAAAAGCAATGACAAACCTAGACAGCTTCTTAAAAAGCAGAGACATCACCTTGCCATCAAAGCTCCGTATAGTTAAAACATTGTTCATACCTGTATCCAGGTAGTTGTTCTCCTCCAGGGTCGAGCGCATTCCCAGCTCCTGTGTCGAGAGAGCCAGAGAAGAAAAGCAAGTTGACTCGGCCAAGCACTCAGGGTCCCGCTCCTCCCTTCCTCCATGAAAAGCCGTCCTGGCCACATCAATGCTATTCAGTTAAATTGGCTTCTCCCCACCCTCTGGTCAGATGCTGGTTTGAGTTGTAACATGCAGGTGTGAGCTTGCAAAGGAGCATGGGAGTCACAGCAGCCTCTGAGCAGGGCAGGATTAATCCCACAGCAGCAGAGAAAGTTGAGGAACAGCCACCCAAATCATTTCTTGGGCTCGTGAGAAGCTGTCAGAAAAAGGGGAGGTGAGCTGGTGGCTTCCCGGGCTTTTGAGATTACCGTATTTTTTGCTCCATAAGATGCCCTTTTTTCTTCCTAAAAAGTAAGGAGAAATGTCTGTGCGTCTTATAGAGCTATACTTTCTGGATGAGACCTAGACATAACTGGTGGTTGAAGACTTGCTTTCCTCTTCTCTTCTCCTGCCCCCCCCCCCAGCAATCTATCACAGCTTCTGTAGCCTACATATAGTAGGGGTATTTAAAACGAGTCATCATAGTGTACCCTTTTGTGCTCTTCAAAATATGGCAACCCTAACACTGCTTGAAGCAACGAAAGACAGGGCAGCCATGGAGGACTAGAGACAGATGCACTGAGGACAGGCAGATAAATGACTATTGTTCATGGCTGCTACGTAGAACCTCCAGGTTCAGAGGCAGTTACCACTGAATACCAGTTGCGGGGCAGGGAGGGAGAGCAGGCAGTGGGTAAGGGTTACTGCAATCCTGCCCTGCAAGGGGGTTTCCTGGATGCCGTCCCTGCCCCCGCCCTGGGTGGAAATTCCCTGGCTTCTTTCTAGATGCTGGACAGGGTGGGTCAAGCCAGGCCGCCCTGCTCTGCATTAAACAAGTTGCAGCGCTGGCCTGTGCCTGTTCCGTTGAGTCCCACAAACGGGCTGCACGTAGGATTGCTGGCTCCTTCTCTCGTCTGACAGCCGCACGTGCTGTACGGAGCGCAAGTGCAGTGTTTTGGTGCGCAAGGCCCACCCATTACTCCACAAACGCCGGCTGTCATTTGTGAATGGGCTGTGGCAGATCAAAAAGCTCGAGCTGTCGGACAGCGGCCATTCATATTCTCTGCGACAGTCCTGGATGCGTCAGGCTGGCATGAAAGAGCCCTGACCTGGCTCCCTTCCTGGAATCTATCCAAGAAAAGAGATTTTGCAGCCCAGCTCACGCCATGGAAGAATAAGTGCACTGGCCTCTCAATGCAGATCTGCTTTTTTTGCATATTCATCGCAGGTGAGAAGGAGAGTTACAGTCTCTTCTTATTCTTGCCAGAATCCTTTACATTTCCAGCAAGTTCTGTGACGCCTCAGACCCTCCAAATCTCCCTATTTTCCAGGGACAGTCCCAGATTTACAGAAGCCATCCCCGTTTCCGATTTGATCCCGAAATGTCCCGCTTTTCTTTAGGACATCCCTATTTTCATTGGAGAAACGTTGGAGGGTACGGAGTTATGCGACCCCCTTGAAGCCAAGGAAATAAGTAACTACACATCCGAAGACATCTGAAGAAAGTTCTGTACAGGGAAGCTTTCAGTGATTGGTGTTTTATTATTGTTTAAAATATTTTAGAAGACACCCAGAGTGGCTGGGGCAACTCAGTCAGATGGGTGGGATATAAATAATAAGATAATAAGACCTACGGGACCGCCTCTCCTGGTATGCCCCACGGAGGACCTTAAGGTCCACAAATGACAACACTTTGGAGGTCCCAAGTCGCAAGGTGGTTAGATTGGTCTCAACTAGGGCCAGGGCCTTTTCAGTACTGGCCCCGACTTGGTGGGATGCTCTGCCACAAAAGACCGGGGCCCTGCGGGACTTGACATCTTTCTGCAGGGCCTGCAAGACAGAGCTGTTCCGCCTGGCCTTTGGTTTGGACTCGGACTGGCCCTTATGTTTCCCTCCCCTTACGGTTTTGATCTATGGGCTACTTTTAAAATGAGGCTGCCTTTTAAATTGCATTTTAACCTGTATTTTAAATTGGTTCCCCCCCCCCCCATTATGTTTTTACTGTAATTGTACTGGTGTTAGCCACCCTGAGCTCGGCTGTGGCTAGGAAGGGCAGGGTATAAATAAAATTTATTATTATTATTATTATAGAATAGGATGATCCCATTTTTGTTGGAGAAATGTTGTAGCTTCTAGCTCTGATAATAGTAATAGTAATAGTTTAGTATTAAATAAGTTAAATAGGACATCTCTATTTTCATTGGAGAAATGTTTGACAGTGGAACAGTCTCTCTCAGGAGGTGCTAGACTTTCCGTCCGTGGAGAATTTTAAGCAAAGTTTGGATGGCCATCTGCCAGGATGCTTGAGCTGAGATTCCTGCATTGCAAGAAGGGGTTGGACTAGATGACCCCTGGTGTCCCTTCCAGCTCTGCAGTTCTACGATTCTATGAATTTCATCGGTGTAAGGATGTGGCAGGGACGCGGGTGGTGCTGTGGGTTAAACCACAGAGCCTAGGACTTGCTGATCAGAAGGTTGGCGATTTGAATCCCCGTGACGGGGTGAGCTCCCATTGCTCGGTCCCTGCTCCTGCCAACCTAGCAGTTCGAAAGCACATCAAAGTGCAAGTAGATAAATAGGTACCACTCCGGCGAGAAGGTAAATGGCGTTTCTGTGCGCTGCTCTGGTTCTCCAGAAGCGGCTTAGTCATGCTGGCCACATAACCCGGAAGCTGTACGCCGGCTCCCTCGGCCAATAAAGCGAGATGAGCGCCGCAACCCCAGAGTCGGCCACAGCTGGACCTAACGGCCAGGGGTCCCTTTACCTTTACCTTAAGGATGTGGCATTTTGCAATAGCGGGCAACCCTTTTGCTGGAGGAGGGACAAGCCTTCAAGCAAAGGGCAACTCAACTGGCAATCCCAAGCGCCCCCCAGCCTGGAGCCTGTGAATCAGATAAGCAGAGGGGGAAAGAGGGCGAGCGAGAGAGGGGACCTTCGAGGAGGGGCTGTGCTGAAGAGGAAAAAGGCTGAGACCTGGGGCAATGGAGACGGAAAGGAGCAAAGACTGCAGGAGCCCACAGCGGTTGGAGGATGGCCCTGGAAGGAAGCAGAAGGGAGGAAGGCGTGAAAAGGGGCTTGCCTAGGAAACACACGTCCAAGAGGTTTTCCGTTTGCCCCGCTGATTTCCCAGGGAAAAAAACCCCTCTGCTTATTGCTGAATCAGAACAAACGCCAATCCATTTTTTTCTGATTCAGCAGTAAACAGAAGAGCAGCCAGCTGCTGCTTTGGCCAGATCTAACTTTACCCCCATCGATTTATCTCACTTTCCAGAGATCTGGGCATTGCAGCACAGCAAGAAACATTTCAGAAGAACATGCTAAGAAAAAACGTCTTTCAGAAACAAATGCATGCAGTTAGTTGCAGCCTTAATCTTGACACCGTCTTCCCAGTGCCTGAAACAAGCAGTTTGCTGAGCTGGGGGAGAGCACCCTCTGCTGCTCTCCAGAAAAATAGCAAGCCGACTGGCCCGTTTCTTGCTTTGCTGATAGGGGCTGTCCCACTTTATTTATACTCTGTGGCATAAACCTGATGGCTTTGTCCCCACATGCAAAATAAACGGTGGTGCAATGACCAAAAAACGCCAACGGACAAGGGAAGTTCTCCTGTGGAAGTCCCCTTGAAATGAATGAGCTCTATGCAAGAGCACAGAGCATGAGCAGTAGTGATTACGGCGCAACAAGAAGCCACATTTGCAGCCCGCAGGCTTGATGGCTCCACATGGATCTGGGAGGCAGTGGTTTGGACTTGGCTGGCCATTAGCAAGGAGTTGTTGGCGCTCTGGGGCAAACTGCTGTCTCTCAGCCTCAGTTCTGTAGTCTGTAAAATGGGCACAATAGTTTCTTGTTGCATGGACTGCTTGCAAGGTTGCAGGTGAACGGAAATGCTGTAACAGTGCAAGATGCAACAGGCCAGGGCTTACTGCCTTCCATCCCTCATTCCTTCCGGGCTCTGCTAACCTGATAGGAGCTAGACATCTTGGCCTGTTTCTGTTTTTCCTCGATTTTCTGCCGTAGGGGAATCAGCACCAACTCTACCATCCCAGGGGTGCACTGGGCAATCTTCCGGACCATGTCTTCTGGGATGGAGAAGTTAAGCTTGCTCAGCACTTTCCTGCAGAAGAAGAAAGACAATAATAATATTATAATAATTGATTATTTACACCCCGCCCATCTGGCTGGGCCTCCCCAGCCACTCTGGGCGGCCTCCAACAGAACACTACAATAATCTATTAAACATTAAAAGCTTCCCTAAAGAGGGCTGCCTTAAGATGTCTTCTAAAAGTTTGTTAGTTATTTTTCTTTTTGACATCTGGTGGGAGGGCGTTCCGCAGGGCGGGCGCCACTACCGAGAAGGCCCTCTGCCTGGTTCCCTGTAACTTGGCTTCTCATAGTGAGGGAACCGCCAGAAGGCCCTTGGCACTGGACCTCAGTGTCTGGGCAGAACGATGGGGATCGAGATGCTCCAGGTATACTGGACCGAGGCCGTTTAGGGCTTTAAAGGTCAGCACCAAAACTTTGAATTGTGCTCGGAAACGTACTGGGAGCCAGTGTAGGTCTTTCAGGACCGGTGTTATATGATCTCGGCGGCAGCCCCCAGTCACCAGTCTAGCTGCCGCATTCTGGATTAGCTGCAATGAAATCAAGTTAGCGTATCCAAAGTCCCCACTGGAACACAGCGTGCAATGCCTTGGGCACATCAGGATGGCATTGCCAAGTGCTTAAGGCACTCAGATTTTTGACTCCTGGGAGTACATGGGCAACTCTGAAAGGCTGGGATGGATTTCCAAAGGTGTTTCAAAGTTCAGCTATGCTCCGTTTTGCAGCAAAATGCAGCGAAATCCGCAAAGAAGACGAGGACATCACCAAGCAAAACGAGCAGTGTTTAACATTCAGCGTTCCCATTTGACATGTCCCCTATCTCAGCCGGCAGCAGTGGGTTTTAAATTCAGGGCATAGCTCAGGGATGTCACTTACCTGTTCAGATGTCCCCAGTTGGAGAGCTTCTGCTGCGTAGAATTAGCCGGAGCGTAGTTGTGCATTTCCACTATTTTGGGGAAGTAAAACTTCACCACTTCGGCCACCAAAACTGCATGGGAAAACAAAGGGAGAAGTAGGAGCAGAATCAGCTGATGGCCCCCACCCTCCCAAAGCCCACCCCATCCCTGGCTTTTCCTACAAACTTCATCTATGGTGACCCGACATGTCTCTAACCAGAACAGAACCTACCAAATGAAACCTAAATAATAATAATAATTTATTATTTATACCCCGCCCATCTGGCTGGTCTTCCCCAGCCACTCTGGGCGGCTTCCAACAAAATATTAAAATACAGTAATGCATCAAACATTAAAAGCTTCCCTAAACAGGGCTGCCTTCAGATGTCTTCTAAAACTCTGGTAGTTGTTGTTCTCTTTAACATCTGCTGGGAGGGCGTTCCACAGGGCGGGCGCCACTATCGAGAAGGCCCTCTGCCTGGTTCCCTGTAACTTGGCTTCTCAAAGGGAGGGAACCGCCAGAAGGCCCTCGGCGCTGGACCTCAGTGTCCGGGTAGAATGATGGAGGTGGAGACGCTCCTTCAGGGATACCGGACCGAGGCCATTTAAGGATTTAAAGGTCAGCACCAACACTTTGAATTGTGCTCGGAAACATACTGGGAGCCAATGTAGGTCTTTCAAGACCAGTGTTATGTGGTCTCAGCGGCCGCTCCCAGTCACCAGTCTAGCTGCCACATTCTGGATTAATTGCAGTCTCCTAGTCTGCCTCAGTACAGTGCATGCATAACTCAGGGTTGAGGTGACTTTAAGAGCCCCACATCTCAGCAGCCTCTCCTTATGTTCGATTTTTATCGTGTTTTAATATTATGTTGGGAGCTGCCCAGAGTGGCTGGGGAAAGCCAGCCAGAGGGGTGGGGAATAAATTTATTATTATTATTATTATTATTATTATTATTATTATTATTATTATGACTCATACCTTCCAACATTTCTCCAACAAAAATAGGGCCATCCTATTCAATAATAATAATAATAATAATAATAATAATAATAATAATAATAATAATAATTTTCTTATTTATGTCCCGCTATCTGACTGGGTTGCCCCAGTCACTCAGGGCAGCTTCCAATGTATATAAAAACATAATAAAACATTGCACATTAAAAAAAATCTTCCGTATGCCGGGCTGCCTTCAGATGCCTTCTAAAGGTTGTATAGTTACTCAACTATGTCTCAAGGGTCACATAACCCCAAACCCTCCAACGTTTTCCTGATGAAAACAGAGATGTCCTAACATACACTCCAACATTTCTGCAGTGAAAATAGGGACGTCCTAAGGAGAAGCGGGACATTCCGGGATCAAATCGGAAACTGGCATTACTGCTTCTGTAAATCCGGGACTCTCCCTGGAAAATAGGGACTCTTTTAGAAGATGTCCGAAGGCAGCAGCCCTGTTTAGGGAAGTTTTGAATGTTTGAAGTTTTATCCTGTTTTTAATGCTCTGTTGAAAGCTGCCCAGAGTGGCTGGGGAAACCAGATGGACAGGGTAGAAATAATAATAATAATAATAATAATTATTATTATTATTATTATTATTATTATTATTATTATTATTATTAGAGAGTCTGCATGACTTTTGCAGCTGCTGCTGGCATTGGCCCAATGGACAGGATAGGAATAAATTATTATTATTATTATTATTATTATTATTATTATTATTACTTATTAGAGAGTCTGCCCAAGGCCCCGGATGCTATGATTCTATAATCCACTGTGAAACACACATATACAAGTGCCAGGACACACACAAAATTGGCCGCCCCAAACCTCCATCGCTGAAGTCGCGGGCGATGTTCCTCTTGGGGCGCGAAAGAGGGATGGCATCGACCCAACTGTACAGGTCGTTCAGGCTCTCCTCGTCCAGCTCCCCGTTGGCCATGCTGATGCCCGTCTCCCCTGTATCCTTGCCAGCCTCTAGGTGCCCCCCTGGACCGGGCTCAGAGCTTCTCCACCAGCTCCCTTCTGCCCTGCAAGGCTGGACGCAGCCATATTGTTTGCCTTCGTGACCATGGCAACATCAGCACCCCCCCATCTCAGGTGTGGCAAACCCCAAAGCACCCTGGGAGCGGTAGCTCTTCCGATGCCCAGCAATCGCAACCGCAACAGCAAGGTTGCTAGGCAACCGGAGCATCTTAGCAGGTGCCTAGCAACAGGATGGGAGCTGGCCAGCTAAGAGGCAACTGGGGGGAAAGAGCCAGAAAGTGGCTGTTTGTGTGTCTGGGGCCCCAAAAAGCATGCGAGAATAGGGGACAGAGGCCAGGAGAGCGGGACATATTCACAAGTGCAAGGGCAGCTAAGGTCGACAAAGGATTTCGAACATCTTCCCCGGCTCGCTCCTGGGACTTCAACTGCAGCTTGAGCGACAGGAATCAGCAGCTGGTACTTTTCTTGGCTTGGAAGGCACCCAAAGGGTCATCTAGCCCAACCCCCTGCAGTGCTTGGGAAACAAGAAGTGTGGTGGTCTGCTTTTCAAATCAAATTATTTATTATTATTATTATTATTATTATTATTATTATTATTATTATTATTTGTACCCGCCCATCTGGCTGGGTTTCCCAACCACTCTGGGCAGCTTCCAATAAAGAGGTGGGAGGGGGGAAACAGGGGGGAATAATGAAGATGATTTGTTTTGATAATTTGTTATGTTGAAATTGTTAATGATTTTTTAAAATAAAAAATAAAGAGGATTAGACAAACTCGTGTTCTCTCGCCATAGCTGGAGGCCTCCAGCTTCTGACCACCAGTTGCTGGAAACCACAGAAGGGGAGAGCGTTTCTCTTGAGTTCGAATCCTGATCTTGGGTTTCCCACAGGGCCATCTGGTTGGTCATCATGACAACAGGATGCTGGGGTCTTCTTGAATTTTTATGGTGTGCAAAGCTCTACCAGTTGAGCTACAGCCTTCCCCCCCAAAATACTTAGCTGGCATCACCCCCTTCTGGAGCCAGACCTGTCTTGCTCTCTCCAAAGGCTCACTAAACATCATAGGCTTGCCTGGAGGTGTCACCAGTTCCATCAGGCAAACAGTTGCCAGGCAGCAGCTGTAACCACTGCAGGTCCTCATTCATTCCCCCATTGCTCCCAATTTACACAGTACGGTATTGCAGTTTTAAGTGCATCCAGTGCTTTTTTTTTCTAAAGAAAAAAATGTTTAGGGTTACTCTCATTTTGACTCAGGAAAATCACCATTTTATAGTTCAAATCGCGAAAAATAAATACGGTAAATGGACAAAAGTACAAAGATTCACAAAATGCGTCCCCCCCCCCCCCCGGGGAAAAAAGACCCGAGTGCACCCTATTGTTGCCCAGGAAAGCATTCAGCCTTAGGGACTGTTTGCAACGGGGAATGGGCCAGGCATTCTTCTGCATGCAAAATATCAGAGAAAATGCTTTGTTGTGTAGAGTTATGTGGAAGTCAGCTCTCAACGTCCATTTAGCCAGAACACCACCAGGTGGCAGCAGAGACTACTCTGTAATCATAGGGTCATTGAATTGTAGACTTGGAAGGGAACACGAGGGTCATCTAGTCCAACCCCCTGAAATGCAGGAATCTCAGCTAGGTTTGTGAGAACTTGGTTTTGTTGCTGGTTTAGGACAGATGTCTTTGCCGACTGGTTGCCTCCAGATGTTTCAGACTACAATTTCCATCACTGGCGGGAGTCCAAAACAACTGGGGCAGGTGGGTAAAGCTCTGCTACAATGCTAAATGCTAATAACTCAGATGGGCATATTTTTCTCTAAAGGGTTTGTATGCCTTTAGCAGCTGCTCTGCAGGCAAAAATTCAACAGGTGCAGTTTCCCCACTTATTAGAACCTTCCTGCCTAGAGAAAGCTGGGCATATCTGTTGGATATTCTGATTTCAGAGCAAGCCCAGGCACATTCTCATAAGTGGGAGGCAGAAAGACATGTATGTTGCAGTGGTTATTTTGATTTATTACCCATCTTTTGCCATAAGGTGCCAGGCTGGGTTACAGCAATTTAAAAACGCAGTTTTAAAAACAGTTTGACACAGTCCTAGGATCAGTGAAACAGGTTTTGGGTGTGTGTGTGGGAGATTCAGAACAGAAAAAAAATATATGAAAGAGTTTATTTTGTGGCATTCACAAAATGCAGCATTGGTTGGTTTTTGAGATGGCTTTAAACGGGGCTAGATAGTGGAGGAGCAGAGGCCAGTACTCTATTCATTTAATTCATTATTACTCTCTGTTTTCCTCTGTGCAACAGCAGACCTGCTTGTTTTCCATCTCGTTTTATTGGTTCAATAATTTTGCGAGGTAGGAAAGGCTGGGAGGCAGTGCCCACAAGGTCACCCGCAGTGAGAGAATTCGGGCCAAGTAGGGTCTGAACCCAGGTCTCCTCAGAGCTACTCTAACCACTACACTGCGCTGTCAGCTATGAGTCCCATGAATAGTAATAATAATAATAATAATAATAATAATAATAATTTATTTGTACCCTGCCCATCTGGCTGGGTTTCCCTGCCACTCTGGGCAGCTTCCAACAAAGATTAAAAATACATTAAAATGTCACACATTAAAAACTTCCCTAAACAGGGCTGCCCTCAGATGTCTTCTAAAAGTCCGATAGTTGTTGTTCTCTTTGACATCTGGTGGGAGGGTGTTCCACAGGGCGGGCGCCACCACCAAGAAGACCCTCTGCCTGGTTCCCTGTAACTTTGCTTCTCGCAGTGAGGGAACCGCCAGAAGGCCCTCAGTGCTGGACCTCAGTGTCCGGGCAGAGCGATGGGGGTGGAGACGCTCCTTCAGGTATACTGGACCGAGGCCGTTTAGGCCTTTAAAGCTCGGCACCAACACTTTGAATTGTGCTCGGAAACGTCCTAGGAGCCAATGTAGGTCTCTCAGGACTAGTGTTATATGGTCTCGGCAGCCGCTCCCAGTCACCAGTCTAGCTGCCGCATTCTGGATTAGTAGTAATTTCTGGGTCACCTTCAAAGGCAGCCCCACGTAGAGCGCATTGCAGTAGTCCAAGCGGGAGATAACCAGAGCATGCACCACTCTGGTGAGGCAGTCTGTGGGCAGGGAGGGTCTCATCCTGCGTACCAGATGGAGCTGGTAGACAGCTGCCCTGGACACAGAATTGACCTGCGCCTCCATGGTCAGCTCTGAGTCCAAAATGACTCCCAGGCTGCGCACCTGGTCCTTAATTGAAAGCTCCAAATTCAGAGGCACTCTACACCTGCATAACGGTTGCTATGTGGAACACCTTAGCATTGGAGAGCTTTTAGTTTTCAGCAAAGCTTGAAGATTTTTTAAAAACCTAATTGGCATCCGTGTGGGATTTGAACTTGTTTTCCATATGTGCTATTGCTTTATATATTGCTGCATGTCACACCAATCTCCAATCTCGGGTTCCAGGAGCTCCCCCAGGGTTCGGTTTCCTTGGAATGAGGGACAGTGGAGACTCTGGTGTCTTCAGTGGCGTAGCGTGGGTTGTCAGCACCCGGGGCAAGGCAAGTAATTTGCGCCCCCTAACCCGTGGATTTGCGCCCCCTAACCCGTGGATTTGCGCCCCCTAACCCGTGGATTTGCGCCCCCTAACCCTAACCCCCAGATGTTGTGCCCGGTACGGGCGGCCCCCCCTGCACCCCCCACGCTACGCCACTGGGTGTCTTTAGGATATATGGTTTATTTACACATATATGCAAACTGAGCCTAGGATGGAAAGGCTCACAGCATTGCACCCCAAGAAAGTCTTGCTTCTTCCATAGCCACAGCCTTGGATCCCAGCAGAAATCAGGCATGGCTCTGTTGTTTAGCTGCCTAGCCTGCAGCCCACCAGCCTCTAGCTTCTAGCTATAATAATAATAATAATAATAATAACAACAACAACAACAACAACAACAACAATAATAATAATAATAATAAATATCCCACCCATCTGACTGGGTTGTCCCAAGTTTCTCTGTGTGGTTTCAAATAAAAATACAGAGGGAAAGAAAAGTTTTTTTGGGGGGGTAAGCAAGAATTAAAGGCTCAACTCAAGCATTAAAGCAGATCAAAATGAGCAGATAACAGCAAAGGTTGCTAGGTTCATAGCAGGGGCAATCAGAATGAGGGCCACTAACTGACTGCTGATTCAGGACTTTAAATTGTGCTTTTATATCAAATTTCCTTTTCTGTGTATAGTGAAATGTTTTATTGTTGCTATGGCCATTGGCTAATGCGAATAAAGTTTTATCAATCTAAGCGTTAAAGAATTTTGTATTAGGCACAGATGGGTAGCCGTGTTGGTCTGCCATAGTCAAAATAAAAAAATTCCTTCCTGTAGCACCTTAAAGACCAACTAAGTTAGTTCTTGGTATGAGCTTTCGTGTTCATGCACACTTCTTCAGATACACTGTATTAGGCAGTTAAGGGAGGGGCCCCTCCACCCATTGTCCTCTGGCACACAGCCACTTCTTTTGTTCCCTTAATGACCCATATTTAGTGTGGCCATTATCAATCAAGAAGCAATTGAATCCTTGCTGGACTCAGGAATTAGGAGAGCCTCGGGCACTCGGCCTCAATGCCCCCTTCCTCGCTCAGAAACTCATGGCACTTTCTTCCCAATCTGTTGTGAAGCTGCTTGTTTAAGACCGCAAGAGAGCTGCTCTTGTGTTCAAATCCTATCTGGTCGGCCACTGTGACCCATCAGGCTGCCCTTATTTTCTTATGTTTGATCTGGACAGGCCGGCACTTATTTTTAAGGTGGCAGTTCCTAGAACTGAGGGGCAGGGAGAATCCATTGCAGTTCAGATGGTTTTGATATTTGTAATGTAGAGACTCTGCTGCTCTGAGATGTTGCCTTAATATGCCTTCCAAAGAAATTGTTTCTGTATGTCACGACCGCCGCCCGGATATTGTTAGCCCAAAGATGGAAAGAAGAAGCTGTCCCAATTAAAGAAGACTGGCAAATCAAGTTAATGGAATACGCCTAAATGGCTAAAATTAGTTGGAAAGCTCAGAAACCAAGACGACGAGAAATTCAGAAAAGAATGGAAAATGTTTGTTGTAAAAGTATTGTAACCAAGTTAACACACTGGCAGGATTTTAAGAAAACTTGTAGTTTTAGAGAAATAATAGAGAAAATTGGATGATGATGATTTTTTTGAATAGTAATGATATGCAGTTGAAAAGAAAAATTAAGGAACCAGGGGAAGGGCTGGAGGGAAGTCACGGGATTAAGAGAATCCCTATTTTTGGATTTGAAATTGTTTTGGTATATTGTTTTGTGTGTTTGTGTGTGTTTGTTATTATTGTTTCTGTTATGGTGATTTTCACTTTTGTATACAGTAGTTGGGAGAAAAATCAAATAAAATGTATTTAGAACCAAACCAAAACCAAAACATACCTTCCAAGTGTAGAACAATTCCAACTGGAGAACAATTAAATGTGATGTTGGGGGTGTTGTAGGTGCAAAAACGGAGCCCTGTTTTATCCTGAAAATAAAACTCCGGCTCCAAATGAAGGAAATGAAGGGCTTTGCTGGCATGCAAAGCCCTTCCCATAATTTTGAAGTGATAGGTCATTAATCCACTTTAAATCCTTCCATTGCATTGCTTCCGCATCCAGCCATGTCTTAGGAATTACATGGGCGTTTATTCCTTTATTGCAAATTGAGCAAGCTTTATCTGTCTGCTCAGAAGTAAGTCCCACTGGACTTCAATGGAACTTACTCCCAGGTAAGCGGGTAAAGACTGTGCGTTCAGTGGGGCAAAGGGCTGTCCCTGTTTGCACTTGCCAGTGGTCAAAGGAAGCATGATTTGGTTAAAATCTGGGCACTGATTAGATTGTCATTCCTGGTGTGGCTTTTGTTGCTGCAATCACAAGGTCTATCAAAACAGGTGGGGCAAGCTATTTCCCTTCTGGGAGACCCCACCCCAATTCCATGCAGACTGAATATCTCCTTCCTACATTTGAAGGAATGTCTGTTTATTTGTTTCCTAAAATTTACTTCTGAAAAGTTAAAATAGCAGCAGGCTATAAGCAGATTAAAACTCGCGTCTACCTTCACAGCACCTGGGCGGGCTTGTCTAAACAAGACTGTTTTCAGCAGACCCCAAAAAGAGCACAGCGAAGGCCTGGTGTCAAGAGGCAGGGAGTTCCAAAGTCCACTAAAAAGAGCAATTTATGCCTTGCTCCCAGTGTTGCTAAAGTGGATTGCTCATGGATCTTCCATGTCCTGGAGCAGTATATCTCTGAATATTGGATGCTGGAGATAAACAGTGGAGGGATCTTCTGTGTCCTGCTGGAAGTTTGTGCTGGAATGGGCAGAGTTGTGCATTTCTCCTGTTCTTCCAGGACTGCTGGGTTTATCGCCTGCAAAAATCAAGGCATATGGGGAATAAATACCAAGAGGGAGAATGCAAGTCATTTAATCCCTCCCCATGACAGTCAAATACAATAACTCACATTTCCCCAGGAGCTTTTTAAAGGATTATAGAATGCAACACACACACACACACGTATTTTGACTCCATTGCCTAATATGGTTGGTTCTCTGTGCCTGCTTCGCTTGGGTCGTGGTTCTCCTGCAAATTCTCCCAGATTCCTGTTCCTGCCAGATCTGCCTTTTTCAGTTTGGCTGGGAGGCCCGGTTCCTTTTCATCAACAGGCTGGGAGGAGTGGGAAGAAGAGAAGAGATTCGTGGTTGTGCATGGACTTCGTTTTCAAAAGTATTCAAGGCAGCTGCACAACAAGCAGACAAAATCCCCAGAGAGCGCTTCGATGCCTCCAAGCTGGGGGGGTGGGTGGGTGGGGGGGTGGGTGGACTTCTGCAAAGTGGCTTTCTCCCCTCAGCTACCACTGTCTATGGCAAGAAATATTAGGATTATCCATCAATAATGAACAATGACTGGAATTCTTCTTCTTCTTCTTCTTCTTCTTCTTCTTCTTTAATATAAATTTTTATTAGGTTTTTTAACATACCATTTTCAACAATAATTAAACATACTTTTACATCTTCTTCAATTTTTTGACTTCCATCAGTCCTGTCTGAAAATTTTCCAGTCAAATCTCTTGGTATCTTACTTTCCCTATTACATTTAAAACTCATAACCAATATCTCTATCTTTTTCTACTTTGTAACACTTCGTATATTTCTCCTTACAAAACTTCTTGTAGTCCTACCAGCGTAATTTGTTGGTTACAGTTGCTCTTCAAATAGTTCATATACCGGTACTTCTTCCAATCTTCTGTAAATCTCTGGTCCCGCAGGTTTCGAATCCTTCCTGTCGTTTTGTCCAATTCTGCGTAGTCCATTAATTTCGTCTGCCATTTTTCTTTTGAGGAATTCTTCTTCCCTGCCCATCTGACTGGGTCTCCCAAGGGACATCTAGTCCAACCCCTGCAATGTAGGAATCACAGCTGATTTGAACATGGGATTCACTGGTCGTAGTCGAACACTCCGACCACTATACCAGCGCTGCCCTTCCTATTACCCCCCCTCACCCAGTTCCTTGTCTGGTGCTCTTGCCATTTGTATCCCCTCCGCTCGTTTCTGAGGCCCAAGTAGATTGTAAGATCCTTGCGTCTGAGACCTGTCTTAAAAAACCAAAAACAAAACACTGTGCATTCCCCCCCCCCTTGAAGTCTGGCTGGCTTTTGAGAGATTACTGTATATGCTTCCTTTCCAGGTGGAGGCACAAATGGTTCCTAAATCCTGCCCTTAAAGAAAAGCAACATTTTGAGCTTTTCTTCCAGCAGAGGAGAAAGCGCAGGCCACTTTCCTCCTGAACTCTTCTGCTGAATCCCACCTCCTTCTCCCCAGGAAAGAAAGGGCTCAGGGCTTCTCCAATGGCCTTGAAAGAGAAGCCGGTCTTTGGCTTGGGAGACAAAGCTAGGAAGGGCCAGCTGTGAAATAAATGAGCTCATTGAGTCCCAGTCTGTTGCAAGCTGAAAGTTCTGTGGGGTCTGGCAAGAGTTTGGTGTTCCCTGAGAAATCAGCATCCAAAAGATAGGAAGAGTCGTCTTGGCGGTCCATGCCAAATCCCTCATCTAGCCCCTTTTAGGCAAGCGTGAAAGGTCAGTTCTTCATAAAACAGGTATTCAGAGGATCATAGAATGGTTGAGTAGGAAGGGACCCTAAGGGGTCATCTAGGCCAACCCCCTGCTGTGCAGGAGTCGCTTTTCCTTACAATCCTTTGGAGACGATTTTCAAAATTCCCCCCATAGCCTCTGCCTCTGCTCTTGCCCAATTGTTTCCCTTGAGAGTCAGTGTGGTGTAGTGGTTAAGAACGCTAGACTCGTAATCTGGTGAACCGGGTTCACGTCTCCGCTCCTCCACCTGCAGCTGCTGGGTGACCTTGGGCCAGTCACACTTCTCTGAAGTCTCTCAGCCCCACTCACCTCACAGAGTGTTTGTTGTGGGGGAGGAAGGGAAAGGAGAATGTGAGCTGCTTTGAGACTCCTTCGGGTAGTGATAAAGCGGGATATCAAATCCAAACTCTTCTTCTTCTTCTCCACTCCTCACTGCCCTGGCTCCTCAAGCCTCAACTGACCCCTTGGGTTCCTCTTGATCAGTCCATCCCCGATTCCAAGTGCTATCTTCAGTCTCCTTTTGTCTGGCCTCCTCATCCTTCAGATTCCCTAAACCTTATTCTCATTCTTTGCTCCTCAGCCTGCTCTGTTTCCATCTTTAACCCCAGCCAGACTGACAACTTTCCCTTCAGTCTCAGAAGCTGGACTGCAGGTTTCTGTTTCCTGAGCAGCTGGGACATTCCATATATCACCAAGGCAGCTCAACCCCTTGGTGCCACAGGCAAAGATCCCACAGGAGCCATACGGCAGAGTGTGGCGTGTGAATTGTAGTGCAGGAGCAAGGAGACCTGAGAGCACATCCCTGCTCAGCCATAAAGCTCCCTGGTGATGCGCAGCCAGCAGTCTTTTGTCATTACGTGGCACTATTATGGATGCCATGTAATATCAATTTCTCATTTTAGGAAAGGAATCCCTTTAGTGTGGCAGCACCTAAAACTTCGGAACTCCCTGCCTATTGACACCTACTGACATATTTTACAGGGCCATTTCTGCAGATCAAAGTGGTTGAATGGGCATATATGGGCGACAATGATAATAATATATACAGATAATAAAAATAACATTATATTCTTTTTCAAGATCACCAAATCCAGAATGTAAAACGCTTGAATGCGTTTTTTTAATATATCTTTATTAATTTAAAATAAATACATTTATGAGAAAACAGATGTACATACAAGTAAACAAACATACAATCAAACAAATAGTAGAAAAATCAGACAAACCACCACACTATAAGATACAAGAAGATTAATATAATTATTATCATCATATATACTCCTGATACTGAACACAATTATAAAACTTATAGAGAAGAAATTTAAAACTGACTTCCAATTAATCTCACTGTACTTTATCTATTACTTTATACCGTACAGTTACATATTTCTTACATAATTTCTTTTTACCTCCCTACAAACTTATATTTATACAATACAGGGATCAGTCTAATTCTGCCAAGATGTTTCCTTTTATTCCATAGTTTTCTAAATATTCTTTAAAGATTCCTTATAGACTTTTTGTTTTGGTTGGCCTCTTAATTGGCCTGTCGCTTTCTCTAGCTGCAGATATTCTTGGCATTCCTTTTCCTTGCTCTTTCAGCCTCAGCTTAGCTCTTTGGGAGAGCAAAGGCCCTTCTCTGAATGTGGCTTCTGCAATCAGGCAAGGAGGAGCAGATCAAGGATTCTAGCTGCCCCCAAACTAATGCCATTTTCCATTTACCTGCTGATTTCTCAGAGCTCTGACGCATCCCCAGAGCCACATCTGCATAACAAAACCCATGATTAGATCACTTGCTGGTTGCCAGCTCCAGCTGCCCACTGATCCCACTGGAGCCATTATTTTAGGATATCTGGTGATAATGGGGTTTCAGAAGCCTCCCTCCACCCATTGGGGAGGGTGGTTTCTCATACTTCCCCTTACACAGCTATTTTTAAAAGAGAGAGCAAGCGACCTTGAGACCTAGTGACCAACAGATAATTAAATCTCCGAATTCAAGTTGGAGGCAGGCACCACCCGTTTGCCACCTGGTTCCCGCAAGGTCAACGCACTGGAAAGATGGAGTCACTCGCAATGCACTTACAAACATCTGACCTTTTAGCATCGCTGGCCTGACTCTCGTGGTCACAGCTGGTTTCAAAATAGCAGCAGTCACAAGACTTTCAGCCATTAAAGGCGGGTTGCCAATATTAGGCATACTCCATTGATATCAAGAGGCCTACTCAGGAAGTATGACTTCGCTGGATGTCACCCAATGGTTTTTTTTACATGGTGAATTAAAGAATTTCCATTTTATTTGCTGGTTTGCTGGTTTATTGAATCTAGGTAAAGGGACCCCTGACCATTAGGTCCAGTTGTGGACGACTCTGGGGTTGCGGCGCTCATCTCGCTTTACTGGCCGAGGGAGCCGGCGTACAGCTTCCGGGTCATGTGGCCAGCATGACTAAGCCGCTTCTGGCGAACCAGAGCAGCGCACGGAAACGCCGTTTACCTTCCCGCTGGAGCGGTATCTATTTATCTACTTGCACTTTGACGTGCTTTCGAACTGCTAGGTTGGCAGGAGCAGGGACCAAGCAATGGGAGCTCACCCAGTGGCGGCCTCTCTTTCCTTGGAGGTTTTTAAGCAGAGGTTGGATGGCCATCTGCAAGGAATTCTTTAGCCAAGATCCCTCCATCGGAGGGGGTTGGACTAGATGACCCTCGGGGTCCCTCCCGACTTTACAATTCTGTGATTCTATAGAGTAAGGAAGCAGAAAGGTGAAGTACATGTGGATGCAAAGACACACACCCACACACCCCTCTTCTGAGTTTTTGGGAGTACAATTGAAAAGACACCTTTGTCCTACACAGGTTTTTAAGCAGAGGCTGGATGGACATCTGTCATGGATGCTTGAGTTGAGATTCCTGCATTTGAGGGGGTTGGACTAGATGACCCTTGGGGACCCCTTCCAATTCTACAGTTCCAATATTCTAGGATCTGATGGCAATACAGTCATACCTCGGGTTACAGACACTTCAGGTTGCGTTTTTTGTGTTGTGGACCGCCGAAACCCAGAAGTACCAGAATGGGTTACTTCCGGGTTTCAGCGGTTGCACATGCACAGAAGTGCCGAATCGCAACCTGCACATGCGCAGACACACCGCTGTGGGTTGCGGATCCTGCGGGTTGCGAAGTTGCATCCCGCACAGATCACGTTCGCAACCCAGGCATCCATTGTACAACAAACATTCCAGCGACTGAACAGAGCCCAACCTTTTCATCAGTGTTTGATCAGAAGAAAACGCGGTTCGCACCACAAACAACGGCTGCCCTATGCCATGGGCAGAGACACTTGCCCTCCGAAGCAAGCAAGATTTTGCCACCTATTTCCATGAAATCTAGGATTTCACAAAGGCCTGGTTAACTCTTCTGAGCCACAGGGAATTCAGGAACTAACAATATTGCCGTCTTTCGTTTGTCTAGTTCTTAGGCAGAATCCATAGCTCAGTCGCTTGTTTGCTTAAAGCTAAAATGGTGTGTGCTGTTTGATCTGGCCGTTCAGTAACTATTCAGTATGCAGTTCCCCTGTGAGTCAAAGTACTGTAGATTAAAATTCCAACCTGTGAGAACGGTATGTGGGACTACGATGGGCCTGATCCAGGGGCTCTTCCGATGTTCACAATGCCGTATTCCTTCCACCGCAACCTCCCCATATCAGTTCAATTCTCTGTATTGCTGGAAGCATTTAAGCAGCAACAATCCATAGAGTGGCTAGGAAAACCCAGCCAGATGGGCAGGGAATAATAATAATAATAATACAGTAATAATAATAATAATAATAATAATAATAATAATAATAATAATAATAATGGGAGCTGCATTCCATTAAAACTCCTTTTTCAAATATTACATCAGAGGTCAGCAAACTTTTTCAGCAGGGGGCCGGTCCACTGTCCCTCAGACCTTGTGGGGGGCCGGACTATATTTTGAAGGGAAAAAAATGAACAAATTCCTATGCCCCACAAATAACTCAGAGATGCATTTTAAATAAAAGGACACATTCTACTCATGTAAAAACACGCTGATTCCCGGACCATCCGTGGGCTGGATTGAGACGGTGATTGGGCCGGATCCAGCCCCTGGGCCTTAGTTTGCCTACCCATGTATTACATGCTTATAGTAAGAGTCCCAGTACTTGGAAGCCGGAGTCCACTTACTCCCTAAAGTCATTGAAAAAGTATTTCCTTTTGGTGAACTGCCCTCTTTCCAGAGGCAAAATGTGGGGAGGCCGGGCGGGCAGTGGCCCCAGGTGCACATTTTTGAGGGGACGGGATCAGGCACCCCCAATAAAGGCCTAGAGCCCTAGCAGCTGAGGTTTGGCAGAGGATCGGTTGGTCCAGTGGGGAGGTGGATGGTTCAGTGGGCGAGGAGCCTATCGGAGGCAGGATCCATTCACCCTCCATGTAGGCTCCGTGCCCCCATTGGTGTGTGCCCCCACCCCAGCTGCCCAGTCCACCAAGGAGGTGCAACGCTTGCCCTGCCCCGGGTACCAGCAAACCACCCTATGCCTCTCTCCCCCTCTCTGAGCTGTATCTGTCAGTTTATCCATTTCAGCAATTAATCACTTGATAATTAGTGGGACACGAGTGGCGCTGTGGTCTAAACCACAGAGCCTAGGACCTGCCGATGAGCTCCCATTGCTCGGTCCCTGCTCCTGCCCACCTAGCAGTTCAAAAGCACGTCAAAGTGCAAGTAGATCAATAGGTACCACTCCGGCGGGAAGGTAAACAGCGTTTCTGTGCGCTGCTCTGGTTCGCCTGAAGCGGCTTAGCCATGCTGGCCACATGACCCGGAAGTTGTACACCGGCTCCCTCGGCCAGTAAAGCGAGATGAGCGCTGCAACCCCAGAGTCGTCCACCACTGGACCTAATGGTCAGGGGTCCCTTTACCTTTACCTTTAAGCTCCTTTAAATACTGTGGTGCTTGCTTCTGAGTAGACAGCTGCATTTACAATGAAGGAATAAAAACCCCACGTGTTTCCTAAGGAATGGCTGGCTGCGGAAGCATTGCAATTAGAGAAATTAAAGTTGATTGGTGACATTTTTCCTTCAAAATTATAGGAAGGGCTGGCATACGAAATTGTGGGGGGGGGGGGAATCCACATTTTTCACATCACTATCGCTGACCATTGCCTTGGCTGGCCAGAGTGTCCAGAGCTTTAGTCCAAAACCTCTGAAGGGTAGGCACTAGCTTAGAATCATAAAATTGTAGAGTTAGAAGGATTCTGCAATGCAGGAATCTCAGCTCCCCGCATCCCTGGTGACCTTGTGGCAAGGTGCTTCTTTGCCTTGAATAAAAGTGCTTTGAAATTCAAAACTGCACCCCAAGCAAACCCGCAATCCATTACAATGCACCCTGGCATTCTTCAGAAAGAAGGGGCGGCAGCTGGAGAATGAAATCCAATCAATAAAATCCAATCAACATCACAGACCAAAGGAGCTATGTGCAGTTTAGCCACAAACACCTAGATAAAATTTAAATGAGTGCATAAATAAAATTTAAATTAGTTTCCTTTGTGTTTCAAAGTGAGCATTCTGGAGCTAAAGGGGTGAAAATTGTTTTCACCTTTACACTATGTACACCATTGTAAGAGGAGTGCAAGGGATAGAAAAATAAGGTGATTTTAAAAGGGCAGTGCAGTAATTTCTATCAGAATTGCTGCATTCCTTTTCTTCAGAAAGCGGCCTTCGTTTTTCCAAACTGGTGTTCATAGCCAATGTGGGCTGAATTTTCCACAAACACAACCAGGCTCACAACAAATATTTCAAAATACAGTAGTGCAATAACAATACATAATAAAAAGTGTAAATACCACTACAGCATTAACACTTTGTTTATTAATTTATTTATTAATAAATTTTATTGGAAATTTTATTTACAACATAACATAGCCCCCCCACCCCCAATACAGAAATACAATAAGCATAACATACAACAATACAAACAACCAAATAAAAGACTTCCTTTATCCTGGATCTGGTCTCCTTATTTACTTCTTATAAACTGTTTCCTTTATGAATAATTATTAAGATTTTTCTAATTATAACTTAAATATCCACAAAGTCTCCTGCAGACATTAATCGAGACAAGTCCAGGTATGAATTTTAGGGCACTGTTTTGGGAAGTACGGTATTCTCTGCATTTTCCCTGTGCTTTTTGAAACTCTTGTCTCGTGTGATCTCTAATTCCCTCTCTTAATTTAGCCAGTTCAATATACCCTAACAGTTAGTCTTGCCATTCCTTTTTTGTTGGCACAGTTCCCCCCCCCCCCCCAGTTTTTAGCAATTAGGATCGTTGCCACGCCTGTGGCATAGAGGAATATTTTCTGATCTTCTCTTGCTATACCTGTGTCCGTTATCCCTAGTAGAAAGGCTTCTGTATTTTTCATAAAGTTATACTTAAACATTTTTTTAAGCTCATCATACACTGTGTTCCAGAAGCTTTTGATTTTTTCACACCAAACATGTATAAGTGTCCCCTCTGTTTCACCACAACTATCCAGCACAGATCTGTTTTTGTCTTATACATTTTAGCTATTCTGGTAGGTGTCAAGTACCATCTACAAAACATCTTGATTAGATTTTCCCTCAATACTTCACAGGCTGTAAATTTCCAGTTCTTTCTCCATTGCTCTTCCCACACTGCTAATGACAGCATTAACACTTTAAAACAACAGCAGCAACCCCACCCATTCATTTTATCTTACAGTACCTAAAAATTTAAATGGGAAAACAGGTCAGGTAAAAATATTCAACTCCAAAAATAGCCTCAAAGCTGATGGCGTTGGTTAGTGCCTTGTTTTTGGTTTGCAAGCATCTCCATCGAAATAAAGGAGCAGTTTCCTTATTTCTATATTTACGTATTAAGAATATTTCCGTACCACTCATCCTTAAAACTCCTGAAGATGCTATGAGATTAATATTTCCTCTTTCCTGTAGTTTGTTTTAGCTGTTTTTTTACAGATACTGGATTTTAAATTGTTGCAAGCTGCCCTGGGACCTGCTGGTGGAGGGGAGGCAAATAAATTTAATAATGATGATAGTAATAATTACCATGTCATTTGCCATTTGCGGCATAGCCAGATCATCCATCAGAGCTTTTAGCGCTTAAAGAAACAGGATTGCCAACTTTTTTGGGGAAAGCAGAGAGTTTCTCTGAGCCCGGCTTTTCGGCTGGGGAGGTTGGGATATAAATAAATTATTATTATTATTATTATTATTCAAAATCAAATCAAATATCTTTAATACGGTCAATGACCAGGAAATATTATTATTATTATTATTATTATTATTATTATTATTATTATTATTATTATTATTATTATTATTATTATTTGCCACAGGCACCCCTTCCCAAGTTGCTCCCCTTGCCGTCCCCTGGACACTCCCCCCAAAATAAGGTTCACTGGCAACGTGTGAAGGCTCAGAGCACACACAGAACTAAGAATCCTTTCCTATGGTTTCGGGGGGGGGGGGAAAGGTTCGATCCAGTGGAATTAAAAGGGATCCCCTTGCAAATGATCACAGGGCAGCTAAGTCGCTTAGAGCAGGCACCCCCAAACTCGGCCCGCCAGCGGTTTTGGGACTACAATTCCCATCATCCCTGACCACCGGTCGTGTTAGCTAGGGATGATGGGAGTTGTAGTCCCCAAACAGCTGGAGGGCTGAGTTTGGGGACGCCTGGCTTAGAGGGAGGTGCAGATAACACCAAGGTTGCAGGATCAATCCCTGTATGGGGTAGAGGCAGAGTCCTGCAGGCCAGACTAGATGATCCTCAGGGTCTCTTCCAACGTCACAGTTATAGAATTTCCATGATCCTTCTTCTCCACCTCCATCACGTCGGACGCAGAGACGTTTTTGTTTCAACAGTGGGGTGAAAAGCTCTCTGTCTTAGGTCCTTATTCTATATAGTTTATACACCTTGCTTTCCTGGCTGGCTTTGAACCCCCCCCCCCCAAGTTGGAGGATGGATGGCGGCTAACAGATTGAGGTTGAATCCTGGCAAGACAGCAGTACTGTTTTGGGGGGGACAGGGGCGGAATCCCTGGTCCTGAATGGGGTGACTGTGCCCCTGAAGGACCAGGTGCGCAGCCTGGGAGTCATTCTGTACTCACAGCTCTCCATGGAGGCGCAGGTCAATTCTGTGTCCAGGGCAGCTGTCTACCAGCTCCATCTGGTATGCAGGATGAGACCCTCCCTGCCCGCGGACCGTCTCGCCATAGTGGTGCATGCTCTGGTTATCTCCCTTTTGGACTACTGCAATGTGCTCTATGTGGGGCTACCTTTGAAGGTGACCCAGAAACTACAACTAATCCAGAATGTGGCAGCTGGACTGGTGACTGCGCATGGCCGCTGGGACCACATAACACCAATCCTGAAAGACTTGCATTTGCTCCCAGTACGTTTCCGAGCACAATTCAAAGTGTTGGTGCTGACCTTGAAAGCCCTAAATGGCCTCGGTCCAGTATACCTGAAGGAGCGTCTCCACCCCCATCGTTCAGACTGGACACTGAGGTCCAGTGCTGAGGGCCTTCTGGCGGTACCCCCACTGCGAGAAGCCAAGTTACAGGGAACCAGGCAGAGGGCCTTCTCGGTAGTGGCACCCGCCCTGTGGAACGCCCTCCCACCAGATGTCAAAGAGAAGATCCACTATCGGACTTTTAGAAGACATCTGAAGGCAGCCCTGTTTAGGGAAGCTTTTAATGTTTAACACACCACTGTATTTAAATTCTTTGTTGGAAATCGCCCAGAGCGGCTGGGGAAACCCAGCCTGATGGGCAGGGTATAAATATTATTATTAATAATAATAATAATAATAATAATAATAATAATAATAATAATCCCTGCGACCAGGTGAGCTCCTGTTGCTCAATCCCTGCTCCTGACAACCTAGCAGTTCGAAAGCACATCAAAGTGCAAGTAGATAAATAGGTACCGTTCTGGCGGGAAGGTAAACGGCATTTCCGTGCGCTGCTCTGGTTTGCCAGAAGCGGCTAAGTCATGCTGGCCACATGACCCAGAAGCTGTCTGTGGACAAACACCGGCTCCCTCGGCCTATAGAGCGAGATGACCGTGCAACCCCAGAGTCGGCCACGACTGGACCTAATGGTAAGGGGTCCCTTTACCTTTACGTATTTGTTGGAAGCCCCCCAGAGTGGCCGGGGAAACCCAATCAGATGGGCGGGTATAAATAATAACATTATTGTTTTTATCCGACCCGTAAGCCATCCGAAGGCCATGCTGTGTTTGTTTAATGTTTTATTATGTTTTTATATATGTTGGAAGCTACCCAAGAGTGGCTGGGGCAACCCAGGAAGATGGGTGGGGTATAAACAGTAAAATTATCATTATGGAAGGGGTCGTTCCTGTTTCCAGGGCTGGATTGAGGTCTGATGAGGCCCTAAGCTACTGAAGGTAATGGGGCCCTTTATATGTCCAGCTGTCCTTTGTCAACAACAAATTGTCGCTGTTTTTTGTGTTGAATATATGCTATATGGTCATTTATGGACCTAAGAGGTATCTAAAGCAATATGTATTTTATCAAAGTAACTTGTTTTTTATCTTATATTTTGGAAATGTACATCCCCCCTTTAATTTAGTATCTAAAGCCATTTGCACATAACAAAACATGCATTTTTATCAAAGTAATATTTTTTATCTCATATTTTGGAAATGTACATCCAGGGGCTTTTTCCCCCTTTAATTTTTTTTTTGGGGGGGCCCAAGAGAGTGGGGTCCAAAGCTGCAGCTTGTTTATCTTATGCGTAAATCCGGCAACCCTGCCCCCCGCCCTTTTTCCGGGCGTGCACGTGCATCGTGCACTTTTCTCGCGGTGCACCCCCCCCTTGCAAATTCCTCCTCCTTTCTTCCCGCGCCGCTGCCATTGGCTGCCCAACATTCTCCTCTTGGCTCTGTTATTTTTCGAATATGCAAGCGGTGCGGCGAGGCGAGGGATGCGGGCGGAGCATCCGCGGAGGCAGCCGCGTCGCCGGGCGGAGCTTCCTCGCCTGCATCCCGCCTCCCAGCCGCCTATAAAAACCCCCCTCGGGGCGCCGCGCATCCTTGCTTCCTCTTGTGCAACGAGCATCTCTCTCCTTTCGCCCTGTCCTCGCAGCGCCAGCTTTTGAAAAGAAGCCTCCGGGATATTTATTTCTGCTTCTCTCCAAAGCACCATCTCTTTCACCAGGGAGCACTTCGGCGCGGCAGCCTCTCGCCGAGCCTGGATGCATGCTCGTGGGAACGCGCCCCGACACGTGTCTTCGCAGCCGAAGCGGGCAGCCATCATTCCCTCGGATCGGATTCCTCCTTTGATTTTCGCGGCGCTTCGAGAAAGAAACTCGGAGCCTCTCCAGCCTCTCGCCTTTACGCGCAGCAGCCCCAGATGGAGACCGCCCGGGTACCCGCGGGATCCCCCCCGGCCTGCCGCGAAGCCCGGAGATCCAGGAAGACCCTCGGCTTCCTGGCCGTCGGGCCCAAGACCCTTTTCCCGGAGGGCGACGGAGCCGCCGCGATGTCCCCGGTCACCACTTTGGCGCTGAATATGGACAAGCTGACCGGCCTGGGCAGGTAAGACCACGAGGACTAGCGCCTTGGAGGAGGAAAATTGGGGATCTTGCATGTCCGGGGGGGGGGGTTGTTGCAGGAATTGAGGTTTGCATGTCATTTTGTGCACGCAGGATTTGCCCGAGGGGTGGTATAAAAACAGACTGGGCCTAAAAGGAAATCCATTAATTTTTTTTGGGGGGGGTGCATGTCGCTTTTTGCAAGCGACCCACCAGTCCGATCCTCACGTGCAGTCTTCCATGGTTTTATTCCACGCGAAAAGGGGGAAGGGTAGTTTGCGGGACGGGACGGGGAGCCACGTGCGCGCCTTTGCAAGATTGCAAGGGTTTTTTTCTGTGCGTTTGGAAAAAAGCAAGAGTCTGTAACCCAACCCCCTCTTCCTGCCCCCCCCAACTTCTCTCCTGGGTGGAAAGAGCGAGCAGCTGTTTTGCAGGGTTGGGGGGGCCGCCCAGGCCGCGTGGGAGCCGGACAAAGGGAGCCTTTAACGGGATCAAGAATGCCGGCGGGGGCCGGAGGCGGAGGGCTGACTGTGGGTATTGGGGGGGACACGTGTGGGGTCGAGGAGGAATCGGGGTCCCTGCGGAGCTGCAGGGCCCCCCCTAAGGGGCTGGTTGGGAAAGAGGCCGGAGGCGCCTTTCCAGATGTTGCGCGACTCGCAGCTGCAGGGTCTGGGATTGTGCTGGGGGAGGGAGCGATGGGCCAGCAACATCTGGAAGAGCCCCCCCTCCATTTCTGCTTTACCCCAACCTAAGCACTGGTTAGTTCCCCTTTATTTCTCCATTTTTTAAAAATAAATTTGTATATTCATCCGCAGAGCTCCGGGCAGGGGCAGCAATATAGAAACTCAAAATGCAGAATAAAGACAAAACAAACTGCCCACCCCCTTGAGGTTGCCTAATAATAATAATAATAATAATTTTTATTCATACCCTGCCCTCCTCAGCCAAGACCGGGCTCAGGGCGGCTAACAACCAATAATAAAAACAAGTTGATTGAAATATAATTTAAAAAACAAGATTAAAATACAACATTAAAACAATATAGGATTGTCATATATATATACATGTATATGTGGGTGTATATATGTGTGGGTGTGGGTGTATATATATATATATGGGAGACATATAGGGTCTCCTAGAACAGCCCCAGTGCCACGCAGGAAATGCAAAGAAACTAAATCTTTCCTTTCCTTTCATTCTCTCTCCCTCCACTCCCAGTGTAAGAGTTTTGCAGCAGGATCAGGCCTGGGATTATTGGGGCGGGGGAGGGGGCGGCCTTTGGAATCTAGCAACATCTGGAAGGTGCCCTGCCAATACCCTAAACACTGATCAGTTTTCCTCTGGGTCCTCCTAGGATTGTAGAAATGCAAGGGGAACCCAGAGGTCCTCTAGCCCAGCCCCACTGCAATGCACGGGGTCTTTCCTCTGCCCTACCATCCTTTCATTCTCTCCCCCTCCCCAAGTGTAAGAGTAACACAGCAGGATCCGGGCCAGAGGCCCATCTAAGCCTAGCATCCTGTTTTCCTGGAAGGCCACAAGAAGCGCTTTGAGTGTGCGCAGACTTATGCGCATTCCTGTTTTCCCAGTCCAGGGTTGTGCATCGCGCACCTGATGCATTGAGCTGTGTGGTCCATGCGCTTGTAGAATTTAAGGGCGCTTTTATTCTGGAAGGAGCCTCACCCCCTGCAACACAGTGCATGCTTTCTTGGAAATAAGGCCTGCCATTTTCAGTGCAAACAGGATATTAAAAAGGTCTAAAAACCCACATTCCTAACAGCTTCACCGCTGGGTACGCTTTGGATCTAGCGATCCCAAAAGGTTACAGAAGCGTAGAGTTGGAAGGGGGAAACCCCAAAGCTCATCTATCCCAGCCCACTTCAATGCAGGAACTTCCGCTAAGTCTTTTATTAATTACCCCACATGGGGGAATCTATATATTTTTCTCCCTGCACAGTGGGGCTCATTCCTTATTCTACCCCTCCAACACTTTCTAAGCCTCTAAGAGTCAGCCTTTATGCCATAATCGAACTATATAATTGAAATATGAGCACAACTCTTAACATTTATTTTTGGTCAGATGTGAAACCAGCCATTCCAAACATGGTTGAATAGTGTAAAACTAAACTGATTCTTTTTTCTTCTTTTTTAAAAGCAAGTGCTAATAATGTTTTCATGAAGGCAAATAAACAAACAGATGTGGAAAAAACCAATAACCCACTGTGGCCACACTAGAGTCTAACCCCTTTGAGTGACATCTGCTAGACCAGGCATGGCCAAACTTTGCCCTCCAGCTGTTTTGGGACTACAATTCCCATCATCCCTGACCACTGGTCCTGTTAGCGAGGGATGGAGGGAGTTGTAGTCCCAAAACAGTTGGAGGGCCTCGTTTGGCCATGCCTGCTCTAAGCACTGTGCCACACAGCCTTTAGGAACTTGCATGCATGCGCTAGAAACGAGATCCATTGCTTTCTTCATTTGTCTTGTGGGATTTTTCTGTTGGCTAATGTGTGGTGCCCTGCTGAATAATCACATGCAAGATGGGGGGTCTGGCTGGTGAGAGGAGTATTGTGGGGGGGGGGAAGGCTGTGGTTGTTTCAGGGCCCTGTCAATATACCATCCCCCCCCCCACTCCATGCAACCATCTTGCCTCCATGTTGGAGAAGAGAACTGGTTCATCTGAGTTTTGGGTGGGTGGGCTGTAAGCAGCAGCCCTGAGGCTTTCTGAAGGGAGTTTCCCTTTTGGAAAAAAATGTGCATTAGGCTGTAATCCTAAGCATGCATATTTGGGCGAGGGGGGGGCCTAGGAATGGGTTGGAACTGCACACATGTGCTCAGCAGCGGGACAGGAAAATCAAATGGGGATTTATCAAAACCTGAGTTCAGTTGTTAAACCCAGGGCATAGGGTGAAGTCCATGTAAACCTGCTTTTTAAATGCTCCATTTTGTCCTCCTCCAGTGGTTGCATGCATTCTTCATTCTTCCCCCCCTCTCCCCCCACTTTGTTCTAACCTCTTCCTCTTCCCTCCCTTCTTTGAAACACTCTTTCCTGCCTCCTCGCAGTAGGACTGTTTGCCTGCACAATGTCACTTCTGTTCAAAAAGAAGAAATAATGTGTGCTTGGAGTGTGTGTGTGTGTGTGTGTGTGTGTGGTTTCCTCTCCCTCCCCTGCCAGGGTGTGCAGCAGAGCAAATAATGTTTGCATGCCTTTCATGTGGTGGGGGCCGCGCACAGGACTTTTTTTATTTTGCTCTTGCCTGGCAGAAGCAAAAGGCTTTGCAGAAAAATTGGCTCTTGTGAAACTGCGACTGCATGACTGTTTTTATAATTATGGTGTCTGTAACCTGTAACAGGATTTTTTGGGGGGGGGGGGGCTTTTGACAAGAGCTGCTTTGCAGCCCCACTAGTAATATTGAGGCTGTAATCCTGAAGTCCTTTGCTCAGGGGGGGTTGGCAAGACCTTCTGTTTTTTTGGAGTAGAGGAAACTGCCTTAACTGTGACTCAGGCCTTTTGGGGTTCATCTGTCTCGGTCTCCCCAGCTGCTGTTGGACTACAAATCCCATCATCTCTTAGCTAGCAGGGCCAGCAGTCGGGGAATGATGGGATTTGTAGTCCAACAACAGTAGCAGCTTTGCAAGGTTAGGAGTATCTCCCAGGCTCTGGTGGAGTGCAGACTGGGGATAGCTCTGTTGGTAGAGCATGAGACTTGTTAATCTCAGGGTCCTGAGTTCGAGTACTGCGTTGCCAGGGGTTGGACTAGATGACCCCCGTGGTCTCTTCCATTTCTACACATCTGTTTTTCTACTCGGTGAATTGGGTGCTGGAGAGGCCCAGTTTGCAATCTGAACACACGCTTAGTGGGTAGTGAAGCCCCTACTGTGTATGGGAGAAAAAACTCCTAGATTTAGCAGAGAAGCCCCTTTTCTGCCTGCACAGAAATCAGCGCTGGACTTAAAGCACAAAGACAGGCTGGTGGGGTCTCAGGTCAGATCTTAGACCAGCCCCTTCCCTTCTCCTGGGCTCTCTGTGTTTTCACCCACTCCCTCAGGGGTTTTGGCAAGAACATTTTTTTTTGCAGCTGGGTGGAGGGAGAGGAAATGGGTGCGAGATATATTATTTTATCTCTGGGCCTGCAGTTAACCTTGCCCAGCAGCCTCTCCCATCAGTTAGCAGACCTGCCCCGTAAGTTAATCATTGAGCAGCTGGCATCTTGCTGTGGCTTATGATAAGGTGATTGGCGCTCTGTACGTTGCCCAGAGACCTGAAACTTGGTGTGCCCCCCAAGGTCAAGCGGAGCTGTGACAATCTGGAACCAGCAAACATGTCCGTTTCTCCTTAGTTTTTAAACGGGAAGTTGCAAAGGAGTGAGCAAGCTTTCTATGTTTCACAAAACTCTTCCCCAGATCCTTTTTTTTTTAAAAAAAAGTAAAACAGGGAAGGAGCGCGACTGCAGCAAATTGTAGATTTAAGGTGGGAAGCTCTGGGTTCAAATCTACGCTTGGCTGTAACGCTGATCTTGGGCTGAGACAGTGGCTGGCCTAAAGGGAAAAGGTAAAGGACCGCTGGACGGTTAAGTCCAGTCAAAGGCGGCTATGGGGTTGCGGCGCTCATCTCGCTTTTTTCCCCCACCCCCATTTTTTTTATTCATTTTATAACACAAATAAACAACACAAACAGAAAAACAAACAATACAAACAGATTCTTGTCTTATCCTTATTTTTTCTAAACATTGTTAGGTGGGCTTCCCCAAGTCCCCCCTATCTGATTTTCATTTTACCTCATCTTTAGCAGTTTACATATCATAATTTCTAACCATTTCTTTTATCACACTTACTTTAACCATAAAAAACCTTCACATTTTATCACTTACAAATAATACTATTTTAAAATACACTATCTTCTAACCCTACAGCCTAAATCCACTTCCAAAGCTTTTCTAAGATTTAAATATTAACATATTTTTTCAAATATTCTTTAAACTTCTTCCACTATCTCTTCTCTCTGGTCTCAGAGTCTCCCGGTCAGTCCGGCAAGTTCCATATAGTCCATCATCTTCATCTACCATTCTTCGATAGTTGGTAAATCTTGTTTCTTCCAATTCTTCGCTAGCAATATTCTCACAGCTGTTGTGGCAGACAGAAAAAAGTAACAGCCTTTTTGGGGATTTCACCCCCCACTATACCAAGTAAAAAGGCTTCTGGTTTTTTAATAAATGTGTTTTTCAGCACTTTTTTCAGTCCATTATAAATCCTTTCCCAGAAGTCTTTTACCTTGGGGCATGTCCATCACATATGGGCATGGCTGCCTTGGAGGGACAACGTGATTTTAAAGAAAACAGAAGCTATGCTTTTAATATTTGATGTTTTATTATGTTTTTATATAGGTTGGGAGCTGCCCAGTCATATGAGTGGGCTTCCACTACTGTTATCATTATTATTAATAATAATATTATATTCCAAGGTTCTTAATCACTGGTCTTTTCTCTTCCCGGTTTGCAGTGATTGTGACACACCCAAGAGAAGGAAGCGACTGGGCCTTGACTTCAAGAAAGAGTGGTCCTCGCAGGATTCCGTCTCTTCCGAGTCTTCGCAGGAATCGGGAGATTCAGGTCGGTGTTTGGAGGCGGCTGCCAACTGCCTTCCCCAAATGGGGCTCCTGTGCTTCACTAAACTATGTCATGGGGGTGTTCAGAAAAAACTGCCTGCTCACTGTGTGCAGAGAGATGGGAACAGCCCCTGTTGAATTGTCTTCCAACCTTGTAATAATAATAATAGTAATAGTAGTAATAATAATAATAATAATAATAATAATAATAATAATAATAAATAATTTTTTATTTATACCCTGCCCTTCCCGGTGCAAAAACCAGGCTCAGGGCGGCTAACAACAAATTTAAAACACTTTAAAACACTTAATTATAAAAGCAGCATAAAATACAGTATAAAAACATGAATAACAGTATGGAACTTTAAAACGGTGCTGGGCAGAATCATTGAATCATAAAGTTGGAAGGGACCCCCTGCAAAGCAGGGGAGACTAGTGTGTCTCCCCTACATTATGTTAAATAATAATAATAATAGCTAATTTTGTATCTCCTTTCACCCGATGATGACAAGGAGGTTTGCAATATAAAAACATAAAAATGCATGTCATAGTAGCAAACAAAAACAACCGACCCCAATTAAAGTGAGAGGAGTGGCTCTTACTCTCTGGGAAGAGCAGTTCTGACTGGGGTCTTTTATGGGATGCTTGTCTCTTTTCTCTGATTAAACATGCCGATTTTGCCATCTCGGTTAAGCCTGTTAATTCTAGTAAGCACCCTCCCATTGCCGGTCATAATGGGTCTTTGGGCGCAGGCGAACTCCCCTGATCTCTTGGAGTGCAAAGGCAGCTAACCGCTGGTCCTCCAGTTAAGCGTGGGACTAAAATTCCCACCATCCCTGACCATTGTCCACAGCATCTGGTGCTGATGGGAGTTGTTGTCCAAACATTCCCGGAGGGCGCCAATTTGGGGAAGCCTGAACAGAGAAACTTCTTGCTGGTTTCCCCACCTCGTTTATCTCTCTTGATAAGATTCCAGAGGGGTTCCTGGACCATATCAGCAAGCCTTTAATCTGTAAAAGCAGGGCATTCCCCAAAGCATCTGAGACTCTCCTAGGAGGTGGTATCCTGCAGTTGCAGATCAGAGGTTGGCATGGCCTGAAGCAGACGATCTGTGATCCAGGATCACAGATTCTGTAAGATCTGGGATCAGGAGAATGTGTGGCCTTTTGCAGGGTGACTGAACTCAGACCAAATCGGTTATCTAGGCTATCAGATTGTCATCGCTGGACCAATTCCATCCCTTTTGTTGCATTAATCCAGGGGTCAGCAAACTTTTCCAGCAGGGGGCCAGTCCACTGTCACTCAGACCTTGTGGGGGGCCGGACTATATTTCTTTTTTGGGGGAGATGAACGAATTCCTATGCTCCACAAATAACCCAGAGATTGCATTTTAAATAAAAGGACACATTCCACTCATGTAAAAACACACTGATTCCCAGACTGTCCATGGCCGGATTTAGTAGCTGATTGGGCCAGATCTGGCCCCCGGGCCTTAGGTTGCCTACCCATGCATTAATCAAAGTAAACAGTTTGAACCATTTTCTTTAGTGGGTTGTGCAAGCCGCAGTTCTGAAGGATGCTTTTTATGGGGTAGGGGGCACAGGGCTCAGTTTATGGAGCTTAAGGGGGCAGTGGTCACAGAGTTTTTTTTGGGGGTGTGGGGAATTTCAGTTCAGTAATACCTGGAAAAGTCCAGGGTTTCTGCGTACCTGGAACACAAGAAGTGCCCTTCTCCTTTCCCAGCCCTGAATCTTTGTATGGCAGCCCATATATATGCCCTCTCTCGTTGCCTGTTCAAATGTTTGCACCCCACCGTTATCCCATAAGCTCCCCAAACCTAATGTGCCTTTTGGAGCCTCTTTGCAGCTCTTCCTGAGAAACGTCTAGTTTTGTCAGGCTCTTTCTTAGCAGAATGTGAAGAGAGGAACCCCACGGCTTTAGCGATACTCCTCGTATTTCTCTTTCCTCATGTGAACTTCTTTTTGTTGTTGTTGGCACAGGCCTGGGCCCGGATTCCCCAATGGAGCCAGAGCTGGAGATCTTGGAAGATGTGTAAGTTGGATTTTTTTTTTGCTGATCCTTGGAGGGTAGGGAGGTGTTGGTTGTTTGGTTTCAGCCCCAAGCAGAAAGGCTTTAAATGAGGATTTGATGGAGCGTGAAAAAGCGTTAATCCTGAGGCTCCGTCTTTTGATGCAGTTTGCTGATACACGCAGTTTTAGTTTGCTAGCTTCTTGGAACAGAAAGGGCCAAGGGCTTTTCCCGAGAAACAGCAGCAAAAGGCTCAAGAATTGTGTTGTGGAAGGGGAGATTATTGGGTTGCCTTTCGTTTTGCTTTTATTATGTATTCTTCTTTTATATATTGTGATTTTATGTCGTGAACCCCCTGAGGTCATATGATTATTACAACTAATAATAATAACTAATAATAATAATGAGATCTACCCGTAGACCGCAGGGTGGTTCATGACATAAAATCACAATATATAAAAGAAGAATTAATAATAATAATATCAGTTTCTGGAAACCGCAGGAGGAAAGTGTTGCTCTTGCGTTCGAATCCTGATTGCTGGTTTCCCACAAGGCATCTGGTTGGCTAATGTAATAACAGGATGCTGGACATGATACCCCACTGGCCTGATCCTGCAGGCTCTTCTTACGTTCTTCCCTGCAAATGTGGCAATTCCAAATGGTGGCCAGCTGGAGAGTTGTGGGTCCTGACCCTTTTCTGGTGAAGGGGGTGAGAGTGCCTGACTCCCTCGGTGGAACTGTGTTTGCTGGGAAACAAAAACAAGGGTCCTCTCTCCACCGTTTTTCAAAATGATCTGGCCTTGTCGAGGAAGGACCACAACATGGCATCTTCCCCTAATTTGAAATCTGTGTCATTCTCCAGAAGTGTGAATTCCATTCCTGTTAACCGCAATCTGCTGTGGAATGGACTTGCACCCAGATTGCATCTCCTGAAGTTCTTCAGCAGGAGCTATGTTGGGCACTAAAAAAACAGTTTCAGATCTGTAGTTCAGCCCAAGGAGGCTGAAACCTAAAAGATTTGGTTCTAATCTTTGGGGATTGATCGAACCTTCCCGCATTTGCTGGAGAGGGTGAGATAGCTGGTTTCAGGTTTGCTGGGTGTGTGGCAGGTTTATGGCTTGGCTGTTTCCAGGTGAATTTTCAAAGCTGAGGATGTGTTTTCTGGCCCTCTTAATCCCTTTACTGCTTGTGGATTGGGGTGTCCTTTGTTCTCTCCTCCAATGTATTTGAAGTGCCCAGATTTCAGTACTTTGAAATGCTGGTCTTCGCTGGAAGTTTGCATCCACTGTGACTAATCCATTTCCCATATCGCGCCGGCATTCCAGGGTGCGCCAGAATGCTGTTCTGTGCCTGGGGCTGCGCGCAACAGTCCAAAAATCTGCTTGCATGGCCTCCGGTAGCATAAATAGAGATTCTGTGTTCAGGCGCTTGAAATCAATACCAAATCTGTAGGGTGTGCAATGCACTTAATGGATGCAACAAAAACATCATGAAATACAGTATAAAACGTGAATAACAGTAAATTCAGAATTCAAAATCAGTTTAGGGGAGAAATCCATCCAATAAACATTAGATGATCACCAGGGCTAGCTGGCTGAATTAGTCCTACTTGGGCCAGCGAGGAGACCAGGGGAGAATTAGCTGTGGGATCCCAGAGCGGGTAAAAAAGGGGAGGGGGAGGGAAGGAAGGAAGGGGACTAAAAGATCAGGCTAAGTTCAAATTGAAAGCCAGGTGGAATAGCTCTGTAGAAGGAGGTCAAATCCTGCAGGGCCCTGGTCTCATGGGACAGAGGATTCCACCAGGTTGGAGCCATCACTGAGAAGGCCCTGGCCCTAAGGGACTTCCTTAGGGCCCGGGACCTCTAAACTATGGTTATTCATGGACCTTAAGGTCCTCTGCGGGGCAGACCAGGAGAGTTGGATGAGGTCCCTAGAGTCAACTAGTCCAGTCCCCTGCAGTTGCACTTACATAGTCAGGTAGGGCCAGGCTTCCCTTGCCTCCAGCGAGCCGAGAGGGGTTGGCAGGTGTGGTCTTGTGGGAAAACGGGCCTCTCCCATCTCTCAGCAGCCTTGAGAAAAACCAGTCTCCGTGGGAGAATTAAGAGCGCTCCACCTTTGCCAGCAGAAAACAAAAAACTTTGGGCCATGCCGCTGCCAAGAGATGGTTCACGGGTTGGAAAATAAAAACTTCTTCCCCAACCGGTATTTTTGAAAACTGCCCTCCAAAAAAATAGGTGTGGGGCTGCGTGGGTGGACCCCTGTTTAGTTCTTGGGACTTGATGGGTGAAGGTCTTAACCGCACTCCTGACGGTTTCCTGTTGTCGATGTCTTCAGAGTCTAACAGGAAAGACGCTGCAATGTTGCCGGTCAGGATGACTCTGAGGGTTTCCTTTCAAAAGGTTGCTTTGCTTTCGAAAGGCTGCCTGCTCTTACCCTATCTATTTATTTCGTAAAATTCGCACAGTGCCAGATTAAGAAAATAACACTCCCACCTCAAAGTGGTTTGCAAGCAGTTAGGGAAAAAGAGAGAGATGAGATTATCAATGGGAAAAACCAACCACAACAACAATTTAAGACAGTTAATAAAAAGTATGTGTGTTGGGAAACCACAGTGAATTGCATTTTTTATTTTACTTGAACCCCCAATATGCCAGGGACTCATTGGGCCCGGGGGTGTGTGTGTGAAACGTGTGTCCTTTGGGGGTCTTTTTCCTTCAGTTTATCCCCCCCTTCTGAACCACAGAAGTCTGGGTCTTGCTGAAAGTTCTGCAGCTTTTAATCTGTTGCTGTAGCTGATCAGTTTGCCAACATTTTCGAAACTTGATTAAAACCCCCCTCCCCATTAGTTGGAGGGGCTGAAGGCAGGCAGGGACCCCTGGGCACTCGAAGGGCAAGCCGAGTCAAGCCAGCATTTTAAGGGGGGGTGGTTGCAACTGAAACCAGGGCCAGTCCATCTGTGACAATGGACCCTTCCCAAATACGGGAGGTTTTTTTTGGAATTAAGGCAAGTTCATATGTTTCCCTCTCAAAACCCGGCAACTGAATACACCGTTGACACACTTTTTTTGCTGGGCAAAATGTGTCCTGTTTCCCCTTTCCTAATATTATTTAAAATGGCACCTTTTTGAAATCGTGCAATTAGAAGCTTCTCTCGCTTCCCACAACCAAAGAAGGGTTCGGCTAGGTCTTTTTAACAAGTTAAAAGTCCCCTTTTGCACCTGCCCTGTGGGGGGGGGGCGGTTTCTAGCCTGGCAGCTGCAAGGCGGGTGAATGGGGATCGGAGACAGATGGTTGAAACTCCACCCGCCCCCTTTATTGAAGCAGGGAACATCTGCCTGGATTTCTGAGCCGCAGCCTCTTGGTCTTTTGAGAGAAAAGCTTGCATTCCTTGGGAGTGTCCAGTTGAAGGACCTTAAATACTTCTCTCCTCTTCTCCCTCCTTCTCTTGCATTCATCCATCTTCAAAGGTGTCGGGAGATGCAAAAGGCTCCCCTCTTGAAACGGGGGCTGCTTCAGTGAGGCCTTTTGTACTTGGGGGACAGACGCAAAGGGGGATCTGCTAGGCTGCGACTTGCTTGTGTGCAAGTTGAAGGGGGGAATGGCAGGAAAGCCTTGGAGAGAGCCCCCCCCCCCGCATCTAGGTGGCTTGTGAGAAGTGGCCTTCCATTGGGGGGAAGTTAGCTGTGTTCCCTTCCTATTAGTATTTTCATTTTCTGTATTTATATCCCAGCTTTTCCTCCCAGGAGCTCAAGGTGGAATCCATGCTTTCCCCCCTTTGTTTAACTGCCCTGATACAACATCCCTGCGAGGAGGCAAGGCTGAGATAAGATAGCAATGGGGCCCCAAGGCCACACCTCGGAAGCTTCACAGCCAAGCGGCGGGATTTGAACCCATGCCCTTGTCTGGCACTGTAACCAATACATCGCACTGCCTCTTTTGTCTGCGGTGGGTGGAGATTGCCTTTGTGAAGAGCCTGCAGCGAGGGGTTGGGTGGGCTTTGAATCCTTTTTCCTTTTGGTTGGGACCTGGGGGTTGTGGGCTGTGAGCCCAGCCCGGCCAGGTGTGCCTGGATGCGCAGTGACTTGTGTGCAGTGACTCTAGAGCAGGCTTCCTAAACCTCGGCCCTCCAGATGTTTTGGGACTACAACTCCCATCATCCCTAGCTAGCAGGACCAGTGGTCAGGGATAATGGGAACTGTAGTCTCAAAACATCTGGCGGGCCGAGGTTGAGGAAGCCTGATCTAGGGCAACTCTGTGCAATTACGCAGCAAGACAGCCCCGGACCACTGCACAGTGGTCTCCTTGCTGGCCCAAATAGGACTAATTTAGCCAGCTAGCCCTGGTGATCATCGAATGTTTATTGGATGGATTTCCCCCCTAGATTGATTTTGGATTTATTGTTATTTGCGTTTTATGCTGTTTTTTGTTGCATCAATCAAGTGTTTTAAATTTGTTGATAGCCGCCCGGAGCCCGGTTTTCTGAACCGGGAAGGGTGGGGTATAAATAGAAAAATATTATTTATTATTGTGCTCGGATCCTGATTGCCTGGTCGGACACTGTTTGACTGGGCCAGATAGGCCGCTGGCCTGATCCAGCCATCTTTGCCATCCTTATAAGTGATCTGCAGTGCGTGGCTTGCTGCGTTTTCTGTTGCGCAGCCCTGGCTGAATTAAGCCGAACCTCCGTTGCAAATGTTGCTTAACAGCAGAGGGGAATAACCTTACTCGGAAGGCTGGCGATGGGCGTGTGTGTTCAGCAATAGCCAGGGGGGGATTGGGTTTGTGCCATGTAGCTGGCAGATGGCACCCGGGAGAGTCCCCACCCTGATTCGCAGCAGCACCCGCTGCCATGGGAATGCCCTTGTTCTCCCCACGCCTCCATGCAGAAAGGGATCTTTGATCCTCTTTCCTGGAGATCCTTGAACCAAGGCCCCCTCCCTCCTTGCCCAAAGCTGGCAGCAGCTGGCAGCCGCTTTCATGTCTCCACAAAGACCACCCTGCAACCGCCCGGGCCACGCTTATTAACTCTCGAGTGGCCACAGCGCAAGGGGCCCCATCTCAGGGCAGCTGGGAAACTGTGTGTGTGTGTGTGTGTGTGTGTGTGTGTGTGTGTGTGTGTGTGTGTGAAACCACTGCACAGCGGGAGACAGGAATGGCTGAACATGGTATGGCTATAGAGGAGCGCGTTCTGAACTTGGCACAAAAAAGCAAGACATTGGGCAACTGTGCTTTTAGTTTCTGAAGTGCAGAGTTGAAAAAGAAAAATTCGTAGCTGGTCAGCTGATGGCCTTTTTTGGTGAATTGCTTGATTTAGAGAGCAGGCGAGGAAGAGGCGAGGCGGCAGAAGTTTATGACGGGAGAAAGAGGGTGGGGAAAAGTTTTCTTCCCTCTTCGCCTAACGCTTGAATTCAGGGATGTCCGAGGCAGCTGCATGTTGGGAAATTTGGGACATATAGAACGAAGTCCACCTGTCCATTAAACTGTGGAACTCCCTGCCACAGGAAGCTGTGATAGCAGCTAAACTGGATGGCTTTAGAAGTGGATTAGGAGGAGGAGAAAAGGGTTATGGCCACAATGGCTCTGCTCTGCTTCCACATTCGCTCCTGAATCCCACTTGCTGGAAACCACAACAAGTGGGAGCGCTGCTCTTGTGTTCGAATCCTGCTGTGTGGATTTCCCTTTGGGGCCCATGGGTCGTGGCCATTGTGGACTAGCCGGGCCTGATCCAGGAAGGCTCTTTTGATGGTCTTAAGTTGTGTGCCTTCTTTATGAATGGGAGGATTTCTGCCTCCCTCTCTGCTTTTGGGGCAACGCAGCCCGGACTAGGGTGTAGCTGGCCCTGATTTGCACCCACGCCAGCCCACATGGCACCCTTGGGAGGCTGTTGCCCCCCCCCCAGTCAGGGACCCTTGCAACAACACATTGGGGGTGCCCCTTGGCACTGAGCGAAACATGCATGATTTTCCTGTCTTCATCCAACAGGTTTGAGAGGAACATGTTTGGGTCTCAGCGAGTCTTCAGAAAGTAAGTTCTTTACACCCTACAGTGGCACAATGACCCAGGAAAGCCCCCTGACTCTTTCCCTCCCCCTTTCTCCTTTGAGATGCTCTCAACTCCCCATCCTTGAGGGCTTCACCCCCCCACCCACTCCTGTCTTGCTTAAGAAACCATCTGCTACCTTCTGCACGTCGCCTGAGCACGCCAAGACTTGCAGACGCTAATAATATTTCAGGGTTTATTATCTCCAGGTTCCTGGGGCTGGTGGGTGGGCTTTTTTCCTGTCTCTGCTCATTATTATTATTATTATTGGCAAGGCTCCCATTATGGCGCTGGGGAGATTGAACTAACTAGGTCGCCTATGCATGCAGCAGAATTGAGCGGCAACAGTTTTCCTGGTCTGCATGCAGGAAGCTGCCTTGTACTGTCTTAACTCAGTATTGCCTCCACTGATTGATAGCTGTGTATCAGCAGGGTCTCATAGAGATCAGCCCTACCTGGATCTGCCCTTGTTGGGGCGTTGTTGAGAGGCTGAAATGTCCCTTGTGGAAATTCCTATTGCATGTGAAGGAGAATTTACCAAGCGGGACTCATAGCTGTTCATTTGACATTCTGCCTTTGCACACCCAGAAAGTGTGCTTCGGGGTTGGGCTAGATGACCCCTTGGTGTATCTTCCACAATCCTACAGGTTTATGATTCTCTGAATCATAAGACGCAGTCCCTTGCCTGCAGCCAGAGACGGGACAGTCAGGAGAAAGCTTTTCTGTCTGGGAGTCCTCTGAAAGTATCAGCCAGTCCTTAGATTTGGCAGAACCCGATTAAATATCTATTTATCCCGTTCCAGATGTGAATACAGTGGTGCTTCGCAAGACGAAAAGAATTTGTTCCGCGAGTCTTTTCGTCTTGCGATGTTTTTCGTCTTGTGAAGCACGGTCCGTCGCAGCTGCGCCTCTTCAAGTGGCTTTAAAAAAAAGCGCAAGACGTTTTCGTCTTGCGAAGCAAGCCCATAGGGAAATTCGTCTAGCAACGCAAAACCGAAAAACCCTTTCGTCTAGCGAGTTTTTCATCTTGCGAGGCATTCGTCTTGCGGGGCACCACTGTATCTTTTTATGGCACATTGCAAAGTGATTTGAGAATAGAACACCAACAATAAACACAGCAGTTTCATATGCAAAAACAATTTTTTAAACCTTCCTAAATAATTTCAGACCAGGCACAGATTCAGAGTAGGATAAAAATCTCCAGTGGGACAGAGTTCGAAAGTCTGCAGCTGACGATGATTTCTCTCTTTTTCCTTGCAGTGATTATCTTCCCATCAGAAGAATCCGATCTTTGCCGGTAAGTTTACCAGTTTTTTTTTAAATTGGGAAGCTTCGCTTGGTGCCTCCTCACCTTGAGAAGTAGGGATGGAAATATTCTTTACATGCTCAGGAGCAAGGGAATCTTCGTGCAGCTAGGCTGATTCCTAATCTTTCAGCAGCCATATTGTAGAATCATAGAGGTCCTTTAGTCCAACCCCTTGCAATGCAAGGAACTGCAGTGATGTAGGATGTGCTTGCAGAAATTCATTCCCTGCTTTTTGTGGGCATTTCATAACAACAACAACAACAAATAATTTATTATTTATACCCCACCCATCTGGCTGGGTTTCCCCAGCCACTCTGGGCGGCTCCCAACAGAATATTAAAAACACGATAAAACATCAAACATTTTAAAACGTACCTAAACAGGGTTGCCTTCAGATGTCTTCTAAAAGTCAGATACAGTAGTTCATTTCCTTAACATCTGATGGGAGGGCATTTCACAGGGCGGGTGCCACCACCGAGAAGGCCCTTTGCCTGGTTCCCTGTAACCTCAGAGTGAGAGAACTGCCAGAAGGCCCTTGGAGCTGGACCTCAGTGTCCGGGCTGAACGATGGAGGGTGGAGATGCTTGTCCTGTGGGGTTGCCCATGAGAATCTAAACCTGAGTGCAAAACTCATCCTCCTTCTGTGGCTTGACAGGTGCAGTTTCTGGGCTCAAGTCCCACGCTGAGGAACATTTCCAACAGCAAGGAATTCAACAGCCCACCGGCGGCCGAGACGGATTCTGGCCTCCAAGGCAACGGGGAAAATGTAAGTGGTGAGAACTGTGCCTTCCTGGTGCAGCCCCCTAACCCCCCCCCCTCCGCCTACTGCGCAGCGCTGCTGAACGGGCGACTTCCTCGCGTCCTTCTGAAAGTTGCAGCGCATCTCTGCTTCCTCCCCCTGCAGGAAGGTGCCATCTTCAAGAAGCCCCTGCGACCTGCGGGCAGGTTGCGCCTCTCCGGTGGTGGGGCTGGCAAGAAGGACCCCTTTGCACAGAGGCCAAACTCTGCTCCAGACCTCATGGTGAGTGCTTCTTTTGCAAGAGCAATATGCTCTGATTTATTGGCTTTTCTGCAGTTTTTGGTTGCCTCTCGTTTCCCAGGTCCCAATTCATGGCGTTAAATCCAAGATGGATTTTTGGGTCTCAGCCGGATGATAACTGTGCCTGTGACTCTTAGCTTAGGTTAGATGCCGACATGCACAGTCCCAGCAGTTGCTGCGTTTTGGGAGAACATTTGCCATGTTGAGCATTGCACTCAATTCTTCTTCAAGAATTGGTGGGGGGGAGAAAACAGCTTTTGTTGCAGAAGTGGCGAGCATAGAAACCCCCCCAGGTTTTTTTTCCCTTTTGCAGCCAATTGATAATTGCCAATTAAAGTCACATAGCTGGGTTTAAGCAGGTCTTAGTCTAGACAGACCCCGGGTGGGATATCTCCTGGAATTCCTGTTGCATCCTGCTGCCATTGTTCTACGTTTGATGAAGAACAGGATATGCCCATAATAAAATAAACAAGGTGGAGGGGCAAGGTGCTTTGAAACAAATACACAACGGTGGCTTTTTTTCAGCCCCCTCCCATTTCATGTCTTTCACTGTTGCATGTTTTCCTTCTCCCTCCTGTCCCTTTTTCCTCTTGTGACGTGCCTTTTTAAGATTGCAAACCCAAGAGTAATGCTACTGAATTTATTATTATTATTGTTGCTGTTATTATTATTTTTAAAAGCCACTCTGGGAGCCTTCTCGCAGGGCATAAAGGATTTTAATAAATGCAAAATGTCTTGATGGTTCTGTTTTCCTTGCCCCTTTCAGTATTCGAGCCCAGAGAAAGAGAACAGGAGCCCAGGGTCTGATAGCCATGTCTACCTCCGCCGCTCGTCCTTGACCTCCTTCATGGTTGATGAAGATAATGATGATGATGATGGGTTTTTGGAAATCCTGGATGAGGAAGACCTGAAGGTAAGGCTTTTAAAATCCTATCTTGCGTCAAAGAAAGCAAAATTCTGTCTGCTTAAACTGCAATCCCAAGCAAGGCCGACTTGGGAGTAGGTTTCAATGGTGCAAATTCCCAAAGAAACCTGGTTGGCGTTGCAATTTAACCTTCACACCTCACTCTAAACCTCAGCCTGTACCGCCATTTCCGCTGCTGTTTTTTGATGTCTGTGTGCGAACTGCTGTTTTTTGTTGAGTTTTCTCCAAAGTAACAAAAATAATTAGACTTGTAGTTGTCTGCTTGTTAGGCATTTAGAAGGGGAAGAGCTGTGCTAAACACAGCTGGCCGATTTTTGAACTTGTCTTTGTGACCTGGATAGAAAATATACCATCAATATTGAGATTTTCTCTGAATTCTGTGTGGAGTTTGTCATTGCTTGCAGCTCGGACTCATCAGAAGGCAGTTTTTTGTAGAATTTCTACAAAATTTTGTAGAATTTTGTAGAAGTCCCAAGGGAACAGCGCTGTGGGTCTGTGCAAGGCCCGCCTTTTTGTATGACATTCATATTCCAACCTTCCTCCGAGGAAGGTAATGGTGGCATCCATAGTTCCATTTTCATCCTTGCAAGAACCATGTCAGGCAGGCGAGGCAGAGAGATGTCAGCTGGCTGAAGAATCACCCTGGTGAGCTTCATGGCTTAAGAGGATTCGAACCCTGGTCTCCCAGGCTCTAAAACCACAAGTAAAGAATCCTTGGCAGATCTCTTGTAACTTGATCCAGTAGCGTCACTACATATGGCAGCTTCGAATATACAGATAAGAGTATTGTCCTGTGTTGTATGCGGGGCAGCCTTCAAAAAATGGCCCAGAAATCAGCTAGCACAGAATATTTTGTTCTCCTAAGTTTTTAAAATCGGCTGCTTTGATTTATTGGCTTTCTTCTGATGTGTTTTGAGGCTGCTTGCTTGTTAGATTTAGCCACTTTCTCCTTTCGTATCTGTTGGGTTTTCTTTGGGGTTCCCCTGCCCTCTTCTTTCCTATTGCACAAACCCCCAGCCTGGGGTGGGGGTCTCCTGAGCCAGCCCCGCTTCAATAAATGGGTCCTACCTTCCCTCCTCCAGGGCGATGGAAATTTCCCGTTGGGTATGGAGAACTTGCTAATGGCCCCTCTGGTGAGGAAGGAAGATGAGTCCAGCCTGGTACGTGACAGTGCCGCGTTAACACCCTTTGTTTGTTCCCTGTCCCCCCCTCCAAAAAAGAATTTGTTCTGTGGGTGACCAAGGTCTTGGTACTGGTGTTGGCGTAGCATTTTAAGGAAGAGAAACTTCAACTTGAGGGCAGGCCTTCCTTCTCCCTCGTTCGTTCCTCTCCTGAGATCCCCATCTCCTCCCCCAGTGGGGAGTGGCGGTGGGACGACAACTGGTGGTAAGAGCGGGAGGACTGGGAAGAAGATGTGTTGGAAGATCAAGAGGCAACAGGGCTCAGTGAGCAGGGAGAGACCAGGGCAGAGAGCAGTCCAGAATTGGAGGCAGAACCAGGAGAGGTGTGAAGAGGGCGGAGGAGAGGTTGGCTTCACAGAGGCATAGTCTCCGATTGCTTGGGGGAAATCCTGGAGAGGAGGAGACTTAGGAAGTTATGGGGAGTCAGGGACCTTCAGTCTCAGCAACTGCTTCATGGGGGAAGACCTACCGGAGTTGAGTTGCTGTCCTCATTAGGCCTGACACCTGTGCAGATTGTGTGTGTGTTTTTTTTGCTAATAAAGAGTTAATTGCAGTGGAGTGTTTGGGAGCGGGCTGCTCAGTCCCGGAGCTTCTTGCAAACTTCTCTGGATATGCTAGGGCCGGATGGCTGCCTGGCCTTCCAGCTACTTGCTGAGATTGAAACTGTCCGCATGTTAGCCTGTTTCAGTGACTCCTATGTCCTGGCAGGGGCTGATGGGAGTTGTACTTCGAAGCTTCTGGAGGTTGCCAGGTTGGCAAAGCCTTGCCCCACATTTGTGAGGGGAAAGTCGAGTTGATTCAAGCCTTCCCCATGTGGAACTTGATTCTTTCCCCCGCAATTTTTTAAAAACTAACTTTCAATGTGGAACTTGATTCTTGCTAAGAAACAGCGGTGGAGAATTTCTAGAATCGTTGTGTTGGAAGGGTCCTGAAGGTCATCCATTCTAGCCCACTGCAATGCAGGAAAATGCTTTCCTCCTGACCCCGCGATATTTCCACAAACAATATATTTTTGGAGGCCATGTGAAATGACTTTGTTGCATTTTTAAAAGTCTATATACTGTGTTTTTCGCTTTATAGGATGCACCCGACCTTAGGACGCACCTTGTTTTAGAGGGGGAGAACAAGAAAAAAAAGCCCCTTCCATTTCTCCTGCCGCTTCACTGAAGGGGCGCTGCGCAGAGAGGGGGAGAATTTTTTTCTTGTTCTCCCCCTCTAAAACAAGGTGCGCTCAGTCGCCTTCAGTGAAGGCAACCCAAAGCCTCCGGAGCGCAGAAGGAGTTCCCGCTCTGCTCCGGAGGCTTCGGGTTCCTTTCAACCTGCTCTTTGGGGCTGGCGGGGGGAAGCCCGGCTTTCCCCCACCGCCAGCCCCAAAGAGCAGGTCGGGGAGCAGCAGAAAGGCTGTGTGCAGCCTTCCCGCTGCTCCCCGAGCTTGTCGGGGCTGGCGGGGGAAGCCCAGGAGCCCCCCCCCAGCCCCAGGGACCACACATTCGCTCCATAAGACGCACAGACATTTCCCCTTAGATTTTAAGAGGAAAAAAGTGCGTCTTATGGAGTGAAAAATACGGTAAATAAAAAGTACCGCGCCAATGTCGGTCTCTCTTTCATGCAGTATTGGAGTCTCACGATTTCACTCTTTCTCCCCCAAACTGGAGCAGAGCCCCCTGGGAACAGGCAAATGCCGCCGTCTTTTCCGCTCCCCATCCATGCCCAGCGCCGTCATCAGGCCCATCCTGAAGCGGCTGGACCGGCCCCAGGACAAAGAGACGCCGGTGAAAAACAAGAGGCGGAAGAGTCTGGCTGGCGGCGCCATCGAAGAGAAGGAAGAAGAGCCGGTAATTCATGCAACAGAGGCTGCCTCACAAGGACGTGGGAAGAGGGAGGGTTGAAGGTGGCAATAAAGGGAACAGGGCCTTTGTAGGGGTGGCTCCCGGCTTGTGGAATGCTCTCCCCATCTGACACCATCGTTGCTTATCTTTAGGCGCCAGGCAAAAACCTTCCTCATTCACCAGGCCTTTGTCTTTGAACAATCTGTGGCCTTTTTGCAGGAATATTTTAATGTAGTTAAACCTTGTTGACGTGTGTGTTTTAAGATGTTGGAGGTTGCTTCAAATTACTGCAGCAAAAAAAGCAACTAATGAATTTAAATAATACATTTGGGGGGAGGCAGGCTGCTGATGTGAAGGCTTGTTGTTGTTTAGCCTTCCAAGTCCTAGGGCGCCTTCTGGCCCGGTCTTTTAAGATGGGTTGCCACGTATTTCTTGCGAGGTATTGCTCAATTTCTGGGGGCTGCATCAGAAGAAAGGGGCGACAGCGGTTTTTTGTGCACTTGTTGTGGCTTTGTTTATTTCATTTTGCAAGATTTGTGTAGCGCTTGACTGCGACGAAAGTTTCAAAGCAGAATATAGTGATAACATTATCAGTTGTTATTTAAAAAGCAAAAACCTGGGAGGAGATTCTGATGTAGCTTCTGCCCAAATGGTTTGCTTGAGCCCATTGCTGGCGCCCAGGAAGGAGTCTTTGCCGGTTTTAGTGGGAGAAAGTTCCTACCTCTGGCCTTCTGGGTGTCAGTGATCTACAACTCCCACCATGCTTTGCCATGCTTGCTGGGGCTGATGGGAGTCGCAGTACAGGGCCGATGGTTCCCTGTTCCGATCTCAGGATGCTTACTGGGTTTGGCATCCTGGATGTGGCCGTGCAGCCTCCCTAACAGTCCTTCTCGTCCGCTTTTCCTAGAAACCTCGGCTGGTTCGCTCTCGCTCCTGCTGCCCCAGCGAGATCGCAAACATTTTGGACAACGACCATCGGGAGCTCATTGGAGACTTCTCGAAGGTACCAGCAAGAATCCCGCTGTTTGCATCCCTGCAAACCGTGTTAGGTTATGCTATGCTATGTGTGCGCTGCCTTTTGGCCAAAAAAGACTGCTTGCAGTACCAGTGCAAACACGAAACAATGCAAAATCGAAGGAAATCGTAGCGTTTCAGAAGGACTAAAATGCATTTCTTTCCCTTCCAGGCTTACGTTTTGCAAACGGTGGAAGGGAAGCACCAGGACCTCAAGTACATCTCTCCAGAAATGGTGAGCAAGCTCAGAATCCAATATTCCAGGCCGCTTCTTCCTCTTTCGCACAAGCGACCTGTAGCTCTGCTTTCCGCAGCTGTTGGGGCCACCACCTTGGAGACCTGGTCATACAGCCTTGCTTTACCCATGTATCTTGTGCCCCAATGCAACTGTTCAAAAATGCTATACTGGGGGAAGGAGAGCTGGGAGGAAATTCACATCTAGAAACCGTTGCGCCCTATTTCTGACCAAACTCTTCCTAGAGCAAAATATACGCCAGGAGGCTGAGTTTGGTCAGAATCTAGTCTACACTTCAGAGTTAACACTAAAAACATTACTTCTGGAACATGAGCCACCATAGTCACTAGAAAGCCATTAAAATTTGTGTCCAGGGCTTTTTAGACTCCTACCAAATCCTACCTATCAATTTGATTTTTGATTTTATTGTTACTCACGTTTTATACTGGGTTTTTTTGTAGCATCAATTAAAGTGTTTTAAATTTGTTGTTAGCCGCCCTGAGCCCGGTTTTCTGAACCAGGAAGGGCGGGGTATAAATAAACATTTATTATTAGCATTATCATTATTATAAGAGCATATATTTAAAGTGGATAATTAAATAAGCAAATTAAATGAATTTGGATATGCAGAAGATGATAAATTTAAGGAACCGCAGAAAGAGGGGGAAGGAAGTCAAACTTTGAAATCTTAAAATGATTGTAGAGCTAATGAAATGTATAAATGTGAAAAGTATAGATAAAAACTTAATAATAAAGTCCGGCACCAGTTACCTCTTCCAGGCTGCACTCCCAGGATGTCAGCAAGCAGTGCTTAAAGTCTCCGGTGCAGAAGAATACAAGTGATTCTGCGTATGGCTTTATTTTTTACTGTTGTCGTTTGCCCGCAGATGGCGGCTGTGCTGACGGGCCAGTTCAGCAACCTCATTGAGAACTGTGTGATCGTGGACTGCAGATACCCCTATGAATACGAAGGAGGCCACATCAAGGTGAGCCCTCTGCCTGCTTGAGGTCACCGGCTGGAGTCGGGTGCTGGACCGTATCTGCCCTGGGTTCAAGGAACCTCCCCTGTCCCAAGCGCAGCTCAAGGGGCTGAGGGATCGCCCTGCCAAAGTCCGGCCCGGCTTGGGACCCTCCTGGTGCCAATAAAACAACGTCCCTCACAGGTTGGAGGATTGTACAGGACACAGGGCACCAGCCACTACACTTTTGTAGTATTTTAGTTGGGTCGTGATGCCAGTAGCAGCTGGTTGCTTCCTCCACACGACGCCCCGCCTCTGGAAACCCCAATACGTGGTGCTATTCTCAGTGGGGGTGTTTGTGGGGTGGGGGCAACCCCTCAAAAGCCAAACTAAGCTTGGGAATAAGCCATTGGCTCTGCTTTATCCTAGTAAGCCTCCTGACCTCTGAGGTTTGTGGCCCCATCCCTTCGTGGAATTTTGGAATTGGAAGGGACACCAGGGGGTCATCTAGTCCAACCCCCATCATTCCCCACGACTGACTTTAGAGGGAAAACGAAACCTTGCATCATCTCTCTCTCTCTTATAAAATTTTGTTTTCCTCCCTGTATCCTCAATGTTTTGTAAACTGTATATTGATGGATGCTTTTTTTAAAAAAATGAAAATCAGTGGTGGCCCTTGCATTTGGTCTTGTGTTTGGCACTCTTGATGTGCAGAATGGCCTACTTTTGCTCTGGCAACCCCCCCTGTGAGGTAGGCTGTTCCTGTTGCCTGCAGAGCCTGCCTTCAAGGCTACCAGACGAAGTCTGGGAAGTGGTGACCTTTCAACACCCCTTATCCCCTTGATCAATGTCCAGCTCTTCAGCTGCTGGCTTACTTAAACTAGACCGCATTTCAATAATAATAATAATAATAGTAGTAGTAGTAATTTGTTTATTTATACCCCCCCTCCATGTGGCTGGGTTTCCCCAGCCACTCTGGGCGGCTTCAAACAAAGATTAAAAATACATTAAAATGTCACACATTAAAAACTTCCCTGAACATGGCTGCCTTCAGATATCTTCTAAAAGTCTGGTAGTAGTTTTTCTCTTTGACATCTGGTGGGAGGGCATTCCACAGGGAGGGTGCCACCACCGAGAAGGCCCTCTGCCTGGTTCCCTGTAATTTGGCTTCTCACAGGGAGGGAACCGCCAGAAGGCCCTCGGCGCTGGACCTCAGCGTCTGGGCGGAACGATGGGGGTGGAGACACTCCTTCAGTTCATTTCAAGTTCAAGAGTCCTGGCTAAGCACAAAACCCATACCCCTATAGAACTCTATAATCCAGGGCTTGTTGACATCTTCCTGTCCAGGGGGTTGGACTGGATAGCCACTGGGGGTCCCTTCCAACTCTGATTCTACAAAATTGGAAAGTATCACGCTAGAAACTTAGCATCGAGTGGAAGTGAGAGTCTTTGGTGGGAAGTCTGAGTCTTGCTCACTACAGAAATCTTTGTTCTCTCAAGATCGATTCCCTTATTTCAACAAGCTTCGTATTCTGTTGCAACCTGCACTTAAAAGTGTGTTTTGCGCACCAGGTGTGGAAGGGAGGGAACTGGTGATGCTTTTTGCTATGGGTCTGTTTGATGGATCCTGCCCTGACCCCGCCTTTCTCTCCAGGGCGCTGTGAACCTTCCTCTGGAAAAGGATGTGGAAGAGTTCCTTCTCAAGAAGCCCATCGTGCCGTGTGACCCGGCAAAGAGGGTGATCGTTGTTTTCCACTGCGAGTTCTCCTCCGAGAGAGGACCCAGAACGTGAGTAGCTTCTGCCGCCTCCTCTCCTGAAACCCAGCCACTCCCAGTTTTTCTGAAATAGGTGTTCAGATTTTCGTTTCCTTCAGGACTAGGGGCTTGAAGAGTAATAATAATAATAATAATTTTTATTTATACCCAGCCGTCAGGGTGGCTAACACCAATAAAATCACAGTAAAAACATAATAGGGGGAAAAGAGGGGGGTGGGGTGGAGAAAATAATAATAATATCATAATAATAATAATATCTTTATTGTCATTCCCCCCTCTCGGGGACAACGAAATTACTTAAAAGAAAAGAAAAAAAACCAATTTAAAATACAGGTTAAAATGCAATTTAAAATGCAGCGCAGCCTCATTTTAAAATAGCTGATAAATCAAGACCTTAAGGGGAGGGAAGCATAAGGGTCAGACTGAGTCCAAACCAAAGGACAGGCGGAGCAGCTCTGTCTTGTAGGCCCTACGGAAAGATGTCAAGTCCCGCAGGGCCCTAGTCTCTTGTGACAGAGCGTTCCACCAAGTCGGGGCCAGTACTGAAAAGGCCCTGGCCCTAGTGGAGACCAATCTGACCACCGTGCGACTTGGGACATCCAAAGTGTTGTTATTTGTGGACCTTAAGGTCCTCCGCGTGGCATACCAGGAGAGGCGGTCCCGTAGGTACGTGGGTCCTAGGCCGCATAGGGCTTTAAAGGTCAAAACCAGCACCTCAAACTTGACCCTGTACTTTTAGTCCTTTGAACAGCAAGAAAACCGTTTGTGTGTATCTGCATCTCTGTATTTAAGATTATGTGTGTTAACAATTTGCGCTCTCCTCCATAGGTGCCGTTTTGTCAGGGAAAAAGACCGGGCCAGCAACGATTACCCTTCCCTGCACTATCCTGAGCTGTACGTCTTGAAAGGAGGCTATAAAGAGTTCTTCCCGCAATATCAAGTGAGTTTTTTGCGATGGGCTTAGACAGGTGGACTGGAAGGTGTGCAGAGGAGCGCAACCAAAATTATAAAAGGCTCATGTATATATGAGACCTAAAAATTCTTATAACAGTAGCAACCCCCAAAATAAACTAAGCACTGTTTTTTCTCCTCTTCCTTCCCCCCCAAACCAGATGCACTGTGAACCCCAGAACTACCGCCCAATGCACCACAAAGACTTCAAAGAAGACCTTCGCAATTTCCGCCTGAAGAGCCGCACATGGGCTGGGGAGAAAAGCAAGCGAGAGCTATACAGCCGCCTCAAGAACTTCTAAGGCGGGGAGGGAGTGGTTGGGAAGGGGGGGGATATTTGGGGAGAGGGGCTGCTGCTGCAGGAATTAAGGAGCCAGCCATTTTTCCCTCAGGGTGGACTTCTGCAGCGCAGGAAAAACAATCGACGTTTCTTTTTCCCCCCCACTGACTGTGCTCATTTGGAGACTTCAGATTCTGGGATTTGCTTTTTGGGGAGGGTGGGGGGAAGTCGCAACTGCTTGTCTAAACAGCAACTCCAGCAATAGGGATACCTCTGGGTCCAGCGGGCTGGAACCTGCCTCAAATGCTGTGAATCTCCCTCTGCCGGCTTGGGTCTTTTTCTCTCTCTCCGACCCCGGAGACGTGCTTCTATCTCCAGCTTCTCAACCTTTTCTCCGGGAGAACTTGGGGGAGAATCTCCTGCACCCTCCGGCTTGTGACGCCGCCTCCCTTCAAGAGGGGGGGGGGACTAGGCAGCTATTGGGAAACGTCCACTATAGGGGCAACGAGGAATCCTGCCCCACAAACTGCATAGGAAGCGACATTGAGGTTGTGCATGGTCTGTTGTGCATGAGCTCCATCGAAGGGCTTGGAGGCGAAGATTTCAGAGGCCCAAGTGCGCCCGGGAAGCAAGTCTTTTCCTCTCTCCTACCCCAGGACTACCATTGAAAAGAAACGCAGTAAGCCCGCCTGTGCTCCTGACTGGGGAATCTGCCCCCCCACCTCTAGTTCATCCACCCCAAAGTGTGGGCGCAAAGGTTTATCAGCTCTGTCCACAACAAAAGCTTCTTTCCAGTTGCACGCCGCAAAGGACCGGGGGGCAGATGTGGGGAGAAAGCACTTAGAAGGAACTCTTTAGTTTGCACAGATTCCCACGTTCTGTGTTTTTGCAACGTTGAAATCTGAAAGTAGAACGACTTGCTGTTGTTGTTTTTTTAATGAAGTTGTGGGATATATCACTCCTATCAGGCTCTTCTGAACACCTTTTTATGTTTAATTCAGATACAGAAGAATTGTAGATTTTGCGTGTGTTTTTTTAAAAAAATTGGGGAGTGCTTTTCATTTTTTGTTTTTACCGCAAACCCATTCTACCAATCCTCTATTTCCACCGCATGTGGCAGATGCATGGAAAACAGAGGTGTACCTTTTAAATTTGGATGCAGTTTATTTATAATGAGCCCAGGATGCTGGGCAGAAATGTTCACAGAAGTTCTGAGCGGAAGGGAAACATTTTGAAGAAAAAAAACTGCGTTTTAATATTTGGGGGACTGTCCTCTACGAAAAGCCCCCAGCTCCCCCCCAAAAAAAACCTGCCAGTATCTGGGTGACAAGGAGTCTAATGGGCTTCAGTATTAGGAATTTTAGCAGTACTTGGCACTTGGAACTATCTCCCTGCCCTGGAAACCCCACCCTAGAGCTCTGAAGAAACGTCTTGTAGCTTGACTATTTTTGGGATTGGGAGAGGAAGAGCCCTCTACCTGAATGCTGTATGTTTCCGTCTAGAGAAAAAGGACTTCCCGTTAACTGATTTGTAGCGTGAGAGGCCAGGCCTTTGCTCACTGGTCAGGCTTAGATCTGTGGCGTTTCGTGTGTGCCACCAAATTGTTGGAGATTCTAGACTTCGAACTGTTTACTGCCCGTTGGTGGCTTCCAACTTGCGTGCGTGCGTCTTGCACTTGTCTCTTAATAAACCACCTCCACATCACTGTGATGAGCCCTGCAGCCATTGCTAACCAGGTGCCTTGGGACTACAACATCCATCATGCACCTTGTCTGGCTGGGGCTGATGGGCAACGTATTCCCAAACGCCTGGAATGGCGCGCGGTTCCACTGCCATTGTTGACCGACCTAATTCTGGATGCGGCTCGGACCCGGTTGCTGTGTCTCCCGCGTCTTCACGGTGGCGCTTAATCTCTGCAAGTTAGGAGCCATCGCTTCTACTGTGAATCCTGCATCCCTGACTCACCTCCTGGGTTGCAGGGAACCGGGGAATTGGGGCCCTCCACCTCGCGCTTGAAGTTCCCGCAGAGACCCTGCTCCGATGCAGAGGAAAGGTTCTATTTGTGTATGTGTATATATATCTATTTATGCTCATGGTTCATGATCCTGAAGGCCCACACTGGGGTTTCCTCTGCGTCGGGGTGACCATCTGTAAAACTCTTGAATCTGGTTTGGCATCAGAGTGTGTATTAAACTTGTGTTTTCACCTGAGGGGGGAGAGGGGCTCCTGGATATCGCAAGAATGATGATTGTTTGCTTTGTACACCCAGGGGGTGCTCTCTGCACCCCTTGACATTTCTTCCATTGGAAAAAGGAAAAACGCTCTTTTTTTTGTCCCTTCGCCCCACCCCTAACGCTGTCGTGTGTAATCAGGGAGTGAATAAACTGCGAAGCTGTTCCAGAAAAAGTCTCAAATGCTGGTCTTTGTGCAGAGCTTTCCTAGCGGGCTGCGGTGGTCGCTCCCGTTTGAAGCGGGAGATTCACAGAATCGCAGAACGGCAGAGTTGGGAGGGAACCCAAGGCCATCTAGTCCAGCCCCCTGCAATGCAGGAATCACAGATTTCCCCCTCTATTGTGTGAATGCGACTTGACTGGGGTTGGTGATTTGTCCACAGGACTAGTGCTTTCTTTCTTTGGGGGGGGAAGTAGGGGTACGCATACCCCTAAACATTTATTGGGGGCAGTATTTCAATATGAATAGGAAAATGAGAGTACCCCTAAACACTTTTCTAGGAAAAGAAGGGCTGTCAATTTATTTTTAATTTTTGCACCATCTGTCCCAAAAGTCTGCTCTACCCAGAAATTGCGGTTCTTTTGGTATTTTGCCATGGCGTCGGGTTTATTTGCCGTCCTGGTTTCTTAACACACACAAGGGCTGTTTCTACTGCCCGCATTGCTTAGAGTAGACCATGTAGGTTTATGTAGGACAGTCTCCTGCCTGGCCTGTTACCCCATCACACCTCCCAAGGCATTTATCTACTTTTGCTACTGCCACATTCAATTCATATGCCACCCCCACAAAAAATACCTGGCAGGGGTAGGATGACTGTGTGGGACTACCCCTCAAAGCTGTAGAAACACACACACACACACACACAACAGTGTGTGCAGGTGGGATCCTAGCTTTCCTCCTAGAAATGATAAAAACTTTCATGAGGACTAGGTACCACAACCGTGGTATCAATGGGATTTGAATCTTCTAAGGCAGCGCTCTGCAAATAACATTTCTTTAGTCCAGTTCTGAGACCTCAGAGACATGAATGAGGGTTGCCAGGTTCAAATCAGCTTGGAGGAGGTGGCTCCTATAGGAATATTACAATATAGTAGTAATAAGTTATGCCTTGGTTGAATCTATAAACGTGGGGATATAGGTTTAAGAGCAAATCCTGTGCATGTTTTGTTGTTTAGTCGTTTAGTCGTGCCCGACTCTTCGTGACCCCATGGACCAGAGTACGCCAGGCCCTCCTGTCTTCCACTGCCTCCCGCAGTTTGCTCAAACTCATGCTGGTAGCTTCAAGAACACTGTCCCACCATCTCGTCCTCCGTCGTCCCCTTCTCCTGGTGCCCTCCATCTTTCCCAACATCAGGGTCTTTTCCAGGGAGTCTTCTCTTCTCACAAGGTGGCCAAAGTCTTGGAGCCTCAGCTTCAGGATCTGTCCTTCCAGTGAGCACTCAGGGCTGATTTCCTTCAGAATGGAGAGGTTTGATCTTGTGCACGTTTACTTGGAGGTAAATCCAATCAAGCCCAGTGGAGCTTTCTCCCATATTAAATGCACAGGCTAGCAAGCCGTAAACCACCTGAAATGCAAGCTTGGCTTAGCTGGAGACTTTATTCAATCAAAATACAGAAGAATAGCTTGCAGAAGATATCCTGTCCAAAGGCAGTGTGGTGCAGTGGTTAGAGTGTAGCACTAGGTCCTGGGAGACCAGGGTTCGAATCCCCACTCGCCCAGGAAGCTCACTGAGTGATCTCAGGCCGATCCACTGCCTCTCGGCTGCTCCTTCCACACAGGGTTTTTGTGGCAGACAACAATACCCATAGCTTTTTTTGGGGGGGGGGAGGGTGAGCTATGACGGCAATCAATAAACAAGCCCCACTGAATTCGTGGTGGTTAGAAAAGGCGCTGCTGTTTTCCAAACAGCCTTCAAAATAAACTGCATTCACAGCAGATCCCAACTGGCAGCTCTCGGTTAACTTTTTAAACTTTAAAACCAGGAATTAAACGGCCTCTTTGTGTCACGTTGCCGCTGCTGGCCTCCTTGGCATGCGCTTCCCTAACCTACAATTGACGGCTGCCAAATCGGGCAGAAGTTCACGTGGCTCACGTTTTTGGGAAGCGAAATGCCTCTACCCACCCAGAGCAGAACCACGTGCTGCTTTATCCAGATCAGTTCAAAAAGCCAAACCCTTCGCTTGCGCGATTCGCTGGCAGCATCTGGGGGGAAATCTGATGTGAGCTCTTCAAAAGTTGGGAAGCTGTCCCAACACATGCCTTGGAAGGGAGCCTTGGTCACGTCAACGTTGAAAGTTTAAAATAAACCCTGGCAAGGCTGTGGAACTCCTCTCTCTCACTGCTCTAGCTAGCACAGCTTTCCCCAAAGCCGGTCAGAATGCAATTGCTTGCCCAGGTGTAAATTACACCTCGTAGCTTCCGTCTGTCTGGAATGAGGCCTCGCTGTAGAAAGTTAAGGGCTGGATCCATTGCTCCTCTCTCGCGTGAACCGTAGAATAGCGCATTTGGAAGGGACCCCCAAAGGACATCTAGTCTAACCCCCCAGCAACGCAGGAACCGCAACTGGAGAATCACTAACAGATGGCCCCCAAAACTGCTGCATGAGGCCCCTGGAAAGTTCTCCAGAAGGAAACTGGTCCTCAGACTGATGGAATGAAGTAGCTGACTTGGGGTATCAGGAGAAAGCAAATTGCTCATTATTTAATGTAAGGTAAAGGGACCCCTGACCATTAGGTCCAGCCGTGCCCGACTCGGGTTGCGGCGCTCATCTTGCTTTATTGGCCGAGGGAGCCGGCGTACAGCTTCCGGGTCATGTGGCCAGCAGGACTAAGCCGCTTCTGGCGAACCAGAGCAGCGCACGGAAATGCCGTTTACCTTCCTGCCAGAGCGGTACCTATTTAACTACTTGCACTGGCATGCTTTCGAATTTCTAGGTTGGCAGGAGCTGGGACCGAGCAACGGGAGCTCACCCCGTCACTGCGGGGATTCGAACCGCCGACCTTCTGATCAGCAAGTCCTTGGCTCTGTGGTTTAACCCACAGCACCACCCGCACCCCTTTTTTATTTAATGTGCTGCTGCTGTATTCTTCCTTTTTTTGCTTGGCCTCAGGCACCAAAATAACCTGAGTGGCCTTGGGCACCTTGAGTGCTGGAGGGCGGAGAAGCTGATTGCTTCTCTGCCTCAGGCCACCAAATGTCTTGGGCTCCCGCTCTGGTTTTGAAAGCTGACACTCCTTTTTGACACACCTGGTGCAAGGGTCAGGATCCTGCCAGGGGCTTCTTCTGCTTAAAAATGTTAGATTGGTCCCTGCACCTAAATCGAGGAAGCCTTACGCAAGGGGTTCCACTCACCGCTTTTATCTGGCTTAACTTTTGTTGGGCCTTTGCGAACCTGCGCCATTTGCAAAGAAAATAAATGCGCAAACAGTGGCATGTGCGATCTGACCGTCTCCCAAGCTGGCGCCCTCCTGGCGGGAGTTGCAGAAGGGCAAAACACTTGGAGGGCGCCCCAGGTGACAATCGGCCAACTTGTGCAACCTCTGAATGAGTAACACAGCTGCTTCTCAGACTGTTTGCATTTTAACACAAGAGATGCTTTTCCATTCATGAAAGGGAGGACTATGCCTGGAATGCAGGCGTGTCTGGAGCTACGAACACAGGAACACAGAAGGGCGTGGGGCCTTCTGGGCTTAAATGGAGGCCCCACCACCGACTTTGCCCCCGCTGGTTTGGAGTCAGATGCATGTGTGGTCTATGCCCTGCCCAAGCCAAATGGTTAGGTATATGAGCCTGTCTCAGCAGAGACGTTTCCACATCACGTGCAAATAAATAATTGTTTCCCGCCCCACACCTGAAATGGTTTGATTTGGAAATGGAAGTCAGGTTTCTTCCTGGGGAGGCGAAGGCATACAATGCCTGTGTGTCTCTGGGTGTGCATTTTTAAAGGTACACTTTGGAACCTAGGTGAATGGCAGCTAACAGATGGAGGTTGAATCCTGACAAAAGGACTGTTTTGGGGGGACAGGGGGCGGGCGGGTGTGGAGCACTCCCTGGTCTGAATGGGGTAACTGTGCCCCTGTAGGACCTGGGAGTTATTTTGGACTCACAGCTGTCCATGGAGGCGCAGGTCAATCCTGTGTCCAGTGCAGCTGTCTACCAGCTCCATCTGGTATGCAGGATGAGACCCTCCCTGCCCGCTGTCTTGCCAGAGTGGTGCATGCTCTGGTTATCTCCTGCTTGGACTACTGCAATGCGCTCTATGTGGGGCTACCTTTGAAGGTGACCCGGAAACTACAACTAGAATGAGGCAGCTAGACTGGTGACTGGGAGTGACCACCGAGACCACATAACACCAGTCCTAAAAGACCTACATTGGCTCCCAGTACATTTCCGAGCACAATTCAAAGTGTTGGTGCTGTCCTTTAAAGCCCTAAAGAGCCTCAGCCCAGTATACCTGAAGGAGCACCTCCACCTCCACCTTTCTGCCCAGACACTGAGGTCCACCTCCGAGGGCCTTCTGGCGGTTCCCTCCCTGCGAGAAGTAAAGTTACAGGGAACCAGGCAGAGGGCCTTCTCGGTGGTGGTGCCCGCCCTGTGGAACGCCGTCCCACCAGATATCAAGGAAATAAACAACTATCTGAGAAGACATCTGAAGGCAGCCTTGTTTAGGGAAGTTTTTAATGTCTGATGCTTTATTGTATTTTTATTATTTTGTTGGAAGCCACCCAGAGTGGCTGGGGAAACCCAGCCAGATGGGCGGGGTATCAATAATAAATTATTATTATTATTATTATTATTATTATTATTATTATTATTATTATTATGAATATGTGGGTGTGTGATTCAATAGGGCTTTAGAGATCAGACATGGTGCAGAGAAATGTAGCTAGACAACCTGTGCTTTCACCGGAAGGCAACAGGTGAGATATACCTAGGCAGCTGCTTTATACAGAGTGATGCTATTGGTCTTTAGAAAGAAGATTCCACCTAAACATTAGGAAGAACTTCCTGACAGTAAGAGCTGTTCGACAGTGGAATTTGCTGCCAAGGAGTGTGGTGGAGTCTCCTACTTTGGAGGTCTTTAAGCAGAGGCTTGACAACCATATGTCAGGAGTGCTCTGATGGTGTTTCCTGCTTGGCAGGGGGTTGGACTCGATGGCCCTTGTGGTCTATTCCAACTCTATGATTCTATGATTCTATGGTTCACCTTGCTGTCTTGTCTACACAGGCTGGCAGCAGCTCTGGAATCAGGGACGCTTTCTCAGCTCCGCCTGCAGGTGTAGGACCTTCTGCCTGTTCACATTGGAGAGAATCTGTGATGGGAGGAGCTGGACCTGTTGAACAGATTCTCATGCCATAGTTAAGGCATTTGGTCCCCATCCTAAAGAAGGAGGAGATAATAGCAGTGTGATTCTGGGGGTACTTAGGGTTCATGGTGTAAAATCATAGTTTTAATTCTATTCCTGTGTAAGTGTTTTTAGCTGTTATTATTTTATCTGTAAGCTGCCTTGAGTCCCTGTTAGGGCAAAAGACAGGGCATAAACATAACAACAAGCCTGGATAGCTCAGTGGGATAGCACATGGCGTTGATAACACCAAGGTTGCAGGTTCAATCCCCATGTGGGACAGCTGCGTATTCCTGCATTGCAGGGGGTTGGACTAGATGGCCCTCAGGGTCCCTTCCAACTCTTATGATTCTACAACTGTTAGTACACAAGCCTTTAGCAACTTGGGACCAGTTTCCCTGTGACATCGCCTTACCCCAGATACGACCTCTTGGCTGCTTTGATCATCAGAACTGGAACTGTTACAGGTGCCACCTAATACCCGTTCCACGTTGGTAAGAACTTGACCGTTGGGTGTAGCAGTGCCTACACTTTGGAACTCCCTGCCACTTGAGAGCAGGCAGGCTCCTTCACCACACCCTTGAAAACATTTTTGTTTATACAAACCCAGGGCTTTTTTTTTTCTGCCGGAGCTCATGGCTGGTTTTTAATCTTTTTGATCGTTTCGGGTTTTTTATTTTAACAAATAACTGCATTGTAGTAAACAGCTTTGAGGTTTGTTTGCTTTTGACAATCAAGTGGCGTATACATTTTAGGAAATAACAAATGTGTGTGTTTGCGATCTGTCTGTCTATATACAGTGGTACCTCGGGTTACATACGCTTCAGGTTACATACGCTTCAGGTTACAGACTCCGCTAACCCGGAAATAGTACCCCTTGGGTTAAGAACTTTGCTTCAGAATGAGAACAGAAATTGTGCTCCGGCGGCGCGGAGGCAGTGGGAGGCCCCATTAGCTAAATTGGTGCTTCAGGTTAAGAACAGTTTCAGGTTAAGAATGGACCTCCAAAACAAATCAAGTACTTACCCCGAGGTACCACTGTATATACATATGCACAAAACACCAACGAGAAGTATACAAAAACCAACAACCCCAGCGACAACCATGGTCGTATATAACAAGGATGTTGCTTTGCAGCAGGGGGATGTTTGGGTTTAAATAATGGCTCTTTTTGGAGGGCAGAGAGCCACGTGTGAGGCTGAGGGAAACCCTCTCACGTGGCCCTGCAATGTGAATTTGGCTGACTTTTGCAGAAGTTAGGAGGGCAGGCCCTTCCTGCTCAGCTTTAGATTTTAGGCTTCCGGACTCTGTGCCAAGTCTTCCCGGAATTGTGAATCACTGTTATTCTAAGCCACCACACTCGGTCTTCAAACCTCGCACATGGGACCTTCCTTCATGTGACTAAAGAGAGGCCCTTTCCTCCGTCCACCTTCTAAAATCACAAATCCCATCCTGCAAAGCCTTCAGATCTCTCTGTCCTATGGTTGGTATTTTCCCCCCCTGGCCACTTGGCACGATTTTATTTCACGACAGGTTAAGAGGTGTGTGGCAGACGAGTCGCGAAGTTTTGGGTTCTGTAATTTAACTGGAGTCAAGTTTATTGCAGTGGAGAGAACAGGTCATAATTCATTTGCAAACACACACAGGGACAAGCTTGAGAAATACTATTTCTGCACTTCTTGTTGCCTGGCCATGCTTTCTCCTGAGGCCTGCAATGAAAAGAAAATGTTTATTAATCACTTTTTGCCGAAGAGCAAACCACCCCCAGTCCTCAGGATTTTAAGCACAAGGCTTGGGAAAGAACGCTGCCCCCAAATAATGGAGAATTCTAAATTGGGAAAGACTGCGGAGGGAATAAAACTTCAGTGAAGGAATGGCAACAGGGAAGGCTGATGGGAACATGGCAGGCGGTGTGAATAAGAATAAGAATTTTAGAATTAGAATTAGAATTAGAATTAGAATTAGAATTTATTTATACCCCGCCCATCTAGCTGATGGGCAGCTGCCACTCTGGGCAGCTCCCAATCGAGTGTTAAAAACGATACAGCATCAAATATTTAAAAACTTCCCTAAACAGGACTGCCTTCAGATGTCTTTTAAAGATAGGATAGCTGCTTCTTTCCTTGACATCTGAAGGGAAGGCGTTCCACAGGGCGGGTGCCACTACCAAGAAGGCCCTCTGCCTGGTTCCCTGTAACCTCCCTTCTCGCAGCAAGGGAACCGCCAGAAGGCCCTCAGCACTGGACCTCAGTGTCTGGGCTGAACGATGGGGGGTGGAGATGCTCCTTCAGATCTACTGGACTGAGGCCATTTAGGGCTTTAAAGGTCAGCACCAACACTTTGAATTGTGCTTGGAAACGTACTGGGAGCCAATGTAGGTCTTTCAGGATCAGTGTTATGTGGTCCCGGTGGCCGCTCCCAGTCACCAGTCTAGCTGCCACATTCTGGATTAGTTGCAGTTTCTGGGTCACCTTCAAAGGTAGCCCCACATAGAGCGCATGGCAGTAGTCCAAGCGAGAGATAACTAGAGCATGCACCACTCTGGCGAGACAGTCTGTGGGCAGGGAGGGTCTCAGCCTGCGTACCAGATGGTGCTAGTAGACAGCCGCCCTGGACACAGAATTGACTTGTGCCTCCATGGGCAGCTGTGAGTCCAGAATGACTCCCAGGCTGCGCACCTGGTCCTTTGGGGCACAATTACCCCATTCAGGACCAGGGAATCCTCCACACCTGCCCGCCTCCTGTCCCCCAAGAACAATATTTCTGTCTTGTCAGGATTCAACCTCAATCTGTTAGCCGCCATCCATCCTCCAACCGCTTTCAGACACTCACACAGGACCTTCACCGCCTTCACTGGTTCTGATTTAAGAGAGAGGTAGAGAGAAGACATAAACAAGAGAAAGAAACAGGGTTGCCAACTTTTTTTTTAAAACTCCATTCTGTTCTTTTTGCATACAAATCTGTCCTCACCACCAGCAGTTGGCAACCCTGCAAAATGGGCTCAAAGGGGCTACAATCTTCTTGATGTGACGTCTGAAGCATGTGTGTGTGTCTGTGTAGGTGGGTAACAGATCAGAAATTTTGAGCGGAATTTGTTCCTTAAGATGGGGACTGGATGGAACCTCTTCTGATAAACCGGCCTAGGATTGGCCCTCATCTCTCGCCGTCTTCACCTTTTCCAGGACACCTTGACTCAGCAGCCGAAACATCGCCTTCCCCTCTCCTTCCCCTCCCATCTTGCCTGCAAAATTTTGGGAAATAAAGAAAGAGCAACTCTCTCCCTCCGCCCCCGATAATTAAGTGAATTTCATCTCCCCCTTTTGCACCATACGGTGGTGGTTCTCCTTCACAAGAACCTTGCAAGGTAGACTCTGCCAGGAGATGCTGAACAGCCCAGGGTCAAGCAAAGCAGCGTCATGCGTTAGTGGGGATTGGAACCCAGGCTACCAGCCCAACACTCTAACCACTATGCCATGCTGTCCCCCCCATGCCTGAGGACTTTCTCATAGTGGCCAAGGATGCGTAACTGCTGACCCCTTGAGAAAACCAAAGTCCTCTTTTGCATGGGCCTTCAAAAAAGCCTCTCTGGAAACCGCCAGGAGTTAGCGGAGAAGCACAAGAAGGGTTAAGAAGCTGCGCCCTCCCTGGTTTGGCTCCCTAATCTGAAGGGGAGGAGCTGGACTTGGGAGTCTTGGCCTCCAGGCAAGGAGAAGCGTGGGAAGTGAACTGAGGGAGTGTCTGAAAATTCGTAACCTCCACTAAAGTTCTCCCAAAGGCACAACATTCAAGCCTGGTCTTGCTTTTCTGCCTTGAGCCTCCTTTTGCAGCAACACACACAGGCATTTATTTGGGAGGGAAACTTTGACAGCAGGCAAATTGAAAGGAAAGCCACCTTCTAAAATTGTGCTGGATAGGGGAATGCGTTCAAAGCCTTGCAATTTCCTAGTTTCTGTTGCTTTGATTTTCGCAGCCTTTCAGGGCATGGTGGTGCAAAACAGGCAGGCTTCCATCACAGCATAGGAGATTCAGGGGATATATTATGATTATTATTGCTGTTACTAAGAAAAAGTTGCTTTTTTGTGTGTGCAAAAGCACTCGCCTATTTTTGCTGCTGCATCATCACACTGTTGACTCGTGTTAAGATCCAGCTGCAGGGCTCTTTGCAAATCCTTATCTAACGTTTATCAGAGTAGAGTAGGGCCATTGAAATTAATGGGTATGACAAGCTTTGGGCCCCTAATTTCAGCAGGTCTATTTTGAATAGAATTTAGCTGGAATTCAAACAGCAGTTGAATATGAACTAAAGCTTGAAGCTTTTATAGAAGCATAGTATTCTGGGATGCTTAAGGCCTGAGTTATAATGTTTTCTTATTTTTGACAGTTGCTAAATCTATTATGGCAAACCATAGAGTTGTAGAGTCCCTAAGGGCCATCTAGTCTCACCCACTCCAATGCAGGAATCACAGCTATGCAGTATATATCATCACAGCAAAAAAACCTGTAACAGGGGGAGGCTGGATAAGAAAGTTTAGGAAGCAGCCCAATGTATTAAATTACTTGAATACATAAGATTAAGAGATGGAAGGCAACTAAAACCCAAATTTGAAACAAAGTGTGGGTATACTACGAATTTTAATTGTTTAATATGAATTTAGTGGATTGCAATGAATGTATTTTGCTTCTCTCTTCTCTACGTTTTGGCCATCGTTAGCTCTCCATTTGAAATTTCAAATCATGCTGGATTTAAGACTGTGCAAAACGACAACAAACCTCTGGTTACGTGAAACATATTCAATAAACACACAAGACGTAACTGGCTAAGTAGAAGACCCTTCTACTATAAGATCCACTGTCCTGTGATATCATATATGAGTTTGTACTACTGATGAAGCCCAAGATGGCGAAACAAGGCTAATATTCCAGAAATCCTTGTCTTAGACTCTGTGAAAGGATTCTGTGGAACTGCAACAACCTTTTGTGTGGATTGTTGGATTTTATGAACAGACAAGTGGAATAGACACTTTCACATATAAGGACCTTATGCATAAACTGATTAGAGAATGAACTGATCCACTGGGTCTTCTACGTTTTTCGTTGAACTTTATGAGCTATTTCTGTTGAAATCTACAATTCAACACAATGAATAGTATATATTATTTTTTCAAACGTACAGCCGGTTACATCTTGTGTGTTTATTGGATTGAAGACTGTGGCAGGTTGCAAACCCAATCTTGGAGCGCCCCCTGCTGGCTGACAACTGACAGTGTTGTTCTGTCCTTTTGCAAATAGGGTCACACCCACACCAAAGCTTTAAAGCACATCATGGTTTCTACCCAAAAGATGCTGGGAACTGTAGTTTGCTAAGGGCGCTGGGAATTGTGGCTCTCTGAAGGGCAGACTGCAGTTCCCAGGCCTCTTTGGGAGAAGCTATGTACATCAGGAGTGTACATCAGGAGTGCTCTGATGGTGTTTCCTGCTTGGCAGGGGGTTGGACTCGATGGCCCTTGTGGTCTCTTCCAACTCTATGATTCTATGATTCTATGATCACCTTGCCAACAAAGGTCTGTATAGTTAAAGCCATGGTTTTCCCAGTAATGATGTATGGAAGTGAGAGCTGGACCATCAAGAAGGCTGATCGCCGAAGAATTGATGCTTTTGAATTCTGGTGCTGGAGGAGACTCTTGAGAGTCCCATGGACTACAAGAAGATCCAACCTATCCATTCTGAAGGAAATCAGCCCTGAGTGCTCACTGGAAGGACAGATCCTGAAGCTGAGGCTCCAAGACTTTGGCCACCTCATGAGAAGAGAAGACTCCCTGGAAAAGACCCTGATGTAGGGAAAGATGGAGGGCACAAGGAGAAGGGGACGACAGAGGACGAGATGGTGGGACAGTGTTCTCGAAGCTACCAGCATGAGTTTGACCAAACTGCGGGAGGCAGTGGAAGACAGGAGGGTCTGGCACATAGGCGCCGACTCCATGGGGCTTGAGGGGGCTCGAGCCCCCTCAAAAAATTTTTTGGGGGGGCTCAGCCCCCCCAATAATCTCAGGCGGGCGCCCTTCCAGGAGAGCGCCGCCGCCGTCCCCCGCCTCCTCCCCACCTGCTCCTTCGCCAGCCAGCCAGCCGCGCGCCCTAATCGGAGAGCCCTGGCCGGAAATCCCGCGAGAACAGGGGAATCCCGACTGGCCACACCTCCCAGCCAGCCAATCGGCTGGCTGGGGGGCGTGGCTTGCCCTATTTAGGGCCGGAGCCACTTTATTTGCATATTCATGAGCTTATTTATTATTCATGAGCTTTCCCGGGCCCCCCCAATATTTTTTCTAAGTCCGCGTCCCTGGTCTGGCATACTGTGGTCCAGGGGGTCACAAAGAGGCGGACACAACTAAATGACTAAACAACAACAAAGAGTTGGAAGGGACCCTGAGGGTCATCTAGGCCAACCCCCTGCAATGCAGGAATCTCAACACATGGTCTCCCATCCACTTTGAAACCATACAGGGCCCTGCTTAGCTTTGCAAATGTGCTAGCCGTTTTATTGCTGGGTGCTGTGGGTCACTTAGATATCACAAACAAGTTGTTGGCAGCAGACCTTTTTAAAAAATAAAAATAATAATATTTATCAGATCCCCCCCTTCCCGACGGATAAATTTTGATTAAAGCAGGAGAGAGAGGGAAAGGCTGAGATATGGATGACTCTAAACCGTCTGGGTGAGGGGAGGGTCTCCTGCTGCACTTGCAGACCTATTCCCTTGCAGGAATTCATTTTGGGGAGGAATTTACTTTAAAATGTATCCAAAACCCACCCAAAGCTTTGAAAAAGAAAATATTAAAGGCAGGCATAGGCAAACTCGGCCTTCCAGATGTTTTGGGACTACAATTCCCATCATCCCTGACCACTGGTCCTGTTAGCTGGGGATGATGGGAGTTGTAGTCCCAAAACATCTGCAGGGCCGAGTTTGCCTATGCCTGATCAAAGGGCTCAAACCTATGACAGGGGCAGAGCGCTCCAAAATCCAGCCTAGTTTTGCATTCTGCAGGACTAGCCAATCGTTGGAGGGCGCAGCCTTGTCTATCAGAACCGCGGCCCAATCAGCGCCTGCTCCCTTTGGGAGACTTTCCCCGCCTCCCGGCTCTTAAGCCTTCCCTTTCCTCCTATTGGCCGAGTGCCTGCCACTCGCACTTGGGAGACGCCCACCGCTCTATGAACCCGGAAATTGTGAAGCCCTTTAGCCAATCATAGTAAGAATTACAGGCAGACGCATGCGCATGGGGCGAAAGGAAGCGGCAGTCAGGCCGGGCGGCCAGCTTTGCGCCGCGAAACTACATCCCCCAGAGTGCATAGCGGAATGTTCCAGCGGGCAGCTGAGCCGACTTTTAACCCGCGCGGCATGCTGGGAAATGTAGTTTTCCCGATCCCTCCCCTTAGAAGCAGCTGTTTTGCAGCTTCGCCTTCGCTTCTCGGAGGGTCCGGGAGCCTCTGGCCGCTGCCGCCGGGAAGACGGGTGAGTGCGGGGGGCGGGGGTGGGCTGGCAATGCTCCAGTGGCAGAAGGTTCCGCGGGCGTCTCTTCGCAGGAGAGGCAGTGCTGCTCAGTGGTTAGAGCTGGGAGGGAGCGGGGTCAGCCCCTGCGTCTCCCATTTCACAGTGTTGCTGCTGTGGGGATCAGATCTAGTTCTGCAGTGAAGGGATCTCAGCTAAGGAATTCCCACCCAGTCTCTGCCTCTGAACCTGGAGAGGAAAAGGGGCCTGTCAGTGGATATTTAGCCATGGTTGCTGCAAGAAACGTCCTAGTTCATAGAATCATAGAATCATAGAGTTGGAAGAGACCACCAGGGCCATCAAGTCCAACCCCCTGCCAAGCAGGAAACACCATCAGAGCACTCCTGACATATGGTTGTCAAGCCTCTGCTTAAAGACCTCCAAAGTAGGAGACTCCACCACACTCCTTGGCAGCAAATTCCACTGTCGAACAGCTCTTACTGTCAGGAAGTTCTTCCTAATGTTTAGGTGGAATCTTCTTTCTTGTAGTTTGGATCCATTGCTCCGTGTCCGCTTCTCTGGAGCAGCAGAAAACAACCTTTCTCCCTCCTCTATGTGACATCCTTTTATATATTTGAACATGGCTATCATATCACCCCTTAACCTCCTCTTCTCCAGGCTAAACATGCCCAGCTCCCTTAGCCGTTCCTCATAAGGCATCGTTTCCAGGCCTTTGAACATTTTGGTTGCCCTCCTCTGGACACGTTCCAGTTTGTCAGTGTCCTTCTTGAATTGTGGTGCCCAGAACTGGACACAGTACTCCAGGTGAGGTCTGACCAGAGCAGAATACAGTGGCACTATTACTTCCCTTGATCTAGATGCTATACTCCTATTGATGCAGCCCAGAATTGCATTGGCTTTTTTAGCTGCCGCGTCACACTGTTGGCTCATGTCAAGTTTGTGGTCAACCAAGACTCCTAGATCCTTTTCACATGTACTGCTCTCAAGCCAGGTGTCACCCATCTTGTATTTGTGCCTCTCATTTTTTTTTGCCCAAGTGCAATACTTTACATTTCTCCCTGTTAAAGTTCATCTTGTTTGTTTTGGCCCAGTTCTCTAATCTGTCAAGGTCGTTTTGAAGTGTGATCCTGTCCTCTGGGGTGTTAGCCACCCCTCCCAGTTTGGTGTCATCTGCAAATTTGATCAGGATGCCCTTGAGTCCATCATCCAAGTCGTTGATAAAGATGTTGAATAAGACCAGGCCCAAGACAGAACCCTGTGGCACCCCACTAGTCACTCTTCTAGTTCAGAAGCAAATACATGGAGCATAGTGCTGTGACTGGAATCATAGAGTTGGGAGGAGCCTGAGGGTCATCTAGTCCAACCCCCTGCCATGCAGAAATCTTTTCCCCCAACCTGGGACTCGAACCCACAACCCAGACATTAAGAGTTCCACCGACTGAGCTCTCCCGTGTTCTGTCCCGCCCTGTGCAGCGCTCAGCCTCCCGCCATGGTCCACACCTTCTTCACCCAAAATTGAATTACTAGAAAGCAGAGGTAGAACACTATCCAGAATGTCTGATTTGCTGTTAGAATGGTTTACGAGAGATGAGGAAGTGAAAGAAGCTATGATAAAAGGGGCTGTAGCTTTTGGGCATAACATTGAATTGGATGCATGGATAAAATTGTGGAATTGTGAAATTTACAGCATGTACGGCTCTGGAAGAAAATTGAATGAAAATGATCTATAGATGGCATTTGACGCCGACAAAGTTGGCAAAAATGTATAGGACGAGGGATAATAAATGTTGGAAGTGTGAAGAGGAGGACGGGGAATATTATCATATGTGGTGGACGTGTGATAAAGTGAAGAAATTTTGGGAGTCGATTTATAATGAACTTAAGAAAATATTAGAATATATCTTCCCCAAAAAGCCAGAGGCTTTTTTGCCCGGCCTGATGGGAAAGGAGATCAAGATAAAAGATTGAAGGTTATTCATGTATGCCACAGATGCGGCAAGGACTTTGCTGGCCCCAAATTGGAAATCACAAGAAGTTCCTACTATTGCAGAGTGGCAGTCGAAAATGAGAGACTATGCAGAGCTAGCCAAACTGACCGGAAGCATTCAGGATCAGGACGATCAGAGATTCCAGGACAATTGGAGTAAATTTGTTGAATATTGGAAGGAGAGTTGTAAAAATTTAAAAACACTAGCAGGATTGAAGTAACTCCTACAACGTAAAATAGATAAGATGTGAAATTGTAAAATATGCGAATGGACCTGATAAAGGATACCAACTTAAGGGAGGGAAGTCACGAACTTGGCAGAGCAGAATAGTCTATATGTTGAAGAATGTATGGTGGTTGTTGCTGAGTCGTTTAGTCGTGCCCGACTTTTTGTGACCCCCTGGACCAGACCACGCTAGGCACTCCTGTCTTCCACTGCCTCCCGCAGTTTGGTCAAACTCATGCTGGCAGCTTCGAGAACACTGTCCCACCATCTCGTCCTCTGTCGTCCCCTTCTCCTTGTGCCCTCCATCTTTCCCAGCATCAGGGTCTTTTCCAGGGAGTCTTCTCTTCTCATGCGGTGGCCAAAGTCTTGGAGCCTCAGCTTCAGGATCTGTCCTTCCAGTGAGCACTCAGGGCTGATTTCCTTCAGAATGGAGAGGTTTGATCTTCTTGCAGTCCATGGAACTCTCAAGAGTCCAGCACCAGAATTTAAAAGCATCAATTCTTCGGCGATCAGCCTTCTTTATGGTCCAGCTCTCACTTCCTTACATCATACTGGGAAAACCATAGCTTTAACTATACGGACCTTTGTTGGCAAGGTGATGTCTCTGCTTTTTAAGATCCTGTCTAGGTTTGTCATTGCTTTTCTCCCAAGAAGCAGGCATCTTTTAATGTATGTTAAGAAAGCATATGTAAAGAAAACAATAAAAAATTATTGGAAAAAGAGTCTCCTTCTTTACCGACTGAGCTATCCCATGTTCTCTCCCGCCCTGTGCAGCGCCCAGCCTCCCGCCATGGTCCACGCCTTCTGCATCCAGACGTTACGCTGCCGACCCGGGGAAGAGGCCGGCTGCTGCCGAGTGCTCTATTCCAGGGTCTTCGGCCCTGAAGGGTTGGACGATGCTGGTCCCCAGGATCGCGAGAAGGAGCGGCTGCGCAAGAAGGAGCAGATCCTGGCTGTCGCCAGGTAACGCAACCTGCATGCTGTGCTCTGGAAGTGTGTACGTGATTCTGACCTAACTCAGCCTCCTAGGGGAAAATGTACACCAGGAGGCTTAGTTTGGTCAGAACGGAATATAAACTTCCAGAATTAATGTTAAATACGTCACTTCTGGTGAATGAGCCACCATAGCCGCTAGAGGGCCATGAAAATTTGTGTCACGGGCTTTTAAGACTCGTCTACACATGTACTGTCTGGAACCAAAGGGGCGCATTGGTTGAGAGGTGTGAATCCCTACCGCAGCTCTCCCACCCATCTACAGTGGTGCCTTGGTTTTCAAACGCCTTGGTTCCTAAACTCTGAAAACCCAGAAGTAAGCGTTCCAGTTTTTTAACGTTTTTCGGAACGTTCGACGCGGCTGTCGGCTATTGTTTCCAGGGCGCCTGCACCAATCAGAAGCTGCACTTTGGTTTTTGAACATTTCGGAAGTCAAACGGACTTCCAGAAAGGATCAAGCCTGGCATTTTTGTTTTTGCTCTTTATTTTGTGGTTTTGTTTTTAAGGCTTTTTCATTTAATTTGTTTTTGTGACTGTGTGGAACCCAGTTCAGCTACTGATTGATTGATTGATTGTGTGACTGTGGAAATGGATAAAAGCCCCCCACCCAAACAATGACTATCATCAGTGCAGGTAAGAAAAAAAATAATTTTAATTTTTATCATTTACAATACAGTCATACCTCAGGCTGAAGTAGCTTCGGGTTAAGCATTTTTGGGTTGCGCTCCACGGCGACCCGGAAGTAACGGAGCATGTTACTTCCGGGTTCCACCGCTTGTGCATGCGCAGACGCTCAAAATGACATCACGCGCATGCACAGAAGTGGAGAATCGCGACCCACGCACGTGCAGACACGCGGACGCGGGTTGCGTTCCCTTCAGGATGCGAACGGGGCTCCGGAACGGAACCTGTTCGCATCCAGAGGTACCACTGTTCTGTCTTATTTATTTTATAGTACAGTACATTGATTATTCCTTTCAGATTATGGATCAATGGTCTCATTAGATAGTAAAATTTACGGTATGTTAAATTGCTGTTTTAGGGGTTGTTTTTAAAAATCTGGAACGGATTAATTCGTTTTGCATGACCTTCTATGGGAAAGCGCGCCTTCGCTTTGGAACGCTTTGGTTTTGGAACGGACTTCTGGAACGGATTAAGTTTGAGAAGCAAGGTACCACTATAGTGGTTTGTTGGTTTCCCACAGGTCAGCCACTGTGAGAACAGGATGCTGGACAAGTGGGCCATTGGCCTGATCCAGCGCTGCTCTTCTTATGCACACCACTTTTCTGCGTCTCTCTCTCTCTCCCTGCAAGCTCCTTCATGGAAGGAAAGCTCCCTCCGATAAACGTCAAACCTCTGCATCCTCTCTATTCGCAGGCAAGTGGAGTCAGCCTGCAAACTCCACCAGCAAGCCTCCGGGAAGCCTCAGCCCGAGCACCTAGCCCAGCTCCCTGACGAACCCGTTTCTCTCCAGGATGCCCCGTCGGGGGTCTTCCGCCTCCCCACGGGGGACCCCTTCTCTGAGGACAAGACCGTTCTGTGGCTGGGCATCCAGTGCCTGGGCTTTGCTCTGGTCTGTGACCCCCACGAGAACCTCCTGCTGGCCGAGAGCACCTTGAAGCACCTTGCCAAGACCCTGGTCGACCACCTCAAGCTGCTGAGCTCAGGGAGCGATGTCGTCCTCAAGGCCGACAGGACAGAGGTCCTTCTCCACAAGTTCCTGCCGCACGGGCAGCTGCTCTTCCTGAACGACCAGTTTGTGCTGGGCCTGGAGAGAGAGGCGAGCGCGGCGCTTGGCAAATGAAGGATCTCTAAAGGGATGGAGGCTTGAACGGCCGTGGGCAGCTCCGGACGGGTCAGCTGGTTTGCTGCATGCCGTGTATGCCAGCCTAGAACTGCCTGCAGCCCCTCCAAGCGCTTGGGACTACAATTCCTGTTGTCCACGGCCAGCACTGGATGATGGGATTTGTAGTCCCAAGCACCCAGAGGGACTGCAGGTGGGTGGCATGTGCTCTGTGCGACAGCAACGGCACACGGCATGATGGAGAAGAAACAGGAGGAGGATGAGGAGGAGGAGGAGGAGATGGGGCTTCAGAGACTTATTACCGCTTCTCTGCCAAAAAACTCAAGTCATTTTCCACCCTTCTTTTTTTTATTGGTTTTCACATATCACATTACAATACAGATGTACCAAAACCAACACCATTTCCTCCCCATTACATTTCTGTTTCCTCAGTCCATCATGTTATTCTTTTCTCCTTCCTCCCTCTTCCCTGGCAGCCCTGTTCAGGGAAGTTTTTAATGTATGATATTTTAGTGTTTTTTTGGTTTCTATGGAAGCCGCCCAGAGTGGCTGGGGAAACCCAGCCAGATGGGCGGGGTACAAATAATAAATTATTATTATTATTATTATTCCCTCCGCCCCCACTCGATTTCCCCCACATTATACAATTTACAATAATCTTTGCATTCTACAACCTTCTCAAATCATCTACATATTCTTATTATTGTTCCTTACTAATTTTTCTTCCTTCCAGTACTTCACATTTTAATAAAGGCATATTAGCACATATTTTTTGAGCAATATTTTGCCATATATTCATCAAAACATTTCCACTCCTTTTGTAATTTTTGATTCGACTGATTTCTTATTATAGCAGTTAATTTTGCCAAAATTAAATATTCATTTAGTTTACAAAACCATTCCTCCTTTGTGGGTATAGTTTGTGACTTCCACCTAGCAGCAATCACTATTCTAGCAGCTGTACTTGCAAAAAGAAAAATTCTTTCTCCCCCCTGTGGTATCTCTTCATCTATCAATCCAAGGAGATATGTCTCTGGTTTCTTTGTTATTGATATTTTCAACATCTTCTTTAGTTCTTCATGTACTACTATCCAAAATTTCTTAATTTTCTCACACCTCCACCACATATGTATTCTTGTTCCTATTTCTCCACCACATCTCCAACAGAGGTTGGATTTCAATTTGTATATCTTTGCCAACTTAACTGGCGTTAAGTACCACCTATAGAACATCTTTACAAAATTTCTTTAATTGTATATGAGGCAGTAAATCGTACATCCTCTCGCCAGAGTTTCTCCCATTGCTCTAGATGGATAGCATGTCCGGGATCCTGAGACCATTCAATCATCGTTTCTTTCACTTCTTCCTCCATCAATTCCCAGTCCAATAAAAGATTATATGATGAAACTCGAGTTCTGATTTCCCCTCTGCTCCCTTGAAACAGGCCCTGACTGGGGAAATTGTTAGGAGAATTGCTGTTGCAATTGCCTCGAATAATAAAACATAGCTGTGGTTTTTCAGTGTTCAAAGCTTATGGCATAAATCAGGGACGGAGAACCATCAGAAATGCCTCCGAGCCTTTCTGCCTGGCCCTCCAGACTCTGCCACACCCATCTGTAGCCCTGCTTTGTGCCTCCTTGAGGGATTTTGCCTGGCTGCACTTGGTCCTTGAGCTCTGATTGTGCTGCTAGGTTGCCTGGGTGGAGGACAGAGAGGTAGAATCGTAGAATTGGGACCCCAGCAAGGGTCATCTAGTCCAACCCCCTGCAATGCAGGAATTTCAGCTAAAGCATCCTGGACAGGTGGCCATGCGTGTGAGAAGAAACTAGACTGGTGGTTTGTAAAGTGGTTGGCACCGCCCCCCTGGGCAGGAGGGGTTATCTAATAATAATAATAATAGTAATAATAGTAATAGTAATGATAATAGTAATAATAGTAATAGTAATAATAATAATAATAATAATAATAATAATAATAATAAATTTATTATTTATACCCCGTTTATCTGGCTGAGTTTCCCCAGCCACTCTGGGCGGCTTCCAATTGAGTGTTAAAAACAATACAGGATTAAATATTAAAAACTTCCCTAAACAGTGCTGCCTTCAGATGTCTTTTAAAGATAAGATAGCTACTTATTTCCTTTACATCTGAAGGGAGGGCATTCCACAGGGCGGGTGCCACCACCGAGAAGGCCCTCTGCCTGGTTCCTTGTAACTTGGCTTCTCGCAGGGAGGGAACTGCCAGAAGGCCCTTGGAGCTGGACCTCAGTGTCTGGGCTGAACAATGGAGGTGGAGACGCTCCTTCAGGTATACAGGACCGAGGCTGTTTAGGGGGGCAATAAGGTAGCAGGCGGGTGCGGGAGCCATAAATCAGACTTTGCAAAGGTGGTCTCCCTGGATCAAGTTTGTTGAATTAATCAAACTAAATAGCTTTATTTGGGTTTCGGATAAATTGTCGCTGTATTGAATTCTGTCGCGTTATTGTCTTCCTTAGTGGGCTGTGCAAAGGGCTCTTCTGAATAATCCTCTTTATGGGGTAGGGGGCTCAGTGGGCACTAAAAGTTTGGGACTTTGGTACAAAGGCAACTCTCAAATTGATTGCTCCACCTGCTTTTTCCGTCCGGCAAAAGTCCATCAAGGCAGCCTTGCCTCTTCCAGGCCTTTAAAATTCTGACATGCGGATTGGGGAGAAGGAAGAGAGTGGAGGGTTTTCCTGCAGTGTTCCCATCGATTAAGAAAATCCGGCAGTCATGGGGCTAGGCCTCTCCTGGAGTGACAGCTGCTTATGAACTTCTGGAGACCTTTGGCTGTCCTCTGCTGGATCTAGAAAACTGTTGGGATACTGCCAGGGAGATATAGTCCATCATGGCCCCAAGCCGGCTGCCAGACGATCCATCGATCCCTGTAGTCACGCAGCTTCTAGCGACACGAGTTTCCTGGAAATACCTTGCCACATTCCAGGGCTCGTGCACACTCTTTATCAGCAGATAATGCACACAGCAGAAGATGCACAGCAGGAGAGCATATTTACAGACTTTATTCAGCGTTGATCAGAACAAAGGAAAAACATGACCGTTCTGAGTCAGTGTCTCCGACAGACTGAGAAACGAAAGCAATCGCAAACTTAAACATCCTGTGAACAGGAAATACGCAGGCTGTGACACAAACATCCTGCTCCCTTTTAAGGTGGAACGGAAATATCCTAACTAAGGGGTTCGGTGGCCCCTTAGTCCTGTCCTGGAAAGGCAGCGGGGCATCTGCTCAGGAGAAGACCTTCTTACAGAACCATTTATAGTTGTATGTGCAGCTGACGTCATTCCATTGCGTTGTGAGGTGAACACAGTCTTCCTCATGTTGTGGTGCTCCATGCCAGTTGTCTGGCTGTCCTCGTCCCCAGAAACTGGAAAAGAAGGCGAGAGGCTGTGATTATATAGCTGGCATGCTTTAAAATATATATATATATCTTAGGGACGCGGGTGGCGCTGTGGGTTAAACCACAGAGCTTAGTGTTAGAGGACATTCGCCACAGAAACATGTGTGTATACCTTTAAGAAGTTTCTGGGGTTAATTGGCTGCAGCTGGCCGTTGCTATAAAGGAAAAAAGCTGAGTTTTGTAGCCTGCCTGCAGGAATAACACCCACCAGAGTTTGTGTTTATTGTTTAGTAATAAAGTCTTCGTTTTAGTTTGGGTTTTTACACCTATGTCTCCTGGAGTCACTCTGTCCTCTGCCACCAGCTGGAAATCCCCCTCCAACACCTAGGAGTTGCCGATCAGAAGGTCGGCGGTTCAAATCCCCGTGATGGGGTGAGCTCCCTTTGCTCGGTCCCTGCTCCTGCCAACCTAGCAGTTCGAAAGCACGTCAAAGTGCAAGTAGATAAATAGGTACCCCTCCGGCGGGAAGGTAAACGGCGTTTCCGTGCACTGCTCTGGTTCGCCTGAAGCGGCTTAGTCATGCTGGCCACATGACCCGGAAACCGTACGCCGGCTCCCTCGGCCAGTAAAGTGAGATGAGCGCCGCAACCCCAGAGTCATCCGCGACTGGACCTAACGGTCAGGGGTCCCTTTACCTTTATGCATGCAGTGCAACAGATCCCTTGTTGGCCTCCGTCTGTCTTGAGAGACAACGGAGTGCACCTCTGCGGGTGAAGTCAAACTGCTATGTTGGCAGTGCCACAGTGACCCCCCCCCCAGGATGCAAGCCTGGATGTCCTGGGCTGCCCAGACGTCAAGACCCCTATCTCAGCCCCACTGATGGGGTCCAAAGGAAAGCGGAGCAATATTTTTGGCAAATGCTTGGCTGTAGTATTTGCTGGAAGGAGGCGTGCAAGGCGCCAGCCAACTGTCTTAGGGACTCCACTCTGGAATTGTGTAGAGTTTACTCCTTGGCCTTTTCTTCTCTGGAAGATGTCCTGCAAGGCACCAGAAGTTTAGAATCAGAGTTTTCCTTCTCCTAGATGGGCTGCCTTCCCAGGTAGATGAGCCCCACCTGCCTCTCTCTCTCTCTGCAGCAGGGGGCTGGTCCACTGTCCCTCAGACCTTGTGGGGAGCCAGACTATATTTGGAAGAAAAAATATGAACGAATTCCTGTGCCCCACAAATAACCCAGAGATGCATTTTAAATAAAAGGACACATTCTACTCATGAAAAAACACGCTGATTCCTGGACCGTCCGCGGGCTGGATTTAGAAGGCGATTGGGCCGGATCTGGCCCCCGGGCCTTAGTTTGCCTATCCATGCCCTACAGCATGTGCAGATATCGCCTTTTTGACAGTTGGACCCACTATTAGTCTCGTCCACTCAATTCCCAGAGCCTGTCTTTGCAAGTCCCTAACTCACTGAGGGCTTGAGACCCCTCAGCTCCCCTCTATTTGTTTAGCCGGCCAGTCGAAGCCATTCCTGGTATATGGCCGCTGTCGCATACTAACATTCTAGGAGCCACAGGTGAGAGCTGAGTGCGACCAAAGGTGGTCAAACTATCCCAGAAGAAGGAGCATGATGTGTTCCTATTAGTCAGGGTCCCTATTACTCAAAGATCCCTATTGGTCAGGGATTATCTTTCCTGATTTTGGTTTGTTTTAGGAAATCACAGAGTGGCACTTTTCCAGGGGTCTCCTGGGACGGAGGCGAGGACTATATGAAAAAGTCTGTTTTGCAGGGGCACCTGAAGTGAAAGAATACAGAAAGCCACACACTGTGTTTTCTTCTTTTTTAAAGAGCTGATCAGACCCACCTAAGTTTTTCATTGTACTTTGTGCCGTCCACCCAGGTCCAAACGCCTTCTGTATTTCGGTCAGAGAGTCCGATCCAAAAGTGCTGATTTCTGGCTTCCCTGACAAGGTATTCCTGCAAAACAGTTTCAAACCACAGTGGTCCAGGGTTGCAGAGAGAGAGAGAGAAAGAGAAAGAAAGAGAGAGAGAGAGAGAGAGAGATATCTAGGCTCAGGGACAGGATACCATTCTCTAATAATAATAATAATAATAATAATAATAATAATAATAATAATAATAATTTATATCCTGCCCTCCCCAGCCGAAGCTGGGCTCAGGGCGTCTAACAACAATCAAAATAATCCAACGTTCTAAAGACATTTCATTATAAAATTAATTAAAATCAAATTGGTGGGAACCATTAAGCAAAATTCTGTGCAGATTGCCAGAGGAGGGGGTCAGGCTGCGCCCTGACCAAAGGCCTGGTGGAACAACTCTGTCTTGCAGGCCCTGCGGAAAGATGTCAAGTCCCGCAGGGCCCTAGTCTCTTGTGACAGAGCGTTCCACCAGATCGGGGCCACAGCCGAGAAAGCCCTGGCTCTAGTTGAGGCCAGCCTAACCTCTCTGTGGCCTGGGATCTTCAGGATGTTTTTATTTGCAGACCGTAAGGTCCTCCGTGGGACATACCAGGAGAGGCGGTCCCGTAGGTACGAGGGTCCTAGGCCGTATAGGGCTTTAAAGGTTAAAACCAGCACCTGATCCTGTACTCCACCGGGAGCCAGTGCAGCTGGTACAGTACCGGGATGAATGTGATCTCGCAGCGAAGACCCCATAAGGAGTCTCGCCGCAGCATTCTGCACCCGCTGGAGTTTCTGGGTCAGTCTCAAGGGCAGCCCCACGTAGAGCGAGTTACAATAATCCAGTCTGGAGGTGACCGTCGCGTGGATCATGGTGGCTAGGTCAGGGCGAGAGAGATAAGGAGCCAACTGCTTAGCTTGGCGGAGATGAAAAAATGCTGCCTTTGTTATAGCTGTAATCTGTGCCTCCATAGAGAGGGAGGTATCGAAGATTACACCCAGACTCTTAACGGACGATGCTGGTACTAATTGCGCCCCCGCAAGAGATGGGAGTTGCCCCCTCAATCCCATATCGTCCTGTCCCAGCCAGAGGACCTCTGTCTTCGAAGGATTTAACTTCAACCGGCTCCCATGTAACCATCCAGCCACAGCTTCCAGACATCTGGTCAGTGTGTCTGGGGCTGAGTCAGGATGGCCATCCATCAACAGATAGAGTTGGGTGTCATCGGCATACTGATGGCAACCCAGCCCAAAACTCCGGACAAGCTGGGCGAGGGGGCGCATAAAGATGTTAAAAAGCATCCTGGCTCAGCAGCAAATGGCCTTTAGATTTGCAGCTGAGCAGCTTGATCCTGTGCACATTTACTCAGAAGTAAGCCCCACCCAGTTCCCAGAGGCAGGCTGGGACTTTAGGAATCAGCGAGTTGTGCCTAACCCCTTCTGTGCAAAGGACCCTCAACTCTAGAAATGCCAACTGACCAAGGAAACAAACCCTTGTGTCTCTAGCAGCTGCTTTTCCCAGGAAGGGGGCTGGCCTGGTAATAGTGGCAGGCTAAGTTGCTGGCAAAAGTGCAGAAGCAGAGGCCAGCAAAGAAGGTGGCAGTGCAGTCTTAAGACGGCTGCTTGGGCCAGGAAAATGTTTCGGGCCAGCCCAGGTGTTGGTGTTTTTGTTAGCTGAGCAGTTAAATCCAGGTGTTTTGAAGTGTGTGTGCAGGGCTGTCTTAAGCATATGTGGCTCCGGGGTGCAGAGATCCGTTCGGCGCCTCCCCCAGGTTGCCCAGTCCCAGGTGCGCAGGAGGGTGGAGCCAGCCGGCCGCCTCAGCGTCTTGCTGGCTTGGTTGTCCCTGAACTCGCAGCGCAGAGCCTCCCGCAGCAGAAGAGCCCACTGTAGCACTCTGACCGACAGACGGGCTCTTCCCTGGACTCAACTCTCGGACCCTGGACTCAGCCTGGCGCCCAGGTGCCCCGTGTCGGCATCTCCGCTCGGCCAAGCTGATAAAGCTCATCTTCCTCCGGCCGAGTCCTTCGGAATCACCTCCGACGAATAATTAACGACCTGAGCCTTTGATGAGGCCTCAGGCACATTCCCGTTCAGCAGAGTTTCCAGCACAGGGAAGTGATTTATAGCTACATCGCTATGCTTTATTTCTTACTACACAGACAGCAAAGAAAAATACGCCCTCCCTCTATGAAAGCAGAGAGCAACTGGAACAAAGGAACAGGAAACCAGTAAACATCACATCCGCCTCCTGCCTCCGTGAGACTTCCAACAGCCTGGAAGGTCTCTGGAATGTAAACAGAGCCTTTGACTCTTAAGCAGCTGCTCAGTGGCAAACAGAAACTAACACCCCGCACCCCTAGCGCCTATGAGTAAGACGGCCCTGTGTGTGTGCTCACCATCTCTTCCTTTGACGTGATGGAGACCAGGTGTGTCCCCTGGGCTCTACAGGTGTCCTCAGCTTCCTGCCAGGGCTTTGCCTTTTGGGAAACGAAATAGACGCTGCCGTTGTAAAACTTCCAGCCTCTGGAGAGGAATGCCAGGAGTTCCCCTTTGGGAGAAAAAACGGGAGTGGGTCTCAGGAACCCTGAACTGCAGGAAAGACTGATTATTGGAGGGGTTGGATCTGAGCATCGTCTGTTTGAGGATGTAGCATGAGTGTCTCAAAAAAGGGAATGGATGTATGCTAGAGAAGGGATGGGGGCTCAAGCATGGTGTGTGCGCATAAATATTATTTACGTATTGCATTTATAGCCAACTCCCGTCCCCCATTCAGTTCAAGAAGGAGCTTGTCATGCAGAGGCGTGAAAAACCACAGCTCTTGAACATTCTTACTTGTTCATTACATGTACAAGGTGTGACCGGAAAGTTCGGTGAATGGTTACGGAAATCGGACAGTGAGAAAATATTTGAACATACATACCTTAAAGGTAAAGGGTAAAGGGACCCCTGATCATTAGGTCCAGTCGTGGTCGACTCTGGGGTTGCGGCGCTCATCTCGCTTTACTGGCCGAGGGAGCTGGCGTACAGCCTCCGGGTCATGTGGCCAGCATGACTAAGCTGCTTCTGGCGAACCAGAGCAGTGCATGGAAACGCCGTTCACCTTCCCGCCAGAGCGGTACCTATTTATCTACTTGCACTTTGATGGCTTCTAAAGTTAAGATAGCTGCTTATTTCCTTGACATCTGATGGGAGGGCGTTCCACAGGGCGGGCGCCACTACCGAGAAGGCCCTCTGTCTGGTTCCCTGTAATCTCACTTCTCACAGTGAGGGAACTGCCAGAAGACCCTCGGCGCTGGACCTCAGTGTCCGGGCAGAATGATGGGGATGGAGACGTTCCTTCAGGTATACTGAACCGAGGCCATTTAGGGCTTTAAAGGTCAGCACCAACACTTTGAATTGTGCTCGGAAATGTACTGGTTACAAGAAGGAGATTCTGACTAAACATCAGAAAGAACTTTCTGATGTTAAGAGCTGTTCAACAGAGGAACAGACTCCCTTGGGAGGTGGTTGCCCCAGGTCTGGCCAGGAGGATCGCCATAACTCAAGTTGGGGTGGGGACTTGGTTTTGCCCCTGCAACTTTAACTGGATCGTGATATGCAGAAATCAGGTGGCAAAGTCCTTTAATTGAATAAGGACCAACATTGCCACCTCCTAATATGTTTCAATTACAGGAGCAGTAGGCGTTTAAGAAGTTGGCACCGCTTATGTCCAGAACCGGAGATGGTATGGGATGCTGACTCCCCTTGAAGAAAAGAGGTCTTCGTCACTGATTTTGACCCCTACTTACTGTGACGATTCTGGATAGCGGTTTTTGACGCACTGACGTTCCCCAGTTGGGTTTGGATCTTGTAGAAAGCCTCAGAGATGTTTTGGAGCAGCTGAACACCTGGAAGGGCAGAGTTCGGTGTAGTGTCAGACCAAAGTGAGCTTTGTGAAATGGGAGACTAGGAGAAAAGTGTCAGGAGCTCGTCCTACACTCGAGTAGGACCCTGGCAGAGACACATGCCTGACTGGCATGTTCTCTCCCTCCTGGTCGATTGTTCAGGAGCTTCAAAGCTTTCTTCAGCCCGAACATCACAGCGACCGATGCGAACAGATACCAGCACACTTAGGGATCCACAGAGTTTGTGCAGCATGCGTAACAGACCTCAGCAATTCAGCATTTTGGCTAATCGACTTTATTTACATATAAACACACACGGAGCACTGCAACATGGCTCCCTCTCTCTCTAGCATCAGACAGCAAAGAGAAAGGATAGCAGTCCCAATTTAATGGAACACAAGCATCCTTTCTCCGTCGCTTCCCACTTGGTGGAGTCAAAACATACACCATCATGTAAAAGACAACAATCCCATAACTGCAATCACGGAGCAGGAATTCTAACAAAAAGTAACGTTTTCATAAACTTCTCTCTGGCTAAGAAAATCACTGAGATGCAGTGATTGGGGCAGCTGCACCTGTTGGGTTTCTGTTTAAAGGCACAGGGTACTCTAATCAGAGAAACAGGTGTTCCTTATCCCTGAAGGAGGTATTTAAAATCTGCCAGTTGCTGGAAACTACAAGAGAGGAGAGTGTTTCTCTTGTGGTCGGATCCTGCTTGCTGCTTTCCCATAGGGGCATTGGTTGGCCACTGTGAGAAGAGGATGCTGGACTAGGTGGGCCATTGGCCTGATCCTGCAAGATCCACTTCTTATGCCATAGACGCGTTGTGTGGCCTATTATCACAGCCTCAGTTTCCCAACTGTAAAACGGGCACAAGAATAACCTACCGTACTTTCCTAGCTTGGCTGTGAGGACAAACACTTTTCATTATGCAAATTAAATGGCGAAGGGCACAAATCATCTGGAGGAAAGGAAGGGAAACGATTAAAAATAGGAGCCCTTCCCATCCTCACATACTCTGAGGGTTGTCCTCATTTCTGGGTTTTGCAACTTACTCTCAGAAGCTTCCGCTGGTGAAAGAGAGATATTGCTGAGAAACAGGGAGGTTCTGATCTTCTCCATCACTCCTTCGATTTCCTGGAGTTTCTTCTCCTTCTGGGAATCTACAAACCATATGAACATCATAAGAGCATGCTGGAATGGCTGACCTGTGGGAAACCCACAACCAGGATTCGAACACAAGAGCAGCACTCCCCCTTCTTGTCATTTGTCTAATATTATTAGACAATTATTTGTCTAATAATCCTTTTTAAAACACATCCAAATAGGTGGCCATCACTCTTTCCTGTGGCAGGGAGTTCCACAGGTTATCTGTGCGCTGCATGAAGAAGGACTTTCTTTTATCTGCCCTGACATGGCAGACATGCAGGATTAACTTCCAAATAAAAGTGCCAGCGAAGGCAAGAAGTGTGAAGGGGGCGTGCAAAGTAGGAAATCCAAAAATCTGAAAATGCTGAACAGATTTCAGAGTTTGGAGTTTTGCTCAGAACTCCCTCCTACCCCTTTTCTTTTTAACAGGGTCGGAACTTTTTTTTGTTCTCCTCCCAACTGCAGCGGAGGCACAAACGGAACTGCGTCGGCCCACAATCCATTTGAGTATCCTTGCCTCTCCTACCTGCCCTGCCAAATTCTAGATTTTGTAAGCTCCATGGGGCAGGGACCTATCATTCATGTTCTCCTGCAAATTCCCATGTACTTCTAGGGCAGACATAGGCAAACTCTGGCCCTCCAGATGTTTGGGACTACAATTCCCATCATCCCTAGCTAACAGGACTGGTGATCAGGGATGATGGGAATTGTAGTCACAAACACCTGGTAGCCAGAGTTTGCCTTTGCCTGATCTAGGGAATCTTGCAGTATCTTCTGGGATGTTACAGCTCATCCTTGAGCATGCCTCTTGAATACCGATGGCACTTTGGCCCTTCCAAGATTTTGTTCTGCTGGTCTTCCTGGCAATGGGGCCGGTGGCATTTTCTGCAGGCCAGCCAATTCTTCCCTATTTAGATCAAATCCCTTCCTTCCCCACCATCGCTTTTCAAGGCTAATTTCCCTCCCACTTGGAAAAACCTCACCTTTGCTCTGGTTCTCTCATTTTTGCGGGGTATTTTCAGGGGTGGGCAGTGACCAGCATTTAGCTTTTAATTGTCGTAAACAAAATCTGCCCTTATTCCCTTATGGGGGATACAAGAGCCCTTATAGAGTCCTTTGTAGGTTCTCCATCGGTAGGAGACAATAACAGAGGCCAACCAGAGAAAGCCCTAAACGGCCTCGGTCCAGTATACCTGAAGGAGCGTCTCCACCTCCATCTTTCTGCCCGGACACTGAAGTCCAGCGCCGAGGGCCTTCTGGTGGTTTCCTCCCTGCGAGAAGTGAGGTTACAGGGAACCAGGCAGAGGGCCTTCTCGGTGGTGGCACCCGCCCTGTGGAACGCCCTCCCATCAGATGTCAAAGAGAACAACAACTACCAGACTTTTAGAAGACATCTGAAGGCAGCCCTGTTTAGGGAAGCTTCTAATGTTTGACAGACTATTGTATTTTAATATTTTGTTGGAAGCTGCCCAGAGTGGCTGGGGAAACCCAGCCAGATGGGCAGGGTATAAATAAATTATTATTATTATTATTATTATTATTATTATTATTATTATTATTTATTATTATTATTAGTACTATTAGTACTATTTTGAGAAGCAAAGCAGTTTGTAAGCCTGATCTTTATTGAACTGTTGCAACAGGGTGCTCCCCTCACATGCAAGAAAGGAGGAGGAACCCTGAACCAAGGCGTGCCTGCCTTTATATAGACATTTTAAATTGCCCGCCCTGGAGTCCAAGACCACCCCCAGAAACATCATACATACATCACAGAAGGGGTGTAGCTCAAGACCACCCTCCCGATATATCATCCATTTCAGTCCGGTTTCCGTCCTGGTTTTGGGACCGAGACGGCTCTGGTTGCCCTCACAAATGATCTCTGTAGACAACTGGATCGAGGCGGGTCAGGACTGCTGATCCTTTTAGATTTGTCAGCAGCCTTTGACATGGTCGATCATGATCTTCTGGACCACCGCGTCGCATACGTGGGGATACAGGGCATAGGCCCGTAACTGGTTGTGCTCTTTTATCTCTGGTCGGGGACAGAGGGTGGCACTAGGGAGGGAAATGTCATCGCGCCATTCCTTGGTGTGTGGAGAGCCACAGGGCGCAATTCTCTCCTCGATGCTTTTTAACATCTTTATGCGCCCCCTTGCCCAGATTATCTGGAGCTTTGGGCTGGGCTGTCACCAATATGCTGATGACACTCAGCTCTATCTGCTGATGGATGGCCACACCGACTCGGCCCCTTACACACTCACCAGATGCTTGGAAGCTGTGGCTGGATGGTTTCGTGGGAGCCGATTGAAACTAAATCCTTCGAAGACAGAGGTCCTATGGCTGGGTCGGGATGGCATGGGGATGAGGGACCAACTCCCTTCTCATGCGGGGGCCCAATTAGTGCCATTGCCTTCCGTTAAGAGTTTGGGTGTAATCCTTGACGCCTCCCTTTCCATGGAGGCGCAAGTTACAGCAACAGCCAAGGCAACATTTTTCCACCTTCGCCGCATCAAGCAGTTGGTCCCTTACCTTTCCCGCCCCGACCTGGCCACAGTGATCCATGCGACGGTCATCTCCAGGCTTGACTACTGTACTTCGCTTGACTACTGTAATGCTGCAGCGAGGCTCCTCACGGGGTCTCTGCCATGGGAGCATATTCACCCAGTGCTTTTCAAGCTGCACTGGCTCCCGGTGGAGTACAGGGTCAGATTTAAGGTGCTGCTTTTGACCTTTAAAGCCCTTCACGGCCTAGGACCCTCGTACCTACGGGACCGCCTCTCCTGGTATGCCCCACGGAGAGCCTCAAGGTCCATAAATAGCAACACCCTAGTGTTCCCGGGCCCTAAGGAAGTTAATTAGCCTCAACCAGAGCCAGGGCCTTTTCAACACTGGCCCCGGCCTGGTGGAACACTCTGCCTCATGAGACCAGGGCCCTGCGGGATCTGATTTCTTTCCGCAGGGCCTGGAAGACAGAGTTGTTCCGCCTGGCCTTTGGCTTGGAGCCAATTTGATTCCCTCCCTCCCTCCCTCCCTCCCTCTCTTTCTTTCTTTTTTCCTTTCCTTCTCCTCCTGCGATGAGGCTACATTTTAATATTTTAATGTTTCCATATTTTAATGTTGTATTATAATTTTGTTTTTAAGTTGTAATCATTCAATTTGTTTTTATTATTGCTTGTAAGCCGCTCTGAGCCCGGCCTTGGCTGGGGAGGGCAGGGTATAAATTATTATTATTATTATTATTATTATTATTATTATTATTATTATTATTATATCATACCTACATCACAGAAAGGACGGTCTACAACAGAAATCTGAGTGCGTTGTTTATCTCCTGTCTGGCAGGTTATCTGATAATGCCTTATCAGATGGTAGTCTGGCCATTCCTTTGAGATGGTGATTACCCAATCCCTGAGACAATGGGAAGGTTCCCTCATCCCCTCCCTCCTTGCAGAGAAAACATTTGGTCAATTTGGGAGTCAAAATAGTTTTAGGGCGGTCTTCCTGTGCTGCTCCAGACATGTGGTCCACACATCTATGTACGTGCTTGGTTGGTACATTTATGAACATTTAAAAGACCTTAAATTTTTTATTACATAATGGAAGCCTGTGTGTGATCGCCCAAAGCAGCAAAATGGTTGCGTCGTTCTGCACGTCCTCAGAGGCACTCTCACCACCCATTGGGGCCTGGACAGATGTAATTGAGATCAAAGTAGGAAATGTGTAGTTGTACTTACAGAGAAGGGCCATTGCAATGAGGGAGGTGGCCAGCAGTAGCAGCAGCAGAGTCAGTAGCGTCACGATGATGGTGGTGGAGATGTCCCTCTTGCGAGGTGGAGAAGAAGCTGAAGGAGGCAGAGGATGGTGGGAAAGATTAAAATTTCATCCCCCCACCCTGCTTTCTCTTAAACGTGAGGCTCCAGGGGACTACGACCCCCTCAGGCAGGTAAGGTTTGACAATCGTATGTCAGGAGTGCTCTGATGGTGTTTCCTGCTTGGCAGGGGGTTGGACTCGATGGCCCTTGTGATCTCTTCCAACTCTATGATTCTATGATTCTAGGTAAGGTTTCTTACCTGCCCTCCATCAGCAGGTCTCAGGCAGGGCAGGTTAGAACCATACCATTAAAAACAAGCAAAGCAGTTTACATAAAACTTGATGGAAAGAAACCTGAGGGGCTGAGTAGGACTGAGTGGTGCCCCAGTGAAGAAAAGGGACTGGGGCCGGGAGAGAAATCCATGTATGGTCTTGCTGAGATCCCTCCATTGCAGGAGGCTGGACTAGACGACTCTCAGGGTCCAACTCTACAATAATAATAATATAATAATAATTTATCATTTATACTCCGCCCATCTGGCTGGGTTTCCCCAGCCACTCTGGGCGGCTTCCAACAAAATATTAAAATACCGTAATGCATCAAACATTAAAAGCTTCCCTGAACAGGGCTGCCTTCAGATGTCTTCTAAAACTCTGGTAGTTGTTGTTCTCTTTGACATGTGGTGGGAGGGTGTTCCACAAGGCAGGTGCCACCACCAAGAAGGCCCTCTGCCTGGTTCCCTGTAACTTGGCTTCTCGCAATGAGGGAACCACCAGAAGGTCCTCGGCGCTGGACCTCAGTGTCCGGGTAGAACGATGGGGGTGGAGACGCTCCTTCAGGTATACTGGACTGAGGCTGTTTCGGGCTTTAAAGGTCAGCACCAACACTTTGAATTCAGCCCGGAAACGTACTGGGAGCCAATGTAGGTCTTTCAAGACCGGTCTCGGCAGCCGCTCCCCATCATCAGTCTAGCTGCCGCATTCTGGATTAATTGCTGTTTCCAGGTCACCTTCAAAGGTAGCCCCACGTAGAGCACATTGCAGTAGTCCAAGCGGGAGATAACCAGAGCATGCACCACTCTGGTGAGACAGTCCGTGGCCAGGGAGGGTCTCATCCTGCATACCAGATGGAGCTGGGAGACAGCTGCCCTGGATACAGAATGGATCTGCACCTCCATGGACAGCTGTGAGTCCAGAATGACTCCCAGGCTGTGCACCTGGTCCTTCAGGGGCACAGTTACCCCATTCAGGACCAGAGAGTCCTCCATACCTTCCCACCCCCTGTCCCCCAGAAACAGTACTTCTGTCTTGTCAGGATTCAACCTCAATCTGTTAGCCGCCATCCATCCTCCAACTGCCTCCAGGCACTCATAATTCTATGATACTATGATTCTAGTTCACATTTAAAGTCAATTTAACCCCCCCCATCTAATTCACACTTCCCAAAACAATATGAGAAGTGAAAGGAGGGAAGAGTGTTCTTGGGATCAGATCCTGCTTGCATGTTTCCCATGGGCAGCTGCTTGACTGCTGTGAGGACAGCATGCTAGGCTGAGGGGGGGGGTGGACCCCCCTTGGGCCTGATCCTGCAGGGCTCTCCTTATGTGCTCTTATGAGATGCGTTTGAGATGGAGTTGCTCTGGTCCATTGTGGGATTGCACTTCATTCTGCTTTTAGGTTCATACACTATGCAAATCGGCAGTCTATAAGTATATATTTTTGAATAGAAACAAATAATAAATTCCCCACTAAAAAAGAAAGGAAAAAAAAAACCGCTCTGGTGCCTTTGCAAAACACAATGCAAAGGAATACAGAGAGATAAAGAAACATAGCTCACACAGCTATGCAGTCAATTACATAGAACTTCCCAAAGACAAAAAATGTCAAAAATATACGTGGAAGACTGGCAGATGCAACTAATTGACTACATGGAGATGGCGGAGATGACTGGCAGAATTCGAGAGCAGGGAGAAGAGCAAGTGGAAGAAGATTGGGGGAAATTTTAAATCTATTTGCAGAAACATTGTAAAATTTTTGAATGTTGATGACATTGAAATGAACTGTGGGGGTTCTAGCAACAAGATAAAATTTAAGATTAAACCAACAATAGATAAACTAAGGGCTATGAATTTGCTGAACCAACTTTTAAAAGGGATACAAGAACGGGGGATGTGAGGAAGTCAGGAAAATATGTGAATTTAAGATATAAAATTAAGAAAGAGGGAATTTTTGTGTTTTTTCTATATGTGCTTTTTCTTTTTTACTATTAGTCTTTTAATGTATGCATTTTTGTATTTTTGTGTTTAATGTTTGTATTGTTGTATTTTGTAGTATGTATTTTGTGTTTTTATATTTCTCTTGTTCTTGTCTTTGTATTTTTTCTTTTATATTGTGGATTGTTAAAACTTAATAATTTTTTTTTACAAAAAAAGTCAAAAATATAACATAATATAAATGTCTTATTTTTTACATTTTGTCTCTAGTCCACTTGCAGGTGTGTTCCGCAGTGTGTCTCGCTTGATGCCTGGCTTGGGTGGGGTACACGAGCTGGTGTGGGAATCAGGCGGGAGGGATGTTTCTTAAGAGCTTATCTATTTTCATCTGTGAAACTCTGCAAGCTCTGCAGTTTCACAAGAGCTTTATTGCAGATGTTGAGTTCCACCCCATCGTTTCCGGCCATCTTTTCAGAGGAGGATGAGAGTCCAGCAACTGCATCCCGCAGGAGGACCGTAGGTGTGTGTTTGGTCCCCCACCTCACCCCCAGCCCCATATTATGGATTAAATTCAACCTTCACACAACAGGAAGCCACTGTGGACTCTGGGGCACTGATAAGCAGAGAGGAAGCAGGATGTTGACAAGCCCATTCTTGCAAAAGATGCCTTGCACCAGACTTCGCATCGGGCACCGGCAATTGACCTTACGACTCCTTACGTTCCTATCACCGGACCCAGGACTGGCTCTCAGGAATGCGTTGCCACAGGTAAGAGCAATTGCTCAGGTAAGGCAATTGTCCTCCACAAGGAAAGCCACTCCCCTCAAATTTACTAGATGGATGGCCGGATCCAGCAGGGTCTTCTGATATTCTGGTGCCTGGGGAATTTCAAACACTGCAAGGGGCAAAGAGGAGCAGGCAGACCTCCTCCCCAATATCCCCCACTTTGATATTCACTTTGGACAAAGGTGCATTACAATTCCTGCTGGATCAGGCCAGAGGGCTCCCATTCATCCTGGTCTCACGATGCCCCAAAGGGACCTGGGTGCAACAGCAACACTCCCCAGAAACTGGTGCTATTCAGAAGCACTACTGCACCCCAGAGCGCAGTGATAACATAGCCATTGCAGACCCTCCAAGTGTCCCTATTTTCCAGGGACCATGTCAGAAGCCTTCCACATTTCTGATTTGATCCCAGAATGCCCTGCTTTTCCCTAAAAAAAGGTAAAGGGACCCCTGAGCATAAGGTCCAGTTGTGTCCAACTCTGGGGTTGCAGCGCTCATCTCGCTTTATTGGCCGAGGGAGCTGGCGTACAGCTTCTGGGTCATGTGGCCAGCAAACCAGAGCAGCGCACGGAAACACCGTTTACCTTCCCGCTGGAGCGGTACCTATTTATCTACTTGCACTTGACATGCTTTCGAACTGCTAGGTTGGCAGGAGCAGGGATTGAGCAACGGGAGCTCACCCCGTCGCGGGGATTCGAACCGCCGACCTTCTGACCGGCAAGTCCTAGGCTCTGTGGTTTAACCCACAGCACCACCTGCATCCCCTAGGACGTCCCTATTTTCGTCGGAGAAATGTTGGAGGGCATGGAATAGGATGTCCCCAAGGATTCTCCCCCAGCTGGAACTCGCTGGAACTGAGTTCCGGCACCTCTCAGATGGGCACCATTGCCATTCAAAGAGAATGACAGAGGTGTCCATGAGTTCCAGCCCCGTTTCCCTCAGAAAAATAGCAATGAATGTCCTTATTTTCACTGAAGAAACGCTGGAGGGCATGCAGTTCTGGTTAGAAGCCATTGATAGCCTTCTTCTCCATGAAACTATCTAATCCGCTGCTGTAATGCCTTTGCTCCCCCAGACCAAGCCCCGATTCAAAATGTGAGACATTTCTTAAAAGGGAAGGGAGCCTGTCATTAAAGTGTGCCCTTACCACCGACTTCAAACTTCGTTGTATTCGCATAGATGATCTCTTGCGCCATCCTTCTCTCGATGCCACCAGCCTTGCCTGTTCTTCTCTAGCTGTTCCCTCTAAGACAAACGCCTTTCTATTAAGCCTTTCGTTCTGGCCTCCTGCTCAGCTGTCCCAGCTGCCACGCCCCCTGGCAGCCAACCAATTGGGCAGAGGCTTGGGGGCGGGGTTTAGCTGCTCAAATGCGGCCACAGCAGCACTGCCCTCTCATTTGCTGCTGGTTTTCGTTGGATCACGCACGCACCCTCCCTTTAGTTCATTGCTATGTTTTTGACCTTGCCATGGACCTGTGGTTGGCCGCCTTGGTTGTCCAAGGGGCCTGGTAGGAACTGGCAAATTGGCACTGGCCACTTGGTTTTTCGCCTAAAAGGTAAAGGGACCCCTGACCATTAGGTCCAGTCATGGCCGACTCTGGGGTTGCAGCGCTCATCTTTCTTTACTGGCCGAGGGAGCCGACGTACAGCTTCCGGGTCATGTGGCCAGCATGACTAAGCCGCTTCTGGCGAACCAGAGCAGCGCACGGAAATGCCGTTTACCTTCCCGCCAGAGCGGTACCTATTTATCTACTTGCACTTTGACGTGCTTTCGAACTGCTAGGTTGGCAGGAGCAGGGACCGAGCAACAGGAGCTCACCCCGTCGTGGGGATTCGGACTGCCGACCTTCTGATCGGCAAGACCTAGGCTCTGTGGTTTAACCCACAGCGCCACCCGCGTTCTGGTTTTTCACCTACCTTGTAGCAAATCGTCACAACTTTTTGAGTATTGGCGGTTAGGCATTGGAATATGTTTGCGTATTGGAGGGCAGGATGTGGCCATCCCCTACCCCCCCCCCCACTTTTTGGGTATTCCGTTAAAGGAATCCGGTGGTTTGTGGATCCTGTTCAACGCCCTTGTTGTATTTGCATCAACAGGCTCCTTCTACTGGTGGTTAACCCTTGATAGACTCACCCCTTCCTGAGGGTATGGAGTCAAGCTCTGTTGTTTTATCCAATGTCTAAGCCAATATCACTCACATGCTGTAATCAATAAAGTTGTGGCCTTTTTTTAGCCTAATAACCTAATATACTGCGTCCTTGTGTCTTTCTTATCCTCAAGTGGGTGCCGGGTCCTTGACTCACAACTGTCATGCTGCCAGAGAGAGGCTTGTGGGCTTTGTGGTTAAAAACACAGTGACTTTGCAACTTTGCCGTATTGTTTTTAATATTCGGTTGGAAGCCGCCCAGAGTGGCTGTGGAAACCCAGCCAGATGGGCAGGGTATAAATTACTACTACTACTACTATTATTATTATTATTATTATTATTATTATTATTATTATTATTATCATCATCATCATTCTGGGATTTCCCTTGCCAGCTCTGCTCACTTGGCACAAGGCTGGAAGCAGCATTCAGGGACACCTGGCTTACTAGCAGTGTGTGTGAAAAGGATCTAGGGGTCTTGGTGGACCCCAAGCTGAACACAAGTCGGAGGGTCACAGCTGGGGTCAGAAAGTTGATGAGGAGTTTCCTGGTACCTTCACCTACTTAGATGCCAAAGACTGCTGCCTCACAGGCCCAGCGCCATCACAATCTGCCTTACCTTTCAGCCACAGGTGTGCTTGTGATGGTGAATGGTGGCAGGGCAGGGCAGGCAGCCAATCAGCAAGCGGCTTGTGTCACAGGGCTGCTGCTTGCACCATCCTGGGAGGACAAAGGAAGCGAGTATAAGGCCGTGGGAGGGAGGCATAAGAATCCATGGGAAATATAGAGCAGAAATAGCGTAGGGTTCAAGAGAATCAGACTCGGAAGAAGAGCAAGGGAAATCCTGGACAGATAATCTGGAAGGGAATCCTAAAGTGAACCAGAATCAGGAGGTACAGTAGTTGCCTCGACACTACAGCAGATTATCCAATGTTGGGAAGATTTTCTTATGCCAGGGTTGCCATCCGCCCAGAATTTTCCGGACATAGCCGGAATACCGCAGTCGGAAGCAATGTCCAGGCAAAGAATCGCAAAAAAATGTCCGGGAAAATCTGATCATATGGCAACCTATGTCGCTAGTGTGGTTTTCGGCTATTTTCCTTTAAAAATAGCTCAGAAACCTCTCTCTTTTTTGGGATGGGAGTGTCAATTTTGCCCAAAAAGCTCAACAACCTTTGTGTACGGATGTTCACTTTTTGAAATATGGCAACCCTAATTTAGTCAATCCCTGATTTTTTTTAACCTCAGCTCTCCATTACTGGAGGGACGCAGGTGGTGCTGTGGTGTAAACCACTGAGCCTAGGGCTTGCCGATTGGAAGGTTGGCAGTTCAAATCCCCGCGACAGGGTGAGCTCCCGTTGCTTGGTCCCTGCTCCTGCCAACCTAGCAGTTCGAAAGCACGTCAAAGTGCAAGTGGATAAATAGGTACCGCTCCGGCGGGAAGGTAAACGGCGTTTCCGTGCGCTGCTCTGGTTGGCCAGAAGCGGCTTAGTCAGGCTGGCCACATGACCCAGAAGCTGTCTGCAGACAAACGCCGGCTCCCTTGGCCTATAGAAAGAGATGAGCATGCAACCCCAGAGTCGTCCACGACTGGACCTGACGGTCAGGGGCACCTTTACCTTTACCCCATTACTGGAGCTTAAACTGTTCCCTTTCTGCAGTGAATGTCATTATTTGAGAACTTAAAAGAACAGTTAAAATCTGTTAGGCAACTGCCCCTCCTTTCCCACCTTCTCCAGATGATTCTGAGCCCCCCACCCTAAGATTTGCCTCCTTTGAGACCCCCGTGGTCTCCATTGCATCACGACAGATTTGCCTGAATTTGAAATGCAGTATCATCCATGAATCGCAGGTGTGACTGCCTGTCGCTCAGCTACCACCAAAGGCTAGGGGGTCCCTCTGCCTATTGGGTCCTGAGTGCAGCACCCAAATCCCTGAATAGGCAAAAGGCAGGGGGCCTGATGATGAACTTGCCCCTCAATTTGTTGTCTTCATGGGTCTTTCTTCCTTCTTGTCATTGCAGCCATGGCCCCCAAGAAACCACCAGCACCAGCAAAGCCGGCGGCGGCGGCACCACCAGCAGCACCAGAACATGCTGGCATGACACCGCAACGTTTAAAGATGATATGGATGTGCATTGGTGGGACGGTATTGGTCTTTGGTACCATAGCTGCAGTGATGGGCTATCTCTGTAAGTTCAACTCTGTCTGCTGACACACACCTTCCCCAAGCTGCTCCGGAACAAACTGTGCCGCTTGGTTTCTCCTGCTGGAGGACAGAGGGTGGAACAAGGTGCCCTTGCGCAGTGAACAGGGGAGGAGGGCTGGGCACAGCTAAGATGCATCTGTTGGCACCCGGCACCCGGTGGCAGGCTTGTTGAAGGGGCCCTTAGCATGTACACTCCAAGCACCCTTGTTTTCCAGGGCTGGATCTACGCTGAACTTTTAAACGTTATTAGAACGATATTAGATACTTTTTTTTTAAAAAAAGATATTTATTAAGAATTTTAAACATTAAGTTCACCAAACACATATAAAACCATCACCAGGATACAACAAACAAAAATAAACAGAAAAAAGCAAAAAGATTAACATACAATAAAGAAGATACAACAAAATCAGATATCCAACATCCATCTTTTCTTAAGCTTTTGGACTTCCTCACATCTCCCAATTCTGCGTTCCCAGTTATAGAATTATAAACAGCAATTTATCGCCTTATTTCAACTCTTATTATGTAGTGTTCAAATATTATGTCCCCGACTTTAAACATTTTTATCAAATACTCAAATACTTAATTTAGACATAATGTTATTCCAAAATTTATCTTATTTCTCAAATCTCATTTATTCTCATTTTTCTTTCAACTAAATTGCTGGTGCCATGTTGTTTTCAGTCCTGCACCCTTCTTAGCACTCATACAGTTTACAATGTTTTTGTAAATAGTCCTTAAACTTTTTCCAGTCCTCTTCCACTGCCTCTTCTCCCAGGTGATATTAGATACTTTGTTCTAAAACGTCACAGGACACACTGGTACAGTCATACCTCGGGTTGAAGTAGCTCCGCGGTGACCCGGAAGTAATGGAGCACGTTACTTCCGGGTTTCGCCGCTTGAGCATGCGCAGACTCTCAAAATGACGTCATGCGCATGTGCAGAAGTGGTGAAACGCGACCCGCGCATGCGCAGATGCGCAGTCGCGCCTTACGTTTACTTCAGGATGTGAACAGGGCTCTGGAATGAATCCCGTTCTTATCCGGAGGCACCACTGTACATTAAATAACATCCCTTACCTGTTTTTTGTTGGTAACAATGCAGTTTGCCTATTGCCTGGTTCCTGGTTGCTCTGCAGAAACCTCTGGCACCAAATTTTAATAACACATTGTTAACATTACAAGCAACACGTAATGTGTCCATCTATGCTATGAAAAGCATTCCTTAATTCATCCTATTTTTATAAACCATGAGTGTATATCAATCACGGGGACAATCACAGATTTACAGAAGCCGTCCCAATTTCTGATTTGATCCTGGAATGTCCCATTTTCCCTTAGGACGTCTTTATTTTCATCGGAGAAATGTTGGAGGGTGGCCCGTTTTGTGACCCCCCCAAGCCAAGGGGATAAGTAACTATACAGCCTTCCATCAGCTTTGGCTAGTGGCCCAGCTACGTCCCTATCAGGACAGGGATAGCCTAACTACTGTTGTCTAAGCTCTGGTAACCTCAAGGTTAGATTACAGTGGTACCTCGGGTTAAGAACTTAATTTGTTCCGGAGGTCCGTTCTTAACCTGAACTGTTCTTAACCTGAGGTACCACTTTAGCTAATGGGGCCTCCCGCTGCTGCCACGCCACCACCACACGATTTCTGTTCTCATCCTGAAGCAAAGTTCTTAACTTGAAATACTGTGGCTGGGTTAGCGGAGTCTGTAACCTGAAGCGTCTGTAACCTGAGGTACCACTGTACTGCAATGTGTTATATGTCAGGCTGCCTCTGAAGACGGTTCGGAAACTTCAGCTGGTGCAGAATTCAGCGGCCAGGTTGCTCACCGGAGCAAGATGGTTTGAACATATTACACCGATCCTGGTCCGACTGCACTGACTACCGATTAGTTTCTGAGCCCAATTCAAAGTGCTGGTTTTGACCTATAAAGCCTTAAATGGCTCAGGACCACAATACCTCAAGGACCGTCTCTTTCCATATGAACCTACCTGGACCCTGAGATCACCTTCTGAGGCCCTCCTTTGTGTGCCTCCTCCTTGAGAGATGCAGAGGGTGGCAACATGAAAACGGGGCCTTCTCTGCAGTGGCTCCCCGTCTATGGAATGCTCTCCCCAGGGAAGTTCGCCTGGACTCTCCTTCCTTGGAGGTTTTAAAGCAGAGGTTGGATAGCCATCTGTCATGGATGCTTTAGCTGAGATTCCTGCAATGCAGGGGGTTGGACACTAGATGGCCATTGGGGTCCATTCCAACTCTATGATTCTGTGATCTCAGGCTGGGTAGCTGGTAGAGAGCTTTGCAGGCGTCTCTGAAGAGCTACTACCTGTTGAGAAGACAGTCCAAGGCTTGGTGGAACACAGCTCAACATCTGAATATGGCAGTTTCATGTGCTTATTATGGGGTTATTGGGGGGGCAGTTGTTTGGCAGCTGGAAATCTGAGTTCCCGTCCTTGTCTTAATACCTTTAGATAGCAATATGCTAGCGGAACCACCCCATCACCTTGAACCGTCGTTGAACAGACTCAGAAGCTCAATGGCTGCTTCGTACAGACGCCCTAAGCTCAATTACGGAAATGGTAAGTGGGATAGGAATAACTGTTTATTTCCAATTCCGGTTTCGAAATGTGGGGTGCGGCACAGTTTCCATAGCTCTGAGGACTGAAAAGAAAAGGCGGAAATCTCCTGAAGATTGTTGTTTGTTGTTTAGTCGTTTAGTCGTGTTCGACTCTTCGTGACCCCCTGGACCAGAGCACGCCAGGCACTCCTGTCTTCCACTGCCTCCCGCAGTTTGGTCAAACTCATGCTGGTAGCTTCGAGAACACTGTCCCACCATCTCGTCCTCTGTCGTCCCCTTCTCCTTGTGCCCTCTATCTTTCCCAACATCAGGGTCTTTTCCAGGGAGTCTTCTCTTCTCATGAGGTGGCCAAAGTCTTGGAGCCTCAGCTTCAGGATCTGTCCATGGGACTCTCAAGAGTCTCCTCCAGCACCATAATTGAAAAGCATCAATTCTTCGGCGATCAGCCTTCTTTATGGTCCAGCTCTCACTTCCATACATCACTACTGGGAAAACCATAGCTTTAACTATACAGGCCTTTGTTGGCAACTCCTGAAGATACAGATGTGGAATTTTGGCTAGCCTTTATAGGAAGTTTGTGGGTTCTGTGTATATAGCAATACCCACCATAATATCAAATCATGATAGGATGTTGCCAGGGCTTCCCCCACAGCTGGAACTCACTAGAACTGAGTTCCGGCACCTCTCAGGTGGGCACCATTGCCATTCTAAGAGAACGAGGGGAAAGTTGATGGTGAGTTCCAGTAACCCTTTCCCTAGAAAAATAGCACTTATTTTTATTATTTAGATACAGACCCCCCCCCAACTTCCTCCAAAGGAGGTCAGAGCAGCAAACATGCCAGCACTAATATTTATTGACAATGCTAGCACAACTGAAACTTCTTAATCACAGTTTAAAACAACCTTCTAAGGAAGGAATGTTGCATTTAATTACATCCCACAATTCTAACATAGTTATCCTGGAAAAGGTTTAAGTTCTTTGCTGATATCCATTTTCCCAAATGTTTAACCCCCTTGTTTTAATTCTCGTAATATTCTTGAGTCTTTCTTTTGCCTGTGAGTCTAGATTTTTAACTATCATTCCCCCCTTCCCCTTATTTATATATATTGAATCCTGCTAAGTTGCCAAATTTTGTTGTTGTTTCTATTGTCCTTGGGACACTTTCTATCAGATTTTCCAACGTCAACGCAATGTTGTCCGCAAGGCTTTGACTTCGGACTCTCTCAGCCCAACCTTAATTCCTGTTATTTCATCATTTCCCCGTATTTCTCTAGTTAACACTTCCAATGTTGGGATTAACAACAGTGGAGACAGGGGGCTTCTCTGCCTTGTCCTCATTACTGGGATTTCAGTCCGGGGAGAGGGGAATTTCTGAAAGGCAGCACTGCAAATCAATTTTAGGGTGTCCTCCTTTTTATAACATGGCAACCCTATAACATGTTCAAATGTGTCTGGGTCGGGCTGGTGCTGAAGAAACTCTCATTCTAATTTTGGGAATACTTTCAGCCGTAAAGGTATCAGATTTTGCTTTGACGTTGATGGACACATTGAAAAGCAACCAGCATGAATATGCAGAGCAGAAGAAAATCTACCGTAAGTACCTGCATGTCTAAATACGGGGCACACTTTGAGAACGCAAGGGAGCAAATGGATATGACGGTGAGCCAGAAACTGAAAGGGTGGTGAAATATTCTTGGAGTCGAGAGTGGATTTCATGCTCTTGATTCAGCTCATAGTGGTGAGGAGGAATGGAAGTTCCCCCAGAATGTCTGCTTTATATACATTATTTACACAATGGGCCCCACGTGATTGGCTAATTCCGGGATTCACCTGTAGGCCAAGCAGGTTGCAGATTCACTTCCACCTGGAGCTGGATTGGGTGGCTCCTGTGGACCAATCAGACTGCTGCATTCTGGACCCTATTGTTCTAGGACCAATCAGACTGCTGCATTCTGAATCCTATTGTTCTAGGACCAATCAGACTGCTGCCTTTTGGATCCTATTCAACTCAGTACATAACAGCTGGAATGCTAGAATTGCAAAAGGGGGGTGGGCACACCCTTAGCTTCCACAAAAATTAAAGGCCACCCTGAATGAACATTAAATGCTGGCACAGAGCACCGGCTAAGGGAAGGAATTGGGACATATCAGTGTTCAATCTCAGCCATTCGGCAGCTTTCTCTTGTGTTTTACTCAGGCTGTGCTCTGTCAATTTTGGCTTCTCAGTTTCCCAGATTTCCACAGCAGTTCGCATTTATTTAAAACAGGTTGTTATGAAAATGCACGAGCATTTCAACGCACGTTTCTCCTCAATACGCCCAATTTTGCTTGCAGTTTTGATTCAGATGCAATTTTTATTTTTATTTTTTGCAAAGTAATTTCCTCTTAAGAGGATGTGGTCCCCGCCATCCCCTGTTGTCATCACAGACATAGGCATTTCAACACTCCCTTCACCCTAGTCTATGCCTTTTTTCCAAAGTTCCTTGCCTGGTGAACTGCATTTCAAAACCCAGAGGAGTGTAACTTTTGAGGAGTGGTTGTGTTTCAGGTCATTTCAGAGAGGGCAAATTGGGCAGGTTTGCCTTTAAATCAAACCCCCTCCTCCATTGAAGCAAATGCTTGTGGAGCCACAGGTCAGCAGAAAAGCCCAAGCGTAGCAGGGAAATAATCTTTGGGTGAAACTGGGAATCCAGGAATCCTTGTCTTGTCTGCCTGGGCCAGCATCCATCAGTGCCATTAATTTAATTTGATCCTAGATCATAGAAGATCATAGAATCATAGAGCTGGAAGAGACCACAAGGGCCATCGAGTCCAACCCCCTGCCAAGCAGGAAACACCATCAGAGCACTCCTGACATATGGTTGTCAAGCCTCTGCTTAAAGACCTCCAAAGTAGGAGACTCCACCACACTCCTTGGCAGCAAATTCCACTGTCGAACAGCTCTTACTGTCAGGAAGTTCTTCCTAATGTTTAGGTGGAATCTTCTTTCTTGTAGTTTAGATCCATTGCTCCGTGTCCGCTTCTCTGGAGCAGCAGAAAACAACCTTTCTCCCTCCTCTATGTGACATCCTTTTATATATTTGAACATGGCTATCATATCACCCCTTAACCTCCTCTTCTCCAGGCTAAACATGCCCAGCTCCTTGATTTTGAATTGATTTTAAAATGAATTGATTTTAGAATGCTGTGTTACTTTTACTGTTGTTAGCCGCTCTGAGCCCGGCTTTGCCTGGGGAGGGCGGGATATAAATAAAATTATATTATTATTATTATTATTATTATTATTATTATTATTATTATTATTATTACAGTGGTGCCCCGCAAGACGAATGCCTCGCAAGACAAAAAACTCGCTAGACGAAAGGGTTTTCCGTTTTTGCGTTGCTTCGCTAGACGAATTTCCCTATGGGCTTGCTTCGCAAGACGAAAATGTCTTGCGCTTTTTTCTTAAAGCCGCTTGAAGAGGCGCAGTTGCGACGGACCGTGCTTCGCAAGACGAAAAACATCGCAAGACGAAAAGACTCACGGAACGAATTATTTTCGTCTTGCGAGGCACCACTGTATTTTGTCTGCCAACCCAATCATCTTCATTAGACACTTAGAAGATTACCGGTATTTCACGCCACTCTTCTAAGGAATACGACAGACAGAAAAATACAAGAGAAGATGGAGAAATTAGAATGTAGAATGTAGCACGGCACTGACAATATAGGACTTGTATTTTGTTCATACTGAACTTGGTGGTCGACTGGAGAGCTACATTTTAATATATTATGTCGCGATGTTGATTTTGTGCACAACTGCTTTCAGTCCATGCACCATGCAATAGCAGCATTCCTCTCTCTCCCTCATAGAAAGTCTCTACAAGAAAGATACTAAAGCCAGATCTGCTGGTACCTGGGATGCCTTTGGGAGGAATCTCTACTATGTTTCAAAAGGAAGAAAGACCTGGTATGATGCGGAGAACTTCTGTGTGTCCAGAGATTCCCACCTGGCCTCCGTCTTAAGTGATGAAGAACAGGTTATATATATTTTTCTTCCTCTCTTCCACAAAGTGGTCTTCTTCTCTAGTGCCCAATGCTCCTGTCAGCCTTGGTTCTTCTTGCCCTCGCCTGCAAATGTGTTATGATTTCTTGCAGCTATTGCCATGGCTGCTTCATTTTTTGTTTTTGTTTTCAATAATTTCTATTCATTTTCAATTAAAAAAATCCAATATGCATCAAATTATATTGATACCAAATAGCAATACCAATTCAGATACAAATCAATTACATAGCCATTTATGAATTTTGTATGGCTTCCCACGTGCTGTACTTCAGGGTCTGTTCTCTTTAATTCTGCCTCCAGACTATTGCTCAAACCAAATATAATCCATTCTTGATAAAATTCCTTATACCACAGCTACAATGATTAACTTCAGTTCATATTAACACATATAATAATTTGTAAATTCACAAGTGAAGTTCTCCTTTCTTCTTCCTGTGTGAGGTTTTAATTTTCATCAATTGTTCCTTTATCAAATATTATGTCCATATTAATTAATTCCTGATCTCCTTTTATGACTCGGAGTTACTCTGGAAAGGTCTCTCTCTTTGTAATTAATTAGTTATAATTATTAGTAGAAGAATGATCTGGTGCCCTGCCAGAGCCCCGGCAAGTCTTCAAAGTCCACTCCCTCCTCCCCTCAATGAGGAGGCAAGGGAAAGAATTAACTCCGGAGATGTTCCATGCCATTTTTATAAGTATTCCAAACATTATTTTTTCCCCTCACACAGTCCTGCCAAATGTCATCTTCCAGTTTTCTTCCCCAACAGCAAAAGCACTGAGATAATTAACAGGATTTTAAAATGCATTTTTAAAAATAATACTATTAATCATAATTTAATTGTGCTCAGATTAAGTGATTTAATACTCCTTTTTTTTATAAAATAGCGTTAAACACAGTGGACTGTCCATATTTAAGTTCCGAAGCCTTTCCACTCTTTCCACACAAGGAAGCCAAGACTGCAGTCCTGCACCCACTTACCTGGGAGGAAACCTCATTAAAAACAGAGGCATTTACTTTTGAGTAGGTAGACAGATTATCGTACTGTAAGTTAACTGCACAGTGAATTCTTAATAGCAGGAGATGTGCCTAAGCCTCTTTGCAAAGTTGGCACATTTTGCATCTGTACTTACTATATGCCGAAGCATTTGTAGAAAACCACTTGTAGGGCGTATCAGATCTCAGGTGAACCCACCACAGGAAATATGCATCCTGGTGATGAAAGGAATAAATAAATAAAGAAAATAAGTAAACAGCACCACCGAATTCTTGGGCATAAATGAAGATTGCCCAGTGGTGCCACGGGGCCGATATTGGCACCAGACACAAGTATTCTCTTTTCTGCCTCTGCTCCCCCCCCCAATCACCAAGGAATTTGACGCCTCCACATCCCATTATCTCCCTTGAAGCACACGTTGCCATCGTCACAGCATTCGATGTGCAGTTCCTTACAGCCACATTGCTCAGGCTTAGGTAGCTGAATCTGGGCATTTTGTCAGCTGAGGTCGTTCCTTCTTTCCGCAGAATTACATCACTTCTCAGCTCAAAGACCCCGCCTGGATTGGTTTTACAGATGAAAAGGAGGAAGGCAAATGGGAATGGACAGATGGCTCCAGAGTAACAAAACAGTAAGTCTTAAAAAAAGAGGGGGTATTTCAAGAGGTGTTAGGGAACTGTTCTTGGGCATGTAAGGAAGTTAAGTCATCTTTACAACATAATCTAATCTACAACATAATTTACATGCATATGTGATGCACCCCCAAACTAACCAGGCCACCTGACCCCTGATTTACACAATGGGTCCCGCGTGATTGGCTGATTCAACTCCCCTCCTGGAGCCTGATTGGACTGCTCCTGCAGGCCAATCCGGTTGCTGATTCACTTCCTCCTGGAGCTGGATTGGGTGGCTCCTGCAGACCAATCAGGTTGCTGCCTTCTAGGATCCTACCTGCCTATTGTTCTAGGATCCACGCTCAGTACATAACAGTGTCACATCCCATTTTGCCTCAACAGGTCTTGCCACCTCTCACATCCTCCTCATTCTGTTGCCTTGGTAGACCCAGCCTCTCTGTATGTCTTGGATTTAATGGAAGTCTTTCCTCTCTGGTCCCAGGTATTGGCACGAGGAAAACACTTACTTTACAGAAAACAAGAGAAGATTGGAGAAGGACTGCACATCCATAGTGCCTTCGCTAGCTGGAAACAATTGGCGCGATACCTATTGCCACGAACTACGGAACTGGGTTTGTAAGGAGAGCGTAGAAATTTAAGCTGGCAAAACGTGGGCCAACGCGTGACTGAAGACAGAATGGGTTGCATCCCATGGTTCAACTTCAGGAGACGTCTGCTTAGAAAGAATGAACAGAAATATACTATTCCACGCAAGCCTTTTCTCTGTGCTCCCTGAAACCAAGAGAGTTGAGAGGTTGTTTCAGGGGGGTCTTACCCATAGACGTTAGTGGCGCAGGGCGCCAGGGCGCCAGATTTTGGAGAGCACCACAGGCTGAGTGTCCAGGAAGGAGAGTCAGGGCTCGCTCCCTTACCTGCTCAGGGAAGCCCCTTCACATCCCCTCTTGCCGGGGCTGCCTGGGTGCCTGATGGGCACAATTGGGGGCGGTCACGGGGCGCCCCTTTCTGGCCGCGTCGTTGCCTGCGCTTTCCTGCGGAGTCTGCGAGGGAGCAGGGAAGCGCCCTGTGCGATCCTGGCGCCAAGAGAGGATGGCACAGCCTGCAAGCCACCTGATCTGCTTGCTGGCACTCCTGTGGCGCAGACTTCCCTAGATGGGGGCAGATAAAGGGCACTGGGCGCTTAGAGGGGGGCTTTGTGGGAGGCCATCTGGGCTGCGATCTGGGCCCCTCTTACTTACGTGCAGTGCCGAGCTCGCGCCAGACCACGCAATGTAAACGAGCCGGCCTGAAGTCCTTCCCCCCCACTTTAAAATTATGGTTATGATTTGTTGTTCCCTAATATCATTTCCTGCCCAAATTCTTAGCCTCCTCTTTCTTTATCCTTTTTAAAGACCTCACTTAGTTGAAAATATTGAAACCAATCTGTAATCTAATTTGGAATCCCTTTCTTATTTTATTTTTTAAAATCTCTTAAAATTAAAGAGATCCTTATAAGTACCACAATTCTTATCCAAATTTACTTTTTTCACTGCCACAGCCCCAGTAGGGGATATCCAATCAAGGGTCTTCCTTTCTAGAAGGTCTTTGTGTCTTGCCAAAACACTACATAAGTTCTTCCTTATTATGTGGTTTAGGAATCCCTTATGCAGCTTGGTTTTTCCATAGTACAGGTAAGCATGCCATCCAAAAGATAGGTTGAACCCCTCTAGGTCTGCGTTGTTTGCATTTTTTAGTTCCACCCATTCCTTTATCCAACACAAACATGCCGCCTCGTAATACAATTTCAGGTCTGGGAGAGCAAACCCCTCTCTTTGGAGAGGAGAAAGCAAGAGAAAAAGAAATAAATAAACAAAGAGTGGAAAAGAGGTTAAAAGATAAAGATAGAAACAAATGGTGAAAATAAAGGGTTTTTGATTCCTCATATGTCCACTATATAAAACCAATATTTGCTTCATCCAATCAAATATAACACCCAACAAAGCCACTTTTTATAAACAAGCATGTTCAATCCTCAAATGGCGCTGGGCACTTTCTGCAGTTTTAAAAGTTGTTCCTGGCTTTGTTGAGGGCTCTTTCTCTTCCTTTTGTTGGGGGCGGGGAGTGACTTTGTTGCAGCAGATCAATAAAGATGAGTCTTAAAGAGCCTGTCTTGCTTTCTTTTACCTGGTTGTCATCTCTGTTTTATTTCTCTGACCGAGAGTGGATCTGTCATTCCTCCTCAATGATTCCTTATCATTTAGTAACTTTTTGTTGGTATGCTGGATCAATTCATTTCAGGCTTCGCTTCCCTGCTTCTTCTCCTGCTTAGCTAGTTCAAGGGTGTCTGAGCATGTGTCTTAACCTCTTCACTCCATATTGGCCATTACGGCTGGGCGATATTGTTGGCTATTTGCAGACTAGTTGCACTGCAGAAGGTGTGCTGGGGAGACCACACATTACAAGGAAAGCAAAATAACTTTAGCTAGGTTTTAATAACAAAAACTCCTTTTACATTACTTATAATATATCAATAAGCATGACCCAACCACCAGAGTACTGAAAGAGCTAGGTGCTGCTCTTTATATACTATACCAAACAGCTTAATTAACATAAATTAACAGCACCTACTATACTGCTTCACGGCTGTAAAACTAGGTCACGTTATTTGCTCTGGCCCTTAAAGAAATACACATCTTATGGAACAATAATGAACCTTCAAATTTAAAGAGACCATTCAACAGATATATTGTCTGAAATACACTCAGAGTCGCAAAGTGATTTCATGCTCTTTATTCAGCTCATAGTGGTGAGGAGGAATGAATGAAAGTCCCCTCACAGTATCTGCTTTATATGCATTATTTACACAATGGGCTGCACATGATTGGCTAATTCCGGAATTCTACTGTAAGCCAATCAGGTTGTGGATTCACTTCTATCTGGAGCAGGATTGGGTGGTTTCTGCCAACCAATCATACTGCTGCATTGTTCTAGGACCAATCCGACTGCTGCATTCTGAATCCTATTGTTCTAGGACCAATCCGACTGCTGCATTCTGAATCCTATTGTTCTAGGACCAATCAGACTGCTGCAGTTTGGATCCTATTCAACTCAGTACATAACATCGTCCAAAACTGGTTTGAAGTCCATATTGTGGGATTGGTTTTTGGCCTGGCAATATATCGCTAATCATGACGTGTGTGTCATGCGAAAATCACAACGTAGGAAAAACTGTGAAGCCAGCCAATGTTTCTCTCAGTTCCTGCAGCCCCTGTGAACTCTGCTGGTTCAGCTCTCCCTGCCTTCTGCAGAGGGGCAGCGAATCACAATAGCAGCCACCAGCAAAAATCACAATGCAAGAAAAACTGTGAAGCCAGGCAATGCCTCTCCATCACTCACTCCTTACTTCAGACGTTGTGATATATTAGTATATTGCAATGCTTAGCTGGTGATATACCACAATGATGAAAACCAGATATTACCTGGTCCTACTGGCCATATGCCAAGCCTGTTCTCAGAATGGCTTTGCCTGCCAGGAATAATAAAACTTAAGTTTCTTCATTCTTTCATCCAGCACTAGTACCAGAATCCTTATGTCTGCACAGTATATATGTATCAAACTTCAACAGAATGCACAATAAAAAGAAATTCTGGGGGGCCACCCCAAGATAGCGTCCATTGTGAAGTGACCATTTTAAACCTGTACAAAGTCACCTTCGAGGAAGTGACCCCGAGATTCCTAATAGATTGTCCCCAGCGAGGAGCACTTTGGAACGGCAAAGGGTTCTATTTCATTCTATTTCTGCAGCTAGTTCCACAGGATTGCTTCCCTTTCCAATGCTTTGCTGAGCTAATCAGTGTACAGGATCCAGCATGAAATTCAATTGCCTACCAGGAAATGGCACAAATAGATGTGCTCAAAGTATTGATCTGAGGGGCACCTGGTCAAGTAGACTTCTGGCTCCTCAAGAATACTTATCCCTTCTATATGGATGCCTTAGCAGAGATTCCCACATTGCACAGGATTGGACCAGAGGACCCCTGGGGTTCCAACTCTACAATTCTATGATTCTATATGGCTTATAGCAAAAGTACATTCTCAGTTCCCTTTTATTTCACCAGCTTAATTGCTTTTGCTGCTCACATTACAGTGTTAAGATATTGATGTTCCGTTCCACCTTAACAGATGTGTGGAGTTGTTGTATGTCACATGTCTGTTTACAGTCCAGCACAGCTTGCTGGGAACTTCCATTTGTGTATAGCTTTTGCTCATGCTTCTTGCTCTTGGACATGAAGGAGAGCAGACATGTTTTCTTTGACCTGATCTATGCTGAATAAACTGCTTGTAAATATGCTTTATGCATGCCTCTGTCTGCCCTTCCATTGCGAAGTTTGTTTTCTCTGCTGGCTTGCATGCTCAGCTTCTGAAAGGCTTCTGAAGCTCTGAGTCGCAGATTGATGCAGAACCGAGGACCAGAGTTCGACCAGCTGTCGGCCGGAGGGCTGGAGCCAGCCTGCCAATTGCCCCCATTCCCTTGGACGCAGCTCAACATACAGTTCTAACATTTTCTGCATGCCACTCTAATCTCAGAGGGGTGCATGATCCTAGAGGTTCTAGACTCTTATCCAGGGTCCAGATTCCTTAGAATGAGCAACAGCCGAGACTGCAGTGTCTTTATGTTATGTGGTTTATTTACACATATACACAGTCTGAGCCTAGGATGGAGGGGCTCACAGCATCAACACCCCAAAAGATCTTGCTGTTGGGATATTCCGTTCCGTTGTGGAATTGTTGTATGTCACACGTCTGTTTACACTCCAGCACAGCTTGCTGGGAACTTCCGTTTGTGTATAGCTTTTGCTTTTAGCTGCTTGCTTTGGACACGAAGGAGATCAGACATGTTTCCTTTTGTCCTGATGTATGCTGAATAAAAGGGACGCGGGTGGCGCTGTGGGTTAAACCACAGAGCCTAGGACTTGCTGATCAGAAGGTCGGCGGTTCGAATCCCCGCGACGGGGTGAGCTCCTGTTGCTCGGTCCCAGCTCCTGCCAACCTAGCAGTTCGAAAGCACGTCAAAGTGCAAGTAGATAAATAGGTACTGCTCCGGCGGGAAAGTAAATGGCATTTCCGTGGGCTGCTCTGGTTCGCCGGAAGCGGCTTAGTCATGCTGGCCACATGACCCGGAAGCTGTACACTGGCTCCCTCGGCCAATAAAGCGAGATGAGCGCCGCAACCCCAGACTGGACCTAATGGTCAGGGGTCCCTTTACCTTACCTATGCTGGATAAACTGCTTGTAAATATGCTCACACAACTTCTCCTGCCACTTCTGTTGTGTAGCGTTTACTCTGCTGAGTAGCGTGCCCTAGCTTTTGAAGCTTGGGTCGCTGATGTTGTGCCAAGGACTGGAGATTGCCCGGCACACCGGCCGGTGGGCTGGAGCCAGCTGGGGGCCTGCCAATTGCCCCTGTTTCCTTGGTTGCATGCCAACACTTGCTTCCCCCCAGTCACAGCCTTGGAATCCCACAGAAAGCAAGCATGGCTCTCACACCATGGCTTCTGCTCAGCCTTCTTCCAGCCCTCTCACAACCCCTGCACTCACTGTTGCCCTTCTCACTACTTGCCAGGGGAGGGAGGTGGCCCACCCATTTGTCCTCTGGCACAGAGCAACTTCCTTTGTTATACTAATGCCATAATCTCACCGAGAAACCTGCCCGGTTAGTTCAACAGTGGTATCCTCTATTAGGTTTTAACCCTTGCTGGTTCCAGGACCCCAGGGACTGGGAGGAACTCAGGCACCATGCAGGACCCCCCCCAACTCACAACAATATTAATATGCTGTTGTCATTATGGTGGCAATTTTAGGCACAATTCCATGATTCCTATTGGGGCAGAACTGCAGCTGACCACTTGCAACTTCTGGATTTAGACCAAGGGAAGTTCCACAAAGACTGCAAGGTAGTAATCCACTCTGGAAGTTACCAGTGCCAGGTTCATTATATTTATTTATTGTTTGTTTGTTTGTTTCATAAAATTTATGCACCACAAAGTTTTACAGTGAAGCAAAATATATGAGAAGTTAGCCACAACAGGTGCTGTAACTCTCCAATGGTTTGACTTCATCCTCGAAGGCGTGCTCTTCTGTTGTCCCCCAAGACAGATGGGATGCCAGCAGTAAAATACTTAAAAAGTTCAAGCTACAATGGCCAAGCTATCTTAGTCCATAAGTGCCCTAGGAACTGAAGCTGGAAGAAAGCACTCCCAGCTACTGATAGTTGGTTAGACTATGGTGTTGACAAAGCCAAGGTTGCAGGTACGATTCTCCTAAGGGGCAGCTGTGTATTCCTGTTAGATTTCTGTTATGCCACTGTGCAGTTTTTGGAGTCACAAGACTCTATTGACATTCCAGACATTCTGGACTGCTGGAAGTCGCATGGGATACGGGAGACAGATGTTGATGTTACTGGTTTCCTGTTCCTTTGTTCCAGTTGTTCACTGTCTCTTACAGCTCACAGAGAGCAGATGTATATTCTTTTCTATCCTGCGTAGTTAGGAATAAACGTAGCAACGTAGCACATTTCTCGGCTCCTTCTGCTGTTTGGATACTCTGCGTAATGGGGGAGCGTGCCTGAGCCTCATCAAAGGCTTAGGTCATTAATCATCGTTGGAGGAGAACCTGGATGGATTCCGAAGATACAACGAGGAGGAGAGCCATTACAGCTCGGTCGTATGGAACCTCCAACAATTTCTGCATTGGGCTAGATGATTCTCAGGGCCCCATCCTACTCTACAATTCAATGATTCATTGGCCCTCAAGTGACAGAGATGTTAGTTTCTGTTATCACTGTGCAGCTGCGTGGAGTCACAGGACTCTGTTTACATTCCAGAGACCTTGCAGTCTCACGAAAGGGAGATGGGATGTGACGTTAGTGGTTTCCTGTTTCCTTTGTTCCTTTGCTCTCTGCTTTCATAGAGAGTGGATGTCTTTTTTGTTCTGTGTAGTTTAGAAATAAAACTCTTTACAATGTAGCCCAAACCTCTCGTCTCTTCCGCATGCTGCTGGGAACTCTGCTGATTGAAGAATGTGCCTTGGAGCCTTATCAAAGGCTCGGCTCGGCTCGGAGGAAGGTGAGGCCTTATCAGCTTGTTTGAACAGAGATTCCAACAAGGGATGGATCTAGAAGTATCTGCAGACTACATGCTTCTCTCTTCTGAAGCAGTAGTAGATAGGTAGCCGTGTTGGTCTGCCATAGTCAAAATAAAAAAATTTCCTTCCAGTAGCACCTTAAAGACCAACTAAGTTAGTTCTTGGTATGAGCTTTCGTGTGCATGCACACTTCTTCAGATACACTGAAACAGAAGTTGCCAGATCCTTCTATATAGTGAGAAGGTGGGGAGGGGTGTTACTCAGAAGGGTGGTGGGAATGGGAGATAGGCAGATAGCTGAGAGAGCCTCTTGACGACTCTTAACGACTGTAATAGGTCTTACAGGAAAAGGCAAGGGGTGGGAAGGTGAGAAATGGTTTAGTTATGTATAGTGAGATAAGAATCCAATGTCTTTGTTCAGCCCAGGTCTTTTCATGGTTTTAAGTTTGGTAATGAGTTGTAATTCAGCAGCTTCTCTTTCCAGTCTATTTCTGAAATTCCTTTGTAGTAAAACAGCTACTTTGAGATCTTGTATAGAATGTCCTGGGAGATTGAAGTGTTCTCCTACAGTTTGTTGAATATGTAAGGAAAGAAAAATAGATTATGGATGCAATTGTAAAGAGAAAAGATGGTGTAAGATCTGTAAAGTTTTTAAATGGCAATAAAAATCATTTAAAAAAATGTAAAACCAGTTGATTGGCCTCCATCCGGTCCACCACTGCACTCAGGTATCAATGCAGAACCAACCAACCAACTTCACTTCCACATCCAATTCAGATGGTACAAAGAAAGAGCAGTGTGTCATCAGCGTACAGATGAAACTTTGTTCCAGATCCCCCAATGACTGCTCCCCAACTGTCTCATAGAGCCTGAAGCCTGATTTCAGCCCCAAAATATTTCCGGGGACTAGGAAGATGGGAGACGGCTAGTCTCACCAAGCAGGTGAGGAGCTTGTTGATACCATTGCCCATGATGGGTGGGGATGGTCTTGCTCCACTTTCTTTGACACGGGAGGCCAAAGACTGCTGCCTCACCCTGCCCCCCACCCCCAAATGCCATCACAATTCACCTTACCTTTCAGTAACAGGTGAGATTGTGAATGGTGGGAGGGGAGAGCAGGCAGCCAATCAGCAAGCAGCTGGAATCCCGGGGCTGTTGCATGCACCACATTGAGAAAACAAAGGAAGTTAGTAAGGCAGGAGGAGGGAGTGTGATGGGCAATGCGGATGAGAAGTATTGCAGGAATCAATTGCATCAAACTCAGAGGAAGAGCAAGTGATAGCCTTTAATGGTAACCTGGCAGGGAATCCTAAGGAGAAGGTACAGTATGCGACCCCCTAATGCTACAATCCCAGAGTATTTCACTTCAGCCTCCAGTTACTAGAGTTTAGATGGTTTCTTTCCGGCCCTTCGCAGAGAGAACAATTTCATCGGATAACTTTTTAAATTGCTAAAAGCAGCTGCTCTTTTTCCAGCCTTCTGCAACTTGAAGATGTTTCCCTCCTAAGATCTGCCTCCCGTGAACCACCCTGAGACCCCCAGGTATAGGGCGGTATATAAATTAAATTAATAATAATAATAATCACCTTTGCACGTGCAACCGGCCGCTGCTTTGTGACCACTCAGTGTTGACAGTTCCCACTGCTGACTGGGTGTTGTGCACAGTGCCAATTTCCCCGTTGTTACAGAGCAGCGTCTTTTTCCCGATCCCGTGTTAGCCATGCTGTCAGTGGAAAACCATATCAATCCAAATGTTAAGCGTAAAGAGTTGATCTTCTTTCTTATGACAGCAGCAAGACAAATAGTTGCTTCCAACTGGGGGAGAAAAGCACCACAGACACGTGGACCCAATGTAATGTGGAATATAGCACTTACAGAACGCTGAACTGACCGTCGGAGGGCGATAACAAGAATAACAAAGAAAGATGGCTTTGCCTTCCTAGGGTCTTGATTTATATCGTTTCGTAACAATGATACAGTACTCTCTCTTCTGTCTGATGGCTCATTCAAACTTCTGTTTCCCCTGCAACTTTCCCCCTGGGCAAACTGTGGTTTACCTCTGAATCAGAACCAGCAGCGACCAGGTTCCCCAAAGGGTGCCGTTTGTTCCGATTCAGTGTTAAATCGGAAAGCAGCAGGGCAAAGGGGAAACCACTCAGACCTGTATCTAGAAATCAGGGAACAAGCGGAAGCGTGTGCCATGACTTGTAGAAGCCAGCTGGCCCAGAAAATGTTAGCCTTGGGCCCACTGTTGATTGTTGATACCACACCATCCTTTGACCAGTGCGATCAGCGGAGTATGCACTCCTCCAGAACACCAAAGTCTGTAGTCGTCCTTGAGTTCCCGGTTAAGAAAACTCCTTTCCAACTCAGTCCAGTTTAGAGTATGAAATGAAGTCTCCGGCCTTCTATCTGTCAGCCTTCCTAACAAGGCTAGAGAGGCTGACTGGAGAGCCCTCTTTCTGTTCTTCCCTTGAGAGATATGCATTTGGGCTGATCTGCCCATTTCCCCAAACTATTGATTGTATACCGCTTAGACTTCACTGTACAGCCCGATGATTACAAGGTTTAACATCTGTACATGCGTTTGTCGCAGAAGGCAACACTTTACATTTGTTATGGGTTTTTTTTTTAATTCAAAACAAGTTTGTAAATAAGTAAATAAACCCCAGATGGGCAAAAGTGAACCTGATGGTAAATCTTTCCCTCGATGAGCCATCTTCACACTCAGTTTTTTTGGTTTAATTTCTTCTTGTCATTCAAGCTATGGCACCTAAACCGAAAGCAAAACCGAAAGCAAAAGCAAAAGCCCCTCCAAAGAAAAAAGCACCCGCAGCAGGATCGCCACCGCCACCACCACCACCACCGCCACGGAAAACTATCGCTCTTCTCATGAATGAAACCCGTGTGAAAGTCGTGTGGACTGTCATCACTATCGCTATAATAACCTTAATTGGCGTGGCAATCGGGATGGGAGTTTCCTGTAAGTTCAGCTCCCCCTGATCATGCACCCCCCTGAACCATCCAGAATAAATTGTCCTACTTGGGTTTTCCTGCTGAAGGGGGACTAGATTCTCATTGCAGGGTTTGGGGCTCGATGACCCTTTCATAGCTGTCAACGTTTCCCTTTTTTAAAGGGAAATTCCCTTATTCTGAATAGGATTCCTCTCAAGAAAAGGGAAAAGTTGACAGCTATGGACCATTTGGGTCCTTTCCAACTCTACAGTCACTATGATTATATAGGCCAGACTGTTACCCTAGGGCTGGGCGATGTCTGGTTTCCAACATTGTGATACTGTATATCACTAGCTAAGCATTTCTATATACCAATATATCACAATGTCTGAAATAAAGATGGAGCATTGGCTGGCTTCATGGTTTCCCTGACACAGTGATTTTTGCATAGCACACACGTCATGCTTCGCGATATATGTTAGCACCGTCCTACCCTCGTGTAGAACCCTGGCAGAGACTGGCATGCCTGATTGGCATGTTCTCTCCCTCCTGGTCGATCGTTCGGGAGCTTCAAAAGCTTTCTTCTGCCCGAACATCACAGCGACTGATAACAAGAAGCATCAGCACACTTAGGGATCCGCAGAGAATTCGCAGTTTGCGTAACAGAACTCAGTAGCACAGCATTTTGGCTAATCTACATTTATTTACATATAATACACTTGGAGCATTCTGACTTAGCTCCTTCCTCTTTCTCTTTAGACAGCAAAGAGAGGAAGGACAAAGGACAATAGTCCCACTAACACAGTAACATTAACATCCTGTCTCCGTCACTTCCCACACTGTGGAATGAAAACATACACCGTCATGTGATAGATTAAAATCCCATGACTGCAAACACGGAGCAAGAATCCTAACAAGGTCAAAAATTATGAAACCAATATCACGATATGGACTTCAAACTGGTTTTGGACAGTGTATCAATATATCTCCCAGCCCTAGTGAGCAAGGGAGCGCAGGGTTGGGCCTGAAGGCCACCCCACATCTAGAAAGCATCTGTTGGCTGTGCCCTTGGTGAACATGAGAAGGGACGGTTGGCAGGGTCCCTGGTCATGTGGCCAGAAGAGCTGGGCGTTCTTCATGCACAAGGGATGAGGCTTTCCCAAATGGCCCCCTCAAGCCCTTTGCACTTTGAGGGGTTCAAACCCAAGTCCCCATTGCTGGCCTCTACACCTGATGTTGCATGGAGAGAGTTGCCATATGTCTGGAATTTCCTGGACATAGCAGGCAAAACTAAAGGTGATTTGAGATTTTGCAAACAAAACACACCAACTTTTTGTATCCGGATTTCCACTTTTTGAAATATGGCAACCTTATGCATGGATCAACGGCAGATGAGCGCCATGGAGCCATCGCTTTGCAGACTTCAGTGCTAAACAGGTGGACATGGGGAGGGGACGGGGCAGTGAGAGTCACAACCCCTGGAGGGGGCGAGTGGCAGACAGTGTTTCCCTTCAAGCTGTAGAACTCCTTCACACATGCAATGCACCAAGAGAGCTTCATTTAAGACCTCGTGCTGGGTTTAAAACCCAGCCAGTAATACAAATATTCTTTGTTGGGTCCAGCTATGGGGGAGAAACTCAGTCCAAGTAACATTTGACACTGAATCTATCTGCACCAACATACAGCCAACCTAAGAAATTAGCACGTCTCTGAATTTTCTGATGCCAGCGTTTATGAAAATGTATAGAACACAGGGAATGTGCATAAAAATGAATGTCGCATTTAAAAGTCATTGTAGGAGAAATTTGTAAAATATTAGGAGAAAAAAATGTGTGTGCATTACTCAAAACCGCATACATAAATGTGCTTATTAGGAGCAATTTACAGGAGAACGCTGAAGAATTTTTGTGAGTCTTTAAAAATAATACGGTAATAATAATAATAATTGCAAAATGCGTCAGAGAGATGGAGCATTGCATTTAAGATTAGAAAAATGGAGAGTATTGAAATGAAGATGATGTAAATATAATAATAATAATAATAATAATAATAATAATAATAATAATAATAATATAATTGTAATAATTGTACTCCTCACATCTGACTGGGTTGCCCCAGCCACTTTGGGCAGGGCAAGAGGTCCTCAGCAGGATATTCTCCTTTGCCTCCTAGCAGTGAAAAGTCCTTTGTAGGCTCCTAGGTATCAAATGAAGCAGATTGGGACAGAAATTGGGCACCTGCAAATCTTAGCACTCATCCTTGTCTTTATAACTTTAGATCACAAGCTGAAAAAAGCACCTAAAGATCCTCGCACAGACCCATTGATCACGCTAAGGAGCTCAATGGCTGCCTCACTAAACCGTCCTAAGATCAATTCCGAAAATGGTAAGTGGAAAAGCAAGGATGGTTTGTTCCTGACTGGGTTTTAAAAGGGGATGGGGGCTGCTTCCATTCCAGTGGCGTAGCGTGGGGGGTGCAGGGGGGCCCGGCCGCACCGGCCGCAACATCTGGAGGTTAGGGTTAGGGGGCGCAAATCCACGGGTTAGGGGGCGCAAATTACTTGCCTTGCCCCGGGTGCTGACAACCCACGCTACGCCACTGTTCCATTCCACTGAAGGAAACACGAAGGACTGCCTTGAAGGCATCACAGATAAGACACAGATGTAGACTTTTGGTCAGGCTTTACGGAAAATGTCACCACTTCTGTGTACCACAGGTATGCAAGTAACTTGCAACTTACACGCATTTAACTTGCAAGATTTCAAATTTATGTGCTGGGTGGCCAGGCAGTTGAAATTACATGAATTGAATGCATGTAGGGCTTAAAAACTCTTTTTGCACTGAGTTTTCCTGGCACAAGAATAGCTTTTAACCTCTTTACTTTGCTTCCTGGGCTCTGGGCATCTTCTCCCATGTGCTCTAGAGTCTCTTTTGAGATCTCTCATGGCCCTGTGAGATCTCGTGAGAGCCTCCAGAGACAGCAGGAGAGGCTTCTAGAGCCTGATAAGCAAAGTGAAGAGCTTAAGAGTTATCCATCTTGTGTGTGTTCACAGGGAGTAAGGTCCACAATGTGGGAATGTTCAGGGATGCAGGAGAGGATATATTGTTTGATTATAGCCTTTCCAACTTGTGTAAACAAGTTCACAATTTAGCAGAGTAACATTCCCCTTTTTAAACTCGCAGCGGATGCATTTGCTCAGGCTCGCTAAAGCCTCTATAATAACTGTTCTCCCTTATTCCCCCTTATTCCCTCATAAAAGATAAGACACGACACAGTCTTCTATAAAAGTATAAAAAGAGTTTACTCACATTCTGTTCACAATGGGATCCCAGAAGGCAGACTTAGCTTGGAAAAGTAAGGTAAACTATCTCATAAGGAGACAGTCCCTTTGTCCTCTCTTGGCTGGAAGTCAAGAGAGCATCTTTGGCTAAGCAGATGTTGCTTCTTTGATGCATGTAGTCATAGAGAGAGATGGCTGCCCTGCCCTGTGCTTTTGTCGTTACCTGCGCAGGTGAGGCCACGCCCACCTCTAGTCACACGCAGAGGAAGACTGGGCTGGGTGGGTTCTGTTATCTATATCTATATCTATATCTATATCTATATCTATATCTATATCTATATCTATATCTATATCTATATCTATATCTATATCTATATCTATCTATCTTTTAAAAAATATATATATTTATTAATTTTTAAACATATAAGTTCCAACAATCATTTAACATAACTTCTTATACAATGTTTTAGACTTCCGTCAACAACCTCTGATGATTTTCCGGTCTTTATCACTTATTCTCCATTTCTTAATTTCTCTTTTACTTTTAATTGTCCTTAACTAATAATTCTTTTCAAAGCCTTCCTTGCAGTATTTCACAAAGTCCTCCTTGCAGAACTTCTTGCAGCCCTACTAGCGTAATCTGTTTATCACAATTGCTTTTTAAATAATTCAAATATTTACTCCAGTCCTCTAAGAATCTCTGATCCCACAGGTTTCGAATCCTTCCTGTTAATTTATCTAATTCTGCATAGCCCATTAATTTCATTTGCCATTCTTCTTTCGTCGGTAATTCTTCTTGCTTCCATTTTTCTGACAATAATATTCTATCATTTATCTATCATCTCTATCTATCTATCTATCTATCTATCATCTATCATCTATCTATCTATATCTATCATCTATCATCTATCTATCTATCTATCTATCTATCTATCTATCTATCTATCATCTATCATCTATCATCTCTATCTATATCTATCTATCTATCTATCTATCTATCTATCTATCTATCTATCTATCTATCTATCTATCTATCTTCTATCATCTATCTATCTATCTATCTATCTATCTATCTATCTATCTATCTATCTCTATCTATCTATCTCTCTCTCTCTCTCTCTCTCTCTCTCTCTCTCTCTCTCTCTCTCTCTCTCTCTATCATCTATCTATCTATATCTATCTATCTATCTATCTATCTATCTATCTATCTATCTATCTATCATCTATCTATCTATCATCTATATAGTTTTGTTCTCACACCAGACTTCCCTGGTTGTAAGGCTAAGATATAAATACTTAACTATAACAAGCAAATGTGTCTGTGGTGGTGAAGGTGAAGAAGAAACCTTCTAACTGTGGGAGTGCTTATAGCCATGCAGGTAGCAGAAGAAGTGAAGACATTGCCAGACCATTTAGAAGAGGCTGAAAAGGCCTACAAGAAACGGAAACTGAAGTACCGTAAGTAGCTGCATGCCTGAACTCAGCACTTTTTGAGAATGCAAGGGCGATCAAATGGCAAGAGGCGCATGCTTAAATTGCAGAAAGGACACCCCCCCCCCCGGCTGGCAGGCACAAAGATTAGAGGCCACTTTGGTTGAACGCCAGATGTGGCACAGAGAGGAAGCTATGAAACACATCTGTTGGCTCTTGCACAAACAGATTGCGCAAACAGGCAGAAGCGCTTGTGTTTGAATATATGATGGCATTTTACTGAAAGACAGAAAACTATATACAAAACTGAATCCTTTTCTTTGTTGCTTTTCTCTCTGTTGCACCCACCACCCCTACTGTTCACCTCGAATTGCCTGCCATACAGGAGCGCCATCTTGGCCCCACAACTGTGGGTGCCCAGGGCCATGGGTGCCATGCAGTGTGCATGGCTCTGGCACCGAAATTTGTGAGTGTCCAGCCCCTTTGTGGGGAATTTTGTGGGTGCCCGGGCCCCCAGGGCCCCCAGGAGTTGGCACCTTTGCTGCCACTTACTGTACCAAGGCCAAACTGTATTTACAGCTTCTGAGCTCCAGTGTCCTTGAGCTTAGTCAACAGACCAGGTGCATGGCCCTGACCTGGGCATTTCAATTAACTGTTGCAGAGTGCATAAATTACTGACAATATCAGCATCCAGATCTCTGGGCAGATGTATGCAAAACCCTCTCTCCCACGCTCAGACCTCTCTCAGCTTCTGCCCTCCGGGGATGGAAGCATGTGTCAGTTTTGGTTTGTCTCAGCTTCTCATTTTTCTGGTCTTCTCAAGATTTCCACGCCCACTTGCGATTTGTTTTTTGTTTTGTTTTGCTAAGAAAAGGTTCTCATGAAAACAAACCAGAATTTTGGAGCAAGCTTCTTCCTCATATGCACATAGTCATATGAAATTGTGCTATATATATATACTTTGGCAAAATGATTTCAGCTCACAAGATGCATTCTTGTGTGCTACCTTCGCAAGACATAAGCATTTAACACAAACTTCACTTTAGTATATGCATTTTTGCGAAATTCCTTTGCTGGAGAACTGAAATTCAAAATTCGGAGAATTTGGGGAATGGTTGTGTTTCAGGTCATGCATTATTTCAGAAAGTGCTGGCTGGGAGGGTCATGGTTCTGTTGCAAGAGGACCTTGGCTCCACCTCACTGTGGAGCAGAGCTCTAGATTTTAAGCATGTGTTGAAGTGATGGGTTGGTGTTCCCAGGCTCACAGAAAATGGGGAAATATGAATTCAGTTCTAATGGGACCCAGAAGTGGGTTCTGCAGCAATTCCCAACATTTCTTATATTTGGGGTCCCTCCCTTCCCATAAGGAGTTCAGAGCAGCGTGGATTGGATTATCCAATTTATCGACACAAGAACCCTTGGAGGTAGGCTAGGGCTGCAAGAATTACCCCACGTCACCCATTGTTCCTCTGGGACGAGCAGGGAGGGTTGAATTCAACTATGTACAGAAGAGAATACATTATCCTCTTCTTCCTACTTATTTCTTCTTAGAATCCTTCTTCCTTAAAAGTGGGAAGGCTTCTGGTAGGTGGGATGCTTTCGGGAGGAATCTCTACTACATTTCAAAAGGAAAAAAGAGCTGGTATGATGCTGAGAATTTCTGCGAGTCCAGAGATGCCCACTTGGCCTCCATCCTGACGGATGAAGAACAGGTTATAGACATCCGCTTCTCTTTTTTCTGTTCTCGCATGCAAATATTGTACGATTTCTTGCCTGCTTCCTATCCACACATCCCAGCTGGATAGCTCAGTTGGTTAGAGTGTGGTGCTAATAACACCAAGGTTGCAGGTTTGATCCCCGTAAGGGACAGCTGCTTATTCCTGCATTGCAGGGGGTTGGGCTAGAAAATCCACAGGGTACCTTCCAACTCGATGATTTTGCTACTATTCTGCCTTTGTAGCATCAATGCAATGGCTTGAAAATTCTGTCCCAAATAGTCCCGGGCCTCCATGAAAGCTTACAAGAGGCTCCTCAATTAAGTTAGAAATGACAGGCAGGCTTCACTGAAAGGCATTTGTCCCTCCACGTCTGACCTTTCTGGAACAGGAGAACATGGTTCTTTGGCACAATCCCATTGCACATGCAGCGATGGTGAAGCCCAGTAGGCAATGGTAGAATCTCAATGTAAAGTCATTATAGAACACAGCCCAGAATATTTTGCAACCTGCAGAGGCTCCATTACAGTTGTGTAAGCAGTTTCTTGGCTCAGAACCTGGGGCAGAGAATTTTTTAAAATGAAAATTGTTTATGTGGGTTACACTGAACCTGTTGCAGATATTAATGCTGTGCAGTTTGAAGCGACTGGAAGCATAAGAACTGAGGCCTTTGGCAATGAAGCCTTGTCCAGGCCCATGAAAATATTATTCAAAGTTTTACTGGCAGAACTCTTCAAAAACAGAACACAAGCATCAAAGATACAATCAAAATATCTATACATTGTCCAGCACAGGCTCAACATCTTAGAAAAGGTGAAATGATCCAAGCAGACCGAGAAGCAGAGGTCTGTTTCTCCCCACAGCCTGCATTCCAGCCTCCATTGGCTTTAGGCTGCTTACTCTACCTTCAGGAGAACTTCATTTGCAGCCTCATTCCATAGAGTTTAGGAGACAAAGGAAGCTTTCAAGATGGCGAATTTGCAACCCAACACCTCTCACATGATCTAAGGTTACAACACTCACATGTTAGCTACCAGAGAACAACGATCAGTTAATTCTCAACTCAGCAAGAGCTCAGAGTGCTCTTGTTGGCTCAAAGAGAACAACAACAACTACCAGACTTTTAGAAGACATCTGAAGGCAGCCCTGTTTAGGGAAGCTTTTAATGTTTGATGTATCATAGTATTTTAATATTCTTTTGGAAGCCGCCCAGAGTGGCTGGAGAAACCCAGCCAGATGGGCGGGGTATAAATAATAAATTATTATTATTATTATTATTATTATTATTATTATTATTATTATTATTATTACAGCCCCATGTTAAACATTTCAGCAATATACCTTTAGCCATTCTTCATCTCTGCGACAATTAAACCAATTATACTGCACAGAACCTAACTTTTCTTACCACACATTTAGGGCAACGTTGGCAAATCTGTGAAGGCTTACCTGACCTGACACAATGTCGAGTGAGGTTGTTCCTTCTTTCTACAGAACTTTGTCACTTCCCTGCTCAGTGACCCCACTTGGATTGGCCTTACAGATGAAACGGAGGAAGGCAAATGGGAATGGACAGATGGCTCCCGATTTAAAAAAGAGTAAGTCTGAAATAGGCGGTGTCGAGGAATTGTTCCCAAACACTAGAGGAAAAGTCAAGTCATCTTGCAGAAATTGCCGCAGCATTTCACACAGGAGTGTTTCCTGTGTCACGGACATTCATGGACCAGGGTGTATGTATATGTGAAGGCGGGAGGCGCATAATGGAGTAAACCCCTGAACACCTTCTTTCCATGTTCTAAGATATGCATTGTATTATGGTGTTCAGATGGTTCTTTCCCAGGTATAGACGAGCACACTTACTTGCCTGTCAAATGTCCCACACTATTCAGAATCTTAAAAGGTAAAGGTAAAGGGACCCCTGACCATTAGGTCCAGTCGTGGCCGACTCTGGGGTTGCGGCGCTCATCTGGCTTTATTGGCCGAGGGAGCCGGCGTACAGCTTCCGGGTCATGTGGCCAGCATGACAAAGCCGCTTCTGGCGAACCAGAGCAGTGCACGGAAATGCCGTTTACCTTCCCGCCGGAGTGGTACCTATTTGTCTACTTGCACTTGGGTGTGCTTTCGAACTGCTAGGTTGGCAGGAGCTGGGACCGAGCAACGGGAGCTCACCCCATCACAGGGATTCAAACCGCTGACCTTCTGATCTGCAAGTCCTAGGCTCTGTGGTTTAACCCACAGCGCCACCCACGTCCCTATTCAGAATCTTGCAAGGGTCCAAATACAGTCTGATACAGCCTCTCCTCTTCCTGGGAAAAGGAGACACCCATCCCATAGTTATTTTGAGGTGTGGTTAAGTTTCTGTGTTATGCTTCCCAACTTGCAGGGATTTCTTTTTTAAAATAATAATAATAATAATAATAATAATGATAATAATAATAATAATAATAATAATAATAATAATAATAATAAAAATAATGATGATGATGATGTTGGGGAGCGTCTAAAAATGTGGCCTTCCTGCCTCCCACAATCCAAGGGGGCTGCATCCTATTCTCACCCCACAGGTCTCAGCATGCCTTGCTTCCTCCTCATTGGTAGACCCAGCCTGTCTCTATCTTTCCTGTTTAATGGGAAGTCTTTCCGCAGGTACTGGTCTCACAATGAGCCTCCCCGCAGACAGCAAAACAGAGAAATAGAGGAGGACTGTGTCTCCATTGTGCCTGCAAGTAACAATTATAACTGGAACGATGCCTACTGTCATGAACAGCGCAGATGGGTTTGCAAGGAAAACCTGGATATCGAAGAACTGTAAAGTTGGGGGAACCAACGCTTGTGTGAAGACAGAATGCTTTGCATTTCACCATCCAACCCCATGGAAAGCCTTCAGAGCTACAGAATAAACATAAACGTCCGATTCCATCCAGGCACCGTTCCTTTAGCTGCCTGAAACCAAGAGAGATTAGAGTGTGCTTTGTTATTAACTGTTGGCTGTGGGGATCTGTTTCTTAGGTGATGGGTACCTGGAAACTGGCACCTACTGGACCTTGCAGGGCTGCTAGCAAGTCACAGAGCATGACCAGTTGTTCTGGTGCTCTTCTCAGATACGATGGACACTTAACATACCCTCCAACATTTCTCTGATAAATATAGAGACAACCCCTCAATATATCTCTGATGAAAATAGGGATGCCCTAAGGAAAAGTGGGACGTTCTGGGGTCAAATCAGAAACTGGGACAGCTTCTGTAAATCTGGGACTGTCTTTGGAAAACAGGGGCACTTGGAGGGTCTCCGTTTAAGCACTGCAGTTGCACTAATACCTAACTAAATTAAGAAATGTCTTAGTTTTGTTGGGAAGGGATCCCTGCTGTCACAGTTGCTTCCTTGCTGCTTCTACAGGACCGCCTCTCCTGTTCTGCCCCATAGAGGACCTTAAGGTCCATGAATAACCATAGTTTAGAGGTCCCAGGCCCTAAGGAAGTCAGACTATCCTCCACCAGGGCCAGGGCCTTTTCAGTGATTTCTGACCTGGTGGAATGCTCTGTCCCATGAGACCAGGGCCCTACAGGATTTAACTTCCACAGGGCCTGTAAGACAGAGCTATTCCGCCTGGCTTTCAATTTGAACTTAGCCTGATCTTTTATTCTCCTTCTTTCCCTCCCTCTCCCCTTTTATGAAGATTACCGTATTTTTCGCCCTATAGGACGCACCGTCCCATAAGGCGCACCTAGTTTTTTGGGGGGGAAATAAAGGGAAAAAAATTATTTCCTCCCAGGCGCAGGGCTGGGGCGGGGGAAACCCGAGCTTCCCCCGACCCCAGCCCCCAGAACACGCAACTCTCCGCAAGCCGTGGGAGCCGGCGCCTTGCGGAGAGCCGCGTGAAGTCTGGGCGCGCTGGCATGCAGGCAACTCTCCGCAAGCCGCGAGAGCCCAGCGCACCGATCCCTCTCGCTCTCCAGGCTTCAGCGAATGCCTGCATTTGCCCCATAGGACGCACACACATTTCCCCTTCATTTTTGGAGGGGAAAAAGTGCGTCCTATGGGGCGAAAAATACGGTACCTGCTCTGAGACCCCACAGCTAATTCTCCCCTGGCCTACTCGCTGCCCCAAGTAGGATCAGTTCAGCTAGCTAGCCCTGGGGATTATCTAATTGATTTAATTATCTAATTGATTTTTTATTTTGATTGTTATTCATGTTTTTATACTGTATTTTATGCTGCTTTTATAATTAAGTGTTTTAAAGTGTTTTAAATTTGTTGTTAGCCGCCCTGAGCCCAGTTTTTGAACCGGAAAGGGTGGGGTATAAATAAACAATTTATTATTAATAATATTATTATTCTTTCCCAAAGCTTAGTTAGTGCTTTGCCAGCTTTGGGAAGGAGGTAGGAGGACTCTAGGACCCTGCCAGAGACTCAAATCTCCTTCTGAAAGTTGGGCACCTCACTTACGTGGCTTTGGGAAGACAGCACGAGGGCTGGGTGGGCATTATAGGGTTGCCACTTTCCTCCCAGGTCATGGCTGGCAGGGGCTACCCTGTTGAAGATAGCATGGCATGGCAATATTCAGGCTACCTGCAGTGTTTGCTGCCCGCTCCACCCCTCAACTGCCAGGAAGTGATGGGAGAAGCTACATACATAGAAACATACATAAATAATTTTCCTTGTATGCTTTCCATAGTTCAACCCATGCTCAGAGTGGCTTACAATGTGAAAAAGTCCACATAATTACAAACACAACAAAATTAGTCATAAGCAATAAAAAATACATTAACAGAACACAACCAAATCAAGCAATTTCCACAGAAAAAATAATAAGGTCTAAAATGAAGATACAAAAATCAAATGCCGGCACCCGCCTGTCTCAGGAGACAATGGAGGAGTGTGCCTTTGGGGGGGTGAAGTCAAACCGTTGGAGCGTTACAGCTGTGGCCATAGAGACCGATGTAGGAGAGACATGTTTTGTTGCAGCTGGGGCAGATGAAGGCCTCCGGTTGTGCTGCTGCAGATGGACCAGGGTGTTTCTTCTCTCTGTGCTCCTCCCAGCAGCCATTTGTTGTTGTTTTTTTTAATGATATTTATTAATATTTCACAAACAATAAAAACAAATTCCAACAAATTCCAACATTCAAACTACAAAAGCAAAACAAATAAAAGATACACAGTAGAAAAACAGTTAATAGAATAAAGAAGAAAGAATAAAGAATAAGAACAAAGAGAAAAGCCAAAAATCAAAACTGAAAAATAGATTAATATTTTCAAATCTTATATTTTCTATTTTTTTAAATCAGAATTTTATTAAGTTTTAACAATAAAAAAGTTCAGAAAAATACAAAGACAGAGAAAATACAAAGTTACAAAATACAAGAATACACACTTTAAACACGAAAAAAGAAAAAAAAGAGAAAAGCACATATAGAAAAACAAAAATAACAAAAATTCCCTCTTTCTTAATTTCATCTTTAGTTAACTTATTTTCCTGACTTCCTCACGTCTCCCGTTCTTGTATCCCTTTTAATAATTAATTCAGCAAATTCGTGTCCTATTAGTTTATCTATTGTTAATCCAATCTTACATTTTACCTTGTTGCTAGAGCCCCTGGAATTCATTTCAATATCATCAGCATTCAAAAATTTTACAGTACTTCTGCAAATAAGTTTTAAATTTCCTCCAATCTTCTTCCACCAACTCTTCTCCCTGGTCTCGGATTCTGCCCGTCATTTCCGCCATCTCCATGTAATCTATTACTTGCATCTGCCAGTCTTCCAAGGTGGGTCAAATCTTATATTTTCTAGCAGCCATTTGTCCTCTGGTCACTGCACAGCTGACCAGTGAGACACAATGATCTCTCCTGCTGGTGGAGGCAAACCATGCTGCTAATATCTTATGCCAATCAGGTTGAGCTTATAACTCGTAACCGCTGCCTCCCGTGTTGTTTTTGCTGTGTTTGCAGCACCCAAGTGACCTCTCTGGGGCCCAAGCCCGGGCAGCTTGTCTGGAGGTCCTGGGTGGCCGAGACGACAAGGCCCCCCTCTCGGCCTCACTGATGGGGTCCAAAGGAAAGCAGAGCAATTCATCTGGCTCCAGCTTGGCTGCAGGAATTGCTGGAAGGAGGCGTTCAAAGCGCTGTCCAATTGCCGTAGAGACGCCACTCCAGATCGGTGTTGGGTTTACTCCTCAGTCTTTTCTTCTCATGATTATTTCCTGCAAGGCACATATTGATATTGATATTAATATCAATAATACCAACAGCTCCCTCCACCCAACAGAACCTGCTAAATGGTTCCCTGACCCAAGAGGTGCATTTGACAGAGCTTTTTAAAGAATGTGTGGCTCTCCAGCTGTTGCTGAACTGCAGCTTCCATCAACCCTGATTTTTGGCCATGATGGCTGGGGGGTGGTGGGATTGATAGCCCTCCAATATCTGGAAAGGCACAGCCCCCATCCGTGTCCCTAAGGAAGGAAACTGGCCTGATGAGGTAACTGTTAGGTGGGTTTGTAGCTGGTTGACTGACCGAACCAAAAGAGTACTCATTAATGGTTCCTTGTCATCCTGGGAAAAAGTGACAAATCCGCTCCACTTCCCTGTGGGGAGGAGTTGCAGTGGACCGCATGACCACCCACTCTCCTCTGGGGGCGGGGGACTTAGTCCCCCATTGCTCGGGGGATCCCGGCCACGTCAGAGCCTGGCCAGCCAGTCCACTGGCCAGGGGTGCGTGGCCGGGACCATTTAACCAGAGGCGTGAATTGGAGTGCTTCCTCTTTGGCTCGCTTCCTCAATCACCCACCCTCCCTCCCTATTTTGAAGGTTGTAGGCACTGGCCTTGCTATGGACCTCGGTTGGTCGCTGTTAAGGGGCCTGGTGGGAATTTTTCCACTTGGCAAATTGGCACTGGCCATTTGGTTTTCGCCTACCTTGTAGCAATTGTCACAATTTTGTTAGGGTTGCGGTTAGGCATTGTTTGACCTTGTGATGGGGGAGGGGAGGTGTGGCCATCACCTGCCCCTCCAAGCTTAACGGTATTCCGTTAAAGGAATCCGGGGGTGTAGATCTTGTCCGAAGCCCAGTCGGGGGCTAGGGCCATGACATGACCCCAATGGGAACACCAGGGGGAGCTTGAGTTGGTACGCATCGACAGGGCTCCCCCTACCGGTGGCTTACCCTTAACGGACTTACTGCGCAGCGGGCAGGAGTCAGATATAGTCGGATCCAATCAATGCCTAAGCCAATACTGCTCACATTCTGTAATTCAATAAAGTTGTGGCCAAATTTGCCCAGTAACATTAACCTAACATCCGTGTCCTTGTGTGTGTTATTTCTCAACGAGAGGGTGGCTTTGGGGTCTCGACGCGCAAGTGGGGTGCCGCAGGGTTTTGTCCTGGGCCCATTGTTCTTCAACATCTTTATAAATGACTTGGATGAAGGAATTGAGGGGATGCTCATCAGATTGGCAGATGACACCAAACTGGGAGGGACAGCTAATGTCACAGAAGATAGAATCAGAATTCAAGATGACCTTAACAGATTGGAGAACTGGATGCAAGCTAACAAAATGAATTTCAACAGGGAGAAATGTCAGATTCTGCACTTAGGCAGGAAGAACCTGCTTCACAAATATAAGATGGCAGACACCTGACTTGCCAGTAGTACATGTGAAAAGGATCTAGGTGTCTTAGTAGACTATAAACCTAACTATAAAGTCAACAGTGTGATGCTGCAGCAAAAAAGGAGCCAGTGCTGTTCTAGGCAGCATCAACAGAAGTCTAGTATCCCAATCAAGAGAAGTAATTATTATTGAGGGGAAGTGCGTGGAACAGATCTCGGTGTTTCGATTTCTGGGAATGGAGTTGAGAGATGACCTAACCTGGGGAGAAAACAGCCAAGACCTGATGAAGAGAGCACACCAGAGGTTATATTTTCTGAGAATCCTCTGGAAAAACAATCTCTCAAAGGACCTGTTGATGGCATTTTAGCATTGTACTGTGCAGAGTGTATTGACTTACGGTTTGTGTGTGTGGTTTGGGAGCTGCATGGTCAGGGAAAAAGCAGGGTTGTAAAGTGGGGTGTAAAGACTGCAGAGAGAATAATTGGGTGCACTCTTCCCACTTTGGATCAAATCTATGCTTCCAGGTGCCATAAGAAAGCTGCAGAGATAGCGCAGGATAGTGCGCACCCCGGAAATGATCTCTTTCAGCTTCTGCCTTCTGGAAGAAGTACAGGGTTATAAAGACTAGGACTAGCTGCCTGAGAAACAGTTTCTATTCAGATGCGATTTTGGTTTTAAATGCAGTGTAAGGAGTCTCTATGGGAGTATATTGTATTTAAAAATGGGGCATCAGAGTATTTTTTTAGGGGGCTAACCAGGTTGGGATAGCTGGGATAGCAGGCTTGTTGGTTTTGAATGTCTTATTTGGATATTTTTGATTTCGTTGTTTTGTATGGGACAATGACAATAAAGATTATCGTATCGTATCGTATCGTATTGTATCGTATCGTAATAGTCCCACTCTATTTTGCCTTGGTCAGACCACACTTGGAAGACTGTGCCCAGTTCTGGGTGCCACAATTTTAGAAGGACGTTGGCAAGCTGGAACATGTGCAGAGGAGGGCAACCAAAATGACAAAGGGTCTGGAAACCAAGCCTGGTGAGGAACAGTTGAAGGAGCTGGGTATGTTTAGGCCGGAAGAGACTGAGAAGAGAAACTTGCTGGTATCTACACCCACAATGGGTGAGGATCCTCTTGCCTTGCTTTGTTTGACACGGGATGCCAAGGTCTGCAGCCTCACCCCCCTCAGTGACATCACAATGCATTTTACCTTTCAGCTACAGGTGTGCTTGTGATTGTGTATGGTGGAAGAGGAGAGCAGGCAGCCAATCAGCAAGCAGCTGGACTCACACAGCTGCTGCTTGCACTATGTTGGGAAGATAGGAAAGTGAGAAAGGTAGGTGGAGAAAGGAGAAATAGGCCTCGCCAAAGACTCCTGAGTAAGCTTAGAAGTCATGGAATGAGAGGAGAGGTCCTTTTGTGGACCAGGAATTGGTTAAGTAGCATAAAGTAGAGAGGAGGAAGAAATGGCCAGCTCCCCGAAGGGAGAAATGGAGAAGGTGAAGGCCCCAAAGGATCAGTGTTGGGATCTATGCTTTCAAATGATCTAGAGTAAGCAGTGAGGTGTATGAAGTATGTTGATGTCAACCAATTGTTCAGGGCCAGTAAAACAAAGAGAATCATAGAATCATAGAGTTGGAAGAGACCACAAGGGCCATCGGGTCCAACCCCCTGCCAAGCAGGAAACACCATCAGAGCACTCCTGACATATGGTTGTCAAGCCTCTGCTTAAAGACCTCCAAAGTAGGAGACTCCACCACACTCCTTGGCAGCAAATTCCACTGTCGAACAGCTCTTACTGTCAGGAAGTTCTTCCTAATGTTTAGGTGGAATCTTCTTTCTTGTAGTTTGGAACCATTGCTCCGTGTCCACTTCTCAGGAGCAGTAGAAAACAACCTTTCTCCCTCCTCTATGTGACATCCTTTTATATATTTGAACATGGCTATCATATCACCCCTTAACCTCCTCTTCTCCAGGCTAAACATGCCCAGCTCCCTTAGCCGTTCCTCATAAGGCAGCGTTTCCAGGCCTTTGACCATTTTGGTTGCCCTCCTCTGGACACGTTCCAGTTTGTCAGTGTCCTTCTTGAATTGTGGTGCCCAGAACTGGACACAGTACTCCAGGGGAGGTCTGACCAGAGCAGAATACAGTGGCACTATTACTTCCCTTGATCTAGATGCGATACTCCTATTGATGCAGCCCAGAATTACATTGGCTTTTTTAGCTGCCGCATCACACTGTTGGCTCATGTCAAGTTTGTGGTCAACCAAGACTCCTAGATCCTTTTCACATGTACTGCTCTCAAGCCAGGTGTCACCCATCTTGTATTTGTGCCTCTCAATTTTTTTGCCCAAGTGCAATACTTTACATTTCTCCCTGTTAAAATTCATCTTGTTTGTTTTGGCCCAGTTCTCTAATCTGTCAAGGTCGTTTTGAAGTGTGATCCTGTCCTCTGGGGTGTTAGCCACCCCTCCCAGTTTGGTGTCATCTGCAAATTTGATCATGATGCCCTTGAGTCCATCATCCAAGTCGTTGATAAAGATGTTGAATAAGACCGGGCCCAAGACAGAACCCTGTGGCACCCCACTAGTCACTCTTCTCCAGGATGAAGAGGAACCATTGATGAGCACCCTTTGGGTTCGGTCAGTCAGCCAGTTACAAATCCACTGAGTGGTAGCATAGTCAAGACCGCATTTTACCAGCTTCTTTACAAGAATATCATGGGGCACCTTGTCAAATGCCTTGCTGAAATCAAGGTAGGCTACATCCACTGCGTTCCCTTCATCTACCAGGCTTGTAATTCTGTCAAAAAACGAGATCAGGTTAGTCTGACATGACTTATTTTTCAGAAATCCATGCTGACTATTGGTGATCACAGTATTCCTTTCTAGGTGCTCACAGACTGTTTGCTTAATGATCTGCTCCAGAATCTTCCCTGGTATTGATGTCAGACTGACCGGGCGGTAATTATTTGGGTCCTCTCTTTTCCCCTTTTTGAAAATAGGGACAACATTTGCCCTCCTCCAGTCTGCCGGGACTTCGCCTGTTCTCTAGGAATTCTCAAAGATGACTGCCAGTGGTTCTGAGATCACATCTGCCAGTTCTTTTAATACTCTTGGATGCAGTTCATCTGGCCCTGGAGACTTCAATACATCTAAACTAGACAAGTATTCTTGTACTATCTCCTTAGTTATTCTGGGCTGTGTTTCCCCTGCTGAATCATTTGCTCCAAATTCTTCAGGTTGGGCATTGTTTTCTTTATCGGAGAAGACTGAGGCAAAGAAGGCATTGAGGAGTTCAGCCCTTTCTGTGTCCCCTGTTTGCATTTCACCATCTTCTCCTCTGAGTGACCCCACTGTTTCTTTGTTCTTCCTTTTGCTACGAACATACCCATAAAAGTCTTTTTTGTTGCTTTTAACCTCTCTAGCAAGCCTGAGTTCATTCTGTGCTTTAGCTTTTCTGACTTTGTGTCTACACGTGCTGGCTATTTGTTTGAATTCCTCTTTGGTGGTTTCCCCCCTTTTCCATTTTTTGTACACATCCTTTTTTAATCTTAACTCAGTTAAAAGTTCTTTAGATAGCCACCCTGGCTTCTTTAGGCACCTTCCATGTTTCCATCTCATTGGTATTGCCTGACGTTGTGCTTTTACTATCTCCCTCTTAACAAACTCCCAGCCATCATGAACTCCCTTTCCTTTTAGTATTACTGTCCATGGGATCTCACCCAGCACTTCCCTAAGTTTTATGAAGTCGGCTTTCTTAAAGTCAAGAAATTGAGTCCTAGTATGCTTGGCTGCTCCTTTCCGCTATATAGTAAACTTCAGAAGAGCATGATCACTCGCACCTAATGATCCTTCCACTTCTACCCCACTAACCAGGTCATCAACAATGGTTAGGACCAGATCTAAAATGGCTGTTCCTCTTGTTGCTTCTCCCACTTTCTGGACAATGAAGTTGTCTGCAAGGCCAGTGAGGAATCTATTTGACCTTATGCTCTTGGCTGAGTTTGACATCCAACAAATATCCGGGTAATTGAAGTCCCCCATTACTACTATCTCCCTTCCTTTTGCATGCTTGGCCATCTGTTCCAGGAAGGCATCATCTATGTCCTCCGTTTGGCTTGGGGATCTATAGTAAACTCCCACAATGAGGTCTCTGTTATTCTTCTCTCCCTTAATTTTGACCCAAATGCTCTCACTTTGGCTTTGAGGTTCTAAATCTTGGATCTCTTCACAGGTATACACATCCCTGACATATAACACCACTCCTCCTCCTTTCTTTTCTGGTCTGTTTCTCTGAAATAGATTGTATCCCCCCATTATTACATTCCAATCGTGGGACTTATCCCACCAGGTTTCAGTGATGCCTATTATGTCATATTTCGTTTGCTGTACCAAGAGCTCAAGCTCATCTTGTTTATTTCCCATGCTTTACGCATTAGTGTACAGACATTGAAGTCCATTAATCATTCCCCCGTGTCTCTTATTTAAGGATTTTTTCCTTAAATTGTGATCGAAATTGTGACATGCTCCAAACGGACCTCTCCAAATTGAGTGAATGGGTGGTAAAATTGCAAATGTAATTCACTGAAAACAAGTTAATAGACACTGGGGTTAAAACCTTTAGTTTCACAAACAGTGGTACCTCGGGTTACATACGCTTCAGGTTACATACGCTTCAGGTTACAGACTCCACTAACCCAGAAATAGTACCTCGGGTTAAGAACTTTGCTTCAGGATGAGAACAGAAATTGTGCTCCGGTGGTGCAGCAGAAGCAGGAGGCCCCATTAGCTAAAGTGGTGCTTCAGGTTAAGAACGGAGCTCCGGAACGAATTAAGTACTTAACCTGAGGTACCGCTGTATGTGCTCATGGGATCTGAACTGGCAGTGGCTGACCGAGAATGAAACCTTGGGGTTGTAGTAGATAGACGGATAAAGATGTCAACTCAGTGTGCGGTAGCTGTGTAAAAGACAAATTCCATGCTAGGGATCGTTAGGAAAGGAACTGAAAACAAAACTGCCAGGACTCAGGAGGATCATAATGTCATTATACAAATCTATGGTGTGAAAGGACTTAGAGTACTGGGCACAATTCTGGCCGCCACACCTCAAAAAAGGTGTTGTGGGGTTGGAAAAGGCTCAGAAAAGGGCAACCCAAAATGATCAATGAGTGAAGGTTGCAGCATTTGGGACTTTCTAATTTAGAGAAAAGGTGATTGATTTGTGACATGATAGAAGTTCATAAAATTTTGCACGGCATGGAGAAAGTGGATAGAAAAAAGTTTTTCCCCTCCCTCTCTCATAATGCTAAAAGTCGTGGGCATTTTATTTTTTAAAAATTTTGTACTGCCCTTCATTGAAAGATCTCAGAGTGGTTCATGGAATAAAATACAAGATAAAACACAATGAAGAATTAAAGCAAAACAACAACACAACAATCGCCCCTTCTCACAGATACATTTAAAAGGCTGCAGGATATTATTATTATTTTATTTGCATTTCTGATACATTACGATGCAAAAACAAAACAAAACCTGAAAATAATTACATATTACATATTCTATTACATTAAAAAAAATAATACAGTCAATGTCAGACTTCCCTTCCTCTCAATACATGGTTCCTTTTAACTTCTACTTCCTCTCACGTCTTCTTAGTTTCCCCAGTCTTTCTCTGCTCTTCCCATTATCTCTAGTTCTAACTTACACTGCTGAAAACATTACCATCCTGCTAGGCTAATTGTCTGCTTATAATATTTCTTCATATAATCAGTAGATAGTGTCCAGAACTTGTGGGCATTCAATGAAGCTAAATGTTTAAAGATTAAAAGGAAGTTCTTCTTCACATAGTGCATGGTTAAACTATGGAACTCCCTGCCACAGCAGGCAGTGATGGCCACCGATTTGGATGGCTTTAAAAGAGGATCAGAGAAATTCATGGAAGAGAGGGCTATTGATGGTCAGGGGCGTCACAAGGGAGGTTCAGGGCATGTGACCAGCACCGGGTGTCATGCCGGGATGTGTGTGTTAGTTTCTGTTTCTCACTGTGCAGCTGCTTGCAGTCACAGGACTGTGTTTACATTCCAGGGATTCCAGACTTTTGGAGTCTCACGGGAAAGGGATGTGACGTTACTGGTTTCCTGTTTCCTTTGTTCTTTTGTTTCCTTTGTACAGTTGCTCTCTGCTCTCATAGAGAGAAGATGTATATTCCTTTGCTCCCTGCATAGCGTAGTAATAAAGCATAGCATGTAGCCCATATCTATCTCATCCTTCCGTTGTGTGGTTTTAATGCTCTGCTGGGAGGGCTTGGAGGAAGATGAGCCTTATCAGTTCGGAAGAACGGAGCTGAAATCCCAATAGTGTGTGTGACAAAATCCCCTGGGCGGATTGGCGTGGTGGTGCTCACACCCCCAGCGGGTGGATTTTCGCGATTGTCATGAAAATCTGCCCACTGATTGCGCAAATACGCCTGGCGTGCGGTGCTGGCTGCCAGAGATGCCCCTCCCGGAGGCCGTGTGCATGCCCTGGGATGTAGAACTTTGCGGGTGCCTGGGCGCCCATGGCCCTGCATAGATGGCACCTACGTGTTTAAGGCTTGATGGTGAGCTTGTCTCTTGAGCTAGTCTCTTCGTGGGTGTTTCCTTCTGCTTGTCTCTCTAGCCATGGCCCCAAAGAAACCTGCAGCGGCGGAAAAGCCAGAGGAGCCACCAAAACCACCTCCTGGGAAGCTCAAATGGACATTCTATTCCACCTTTGGAACCATCTGCATTATCAGCTTCTTCACTATGCTTGTTCTCTGTAAGTCCAGCTCGAGCTGCTGTCGTGCAACCTCTGTTGAATAAGCTGCGCTGCCTGCTTTCTCTTGCCACGCACTAGAATCGCCGCAGGAGGATTAAACAAACCAACCTGCGTTTGGCACGCATAAAAACCGTGGACCAGTTTGCCTGAGGCATTGTTTCACTCTGTACGTGCCAACACCAGTTTACTTCCACCTTCAGAACTTGCACGTTTCCAAATGCCACGCGGTGCCCCTTGTGAACTTGTAAGAAGCCACTCGTTTAGCGTGGTGGCACCAGAACTTTGGAACTCCTAGCCTATTAATATTAGGCAGGTACCATCTTCTTTGACGGATGCGGGTGGCACTGTGGGTTAAACCACAGAGCCTAGGGCTTGCCAATCAGAAGGTCGGCGGTTCGAATCCCCGCGATGGGGTGAGCTCCCGTTGCTCGGTCCCAGCTCCTGCCAACCTAGCAGTTTGAAAGCATGTCAAAGTGCAAGTAGATAAATAGGTACCACTCTGGCGAGAAGGTAAATGGCGTTTCCATGTGCTGCTCTGGTTCACCAGAAGCGGCTTAGTCATGCTGGCCATGACCCGGAAGCTGTACGCCGGCTCCCTTGGCCAATAAAGCGAGATGAGCGCCACAACCCCAGTCGGCCACGACTGGACCTAATGGTCAGGGGTCCCTTTACCTTTACCATCTTCTTTGAGACACCTGGCAAAAACACAGTGGCGTAGTGTGGGGTGGAGAAAGGTGACATGGCCCCGTGCGCAGAATTCTGACGGGGCGCAACCTGGCTCCCTCACCAAGGCTGTGTGACTGTTGCCTTCTGGAGCCATGAGGAGGTGAGCTGCACCTAGGCCAGGTCTTTGGGGCTGTGAAGGTGCCTCTTTCTCCTCATGGCTGGTGAATGGACACCTGTCCCTGGGTGGAACTTCCACTGGCCGGAGCCCAGACTTTCCCCCAGCTTGTGCCAGTCTTTCTGTAGGGACTCCATCTTAGCATGTGTCCTTGGGGAGGCAAGTACCTTGCAGTGGGAGCATAGTGGTGAGGGAACTGTGTGTATATTGCTTTTGATTGTTGCTTTATTCATCAAACCTTTTATTGGCATCACATACAACATCCAAAACAAATCAGTACAGAATTCCCACTTCCCCAGTGGCACAAAACATTTGCTAAAAGAAAGGAGGCAGAGCAGTCTATTGTCACATCTCTTGGTCTCCAGGGAGATCAGACGTCTGCAGTGTATTTCGACGACAAAAACCCAAATAGAGATATTTAGCCACTAACTTGGTGAGCTCCTGATCATTCCTCAGTAATAGAAAATGTATGACCTCCGATTCTGGTTTCCATTTGGGGATACAGAGTTGATCTAGAAATTGCTGATGGAGATCAGCATATGGGCCCTATACGGCCTAGGACCCTCGTACCTATGGGACCGCCTCTCCTGGTATGTCCCACAGAGAAATTTACGGTCTGCAAATAAAAACATCCTGAAGATCCCAGGCCACAGAGAGGTTAGGCTGGCCTCAACTAGAGCCAGGGCTTTCTCGGCTGTGGCCCCGATCTGGTGGAACGCTCTGTCACAAGAGACTAGGGCCCTGCGGGACTTGATATCTTTCCGCAGGGCCTGCAAGACAAAGCTGTTCCACCAGGCCTTTGGTCAGGGCGCAGCCTGACCCCCTCCTCTGGCAATCTGCACAGAATTTTGCTTAATGGTTGCCATCAATTTGATTTTAATTAATTTTAGAAAGAATGTTTTTAGAATGCTGGATTATTTTGATTGTTGTTTGCCGCCCTGAGCCCAGCTTTGGCTGGGGAGGGCGGGATATAAATAAAATTTATTATTATTATTATTATTATTATTATTATTATTATTATTAGTTTACAACTGAGAACCATATTTGTAAGAGTTTCCACTAGGTGGTCTTCACCTGGGCAAGTTCTTTCTCCTTCCACCCTGCCTGAGAACCTTCCCCAAAGGAGGTTTGATGGATTTGAATTAAACCTGGCCAGCAAAAATGCCCTTCTTTCTTGAGAGTTAAGCAGAGGTTCAAGGTAATTGTGGTTAGTTTCATGCGCCCAAGAAAGTTGGAAATAAAGAGGGGAACATGTTATCTCTGCTGCTACTGTTAGTTCTTGGCGTTCAATATCCCACAACCTAGTTTTTATTATAGCCTTGGCAGATGGTAGGGACATCGATCACAAAAGTTCCACTGACAACCCAAGTTGCTGTACCTCCTTGTTAAACTGTTGTAGCCCTGGGGAAAGAAAGGGGTCTGGCAAGACTTTGCTGAGGAGAGGAGCTTTATCTGATGTAAGGCAGATGTTTAACCAGCATAGAAGAAATCTCAACCACACGACAGTCTCTACCTTGTGTGAGACAGTAAAAATCTTGAAGAGGAAAGCTGCCTGCACTTGTTCTACCAACTGGGTAAACCCTGGCAGCCAGGCTGGAATACCACAGAGCTTTATTGAGATTGCTTCATTCTTATTTTTTATAAGCCAGCCTGAACATTTTGTCATGGGAATTTTGTCATGATAATGTACAGACATTATTAATAAGTAAGCAGATATTAGGCAGCTGGAAATCTAAGCACCCTCCCTTGTTTCAACAACTTTAGATATCAGGTTGATCACAGATTCCGAAAACCCGCTTCTAATACCAATGAAAAAACTGAGGGTCAATATGGCAGATGGGCTCAGGAATCCGAAGATCGCTCACACGTCTCGTAAGTGGAACAGAAAGACTGGTTCATTTCTCATTGGTTTAAAAATAGCTGCCCACTTTTAAAATCTCAGAAGAAAGAAAGTAAAATGGAAGAATCTTCTGAAGGTGGAGAGGATGTAATCTTAAAGGCACAATCCTCCACATGTGCTGAGACTGTCTGCTGCTTAAAGGTTTCAGGATCCAATTTTTTTCATTGTCATCCTTAAGGGGCAACATCTTGTACCTGATCCCATGTTAGCCCTGCTTTCAAAAGAAAACAGTATCAATGCAAGTGTCAAACATAAAGAGTTAGTCTTCTTTCTTATGACAGCAGTGAGACAAGTAGTTGCTTCCAGCTGAGGGGAAAAGCACCCTCTCCCACCACAGAAACGTGCAACCAGTATGTGTGAAATAGAACAGTTATGGAATGCCAAACTCACCATCAGAGGGTGATAAAAGGAATAACATAGAAGGATAGGTTTGGCTCCCTATGGTCTCAGTTTATATCGTTTAGTAACAATAATACAGTACTTTCCCATCTCAGTCACAGAAGCCACTAGGGAGAAATTATCCTAGCGCTTAAAATTGAAGTGCACGATGTGGATTTAATAGAATAGAATAGGATAGAATAGAATTTATTATTTATACCCTGCCCATCTGGCTGGGTTTCCCCAGCCACTCTGGGCGGCTTCCAACAAAGTATTAAAATACAGTGGTCAAAAAAATGTATATATATATATAAAAAATACAGTGGTCTGTTACACATTAAAAGCTTCCCTAAACAGGGCTGCCTTCAGATGTCTTCTAAAAGTCTGGTAGTTGTTCTTCTCTTTGACATCTGGTGGGTGGGCTTTCCACAGGACAGGCGCCACCACCGAGAAGGCCCTCTGCCTGGTTCCCTATAACTTGGCTTCTCGCAATGAGGGAGCCGCCAGAAGGCCCTCGGCGCTGGACCTCAGTGTCTGGGCAGAACGATGGGGGTGGAGATGCTCCTTCAGGTATACCGTATTTTTCGCCCTATAGGACGCACCAGCCCATAGGACGCACCTAGTTTTTTTTTTGGGGGGGGGGAAATAAAGAAAAAAAATTATTCCCCCCCCCGCGCTCTGGCCAGCAGGCTGCTATCCGCAGCCTAGGGAGCCCTGCGGGAACTCCTGCGGGCTCCCCAGGCTTGCTGATAGCTTCCTGAAGCCTGGAGAGCGAGAGGGGTCGGTGCGCACCAAGCTTCAGCGAAAGCCTGCATTCGCCCCATAGGACTCACACAGATTTCCCCTTCACTTTTGGAGGGGGAAAAGTGCCTCCTATAGGGCGAAAAATACGGTAATCAGTAATATAAAAGATTTCCCATGGTGACATGAGGGTCAAGGTTTAACACCTGCGTTCATCCTGGAAGGCAGGCCTTTATGCTTGGTAATTGTTTAAATATTGTTTATAAAACATTCTATAAAGTTTGTAATTTAAAGAAGAAAAGAACAACTTGCTTGCTCCCCTTATTTAATATTCATTCTGGCTTCTTTGATAATTTTCTTGCTGTTTTCTTGCTGTTGCAGACATTGCTTTCAGCACTTAATGGTTCAGGTAGGTAGCCGTGTTGGTCTGACGCAGTCGAAATAAATATTTTTATTAACAAACTTGTCCAGTAGCACCTTAGAGACCAACTAAGTTTGTTCTGGATACAGTGGTGCCCCGCAAGACGAATGCCTCGCAAGACGGAAAACCCGCTAGACGAAAGGGTTTTCCGTTTTGGAGGTGCTTCGCAAAACGAATTTCCTATGGGCTTGCTTCGCAAGACGAAAATGTCTTGCGAGTTCCTGCAGGGTTTTTTTTCCTCCCCCCCCTTTCCCCAAGCCACTAAGCCGCTTATCAGCTGATCCTAAGCCGCTAGGCCGCTTATCAGCTGATCCGCTAAGCCGCTTAGCAGCTGATCCGCTAAGCCGCTTATCAGCTGATCCGCTAAGCCGCTAAGCCGCTTATCAGCTGATCCGCTAAGCCCGCTAAGCCGCTAATAGCGCTAATCCGCTAAGCCGCTAATGGGCTTGCTTCGCAAGACGAAAAAACCGCAAGACGAAGAGACTCGCGGAACGGATTCTTTTCGTCTTGCGAGGCACCACTGTATAAGCTTTCGTGTGCATGCACTGACGTGTATCTGAAGAAGTGTGCATGCACACGAAAGCTTATACCCAGAACAAACTTAGTTTGTCTCTAAGGTGCTACTGGACAATTTTTTAATTTTAGCACTTAATGGTTTTAGTTTTATTAGGGGGGGGGGGGAAGGTTGTGCATTGCTGTTGTTTTTCCGGGGGGGGGGGAATATGGTGTTTTGTTTTATACCTGACTTGTTGACTCCCTTGGGCACCCTACATTGTGAGATAGGAAGACAGGTTATTTAAATAAACTAGCAAAGGCATCTGTGTATATAGGTTGGTGATAGCAAAAAATAAACTCCTAACTCTAAGAATGTTTTTAGCCATAGCTTTAGCAGAAGAAGTGGCAAAGTTGCCAGCAAAAATAGAACAATCGGAAAAGACCTTCCAAGCGCGGAAAGGAAAGTACAGTAAGTATCTAAATGTTTAAATACGAATGAATTGAAAAAGATGTTTAAGATAACTTTTATTAAGAACCCAGAGGCCTTGCTTTTGGGAATTATGGGACTAGTGTTACCTAAATAATATAAAAATGTATTTATGTATGCAACCACGGCCGCTTGAATGATATTTGCCCAAAGATAGAAAGAAGAAAATGTTCTGACTAAAGAGGAATGGAAACAGAAACTACTGGACTATGCAGAAATGGAAAAACTTACTGGAAGAATAAGAAACCAAGATGACAAAAGTTTTTTAAAATAAAAAATGGAAATAGTTTACTGAATATATTATAAGATTATTGTAAACAGATCAAGACATTAAAGGATTAATGTAAAAATGTGCAGTGATATAAAACATACATTGGATAAATAATAAATAGGTTTAATTTGGAAATGCAGTAAAAATATCATAAACATAAGGAACCGCAGAAAGAGGGGGAGGGGTGTCGAAATAGGATACATGTAATAAGTTGCTTTTTAAGGGATTTCGCTTTTGTTTGTTGTAAAATGAAAATTATAATTTAACAAATAATGTCTAAATCTGACCCATCTTGAAAATACAAGGGCAAGCAAATATATGTGAGTTGAAGTTTGTCTGTCACATGCTCTGATTACAGCATGGGGAATTGGCAGCCCATTAACTGTCACCAAAATCAAAGAATACCTTAAATGAAAGTTAAATGCTGATAATCAGAGTTTACGGTGGGCTCGGGAACCAAACTCTATTGGGGATTAATAACTAGAAGATTTGAAACAGCCCTGTATAGTCTTCAGTCCAGTTCACAGTGATATTTTCTCCCCCACGGGCCTTCTAAGATGCTCAGGAAAGGAACTGTTCCAAGGTCTCATGTTTATTTTTTGTTGCAGGGGTTTGTTTGTTTGCTTTGTGTGTGTGTCAGTCTGAATTATGCCAAGTCTCTTCTGATACTTGGGGTGTTGCAGCCAGTGAGGTTAGAATATGACAAGAGGAATTTGTTGAACGGGTCAGACATTGGCCTTACCTGGCCACGTAAGTGTCCTTATCAGCATCCCAAAAGAATGGGCTATGCTGCCAGAGCTACAACTAAGTGATAGTGCCCCCCCCCATTAATGGGTGGGTTTCCCCCTCCCCAATTGTCAGGTGGAGAGAACAACAGGAGCGTATTGTGTGTGGCTGAGGAGAAAGCAGGCTAGAAGTTAGAGATGCAGAAGAGGCAAGAGATTTTGCACTAGAATAATAGAACTGTAGAGCTGGAAGGGACCATCAGGATCATCTAGTCAATGTAGGAATCTTTTGCCCAACGTGGGGCTCAAACCCACAACCCTGAGAGTAAGAGTCTCATGCTCTACAGGCTGAGCCGTCTTAGTACTAATGCTGCGAGCCCCTCGGCCTCGTGCTCAGGGGACTCCTGTCTTCCACTGCCTCCCGCCAGTGGTGTAGCGTGGGGGGTGCAGGGGGTGCCGGCCGCACCGGGCGCAATATCTGGGGCTTAGGGTTAGGGGGCACAAATCCATGGGTTAGGGGGTGCAAATTACTTGCCTTGCCCCGGGTGCTGACAACCCATGCTACGCCACTGCCTCCCGCAGTTTGGTCAAACTCATGCTGGTAGCTTCGAGAACACTGTCCAACCATCTCGTCCTCTGTCATCCCCTTCTCCTTGTGCCCTCCATCTTCCCCAACATCAGGGTCTTTTCCAGGGAGTCTTCTCTTCTCATGAGGTGGCCAAAGTCTTGGAGCCTCAGCTTCAGGATCTGTCCTTCCAGTGAGCACTCAGGGCTGATTTCTTTCAGAATGGAGAGGTTTGATCTTCTTGCAGTCCATGGGACTCTCAAGAGTCTCCTCCAGCACCAGAATTCAAAAGCATCCATTCTTCGGCGATCAGCCTTCTTTATGGTCCAGCTTTCACTTCCATACATCAGTACTGGGAAAACCATAGCTTTAACTACGGTACATGGACCTTTGTTGTATATATGTGTAAATAAAACTATATGCCATAAAGATAGAGCAGTCTCCCCTAACCTTCGTTCCAGGAGATCCAAACCCTGGGTAACCTCTCCTACTCTTTCACCCTTAAATGGCACCTTACTCCCATCCACCCCATACTGCCCATTTGTTTCATTCTTCCTTCCTGGTCCTTTCACTTTCACTTTGTCCCCCTGTAGCAGCTTCCCTCTCTTAGCTCATTTCTCTCTCTCTCCCATGGTACCTTGGTTTACAAACAGTCTGGTTTGCATACGTTTTGGATTACAAACACGTCAAACCCAGAAGTGCATGCTAGTTTCTGTGTGTTGCCACTGTGCAGTGCTCTTGGAGTCACAAGACTCTGTTTTGCATTCCAAAGATTCCAGGCTGTTTGAATTCTCACGGAAGACAGGAGACGGATGTGATGTTGCTGGTTTCCTGTTCCTTTGTTGTTCGGTTGCTCTCTGTTCTCACAGAGAGAGGATGTATTTTATTTTCTGTCTGCGTAGTTAGGAATAAAACGCTCTTTAGCCATGTAGCTTATACTATCTTGGCTCCTTCCCTGTGCTGGATAAAGGGGAAACACGCTTGAAGCGTCATCAAAGGCTCAAGTCGTTAATCACGTCGGAGGAGCTCGGGTGAATGCAAGTCCGACAGTGCGTGTCCCAGTTTGCAAACTTTTTTTTTTATTACAACCCATTTTTGGGGGGGATTATGAACAATTTTTTTTGGGAGGCCCCATTAGCGAAAGCGCACCTTGGGTTACAACCTGTTTTGGTTTACAAAAGGACCTCCGGAAAGGATTATGGTTGTAAACCAAGGTACCACTGTATTAATACCACCAGCACCTACTTTCAGCTCACTTTCTAATTTCCTTCAACACTTCCTCTGGCCTTTTCCCCTCCGATGAGGTAGACCTTCTTTCCATCCTTGAACGTCTCTGTCTCCCAGCCACCTTCACAGCAAGATAGGGAGCTGTTGGTGCTGGTTTGGTCCAAACAATGAGTGGAGCAGGTGAGTGAGGAGGCACTGGGCAGACTTTGGCAGAGAGGTCCACCTAAGAGTGGTCCAAGTTCTACTGGTGGGCCCCAGCCCACAGTTTGAGAAGCCTTGTCATAAGAGCACCAGGGAGACATTCTTCACCAAACTCAGAATAGAATGGAAGAATAGAATTTATTATTTATACCCTGCCCATCTGGCTGGGTTTCCCCAGCCACTCTGGGCGGCTTCCAACAAAGTATTAAAATACAGTGGTCTGTTAAACATTAAAAGCTTCCCTAAAGAGGGCTGCCTTCAGATGTCTTCTAAAAGTCTGGTAGTTGTTCTTCTCTTTGACATCTGGTGGGAGGGTGTTCCACAGGGTGGGTGCCACCACCGAGAAGGCCCTCTGCCTGGTTCCCTGTAATTTGGCTTCTCGCAGTGAGGGAACTGCCAGAAGGCCCTCGGCGCTGGACCTCAGTGTCCGGTCTGAACGATGGGGGTGGAGATGCTCCTTCAGGTATACTGGGCCTTTGAGGCCATTTAGGGCTTTCAAGGTCAGCACCAACACTTTGAATTGTACTCGGAAACGTACTGGGAGCCAGTGTAATAATAATAATAATAATAATAATAATAATAATAATAATAATAATAATAATAATTTTTTATTTATACCCCGCCCTCCCCAGGCAAGGCCGGGCTCAGAGCGGCTCAGAGTGTAGGTCTTTCAAGACCGGTGTTATGTGGTCTCGGCAGCCGCTCCCAGTCACCAGTCTAACTGCCACATTCTGGATTAGTTGTAGTTTCTGGGTCACCTTCAAAGGTAGCCCCACATAGAGCACATTGCAGTAGTCCAAGCAGGAGATAACTAGAGCATGCACCACTCTGGTGAGACAGTCTGGGGGCAGGTAGGGTCTCATCCTGCGTGCCAGGTGAAGCTGGGAGACAGCTGCCCTGGACACAGAATTGACCTGCGCCTCCATGGACAGCTGTGAGTCCAGAATGACTCCCAGGCTGCGCACCTGGTCCTTCAGGGGCACAGTTACCCCAGCAGGACCAGGGAGTCCCCCACACCTGCCTGCCCCTTTCCCCCAAAAACAGTACTTCTGTCTTGTCAGGATTCAACCTCAATCTCAGGATTCAACTTCAACCTCAGCACCCTTCCTGGCCTACAGAACCTCTTCCAATGCAGAGGGTTCCATTATCCACCCTAACTTCAAATATGGTGATGATAAGCAGCCCTGAAGTGCTTATCAAAATCTACTCACTTGATCCTTTGCAATGGAAACACTATTGATATAACGTTTATTCTCAATGGGTTCTTTCCTTCCTTCAAGAAGCTCAGAATATCATGCATTAGATTATCCATTTTATCCCTGCAACAATCCTATGAAGTTCAGAAAGGAATATGAGAATAACCTCAGGTAACCCAGAATGCCTAAGGCCTGAGCAGGGATGTCAACCCCTTGCTCAAATATTTTTTTTTATTTGTTTTTAAAACCAAACAAAAACACAACAACCATGAAACACTTATCTAGTAGCCTATCTCATTGTGTCTGTTTTATCCATGGACTGGATAGGAGATACGATGGCCACCTTCAAATATCTGAAGGTCTGTCACATGGAAGAGGGAGCATGCTCTGGAGGGTAGGACTTGAACCCAGGGCTTCAAGTTACAAAAAAGGAGATCCTGGCTAAACAGTAAGAGCTGTTTGACAGTGGAACGGTCTCCCTTGGGCGGTGGTGGACTCTCCTTCCTGAGGTTTTAAAGCAGAGGTTGACTGGCCATCGGTCATGGATTATTTAGCTGAGATTCCTGCATTGCAGGGGATTGGACTAGATGACCCTCGGGGTCCCTTCCAGCTCTACAATTCCGTGATTCTATGAATGAATAAACCAAGATTTCAAAAGCCCTTCCAGCATATACTCAGTTCAATGCCTGCTATTTCAAAAGCCTTTCTTTTCCTCCCAGAAGACCTCTTCAAGAAAGGTAAACCGAAGACTGCTGGTGGCTGGGATTTTTTTGGGAAGAGTTTCTACTACATTTCTAATGAGGAAAAGACCTGGCATGATGCCGAGAGCTTCTGCCTGACTAGAGACTCCCACTTGGCCTCCATCCTAAGTGACGAAGAGCAGGTCTTATATGTTTCTTTCCCCCCTCCTCACCCCTTGATATTTAGGATTCAAAGTGTATTGTTCTGTCCACCCCTGTTCTTACTTTCACATGCAAATATTTCATGACCCACAAAGTGCAGCTCCTTGCATTATCTGTGCTTTATTTATGATGCTTGAATGCTAACGCATAACGTAAAGCTTGCTTTATATTCCAGTTATTTTTTGCTTGATGGAAGACATGGAACTAGTGCTTTTCCCCCCTTAAAAAATGTTTAGGGTTATTCTCATTTTCCTACTCGTATTGAAATACTGCCCCTCAATGAGACCAAACTTTGATTCACAAAATGTTTAGGGGTATGCGTACCCCAACAGAAAAAAAGTACTGCACGAAACTATTAAAAAAAGAAATGTATCTACAGTGGTACCTTGGGTTAAGTACTTAATTCGTTCCGGAGGTCCGTTGTTAACCTGAAACTGTTCTTAACCTAAAGCACCACTTTAGCTAATGGGGCCTCCCGCTGCTGCCGCGCCGCTGGAGCACAATTTCTGTTCTCATCCTGAAGCAAAGTTCTTAACCTGAAGCACTATTTTTGGTTTAGCGGAGTCTGTAACCTGAAGCGTATGTAACCTGAAGCGTATGTAACCCGAGGTACC